>NC_089596.1:74613873-75213873 GCF_019320115.1 Miscanthus floridulus | reverse complement strand
GTCCTTGGCAGCAGTTAGAATCCAGAAGACCAGCAGAAGATACTCTCGAGGAATCAGGATGGGTTCCCACTAGAAACAAAGCAGACATCAACGTTCCAAGAGTCAATTGTAGAAGCAAACAAAGAGTTCTTCATGCTTGCAAACAAAGAGATGAATGATGATGGGCAGCTTGTTGGATGCTTTGGACTGCTTGAATGATGGTTCCGGTATTCAACCCAATGGCATCAGATCACGCGATTTAGGTCTTTAGGAGACCTAACTGAACATAAATCTGGCATCCGTGCTCCTTAAGAATCCTGTGAGGTGCAGATGATTAAAAGGGCCAGGCGATATGGCATTCTCAAAGAAATAGCCGAAGAAGAATTACAGTTGGATGAGAATCCTGCATTGGCAATTTACAGACAGGACCATACGCAACACGTCGTCAGATGAGACTATGGCACAAACACACGAATACATGGCACAATGGGGCTAATTCTTTGACTAAATAGTTGCTCATACATGACAATTGACAAGGGTCGGAAAGAAAACCCAATCAAGGCAGTCAAAGTCAAAATGCATGACAGGCGTTTTCTTCCTTGCTGTCCGGGTGAACCACCGTGAGTTAAATGGCCTTGCAATCCAAACTGCACACACATTGTTCTGAACGCACAAACAATTCACTAGTGAGTCTCTGCTAGAGATGGATGTGTAGCCTCCGTGGCAAACACGCTACGTTCAATTACATCTGATGCGCTTCTCGTAAGTACATCTGATGACATGTCCCAGTTCCCACTCCGCCGATCCCAGCTTGAGTGCCGTACCCTTACGTCACTCCCAACTGCAGGAATCTGGGATTCTGAACATGTCACAAGTTTGGCATTGGCTATGCCTTCCATCTCACTGCTGTGCCTGTGAGGGCCTCCCATTTCTACATCAACATCCTCATAATTGCGCCGCTGCGAGATCTTCAAAAGATCGCTGCCAATTTCAAGATCATCTTCAACTTTCGACCGAGGACCACCAACTGGCTCCTCTTCAACCTCCCTACCAAAGCTAACTGTTGGAGGTCGCACTTCCTCTTGTGCATAGGCCCGAAACTTGTGTTTAGAAGGTTTTGTCTTGCTACAGAAGACTTCTAAAAAGTTATTCAGACATCCTTGACTATAGATATTAGGCCTGCTGTCTGATCTGTATCGAAAATTCTCGTATGTGGTCTGCAAAATCAAACCATCAGAACGGAAACTGCAGAATTGCTTCATTCATTATATAGCTAGTATCAAGGTTGGACACATAACAAAGTACACCCTATAGATATAGATATAGATATAGACTAGTAGTAACCTAAAATCCCAAATACATGAAAAAATATATAAGAACGTGCCCTTTTCATTTTTAAAGCATACTTTAGACTCTTCAAGTTGATAAACAGAAAATGGTCAAACCAAAATAATGCTAAGTATCCCTACAATTATGTTACACAAATTCATAAAACTATAAAGATATTTTATATTTTACATGGAACCAACTCAAAAATAATAGATGCAGTTAAGCTAGTGGACATCAATTACCATGAGCATGTACTGACACTTCTGTCTAGCATTTGATTTTTCAAGTACATATTTTAAAAGAACTAGTATCCATGAATGAAAACAAATTCTTGGTCAAGAAAAAACAAATTAACTAATCAATCTTATATTGAAGAAACTAACCTGGTTGGTGCTAATGAGGTACAAATGGAATCCAGTGAGTCCACCAACAAACCAGAGAGCAATGAAACAATATATAAGAAGCCCCAAAGAAGTGGGAGAGTGTTTGAAAGCCTTCCAGACTGTTGGATAACCCTCGTCCATGAGAAACTTGATGTACAAGGCTGATATTGCAAATACATAAATGCAGAGAAGAGTCGAGGAAGAAACAAACATGAAAAAGTACCGGTAATTGCGCTGCACAATGTAAAAGTGAACCAATAAAGATCAGGTTAAAGAAGGCAACAAAAGAGAAACTGAAACAAAATTTCCTAGAGATTGTAAGAAATCATTCTTTCAACATGAAAGTTCTGAGCACCTCTCACTCAGAACTAAATATTTCAAGTAGCTGATCTTGTGTCATGGAGGGGATTTTAGTTGGATTACATAATTCAACAGTTCTTTTTGCCATTGCATAACTTATACAAACTATCATGGAGCACTAATACAATGTGTAGTTCCTAGGATTTACTGCCAGTTATGCATATTTGAGAAAATGGTCAGGCTGGAATAAGGTCACACTCCACCTAATAGAAACATAATCATGCACCTATGTTGAGAGTGCCATAATAAGTACAGAAACATGTTACATGTCCACCTAGCATTCAGCAATAAGTAAAGAAGCATGTTACATGCCCACCAAAGGTTCTTTAGGCTTACGATGGAGTGTATCGCATTTATGTCAAGGAAATACAACAATTATATGTTTGGCATACTAAGTATATAACACCAAGAACGTGTTAACCATGTCAAATGGTGCCAACTACATTAAAATGCTGCTATGATATGACTGTTTTTTCTTAACCCGTCTTATTTCTATGCTAAAGCTAAGGAGACATCAGAGAGCACCACATCACAAAATTTTCATCACTATTATCCAAATCCAAATACAGAAGACATAAATGCACTGGAAGCATTAGACCATACGTTTAGAACTGACCATAAATTTCAAAGGAATGCACTATAAGCATCAATAAGACTAAAAAACAAGAGCAGATATTGGCATGCATATAACTTTTAGTTTTTTTTAGAGAATGCAGGAGGGATGGGCTTCACTGTATTAGAGAGGAAAATGGTCCCCATACAACCCACTCATCTCATACGGGGACCAAATATGAGACGTGGTTTTTGCAGCAAAACAAAGATGAATACTTGAGACAAATGCAACACGACCCGACCAAAGCTACAAACAAAACTAGATTCTACCACCAAGCTCTAAACATTGCAGCTTCTTAGCTCTGGCTAGGCACCAGAGATGTAAAACTCTGTTTATAGTTTTAATAAAAGTCCAGTAGGGGGCGCACCCCTCCTGTTTCACTCAAAAAAAAAAACAGAGACTGTGTTCATCTTTGAACTCCCTCATAATCAATGTAAACAAAGGTGCATCACCCTAGAAGACACATGAATTTCTATGCTTCCAGATAATCCAAGCGCCCAGAATTATTAGAGAATCAGTCCCCTTTTGTGCTCTTTCTCCACCCTTTTCATTGTCTTGCGCCACCAGTTGACAAAGTTACACTCATTCTGCCTAGGAACAGATCCAGCTAGTCCAATTGGAGCAAACAATTTGAACCAAAATTCTCTTGCCACTACACACGTTGTTAGGAGGTGTTGTATCATCTCATCTGAACCTTAGTTAAGAAGGCTTGAAATTATACGTCTGTGACACAAACCAACACCAAACAAAGCACATACAGGAAAACTCATATAAGGCTATTCCAACCTCCCTCTGGCACTTTGATACCATGGTTCTAGAGTATTTTTTTGAATAATGGATCCTTGTTCTACAGTACTTGAAATAGCTTAACTAAAAGCAGGCTGAATAGCATCACACCATATAGCAAAAGTGCAAAACGAAGCAAATGCATTCGTAAGCAATAAACAGAGGAACACCAATATTGCATAACTCTTCTCTTGGTGCGTAGACATTCCAGGAATCAAGACATATGCATATGAAAGGTACAGGCTTTTTTGACAGACATATGAAATCAACATGTTCATGGTCTCTTTATGTTTGCTAAAGCAATAAATCATAAAAATTACGCTAGATTACAGTAGAGAAATAACAGTATTTACCTGTCCAATGCATTGTCCAACCCAGGGGCAATGATGGTCAAAGCGCTCTACGCAATTGTTGCATATCGAACAGTGTGAGCATCGAGGAGGCCGATAAATCATGCAGGTGTCACAATACTTCACTTTCACAGGCATCCCATTAACCATTACTTCCTTCACACGGGGGAATTGCAGCCCCCCAGGCGTGCCCCCAGACAAGGCGTTCCCATAAGAAAACTCTTCCTCCGGCGGGTGGGCCGCGCGGGGAACGATCCCAGGATCCTGCGCTGATGTAATCAAGAGCAGGACTAGCACCTACACAGAAGAGAAACAACGATCCGTGCTCAGCCAAGCGCATATCGCAAATGCTAACTGATCAATACCAGCAGGAATCAGCACACAGAACTCACATAGATCATAAATACTACGGCTACCGCAGGGATCGTATATCCTGCATTGTAATCCGGGAAATGGTGGCGAAGGTGCCGAGCAACAAATCCGCAGAAGACCAATACCGGGACCACAATGAGCGAAACAGACAGGATCAGTGACTTGGCATCAGGTCCGAATATGAGCCTCCCACCAAAGAAGAATTTCTGCAGAAGAACGAACGAACTACGTCAGAATGCAGTAGAACCGCACATTGACAGTTCCACACACACGCACGCACACACACAGGCTCACAGCGCACGGCAGATAACATGAATCACGCATCCCACCAACCTACTGTTCCTGTTCGTGCCTGGAATCGCCGAGAACAGTAGAGTAGTAAACCGCACACACTGGCAGGCGCGAACCAACTCTACCAAAACGATCCCATACAGCAGCAAGAAGCGGAATTCCCCACGAAAGAACCAAACAGTGCAACCCAGATTCCCGGCTCAAGAACTAACAAGATGAAGCGAGAAGGAGCAGAGGAAAGAGAGGACAGGATCTTTACATTGTTCCCTTTCCAAGCCTCGTACACTCGCTGCGGACGCGCCATGGGTGGGCGGGTGGTCCGGCTCCGGCCAGCGCGGCCTCATCCGAGGCAGCGTCCCCCCAGCCCAGACCCGCCGGCGAGCAGGCCAGGAAGGAGTCGACACGCGCACGAGAAAAGGGCGATTTTGAAAAAGGAAAAGCGGAGGAATCGTGGGTAGAGGAGGAAGCGGCGAGGCCGAGCAGAGCAGGGAGAGGAAAGCAAACGCTGCTCACGTCGCCTTTGTGTGCGTGGGGTGGGGGTGGGTGGGGGGGGGGGGGGGGGGGGGGGGGGGGGGGGGCACGGGGAGGGGAGGTGTAAAATGAAAAGCTTTTCTTTTTGAACGGAAAAAATGAGTAAGATAGTACGAGAGACAAGCTGGCAACGGCGGCCGGACAAGAGGGGGACTGGGGGAGAGGGCCTCAGGCTCAGTTTTATTGCACATGACACCTTGTCTTTTTGAGAAATAAATATAAGCTCATGTATGAAAACAGTTGATGATACCTTTTTAGGAAGGAAACACTACTGTCAGCTTATTATAGAAGATTAAATTTTAATAGTAATATTCGTCAGGTTTGCTTGGCTTATAAGCCGTACTTTTTCAGTCAACGAATAATATTTTTCTCAAACAACAAATCAGCCAACAATACTTTCAGTCATGGCTTATCAGCCAAATGAATAGGGCAATTGATCTTTGTTTTTGCGTGGAAAAGGCAGCATGTTACTTAATAAATAAACATTCCTATGCACTATCACTATAATAAAAGGCCGTAGTGTTGCACTATCACTAGGAGAGCTAAACCTTTGTAAGAATAGAAATGATCTCACATTTAAGGGTCTATTTGGAATGAGGAATTTTACAGGATTTGCATAGAGGAATAATTTCGATTTCATTGGAACTGTAGAAATGTGAATGTGTAAAATGACTAATTGTTGGTGTGAGTGCATTTGGCACCCATTTCCTCCCCGTTACTAGTGTGTTCAAATCGTGAGTGTTGATTAATCAAATCCATTGATAACACAAAAGGTTTTTACTAACAATTAAGTAGTTTCCAAAAAAAAAGAGAGAGACCCGAGAAGAGATGCCGACTATGACACGAGGATTAAGGTACTGCATGCAAAAATTGGACAATAGCAAAAAGTGCAATAGGAGATGTAAAAAAAATTAAGATATGCACTTAACTTGTCCATCACATGTCCACGGAATGATGTGGTTTTGGAAAAGGGACAACAATCAATTATCAATAGTAAGAAAATTTGGACAATAGCAAAAGGCGTAGTAGGAGAGGTAAAAAAAACTAAGGCCGCGTTTAGATGGCGAAAATTTTTGGTTTTGGCTATTGTAGCACGTTTGTTTGTATTTGACAATTAGTGTCTAATTATGGACTAATTAGGTTCGAAAGTTTCGTCTCGCGATTTCTCACCCAACTGTGCAATTAGTTTTTTTTCGTCTATATTTAGTAATTCATGCATGTGCCGCAAGATTCAATGTGATATTTGGAATGAAAAATTTTGGGAACTAAACAGGCCCTAAGATATGCACTTGTCGATCACATGTGACATGTCCACGGCATGATGTGGTTTTGGAAAGGGGGCAACACCTGGAACGAGTTGATGTCACCAGGGATTCATGGAAGCTCCCGCTACGGCGCTACCGCTGGTACCAAAGGACCCGTAGTGCTGAAATCCAAACACCTGTGAGGGGCTACATGCAAAACACGCCAGCCGAGCAGCCTTCAGTCCAGCTCCACCAAAAGGCTGCAGACACACACGTAGGGCCTCATTGTCTGGGTTCCAATTCTTGCCCAGCTAAAATTATGACATGTCAAAATTTATAGTCATCAATTCGTACATTGCTAAAAAAATTGACACGTCAATGTTTATGGCCAAAGTTTGAAATTCTTAAACCGAATAAAAGAGAAAATTGATAAGCCTTAATTTTAGCCGTTAACCAAATGCACACATATGTTTTTTTGTCATAACTTTGGTAGCCTTGATTTTAGCAAACCTAAATTTTAGCTGCCATAATTTTAGTCGGGCAAAAATTGATAGCCAAACAATCATGCCCATACACCGCGTCTAGGACGGGCGTCGCCAGTGCCAGGTGGGTGTAGGGTCCACGGGTGGTCAACAACAGCCAGGTACTGTTGGAAATGCACGGTGCACCCGGCCCAGCCAGCGACTTGCTGGGGACATCGAAGCTCGGACGGGACGCCCAGTGGGCCCAGAGGACAGGCGCCAGAAGAGGCCTACGGCGAAATCAGTGCCCGGCTAGTACGATTCTACGCCCTATTTGCTTGGCTGTAAATGATAGTAAATTTTTCAGTTAGACTAGTATTTTTTATCATATTTAATCAATCAGTAGTAATAATCTACAATCATATATGATCATTTCAGTCCCGGTCGAACAGGCTCCTAGATACCTGTGGCTTGTGCGGTTGTCTTCGTCAGATCAGCCAGTCTCGAAGGACGCACATGATTTGATGAAGAGTTGGATACTTGGATTGTTAAAACTAGACTAGAGTATTAATTAAAAAAATGCACGTGTGGCTTCACCAATCCACTGACCCAAAGACAGAGGATGTCAGGATCAGAACAATTTAATTTATATGTACTTCCGTTCTTTAATAAATCAATCCCTAACCCAAGTAATAAAATGATCTTAAGGATGAATGATTTTACAGAAAAATACAACATCAATGAAAATATGAGTATATTTTATTATGTAATACATAATAAATATTGATTCTCTTTTATATAAATTTGGCTTTAATATAGTTTGATTTAGAACCACTCTAAAAGTTGATTTAAATTGTTTGGCTGAGCTCTCGCTCTAGAAAATCATGGATCTTGAGCATGCCAAGTGCATTTACATGACTCGTTTTTTTATAATTTAGATTGAATATAATATTTAAATCGCTTTAATTTAGTCAACAAACTACAAATCTAGCATAAATATCTAAGTTCAAGCCCTGCCAAACAGCGCATTCGTCCTAAAAGAAATGCAACATCATCTTGTATTCTGAATTTCTCACTAGCTAAGGATAGAGAGTGAATATGGCTCTCTAAATTGCCCAAGCTCTTGAAGGTTACAAAAATATAGAAAGTGATTTTTACTCAAACGACTCTTTAAATAATGATTTAGAGAATAAATTCTCAAAAGACTTCTGAAGATGCTCTTAAAAACAACATCACTACGAGGATAAAACTGTGCCTCCAACCAAACATAAAGATTGGACGATTGTAGTCACAAAAAAAAAGATTGGACGATTGTATCTAAAAAATAGAGAAACCAAACACATTCTTGGCTCCCGGAAGCAAACACTTACCCCACTAACCAAACAGAATCGTCTCCAGCCCACCCACCCTTTTGAGTCTTTCCCGAGAAGAGAGCATTTCAATCTGCTGCATAAACCCCCAAATAGACCATATATTGTTGCATTCCTTTCCTTTTTGGCCAAGGCTACCATTCAACCATTTATCAAGGCATGTTAGCCAGCACTTTCCGGTGTTTTTTTCCACTACCTATACCGTTCTCATTCTAGCCTTTTCTGAACTAATAGCAGGTGTGGTCCATGAAATCAGATAATAAAAACAAATCCAGAATCCACTCGTGGACAGCACATTTCCAGCAGTTGGTGGGAACGTGGGCCGCTGTTTAAACATTCTGACGAGCTCTCTCAAGGCTTTCAGAACAAGCAAGCCGATAAAATAAAACATAATAGTAGTAGGAATAAAGGTAAAGCAGTTGGGACTTGGCCACTTAGGACTTGGGAGTACTGAGTAGTGAGTACCGACCTCTTGCTGCTCAACCACTGTGGCATCACAGTGAGCTGGAATACGGGTTGGGTAACATCAATGCCCGAGCTGCACCAGCTGCTCACTTCCTCGGCCCGGAGCCCAAGACTACCGACAAGGCGACAAGTCAAGATGAGATGCCCTCTCCTGAAAAAAGGAAGGATTTCAGAGATAGGGATGCTCATGATTAGGCCAAACACCCTTTGTGCATTACTAGAAAATTTAAAGGTTAGAAAGTATGGGAAGGAACGGCATACCTGTAACAATGCTCTGTCTCTTTTTCCTTCCCATTTCCATCATTTAGACCAAAGACAACATATCAAGCATATGCTTGGAACAAAGCCTTCATATCTCTTTTCGCTTCTCAGGCCAACCGTATTAGTCTATCGAGCATATGCTTGAAACGAAGTCCTTTGTGTTTCTTTTTCCTGCAGTTCTATCTTTCAGACCAACAATGCTGCATTTCAAAGAATAAAGCCATAATCTGACACATATGAGAATCAGGCAACACATGTACTTAGTCAATCATATATGACACAAGTGGTGCAGAGTAAACATGTGGACAGGTTGACACCCCACTTATTCACGTATGCACAGGTTGCCAGACTATGGTCTCTCTTTCGGCCTCTTGAGCCAGCTTGTGTTTGTTTAACATCGTGTCGTGCCCCTGAAGAAACTCCTACCCATAATCCTACAGTAGGATCAAATCTAAACCAAACACTTCAAGGGTTCTGCATATAGGCCCCGTTCGCTTCGCTGAAAAAACAAGCCGGAACAATTGTTGTGAGATAAAAACACTGTTCCGGCTAAAAAAACAAGCTGAAAAAGACGGATCATAAGAGAAGCGAACAAGGCCATAATTCTTTTACTTTAACTGACCGATTATACATCTAGCTAATGTTTGTTTATCAACTAATAGTCATTTCATTTACCCTTTTCATTCCTCAAAAACGAACCCAGCTTCATCAGTGCCATAATAGACTAGTCCATGTCCATGAGTAATCTTGTCCAATTTGACCAGTGTTTGATTGATCAATGAAAAGCTGCAATCCATCAGACAAAAATTGATAGGTGCTTGAACTGAAGACTGAACCCATCGCATATCTTGAGTTTCCCATGTATACCCTTTGTCCCATTGATAGGTGTTCGCTGCAGCTTTAAGCTGCAGTCGCTGGCCGCCGCAGCTGTTTATCAGCCGTTCGCTTGGTTTATAAGCCATAATTTATCAGCCAACGAATAATATTTTTCTCTCACACCAAACCAGCCAACAGTACTTTCAGCCATGGCTTATAAGCCAAACCAGTCCAAACGAACAGGGCATTGGGTGTTTACTAGTACCGTAGATAGTTGAATAGCTACAGCGACTGCGGCTTAAAGCATAAGCGATCATACCTAAGTATGAAATCCAAAATCATAGCTGTTTTTTTTGTATCAGCAGTATCATGACAAGCAGTCCTGGTGCAAGTGGTAGAGTTTTACCGCCTGTGACCGGACTGACACCCTTCCCCAGACCCCGCAAAGAGCGGGAGCTCTTTGCACTGAGTACGCCCTTTTTTTTAGCAGTATCATGACATGTATAACACTGAGAGAAAACGCATCATGTACTGAACCATTGCAAGATAACTGAAGGTGCAGCAGAATAATCAGGGGACCCCAAACCATATAATTCCAGTTTTTTTAAATATGAAACATAAACGGGCAATTATACTTCATAGAATAGGCTATGAAACACTTAGCTTTTACTCCCTCCATCCAAAAAGAATGCAATTCTAAACCTAGTATAATTCAAAATATTTTAAGTTTGACTAAGTTTATAGAAATTGTAAACAGTTATGATTCTAAATAGATATACTATAAAAATATATTGCACGATGAATCTAACGATACTAGTTTGATATCATAAATATTAGTACTTTTTTTCTAAAAAATTGGACAAGCAGAAGATGGATTGACTTAGAACTATAGCTACAATTGCATTCTCTTTGGGAAGGAGGGACTAAGCTACAAGCGAAAACACTCAAACATAGTTCCTTGTTCCTAGGAAACGAAGTTTCAGAGCCACCCTGAACCAATTATTCTTGTTGACTGGCACTGCACCGATCTCTACTTTGTAGTTATATCAATGAAAGAGCACAGAGAACACATGAATTTGTTTTCAACCGTGCAAGCAAAAGCATATGAAAAGGGGAACATGCTATGACACCTACAGTTAACAGTAAATGTCAATCACCCAGCTTTCAACGTATGTTCTGGGCTCCACAAAAATGACTAGCTCTTTGTGATATTCACATAAAAATGTGTAGTACAAGGCCAGTACATGATGCTCGAGTGCATGTGAAAACTGAAAAGACCTTATATTTCGTATCAGACTTAGCAGTTTGCCAATCTTCAAATTCCACGGGGAAAAAGACAGTGTAGTAAACAATATAGTACTACATGGTCCTTCCCTGAACGAACTTTTTTTTCTTCTTTTTGCTTTTCGAACAACATACGAGAGCTGCATGTCATTTCATAAAAAAAGAAAAAAATATACAAACTGCACACGGGAAAAAAAGAGGCTAAAGAAAGCCCCTCCCAAATACACAACACACACTCGAGACAAACAGACGGGCTAAGCAAAGGGACAACACCACCACAACCAGCCCACCTCCGACCACCATCAAGTAAATCCCACGATCCTGAACTAACTCTTTTAGTGGCAGAAATAGTAATTCGAGTAAAAAGATGCAGGAATAATTTCTTCTAATACCTGCTGAAATAAAAATACAGAACAGCGGAACATCCAGAGAAACCATTTTGCTCTAGTCTTCAAGCATCCTGAAAAGAAGAATTTCCAGAAATGTCAGTTATAAAGCAGGCTCTTCACTAACATTACAGTGAAAGTTTGTAGGAACTGACTCTATTCTTGACTTCTGAAGATCGCAATAGAAGCTATGTTTACTTTTTTCCACCCCACTCATTCTGACATCTACTTCATTCCAGAAAAAACAATCTTGTCCCAGCTGAATGCCACCTGATACCCACCGCATGACCCTCATCTTGCAAATAAAACTAACAAACACTAATATATTTTTCGAGCCCTATTTTGCCATACCTCGTTTTTATCTGCAGCACAAGATCCCAAAGGATTCGTTGTTAAAACTTCTATCAGAAGCTAACTACACAAAATAGACCCAAGATTAATCAGATTCAAGGAAACAATGCATCAATTGTGCAACATTATTACTGCAGTACAGGCAGTAAATAAAGTAGTAATGAAGCCGACACATGGAACATATTGAACTTTGACAGCAGCTTACACCAGATTAATCTGATTGAAGGGAAGGGTATACTGATTCCTTTCACAACACAAAACCATGTTGCACCTTAACTATATAGTTTTTTTTTATACTGCTACCTGGTAAGTTTAGAAGGGCGGACCTGGTGCAAGCGGTAGAGTCTTACCACCTGTGACCGGAAGGTCCCGGGTTCAAGTCGCGGTCTCCTCGCATTGCACAGGCGAGGGTAAGGCTTGCCACTAACACCCTTCCCCAGACCCCGCACAGAGCGGGAGCTCTCTGCACTGGGTACGCCCTGCTACCTGGTAAGTTTCTCTCTGTTAGGTGAGAAATTCATGTTCTTCAGAGTATAAATATCTCATAAGATATACAACAACAACAAAGCCTTTAGATATCTCATAAGATATAAAGGGCGTACCCAGTGCAGAGAGCTCCCGCTCTATGCGGGGTCTGGGGAAGGATGTCAGTGGCAAGCCTTACCCTCGCATGTGCAATGCGAGGAGACCGCGACTCGAACCCGGGACCTTCCGGTCACAGGCGGTAAGACTCTACCGCTTGCACCAGGCCCGCCCTTCATATCTCATGAGATATAACCATACTTAATTGTACAAAACAAGTGCTCCCTCCAATTTTGTGCTCACGAATTTGCAAACAAAACCGATGGAAGTTTCACACTTCAGACCTAATAATACTAAAGAATCATTTGGTGTGAAACATTAAATACTGAGGCCACTTTTAGAAAGTAAGCTTTGAGGATTGAGGGTATGATGTAAAAGTACTTCTACGCACATGCACAATAGACTGCACTAGAGACTGCTACTGCCTACCTTGGTCAATATATCATGCCACTTACAATCATCTAAGTGAAAGCCTCAGTTAGATTCATTCTTATGAGCTCATACCACAATCTGTAAGATAAGAACCACAAAACAATGCTGCTTCAATGGAGCCTAAACAGCTAAAAACAAAATTGAACAGGGTAGAGTAGAGCATCTGCCAGATATATTACAAATCACAAGTTAAAGTGTGGAACACTATTTTAAGAGACTAAGCAGCTAAATAATAAATACTTCAACTCACCAGAATACCATATACCAATACAGCAAAGCAGTGTTATTTCACCTTGTCAAACTATAAGTGCTTCCTGAATTAAAGTTGGATGGATCCTCGTGCATCAATCACCAAGAATGGCAATGCATCAGTGTCATGTCATTCATCATATTGTAAGCTCAGAAGGGGAAATGACGCATAAAATTCAAAGGCTGTGGGAGACTACTTCTGAGACACATCTCTTACCCTGGTCAGGTCACTGAAAAAGAGCTAAAGTAATGTGGATCTTACATGGTGAGTATTTTTAAAATACATTGCCCTAATGTAACATGGTAGAAACTTTCTTATCAATTGAATAGACTTTTTTTCTCCCTTAACAAAATGATACAAAACTCTCTTGTGTGTTTTAGAAAAAGAAATGAACAAACTATATTTAATGAAGCTTTCTGATTTATGCAAACACAAGAGAAACAGGTTCGACCATTGCAATTTCAATTGGTTTCAATCATCATAAGGCATTATGAAGGCGACACTTTTTCAATTCACTTACAGCTCCGAGGACACTAGGAACAAGACACATATTAGGCAGAATATACCCCCATACAACCCATACTGGTAAGTGCCTAGCCTTATTGCAGCACCAGGCACTGATGAGTGATGACTAACGTCCATCAACAAAAAGGCAATAATTGCTAAGGGCTGCTGGGAATTAACACTGTAAGCACCTCCTTATTCTTTATCATCATGGCTATAATCACTGACATCACATTCAATCTCATCATCTTCACTATTCTCCACAACATGTGCAAGGGAATAGGCTTGCAGCTTCTTAAAACTGCTTATAAAGTCAGTTGCTTCTGAGAAGAGAGCATTTTTAGCGGCCTTCAGACTACCAGCTTTCTGCTCAGAAAGAACCTTCTCAGAATCAGCAGCTTTAGAGCCTGGAGTCCTTTTGCGAGGCCTTTTTGTGTATTCTCTACGTGACAATTGATCAATGTACTTCTCATGTAAGATAACATTCTTTATAGGCTTTAGAACTTCTGGGCTCGGTTCAGATGGCTTAGTTCTTAACCTTGAAAATGGTTTCTTTCGTACTGAAGAGCTTCCACTGCATTTGCCTAGAGAACCTGAATTCGTATAACTGTCAGGGGTCCCATGAGAATCTTCAAAAGATAAGTTCAATTGTAAGGCACTTGATGAGCTTTCAAAAACTGAGAAGTGATCAGCCTCTTGAGCTTGGTCAATGATACAATGCTTCTGCAACAAATGCCTCACTGTCTTCTGTGCTGCTAGACCCTTCTGTTTAGCGGTCCTTTGCCTTGCAACTCTAGGTTCCAAGAGATTTGGAAGTTTTGTATCAGACAATGTGAAATTTCCTATAGGAGAAAATGTTGTTTTACTTGTTCTGGGACGTGGGGCTATTGGAGTTGGTGTTGTGAGGTCAGCATGAATTCTGTTGAAGTAGTCTTCAGCAGATCTCCCTGGCACCTGAAAAGAGTTGTGTCAAAAATCACTGAGCTAATAAATGACAAAGGTAGAATTTCACACATGGAAAAAGAAATATGCCAAACAAGAAACAGGACCCACCATTAAAATATTCCCGTGAAATACAAAAAAAAAATCAACTAACACTATGAAACTTCAGGTTACTTTGATTGTTGATCTGAGCATCAAGCTATACATCTTTTTTAGATGTTTTATTATTTGAATCTGTCTAATCATACCCCATACCCTTTTATCAACAGAACTAGTACTGTGGACTACTAAAACAAAAGAATGAACTGTTACTGAAACTTAATGATGTATGAGGATATTGTTTTCACTAAAATGATGCATTAGAATCTTTGTATATGCCAGAAGAAAGGAACCAAATTCGTCAGCACAAAGCTGTTAAGTATATCAAGGGCTATACCTATGCAGACTCATGTATATTGCAATCTTGCCTAAGGGAAATTATCTTCTCAAATCCTCAAGGTTAGTAACAAACAAGGCCAGTCGATAATTAATGACTTTATTACCTTTCAGCTAGAATCTTCATGTAACACCCATATCATAGATATAATTATAAAACTTTGATAGTAAAAAAGGATTGATCAAACAAAATAACTTGTGAACAACCATGTGCACTGGGATCCGTTTCTGAAAAGTGCAGAAACATTTTTGGCCACAATACTTCAGTATTCTCATCCTTTTTCATGTAATATATAACAAATATTTCTTTGGTCAGCTCTTTGCAACTTACAAGAAATGAAAGAACCACTAAAGCAAATGATGTAAAGACTGAATACCATTTTTGAAACTCTCTTCCAGAAATGTGGGGATGGTCGGGCAGTGAAGTAAGCTTTGCGCAATGCCATGTCCTGCTCTTTCATCCAATCATCAGAACTACAAAATTTTTCCACTCCTTCTCTTTCAGTCCCACTTGGTTTGCTGATGTTTTCATCAATGTTTGTCAATTCCTCATCACTACTTTTAGGCTTCACCACAACAGAAGGTTCCTTTTCAATCCTTCTGTGGGTAGATTTTCTGGGTTCATCACAAGGTGCAATTTCTTGGCGATTTATAGGCAATGGTTTTGGCTCTTGGCAACTTTGCTTCTTCGATGGCAACCTCCTTTTTGTGCCTCTCTTCCTCTTTCCTGTCAACACTTTACAATTAGTGGGCATTAACTCTTTCTTCTCACTCTTTTTGTTAGATACATCTGCAATATTTTTCCTGGGGGTGATGCCTCGGGGATCTTGACAAAGTAACTTGGGCTCATTCTGCCTTTTCATCCTTGCCAAAGGCTCCAATCCAGCATTTCTCCTATCACTTTTCAGACTCTCTTGATTTTTGTCTTTCAAACGAGCACTTTTACTCTTTCTGTTAGGAGGGGTCTCCAGGCGATTCGGTGGCAACAACGGCTTGCCCAAAGTCTTATCTTGCACATGAAACCGTGGGGATCTGCGGAGAACCATAATTGCTGATTGCTCAGCGCTGACCTTACATTCCAACAAGAGGGAGTGCAAATTATAACGTTATTTCTCATAAGCTATAAATGAAGTGTGTACTGAATCAAGCTTTCTAAGTAACAAACATGATAACATTCAGGAATGAAATACATGGAATTGATAGGAAAAAATATAGAAGTCAAGCAAGAGCAGCTCATACCTCGTTTACTTCATTGTCTATCATGATTGGATGCTCAGAATCTCTTCCATCGAGCCGCAGCAACTGCCGTACAGCTCTACTGTGGCAACCTCTCACTGTCTTCTTGAGGGAAGCCTGCTTCTTCAATGTTTGGAGATCCTCTTCCTCCCCCATGTTATTGGTCTGGAAAGGGAGCCTCTGCATGGGAAAACTTTGAGGGGTCGTGTGGTGAGAGCGCAGCCGCCCCTTCCATGCCGTCCCGCCAGCAGCCAGGGTGGAGAGTTCCTGGTTGATAGTAGTGGATCCAGAAATAATTTTAGGAGTGAGGGCAATAGCAATAGCAATGATAAAACATGGTAGATTTGAAATCCTAGTAAGGCCTTGTTTGGATGGGCATGTTTTCGTATCAATCCACATGTGTTGAAGTAGATTGGGGTAGAATTGAACTAAATTCCAATCCATTCCACTTCAACACATGTGTATTGAGTGGATACACATGCAACCAAACAAGACCTAACAAACTGAACATCACAACTAGACTAGTAGAAGCTAAAATAACACGACGATGCCAAAATGTACTACGGCTTAAAAATTTGAAGCATTTCAAAAGGTGAGGGGAATCTGATATGAAAACAGGTAAATAGATACGGGGTCAGCAAGATGAGATTGAGGGGAGAAAAGAGGGGGGGAATCGTTCGGCTCACCGCAACAGCGGACCGCCCCGCCCTCATGATACTGCACCCCCGCCCCAGGCTACACCCTCCGCCGGTCAACCGACGGCTGGCGACCGCGCAGCAGGATGCGGCGGCGCGGCGACCAAGTCCCGCCGCCCGGGTTAGCACTCTGCGGAACCCGCTGGTAGCGTCGCGCCCCGGCGATTGTCAGATCTGCCGGTAGCCTGCCGCGGGCCGCGGCGCTGCTCCTGCTCCGCTTGAACGCTGCCGTAAGGTCAAGAACTGATGAAGATGAACGGCTAGCGAAGGATATACCAATTCAAATTATGAAATCGAACCGGCGTGCCGCGTGCGTCGGGCGTGCGTGTGTGGGGAAGAAAGCGGGCGGGCGGGCGGGCGTGGGGCAAGAAAGAAGAGAGAAGGAAAAGGAAAAAAAGAGAGAAAAAAAAGAAGAGCATAATAATTATTTTGTTCTTTTCGAAGCTGTTTTGCCGATTGTTTTTGAGCAATTGAAACTGCTCAACCAAATCCACCGAAGAAGCTGTGAGTGGAGCTACTTTAGCTAAGAGTTGTACCAAACGGAGAAATCGGACTTCAAACGTTCCGTTGGCTTCTCTTATAATTTGTTTTTTATAGTTTATTTTTTTAATTAAAATAATATTTTTTTCTCGTAACGAATCAGCTGGAAGTGTGTTTTGGTTTACTTTTTCATCCAGGGAACGAATCAAACTCGGTTCGACACGAGCACATAAACAAATAGGAAAAAAAAATCCTTTCATATAGCACGGACTGCCAGCCTTGCATAGGAGGGAAAGCTAAGAAAGAGAAAATATATTTTTAATCGTTGTAAAGTTGTGCACACTGTAGCCATCGAACCGTCAAAATGCAAACCGAATGCTGCTGTCACGGTTCGAATGCTATGCTGGAGTTGCCATAAGAGCGAGCGGACTGTATGCTGAGTGAGGGAGAGAAACGTTGGACAGAGAAGAGAAGCAGATTTTAAGTTTACATCCGGTTTATACATAATAACTAAAAAATTTTGTAGGCAGATAAGTGGACTATAAGTAGACTAACTATTATATAAGTGGGCTGATAAATTAACTATAAGTTTGCATACAGCCAGCAGTTCTTTGTATTATTAACCTTGATCTAAAAGCTCAATTGCATTAGCAACTCAAGAGTCTCTTTATATTTTTTTATAGTTAGGAATAGAGTTTTTGTATAAAACAAAGTACCTCCAACAACATCTATACTAGATCTCCAAATATTATCATCCTATGCTGAATTTCTCACTAGCAAAATAATAATAATGAGCGTGATTGTTTCTCTAAAACACGTATAAGGTGTAGAAAAATTATTGGAGGATGATAAAATAATATAGAGAGCAATTGTTATTTAAATGTATCTCCAATTAATAATTTAGAATCTACCCTACTAATTCACTAATTTTTTCTTTTCTTATATCCATGCAAAAAAACATCCCCGCTGAGAGGCCTCTCATACATCCATCCAGAAAAATAACACCTTTAAAACGAACCATTAAAACCTTCTCTTTCCTTGCTCGCTGAGATGCAACGGTAAAGATTCAGTGTGTCAACCTCAGCGAACCATCCGCGCGACTTCGTCCCTACGCCCACGATCTGGGTTCGATTCCCACCCTCCACGTTGTTTTTTTTTCCCCGAAAAGACAAAAGCTCGATGCGAGCCGGGGTCAGGAGACGGGGAACCAGATCCTCTGACGTCGACTGAAGCGACTTGTCTCCGCAGTCGCTGTGCATCTAGCCGTTCACTTCTATCCGACGGTGGAGCCAGAAATATGCGTTGCTGCACTTGGCTTCTTGGGCCAGCCCAACATCACGTCGCACGTATCCCTGGTCGACTCTGCCGCCGCCGCCGATGGCCGGGTCGGCGTTCCTCTCCCCAGCCGTCCGCCACCGCGACGCTCCGAGCTTCCTACCTCGCCGGCGCTCCCCTCCCCTCTCCTCTCTGATCCGGCGGCGTGGCACGTCAGCAGGCTCCTACCTCGTCAGCGCTTCCCTTCCCCGCCCCCACCATCGCTGTCAAGACGGCGCCGTCGCCGCAGACGCTGTCGGCCCATGGCTGGTTATGGCGACAGCGTTCCTCGCCTTGCCGGCGCTCACATCTGTACCACCGCGACGCTCCGGCTTCGTGGCTGCAGGCCCTGTCGACCCATGGTCGTCGGTGGCGGACATCCGGTCGCCGGAGGCCGGCACATCGAAGGTCTTGTCGTCTCCGCGCGCGGCCTCGCACGACAGCGCGGCGACACGGGCCAGCGGCGCGACGTAGCAGTCGATCAGAGCCACGAGCGCGACGGCGATGGGCGCGGAAGCAGCGGCCACTGGGGCCTTGTCGTGGGAGCCCAGCGGCAGCGCAGCGGCGAGGTCGAGCGAGTCCACGATGTAGGCAGCTGTGACGGCGGTGACTAGCGCGGAGGCAGAGTCGGACGCGGTAAGAACAAGCTTGTTCAGCAGCACCGCGGCGGCGGGCATCTTGAGCGAAGCATCTTGTGCGGCGGCGACGCTGGTGATTGGCTCGACGGAGCTCGAGCGAAGCGAAAGGGCGAAAAGCAGGCCGACGAGCATCTTGAGCTCGGCCATAGCTCCTCCAAGCAACGTCGTTGTTGGGCCGAGGCCCAGTGCGTGAAGGGGTGTAGCTCCTGGGAGGTACTGTGTACCATCCGATTCTACCGAACGGTTAAGATCACTGACTGCACAGGAAAGTCGTCCTCATTGACTGCAGAGGATCTGGGTCCGGAGACGGCGGCAGCGCCTCCACGCGCAGGAGCCTAGGGTTTGGGCGAAGGGCGCGGAGCCGCCGGGAGGCAGGCCGGCCGCGCGCAGCCGGGAGGCAGGCTTGGGGCTACTGGACGCGGAGCCGTCGGCCGCGGGCGTAGGGTCGCTGGCTGCGAACACGTGCTGCCTGGCCGCAGCGAGCGTGGAAGCCGCCGGCCGCGATGACTGGGCAGCGACGAAGGCCGCGGCGGAGGCGCTTGCTGCATTGGCCCTAGAGCACACGGATCTTCTCACGATCTACAAATCCTCTTACGTCACCTTCTTGGAGGCCAGACAGTTTGACAAGGTTGGTCATCAATTTGATTTGGCTGACTGGCTGAGTATCAAAATTCTTCAATGCAGGTCAAGATTGTGCAAGAGTCGATGAACCGGATGATTGAGGCGTGGAAGGAGATCCCGGGTGCTGAAGAGGACCTCCGCTCCGCCACCAGCGTCCCAGTCATAAAGATCTTCTCTTACAGGTGAGGGGCATTCCCTTTGTAGTTTAAGCTGTACTTGGCTACTTGCCACTACTTTTGCATCTGCTAAATTTATTTTTCTATACCTTGCAAGAGGTAAACAAACACATAAGAGTCTCCTTGTTGTTTACTTATAAAGTCTTGATGAATGTTTGGGTAAATGCTACACCTATTTCTTTTTTATATACAAAATATCTTGTAACTAATCAGGAGGTGCAAGTGATGGGTGGTATCCAGCTGCTTCGCTGGGCTCAAACTCAGTTCCTTCAGCAACAAGGAGGATCAGATTACCTATAAGCAGATCATCTCGGCCTGATGTGTCACTCAGTGTCACCAAAACAATTAGTCCTTCATCCATCAGGAACAGAAAATAGGTGTAGTCATTACCGTTTCTTCCAAAAAAAATTTATTAACTTCTCCCCTGATTACTAAGATTATACCAGAGAAAACATTCTGTAACTGTAAGTTAGTCCATGCTGGAAGTGGAAGTAGTTGGTTTCTGGATACTGGTTGCAACATTTATGTTGGTTGCAAGAAGAGGGTAATATTAGCTCCTGTTTGAGAATACTGAAAAGGGACTGCTACTTAAAATTTGATGATGATGTTTCCAACCAACATTGACTTTTCAGTATCAGTGACACGTTGGGTCAGATTTGAACATGATTAGCCTTAATTCCATTTTACACTCTTTGTTGCTATTTTTTTTTCTTGCTTGGAATATATTCGGTTAATAATTTTACAGAACTATTTTCTCCCGTAGCCCATGGTGTTCGTGAGCACATCTATACTGAATAACCGTCAGTTTGTTTGGTCAATAAATCAAAATTTAGCTGATTTGTCATTTTCTTCTTTCTTCAATAAATAATAATTTCCTTGCCTGATCCTGTGTTCCAAGCTTTAAGACTGAAGGAAAATTTATATTTTCATATATGGTTTTCTATGTTGCAAGGGTAATGCAGATATAATTTTGATCTCTCTCTTTCGAGTGCTTCCTTGCTGATTCAATTGTGGTGAAGATAATATTTACTGGTTTTTTTTTATTTAAAATCAGAAAAGGGAGACCTTGATTCTCATCTTCTGTCAGATGTTATCAAATGTTTCTTCCATGTCAAAGCGGCACAAATTCTTTAACAAATATAATGAATTCTATATAAGATAAAGTTGTATGTGAGTTACTGAATCAATATATATTCAGGTGGGATTCAATCCCCCGGTGACGGTTCAAAAAAAAAGTTACTGAATCAATCTTATATATGTCAGTTGACAAGGATCTTTGCACAACATAAAACATGACTTTTTTATGCCTCTTGTTGCAGGTGTCAGCATTTCAATATGAAGATCTACATGATGCCAGTGGCTCTATCTAGAGGCTGATAACAAGCATGATCCAGATGATCTTCTCATTGTAGGTGCGCTATTGGCAATACAGTCCTTGGCATTATACAACCACAGTAAATTTTACAGCAGCTTATGATTATTATTACTATTGTTTTATGCCCTGCATCCCTGCACCGAAAGAACTCTCCATGGACTTGCTATTTCCAAACAGATATGACATGATCCTTCTTGATGAAGAGGTAAAGATGTTTGTAAACCCCACCCCTCCAAAGTTATGTGTTTCCCTTTAGTTTGACCTAGCCTATCGCATCTAAAATAGGGGAGAGCTATGGAGTTTCAGATTCCAGAAAGCTAGATCACCATATTCGAGCTCCAATTAGAGGAATCAGTGTACTACATTAAGCATTTCCAAGTTTCCAATGCTCATGTGCGGTCAGTGGCCCTGTTAATCACCTGTAGATGATGTGATTCACTTCCTACACAAAGATTTTCAGGATATATGCAGGAGGATTCATGGATTCTTAGTAGATTTAGATTTTATGGGAATTCGGTTTGGGTTACAGCAGCATGGACTAGATATGAAAGAAAATGCTACTGATTGTTATACATGATCATATATAATTATGTGAAACTTAAACTATGGAAATAAATATCATCGTTTGGTTGTTTTCATGTGCATACCTGAAATGAAGTCGTGGCGTTAGCACGGACACTATACTAGTGAGTTTAAGAGACTTTTGGATATACTCTTATGACTATTGGTTTTCTCACGGTTGTATCTTTTGTTGCCTGTTTTTTTTTCTCTTTCCACCTAGTTTTCAAGTTTTAAGAAGCTAATTGCTGAAAACTATTAGATAAATATAAAACTAAAATACTCAATTTATTTTGTTCACATGTCCATAATTACTGACTTACCATGTAATTTTTAAGGAAATTTTAGAGATACTCTCAAATGACCAAACGAGTGTAATAAGCCAAATTTTGGCATCAACCAAATGATGGACAAAATTCATTAAAATAGCCCAAAATTATTTTGGCTACCTTAGAGCAACTATAACAAATTATCTTCACCCCATCCTACAAAGGTGTGTGTAGGGGCGTGTTTGGTAGCACTCCACAAGCAGCTCTGTGTGAGCACCAACCAAGCCCCTCCGGTCACTGTGCAAAAAAGAGCCAAAACTGCTAAAGTAATTCCTACTATAGGTAATCTACTTTTTTTTCTTAGACTACCAAAACCAATGTCCTATATCCATCCTTACATGTGGGACCTATGTATCACACATTTATTTATTTTCTATTTCCTTCCCCCTATGATTTTCTCCCTTGTCTCTCTTTTATCTTCTCCCCGTCACCCCGCATGTCACGGCTCGTCCCCGCAGCCGCTATGCCCTTTCGTCATTGCCCCACCCTGTCCTGGCACTCCATGACGAGGTCCATCGAGGGCTGCACCGCTGCCGTCGTGGTCCGCAATCCAGATCGCCTCATGCGTGGCGAGCTCGGGAGGGGGGGGCGGGGGCGCTTGAGGGTGGAGCTAGAGGAGGTGGGATCAGCGAAGGTGGCCACGAATACTTACCGCGTGGAAACCACTATGCCCTTGCCCCTTGCCTTGTCCCCGTCAATCATGGCAGGTACATCTAGTTCGGCCTGTCTGCATCTATGTAACCATTGGTGATGCTCATCAACGGCATGGGTGCTGCACGTCCAGATCGGTGAGGGATGGCCTCCGTTGTTGAAAGGTCCTTGTTTGGTTTTGATAATTGAGTGACAACCTAGGTGGACTAATATGTGATTATGTAACATACACAGAAAATTAGTCCATAGGTACATATATGATGAAGGAGCTTATTACATAGGAGACATGACATGGAGTCATGTGACTAAGGTGGAGAAGATTAAGACAAGACTTGGCTTGACGGACCGGTTGCAAGTGTGAAGGGCAAGTTAGAGGCTTTCAAGCGATGGACCGCATGGCGGTGAAGCTTGAGCAAGACTTGGCGCTGATGGATGAAGGCAACAGTGAAGAGTAAGTGAGGTCAAGATCGATGAACCAATAAGGTCACGTGATGATATGAAGTGGATCATATCATTTGTTGATCGTGTTGGTGCATATGTTGCATCGACATTGAAGGAGATGGAATGGAATGCACGAGACAAAGGTATAATCTATAGGGCATTTCATTTCATCAGTCTAAGGTTGAGTAGAGAAGAAATAGACCGAATTTAGGACAGATAGTTGTACTATAAAGAGGGGAAAACTTTTAGTTCCAACGGTTATCTAGTGCCACTAAGTGTGAGTTTTATTTGCATATGCATTGCGCTTAGTGACGTGGTGAGGTGCATGAGAAAGCCTAGGAAAAATCTTTATGAAAATGCTAACTCAAGTGCTAATTTTGGTTTAGTACCTTGGAGGAGTTAGTGCCTTGAGAAAGGGTGAAAAAGGAGAAGTTTGAGACTGCCGTTGGAATTTCTTGCTCACACGGCAAAAATTTCGTTATTGAATCTTGCATTTTTTATGGACACCACTAAATATGTTGGAATGACACCACTTGTAGCTCTTGAGATACCTTCTTTGACCTTGATACCAATCGGTGGGGCACCTCCCCCAATGTCATAGCATGGGTCATTCACTAGATAAACTTTGAGCTCTTGTATGTGAGGGAACTTGCTTCACTTGAAGATCATTGTCGACGAAATATGGTCGGCAGTCTACCTAGGGGTATGCCCAAGATAGTAGATTGTCGACAGACAGATGCACAAGCCACAAACAAGATGGTGACGCAAGACAGGCACGAGGTTTTATCCAGGTTCGGCCACCGCGAAGGCGTAATACCTACGTCCTGCGTCTGATTGTATTGTTGTATATCAATGAGAGATGTTTTTTAGAGGGATCCCCTGCCCGCCTTATATAGTCCGGGGGCAAGGTTATAGATCTGAAAACTAATCCTAGCCAGTTACAATTGCCATAGGTGGCTGGATAAGGATTCCTATTCTAACCGACCAGGATCTTGCTTGATCTCCAAATCTGCCTTGATTCCTTGCGTGGGATTCCGAACAAGTTGGCCGGGCCGCGCGTCGTCTCCTAGTGGACCGGACCCCCTGATCCGGGGCCGGCCCAAGCCTAGCCGTAAGGGTATAGGGGTTAATACCCCCACAATCACTTAAAGTTGAGGATCACTTATGAGACAACCATTTTGATGTGCTAGATACCACTTGTATGAATCACATTTGTAACTTATGTGATAATCTAGACATACCACTTGTAGCAACTATCATGGAACCACTTGTAGGATTTATCAATTATAACCATTTCTTGAACGCTTGTCATCTTCATGAGTACCACTTGTAGGATATCACTTGTAAGTTGATCTAGACACCACTTGTAAATACCACTTGAGAAATCAACTGAGTCTAGATACTACTTGAAACAACCAAACTAGATATCCATTTGCATTGTTATCTTTTTCTTGTACTCTTATCATTATCATAAGATTCTAATGTTGACTTGACGTACTTGTGATGGGGATCTGCGTCTTCATCGTCGTTGTCCTCGTTGCGCTGTTCCCCTACGTCGTTAGGCTCGTCGGTTGTATCCGGAGCCTGTTGACGTGTGTAGATAGACTTGAGAACGCGGCAATTCTCCATGGTATGGTTTGACTTGGGATGGAGCTGGCAGGGCCCTTTTAATGCTTTGGCGTAGTCTTCTTTGTAGTTACGATGTCTGCCACCTTTTCTAACGGTGTTGACCTCGCCGTCGTCTTCCCGAGCATGCTTGCCCCTGTAATCGTCACGGCGGTTATGCCGCTGATTACGTTGGTCGCGGTGGTCACGGGAGTCGTTGCGCTGGTTGCGGCGGTCAAAATTGTTGTTTCGACCACGGTTGCCGCGGTAGTCGTCGCGGTGTGGGGGGTGGTCGGAGCGTGGAACCCTTGCTGCTTCTTTGATAATTATCTTTTTAGCGTCGTTGACGTCCGCATATTTCTTAGAAGTGGCTAGGAGCGTTGTGACTAATTTAGGTCTCTTGCGGAGGAGCTTGTCCCTTAGGGCGTCGTGGAAGCGGAGGCCAGTGATGAAAGCCTCGATTGCCTCATTGTTGGAGATTGACGGGACCTTGATACGCATCTCTGAGAAACATCGAACATACTCGCGCAGTGGCTCATCTTTCTGATCTCGAATCCGCTGCAGATCATATTTGTTGCCCGGTTGCTCGTAAGTAGCAATGAAGTTGTCGATGAAAGCTTGCTTGAGCTCCTGCCAAGAATCGAAGTAGTTCGCCGGCAAGCTGACCAACCATTGGTGGCCTGCATGGCCGACGACGACTGGGAAGTAATTAGACATGACGTGTTCATCAGCCATGGCTGATCTACACGCGGTTTCATAGAGCATAACCCATAATTCAGGGTTCTCCTTGCCGTCGTACTTCTGAAGCTTCTCGAGCTTGAAGTTCTTGGGCCATATGACTTGGTGAAGGTGAGAAGTAAACTGCTTCAAACCCAGAGGGCCATGGGTAGTATCGTATTCCATACGGCGATGGCTTTCGTGGGATGCACGATCGTGGGCTCTCTGGTTGATGCGATCACGCAGATTGCGTTCTCCGAGGTAATGGCGAAGATCGTTATTGCCATCGCAGTGATCCCGGTTGCCACCCTGGTTAACCCTGCGACCACGGATATCACGGCGATTGTCACAGTTGTCTCGGCGGTTGTCGTCCTGGTAGTTGCGGCGGTTGTCATCCCGACCACCATCATGGCCACCGTTTCTGCCTTGACGGTTGTCTGAGGGGTCATCGTTGCACGAGCCACGTTGGTTGGGTGGCTGTGAACGACTTGAGTACTGGCGGCTGTGGCTTGACTCGACTGAGACGGATGGAGCCCGGGCTTGATTTACAATATCTGTGGTCTGAGCCATAGCAACCGTCAGATAAGCTTGTATATCATCACGAACTGCCTGGGTTTCCGGGGTATTGGGTAGTCGTTGCATTGTTGCCATAGCAACAGCTACGTTGGCGCTTGGAGTCCTAAAGACCTGTTTGTCCCCCACCCTGTCGAAGGCATTGTTAAGGTCACGTGGCTAGACCCTTATGCGTCGTGCCTCCTCTTCTGCCTCGTCTTTGATTTGTCGGTGATTAAACCGGTCAATATTGCGTGCTTCGCATGCAAGCCTTTCTTATTCTGTTTCGCCAACTGCCGGTGGTTCGTCATTACTGACAACATTGATCAAGTCCCCTCGCCTTGGTGGGAAAGATGGGAATTATGGGAACCCCGGGGCGTGGTCTGGGATATCCAGATCGTATTCAACGCCTTCATCATCATAATGCTGGAGCTCGGTGTGGACGGAGGCATTAGACGCGATGCCAGACGAGGAGCTGGAGCCACCCTCTTGAACTGTGTGGACGGATCCTTCTCGATAATCCTCAATCTGGACCATGTTGACGAAGTTGCGCAGGCCATAGGGCTGGGCCTAGTAGTTCTCCATCGAGGCTTCGTACTCGAAGAGCCAGAGACCCGTCGCGGAGGCTGGCCGGCGATAAGCGGAGCGCCCTTCAGGAGTAGATGTGACCACGAGATCCGTACTGAGTCGTGCAGGATGACTGGCCTGAGCTGGTCGGGTAGATCTGTTGTGGGTAGCGGTTACCTGCTTATTAGGTTGACTTTGAATTGAACTTACTAGAGCTAGGGTTTCAGCAAGTTTGGTGCCGACCCGATGTAAGGTCGAGATGGCGGACTAGAGGGGGGGTGAATAGTCTTTTCTAAACTTAATCGCGTCGGCTAACCGATATAAATGCGGAATTAAAACAATCGGTCTAGCCAAGACTACACCCCTCTATATATGTTCACTAGCATCTAGCAAAGATACTAATTATGCAACTAAGGTGCCGGGCTAGCTAGAGCTCTCCTAAACAATTCTAGGAGCAAGGTCACACAAACCTATGCCACTAGTATTTTAAGCAACAAGGGAGCTCCTACACATGCTAGTAAGCAAAAGCACAAAGCTAACTAAGCTCACTAGCAATGCTCAACAACAAGGCAACCAATGCCTAATTAGAGAGCATAAATACTTAGCTACACAAACTAAGCAATGTGACTAACAAGGTTACTAAAACTAAATTAGCTACGCAAGGGAGCTACTTCTATGCTACACAAGCAAGAAGGTAACTAGTAAGCTACACAAACTAACTAATTACAAGAGCAACAACACAAGCTTAATGTATATGAAAGTAAATGCAAGCTTGTGTAACGAGGATGCAAACCAACGGGAAGAACAAGGTTGACACGATGATTTTTCTCCCGAGGTTCACGTGTTTGCCAACACGCTAGTCTCCGTTGTGTCGATCGCTCACTTGGTGATTCGGCGGCTAATTAGCATCATCCGCTAAGCCTGCACGTCGAGCACCGCAAGAACCTACCCCTTGAGTGAGGGTAGCTCAATGACACGCTTTACTAAAGTTGCTCTTCACGACTTCCGCGGGGCGAGCATAAGTGCCCCTCACAAGCACTTCTCTGGAGCACCGCACAAGCTTCTTGCAGGCTTTAACGGAGACCACCACCAAGCTGTCTAGGAGGTGGCAACCTCTAAGAGTAACAAACACCACTGGCTTGCAACTCGATCACCTAGTGCCACTCGGTGCAACCTCATGATGCAATCGCACTAGAATCGCTCACTCATACAATCGAATGATCACTATCAAGTATGTGTGAGATGGAGGGCTCCCAAGCACTCTCAAGCATGGACACAAAGTCCCCCAAGGTGCTCAGCACCAGCCATGGCCGAAGGCCACTTCTATTTATAGCCCCAAGGGCTAAACTAGCCGTTACCCCTTCACTGGGCAAAAATCGGGCCGATCGGACGCTCTGGTCGTGTTGACCGGACGCTGGACCTCAGCGTCCGGTCGCCCGCAGACGACCACGTGTCTTGATTGCAACGGTCACTTGACCTGACCAGACACAGCAGCTAAACTGATCGGACACAGAATCCTCAGCGTCCGGTCATTTCCAGTAAGCTCCCCGAGGCATATTTCTTCGACCGGACGCGTCCGGTCCACCTTGACCGGACACAGACCAGCGTCCGGTGCAATACCCTTGGTACTGTGCAGATCCATCAGTTTGACCGACCAGCTCGACCAGACGCATGCTGCCAGCGTCCGGTGCTTTCAGACCCAGCGTCTGGTCAGTTGGCCGATGGCAGCGTCTTTGCGACCAACTCGTTTTCACTTCTAACTTCTTCACCCTTGCTCTAATGTGCCAACCACAAGGACTTACATCCGGCGCAATAGAAAATAGGCATTCCATTTTCCCAAAGTGTACACCACCATGTGTATGTGTGTTAGCTTTTCATAATCATTTCCCAAAGGATGTTAGCCACTCAACTTGCCACGCCACTCGATCCTAGCGACGATACAAAGTTAGATCACTCGAGTGGCACTAGATAACTGATATGCAAACAAGTTTGCCCCTCTTAATAGTATGGCCATCTATCCTAAATCCGGTCATAAACTTCTCTACACACCTATGACCAGTGAAATGAAATACCCTAGGTTATACCTTTGCCTTACGCATTCCATTTCATCTCCTCTAATGTCGATGCAACACATGCACCAACATGATCAACAATAATATGGTCCACTTCATATCATCACGTGATCATATTGGTTCATCAATCTTGACTTTGCTTACTCTTCACCGTTGTCATCGTCTATCGGCACCAAGTCTTGCTCAAGCTTCACCGCCACGTGGTCCATCACTCCAAAGCCTTCGATTTGCCCTTCACGCTTGCAACCGGTCCATCAAGCCAAGTCTTGTCTTGATCTTCTCCACCTTGATCACATGACTCAATGTCATGTCTCATGTGCAATAAGCTCCTTCATCATTACATGTGTGAGCTTTGCAACATCTCCAAGCTATTTTTACCTCCATGACATATGTTGCTCACACACATGTACCTGTCGACTAATCACCTGTGTATCTTACATAAATACAATTAGTCCACCTAAGTTGTCACTCAATTACCAAAACCAAACAAGGACCTTTCACCCGATCGATGGAGTCGAGCAGGTCGATGTTGTCGATCTGCTTCCCTTTGTAGCGAGGAAGCGGACGACGGGTTGTTGATGTGGCTGAAGACGATGCGGGTGTGGTTGGAGCCAGATCCACCGTGGTCGGAGCCATAGCCAATGCAGGTGAAGCAATGGTCAACACAGATTGAATCCGCGCCTTCTCCGTGGTCATGGCGATGAAGTCGTCGGAGCCAGTGGTCCAGGTGATCTGGTCGACGATGAACGTGAGGCCATTTGGCGTAGCCATGGAGCCGGAGATGATGACCATCTTGTTCGCTTGGAGAGCAGTACGCACACCCCCTATCTGGCGCGCCACTGTCGATGAAATATGGTCGGCAGTCTACCTAGGAGTATGCCCAAGGTAGTAGATTGTCGGCAGACAGATGCGTAAGACACAAACAAGATGGTGACGCAAGACAGACACGAGGTTTTATCTAGGTTCGGCCGCCGCGAAGGCATAATACCTACGTCCTGCGTCTGATTGTATTGCTGTATGTCAATGAGAGATGTTTTTTAGAGGGGTCCCCCTACCCGCCTTATATAGTCCGGGGGCAAGGTTACAGATCTAGAAACTAATCCTAGCCAGTTACAATTGCCATAGGTGGCCGGATAAGGATTCCTATTCTAACCGACCAGGATCTTGCTTGATCTCCAAATCTGCCTTGATTCCGTGTGTGGGATTCCGAACAGGTTGGCCGGGCCGTGTGTCGTCTCCTAGTGGACCGGACCCCCTGATCCAGGGTTGGCCCAAGCCTAGCCGTAAGGGTATAGGGGTTAATACCCCCACAATCACTTAAAGTTGAGGATCACTTATGAGACAACCATTTTGATGTGCTAGATACCACTTGTATGAATCACATTTGTAACTTATGTGATAATCTAGACATACCACTTGTAGCAACTATCATGGAACCACTTGTAGGATTTATCAATTATAACCATTTCTTGAACGCTTGTCATCTTCATGAGTACCACTTGTAGGATATCACTTGTAAGTTGATCTAGACACCACTTGTAAATACCACTTGAGAAATCAACTGAGTCTAGATACTACTTGAAACAAGCAAACTAGATATCCATTTGCATTGTTATCTTTTTCTTGTACTCTTATCATTATCATAAGATTCTAATGTTGACTTAAACTAAATTGATTTACCTAAGCTTTCAAGTCTGGTTTGAACCCTTTCTAAGATTCTTCACTCATTTGGAGGTTATCTTATCAAGGTTGTACTTGTCGCTGGTTGGCAATCTAAAATAAATCAAGTACTGGGTTTACTAGCTCATGAATAAACTCATATACTGCCACTAGATCAATTAATCATTCAAGCAATAGGGTAGACTATGAATTTAATTTTTCATTTGTAATGCATGATCTTAATAGACATGTACTATATGCACTAACCGCATACTAGTAAGGGATGAAATGATCATGCACATTACAATGATACCTTTGCTATCTTGGAGTAGAGGATAGTCATTAGTTTCTAATAAAGCTCTGAAATAACAATGTGAAGTCTAATTACAAGCTTGGTGAAGACCAATCATCAATAATGAAATCCATTCTTCACCCATATAAAATGAGAACCAATAATGATCAAGTGCACTATCTCTTGTTGTGGTTGGCTTGCTTCATCTTTTTTATCAAGCATCTACCCCTCAGTGCAACCCTTTGTATCAAAAGAGGCATATCTTTTATCAAAATTGATGACAAAGGGGGAGAGATTTATACAAAGATATGAAAGCTTTGGAGGAGAAGTAGAAGTTGGACATAGACAAAGATGGAGCAACATTGAAGAATGGAGAAGGATCAAAATTCTTGGACAAGAGAAGCACACAAGTAGGGGGAGCAAGCTCATGAACTTGATTAGTTGCAATTGATATATGCATATTCATGTGCTTTCTTGCATTGCATACGTTTTTAAATTTGATATACATGCTTGTGTGGTGTATGCTAGTTATAGAACTTGAATGATGATTTGATAACTAGCATGCATAGGATGGTAGGTAGACTTGTATTTCTACACTTGCTACTAGAACCTTGCTTATAATGTTGATCTCACGAGGGTTCTAGTATATTTGTTGTCTAGCTACTCATGGTGCTAAGGATGGTGTTAAAAGTGCAACTCCGATTGATATCACGCATCAAAGGTTAATTCTTTACTCCTTAGCATCATTGGTAGTAATTACTCTCCCACAATTCCAATCTATGCATATGTGCAAGCTTCAAACCAAAAACTCTAACACATATGTAGGGAGAGCTAATACCACCAATTTGGGTTTGTGGTACTTGTCCAAAATCATTTACACATGGTAAAATTGCTTGGGCAAGCAACTCAAATCCATTTGAGCTTAATTTCCATATCTTTGTAGTGCTGTCATCAATTACCAAAAAGGGAGAGATTGAAAGGTCATTGTTTGGTTTTGATAATTGAGTGACAACCTAGGTGGACTAATATATGATTATGTGAGATACACAGGAAATTAGTCCACAGGTACATATATGATGAATGAGCTTATTACATAGGAGACATAACATAGAGTCATGTGACTAAGGTGGAGAAGATCAAGATAAGACTTGGCTTGACGGACCGGTTGCAAGCGTGAAGGGCAAGTTAGAGGCTTTGAAGCTATGGACCGTGTGGTGGTGAAGCTTGAACAAGACTTGGCGCCGATGAACGAAGACAATAGTGAAGAGGAAGTGAGGTCAAGATCGATGAACCAATAAGATCACGTGATGATATAAAGTGGATCATATCATTTGTTGATCGTGTTGATGCATATGTTGCATCAACATTGAAGGAGATGGAATGGAATGCGCAAGACAAAGGTATAACATAAAGGGCATTTCATTTCACCGGTCTAAGGTTGAGTAGAGAAGAAATAGACCGAATTTAGGACAGATAGCCATACTATAAAGAGAAAAAAACTTTTAGTTGCAACGGTTATCTAGTGCCACTAAGTGTGAGTTTTATTTGCATATGCATTGCGCTTAGTGACGTGGTGAGGTGCATGAGAAAACCAGGGAAAAATCTTTATGAAAATGCTAACTCAAGTGCTAATTTTGGTTTAGTACCTTGGAGGAGTTAGTGCCTTGAGAAAGGGTGTAAAAGGAGAAGTTTGAGACTGCCGCTGGAATTTCTTGCTCACCCGACCAAAATTTGTAGATAAGGGTGCTCTGTTGGATGGATGGAATTAACTAGAATTTTAGTTGGCCTGAGCTGAAATTTCTAGTGCGAAAGGGGCACCTGGTGTGTGGAGCGCTCACCTTAGAAATTCCAAGCCATCACCTAGAATTTCCAGTGCGGAAGTCCTCCCGAGCTGACTGTTGAAGAAAGAGCCGTTGGGGGCATTTGGGCTGCTACCACACTAGAATTTCTAGGCCGTGTCGTCAAGAAATTCCAGTGTGGGTCTGGCAGCTAAGGGAGCCTGTGCGAGAGAGGGGATAAGGTTGGCTCCCCTCCTCTCTTCTTCCTCAACTAGCTCATTCCCCATTCTCACATTTGAAGCTAGGGTTCTTCCTCCTCTCCTCTCTCTCCCATGATTCTAGCTAAGATTTCTAGGAGAGATTGAGTTCCCTTTGTGGGTGTGGATGAGAGATTGAAGATCCACCCCTTCCCCTAACTCTCCCTATCAAGCTTGGTGCTAATTTGAGTGAGGGATTGAGAGCCTAGTGTGTGTGTGCATTTGAGGATTGCATTTGGTGGCACTAGAAAATCTTTGTGATTGGGGGATTTCTTGTTACTCTTGGTGGTTGCCATCACCTAGATGGCTTGGTGGATTATGGTTTCCATTGTGAAGCCTACGTGAAGATTGTGTGGTGCTCTGGAGAAGCGATTGTGAGAGATATTGTGCTCGCCCCGCGGGAGCCACGAAGAGCAACTCTAGTTGAGCGTGTTATTGAGCTACCCTCACTTGTGGGTTGGTTCTTGCGGCGCCCAATATGTGGGCTAGGTTTGTAAAACACCTATTAGCCATTGAACCACCAAGTGAGCGGTCGACACAACGGGGACTAGCTTGGTGGCAACCAAGTGAACCTCGGGATAAAAATCACCGTGTCAGCCTTGTTCATCCCGTTGGTTTGCAATTCCCCAACACATGCTTGTAATTACTTTCATATATATTGTGCTTGTGTAGTTGCTCTTGTAATTAGTTAGCTTGTATAGCTTGCTAGTTACCTTCTTGCTTGTGTAGCATAGAAGTAACTCTCTTACGTAACTAATTTGGCTTGAGTAGCCTTGTTAGTTATATTGCTTAGTTTGTATAGCTAAGTAATTTGTGCTCTCTAATTTGGCTTGTGTAGCCTTGTTATTGAGCATTGCTAGTGAGCTTAGGAGCTTTGTGCTTTTGCTTACTAGTTTGTGTAGGAGCTCCCCCGGTGCTTAAAGTACTAGTTTTATAGGTTTGTGTGATATTGCTTCTAGATTTGGTTAGGTGAGCTCTAACTAGCCTGGCACCTTTGTTGCCTAATTAGGATCTTTGTAAGGTGCTTGAGAACTTAGATAGAGGGGTGTAGTCTTGGCTAGATCGATAGTTTTAATTCCATATTTATCTCGGTTAGCCGGCGCAATTAATTTTAGAAAGGACTATTTACCCTCCTCTAGTCTACTGATGGTATTTATTAAGTGCAAATAGAATGTGAAGAATTCCACAAGCGCACATAATAACATTGTAGCATTTTACCAGAAGTATTCTAGGTATCGTTATTTATATTTTATCATAGGAAAATAGTAGAGTAAAGACTTATGAATATCAAAGGAGTATCTATCAGTCAACATACCAGCATGGCTAGAGCAGGGGTGAAGGTAATGATAGGAGTAATGCGTAATGACACTTAGGAGATAAATCTATAAGATAATATAAACTAGTCAACTCAAGAGAACAACGAGTGAGATAGATTCCTATAATATTCTTGTTACAGGATCAAAGTATATATATACCCGACTATAGCTAAGACTAACTCTACTCTTGTGCACTTTGGGACACCGCTTAGATGGTAGAGTACCCACAATAGATAACTCTATCGACGCGACTATGGTCCTACAATTTAAGAACCTGCTCAATTTGGAGTGGACTACAAAGGATAGACGGGGCTATCACCTCCCGCTGCTACCACCCAATCAGAGAATAGGGTATACTCATAGGCAGAGCATCGTATAAGCACCATGCTTACACGAGGCACGACTACTTAGCCCAATTGATAAACTAGCAGGCTAAGCGCTCTATGAACCCGCACATAAAAGTATGATAACCTCAACTATGCAAGATACATATTAAAAGTAAGCATAGCATGTAGATAGGAATATGATGAATTGATAATAAGTCTTACAAGATGTAGAAGTGAAGATACAAGGCTTTACCGAGCCTCCAAGCCTAGATCTAGAACCTGAGCATGAGCCCTATTCGACCCTCACTCCCAAACTACTAATCTACTATATTGGAGAGTCTAGATCAAATTCTCTTGGTGTATCTTGATCTCTGAATGAGAGGTATGAATTAGGGTTTTAGGGATGGCTCTAGGGAGGGGGGGTAGGGCTGTTATATATAGGACGGAGCATCAATTCTAGACCCTCGGATCAAACCGACTTGAAAGAACGGCGTAGATGCAATCTAGGAGGCGGTGGAGAACCGACATTCGAAGAAGGGGCTGACAGGTGGGCCTAGGGGGCTAGGTGGCCCCACATGGTAGTCACCTACCCTCTGCTTTGGCGATTTGCCTTTTGGAGTCTTCTAGAGTCTTTCCACGTCATTTCACTGTGGATAAACATGATTTTCTTTGACGAATAGGCCCTCCTTGATGGTTTTCTGAGTAAATCCTCCTGTAAACACAGATTCACCAAAACTTGTGTAGTTTATTAGTTTAAACCACTAGACTTATGTTGGTGATCCTTTTTATGCATTTATATAAGTTATATTGATGGTTTATGATAAACGTTAACTATCGTCAACATCCGCCATCTCGACCCTACACGTGGCATCGGAGCTAGGTCTCTCTTTTGTGGTCTTCACTGACATAAGAGGATGGCGAACTACGGGCTAGATGTTGAGTGTCCACATATTTTTTATGGCACACACTTTGCACGATGGAGAAATTGCATGATTAATAATTTTAAGTTCATTTGCCCTCAAATATGCTGGATCGTAGATGTGGGTTTTTCTCATGCATTGGAAAAAAAGGGTGGAACTCAAGCGCAAAAGAAATGCTTACATCTCGATTGCCAAGCTATTAACATTTTCTATCAATCTATAGAAGATAACATATTTGGTGAGATCATGGACATGACATCGACCCATGAGTTGGATTTATCTCAATGAAAAATATGGGACGGTCTCCGATGATGATGATGATGATGAGCCCAAGGAGTGGCGCATGAGGATGTTGAGCATGACCACAAATTGGTGATTGTGGAAGATTGCTCCACCTCATGGTCAAGTGATGATGATGCTAGATCAACTACAAGTTCACTTGATAAGATTGATGGTGATGCCTCAAGTGATGCAAATGATGATTCTTCCTCAAGCACACTTGATGATGTTGATGATGGTTCATGCTCAGACCATGATTGTGATGCTTCTAAAAGCTCTCCATCACCACATTGCTTCATGTCACTAGGTGACACAAAGGTACAAAATGCTAATATGGTTGATCATGTTGATTCATATGTTGAGCTTGTTAGAAGACTTGCTAGCATGACCATGACTTTAGAAAATGAGAAAGCTAAAACATTGAAATTGGAAAAAGAAAACTCATTTCTAAAGAATTCATGTGAAGAACATAATCACTTACTTGATGTTCTTAAAGCTTCACATGATGAGCTAAAATTGACTCATGAGGAACTTAGTGTTGCTCATGATAAATTGATAAAAGACCATATTTTTTTCACTAAGGAGCTTTCCAATGGAAAAACCAAAACTAGTGAGAACTCATCACATGGGTCAAATGATCAATCACATATTGTTGCTAACCCTTGTGATGTAGGCAAGAAGAATGTATCCACCTCTTGTGATGACTTATTAGCTATGCCATATTCTTCATATTTAGATGCTTGTTCTACTTCTATGTCTTGTGAGGCTAATCTTTTGAAGGAGAACAATGAGCTTAAAAGTAAAGTAAAGAATTTGAGCAACAAGTTAGAGAGGTGCTACAACTCTCAAGTCACCTTTGAGCACATATTGAACAACAAAAGAAGCTATGGTGACAAGAGTGGTATTGGCTTCACACAAGATCAAGGGTAAGAAAATGAAGAAGCAAGAACAAAAGAAGCTATCTCATTTCATGTGCTTTAAATGCCATGAGATGGGTCACCTTGCCAAATCTTGCCCAGCCAAGAAGCCAAAGATGAGGCCATAAGATGAAAAGAAGAAGCCCCAAGTTCAAATCAAGATCAACCATAAAGATGGCGATGACTTGATGATGAAGAAAAAAACAAGAAGGGGGAAAGAGCAAAGCATCCAACGCTTATTCAATATGCCAAGATGATGAACAAGAATCAAGATGAGAAGAAAGATTATGGTCACATCAAGTGCTTGAAGTGTGAAGATATGGGACACTTTGCCTCAAAGTGCCTTATCAAGCTTGAGAAGAAGGCTCAAGCAACTCATGAGAGGCAAGGCAATGTGAAGCACCACATGAGTAAGGAAGAAAATATTCAATCCAAGAGATTGCTACTCATGCAGGGAAAGGGGACACATGGCAAATTCATGTCCCTTAGGTAACAATTCTAAGCCTATTTCAATTATTGATAATAATATGCTTAGAAAGGATGGTAATGGTACCTCTATGGTTGCTATTGCAAAACATTCTGTTACTTATACTAAGGCTATGCCTAAGTATGTTGCACCTAACTTGAGAGGACCCAAACTAGTTTGGGTACCATCAAAAAGTGAATAAATATATGTAGGTACCATTGACATTGGAGGTTTGATTTAATGGAATTATCATTATTCATCATATGATTGAGTCAAGTATTGAATCTTAGTACATATTCTATCCTAATGCCAAGTAAGACAAGTGAAGTCCAAATGTGCTACAACATATAAGTGCAACAATTTTAGTTGTGGTGATTTATTAGAATTATTTGGTGGCTTACAAATATTTGAGTTGAAGCTTGCTAATGGATGATCATGAGCTTTAAAGGTATATTCTTAGTAGATCTAATTTATTTGGGTGCATATGAGCTAATTGAATTGGATAAATATGCATATATTGCTTGCTATGAGATGTTTGAATGGATCAATTGCTTAGTAATCAAATTTGAGTTGGTTTGAATGGATAAATTCATGAGATGAATTTTAATAAGTGGATTGAATGTAGTTATGTCTTATGAAAGTATTCAAATAAGTTGATTTCAAGTTTGATTCACATCTGTCGAAGAATAGCTCAATATGTTGAAATATGTCATTTATTGAAAATCTGAGTGAACTAAGTTCAAGTCTAAGTTTGATGGAACAATATATTTGGATTGGCTTGATATTTGGTATGCATGCTCTAGACTTATGATATTAGTTGCTGTACAAATTTTATGAGAATTGGATAAGTATTGCTTTGGTTTTGGAGTAGATCTTGTCAGCTATAGTGCAGTAGTTTTCAGCATGTAGCGGTGAGGGAAGTTGTGAAATCTGGTAGCAATCTAGAAGTCAAATGAAGCTTAAATTTTTACAGCTACTATATGATTTGGTGAAGCACATATCCACCAAATTTTGTGGTAATTGGATTTGTACATTGGGAGATATGGATTATTCATTAAAGGATACAGAGTCTGTCAAAAAAGTGATAATTAATGGATTGATCTAGAGTCACTTTGATTGAAAGGTTCTTAAGTTGGAAACATGTTTATAAGTGGTTGAGGTACCTAAGTTTGGTTTTGAATTGATCAAAAAGCATGAAAAGCAAAGAGTATAAGATCATTTGATTGTGGAGTATACTTGCATATATTTAGTACTCAAGTTGAAGATCAAGACCAAATTCAAGATAGAGATGAAGTTTAAGTTCTAGTGACAACTGAAAATCTTTTGGTAGAAAGAAAATGACTTAAACAAGTAGAAAGAAAAGGACTTAAAGAAGGATTCTAGATAATTCATCAAGTTAAGTCCATGGATCAATCAAACAAAATCATTTCAAATGACTATCAAGAATGGTTCTTTGGAGAGATGTCACTTCTCCCTAGTGTAGGGACTTGCCATCTTTTGTAGGTAAACCAAACGTGGTGCTTGGAAGGCTAAAATGGAAGTGGCGATCTAAGAAATATTTGAGATATTTAGTTGAAGCAATCAAAATGGTTGATCTAGAGAGCAAGCAACACCCAAAAAAGAGCTAGTCATGATATTTTAAGTGGTATTCTAAATAGTTCTCTTATGCAGGCATTGATAAAAAAGATGAAGCAAGCCAACCACAACAAGAGATAGTGCACTTGATCATTATTGGTTCTCATTTCATATGGGTGAAGAATGGATTTCGTTATTGATGATTGGTCTTCACCAAGCTTATAATTGGACTTTACATTGCTATTTCGGAGCTTTATTGAAAACTAATGACTATCCTCTACTCCAAGATAGCAAAGGTATCATTGTAATGTGCATGATCATTTCATCCCTTACTAGTATGTGGTTAGTGCATATAGTACATGTCTATTAGGATCATGCATTACAAAAGAAATTTTAAATTCATAGTCTACCCTATTGCTTGAATGATTAATTGATCTAGTAGCAGTATATGAGTTTATTCATGAGCTAGTAAACCTAGTACTTGATTTATTTTAGATTGCCAACAAGCGACAAGTACAACCTTGATAAGATAACCTCCAAATGAGTGAAGAATCTTAGAAAGGGTTCAAACCAGACTTGAAAGCTTAGGTAAATCAATTTAGTTCAAGTCAACATTAGAAGCTTATGATAATGATAAGAGTACAAGAAAAAGACAACAATACAAATGAATATCTAGTTTGTTTGTTTCAAGTAGTATCTAGACTCAGTTGATTTCTCAAGTAGTATTTACAAGTGGTGTCAAGATCAACTTACAAGTGATATCCTACAAGTGGTACTCATGAAGATGACAAGCGTTCAAGAAATGGTTATAATTGATAAATCCTACAAGTGGTTCCATGATAGTTGCTACAAGTGGTATGTCTAGATTATCACATAAGTTACAAATGTGATTCATACAAGTGGTATCTAGCACATCAAAATGGTTGTCTCATAAGTGATCCTCAACTTTAAGTGATCTTCAAGTGAAGCAAGTTCCCTCACATACAAGAGCTCAAAGTTTATCTAGTGAATGAACCATGCTATGACATTGGGGGAGGTGCCCCACCGATTGGTATCAAGGTCAAAGAAGGTATCTCAAGAGCTACAAGTGGTGTCATTCCAACATATTTAGTCGTGTCCATAAAAAATGCAAGATTTAAGTATCAAGCATCTACCCCTAAGTGTGAAAGGGGGAGAGATTTGTACAAAGATATGAAAGCTTTGGAGGAGAAGTAGAAGTTGGACATGGACAAAGAGAGAGCAACATTGAAGAATGGAGAAGGATCAAAATTCTTGGACAAGAGAAGTACACAAGTAGGGGGAGCAAGCTCATGAACTTGATTAGTTGCAATTGATATATGCATATTCATGTGCTTTCTTGCATTGCATACGTTTTTAAATTTGATATACATGCTTGTGTGGTGTATGCTAGTTATAGAACTTGAATGATGATTTGATAACTAGCATGCATAGGATGGTAGGTAGACTTGTATTTCTACACTTGCTACTAGAACCTTGCTTATAATATTGATCTCACGAGGGTTCTAGTATATTTATTGTCTAGCTACTCATGGTGCTAAGGATGGTGTTAAAAGTGCAACTCCGATTGATATCACGCATCAAAGGTTAATTCTTTACTCCTTAGCATCATTGGTAGTAATTACTCTCCCATAATTCCAATCTATGCATATGTGCAAGCTTCAAATCAAAAACTCTAGCACATATGTAGGGAGAGCTAATACTACCAATTTGGGTTTGTGGTACATGTCCAAAATCATTTACACATGGTAAAATTGCTTGGGCAAGCAACTCAAATCCATTTGAGCTTAATTTACATATCTTTGTAGTGCTGTCATGAATTACCAAAAAGGGAGAGATTGAAAGATCCTTGTTTGGTTTTAGTAATTGAGTGACAACCAAAGTGGACTAATATGTGATTATATGAGATACACAGGAAATTAGTCAACGGGTACATATGTGATGAAGGAGCTTATTGCATAGGAGACATGACATAGAGTCATATGACTAAGGTGGAGAAGATCAAGACAAGACTTGGCTTGACGAACCGGTTGCAAGCGTGAAGGGCAAGTTAGAGGCTTTGAAGCTATGGATCGCGTGATGGTGAAGCTTGAGCAAGACTTGGTTCCAATGGACGAAGATAATAGTGAAGAGGAAATGAGGTCAAGATCGATGAACCAATAAGGTCACGTGATGATATGAAGTGGATCATATCATTTGTTGATCGTGTTGGTGCATGTGTTGCGTCAACATTGAAGGAGATGGAATAGAATGCGCAAGACAAAGGTATAACCTATAGGGTATTTCATTTCACCAGTCTAAGGTTGAGTAGAGAAGAAATAGACCGGATTCAGGCCGTGTCGTCAAGAAATTCTAGTGTGGGTCTGGCAGCTGAGGGAGCCTGTGCGAAAGAGGGGATAAGGTTGGCTCCCCTCCTCTCTTCTTCCTCAACTAGCTCATTCCCCATTCTCACATTTGAAGCTTGGGTTCTTCCTCCTCTCCTCTCTCTCTCTCTCTCTCCCATGATTCTAGCTAAGATTTCTAGGAGAGATTGAGTTCCCTTTGTGGGTGTGGAAGAGAGATTAAAGATCCACCTCTTCCCCTAACTCTCCCTCTCAAGCTTGGTGCTAATTTGAGTGAGGGATTGAGAGTCTAGTGTGTGTGCATTTGAGGATTGCATTTGGTGGCACTAGGAAATCTTTGTGATTGGGGGATTTCTTGTTACTCTTGGTGATTGCCATCACCTAGATGGCTTGGTGGATTGTGGTCTCCGTTGTGAAGCCCGCGTGAAGATTGTGCGGTGCTCCGGAGAAGCGATTGTGAGGGGTATTGTGCTCGTCCTGCGGGAGTCGTGAAGAGCAACTCTAGTTGAACGTGTCATTGAGCTACCCTCACTTGTGGGTAGGTTCTTGCGACGCCCAACGTGTGGGCTAGGTTTATGAAACACCTATTAGCCATCGAACCACTAAGTGAGCGATCGACATAATAGGGACTAGCTTGGTGGCAACCAAGTGAACCTCGGTATAAAACTCACCGTGTCAACATTGTTCATCCCGTTGGTTTGCAATTGCCCAACACAAGCTTGTAATTACTTTTATATATATTGTGCTTGTGTAGTTGCTCTTGTAATTAGTTAGTTTGTGTAGCTTGCTACTTATCTTCTCGCTTGTGTAGCATAGAAGTGGCTCTCTTGCATAACTAATTTGGCTTGAGTAGCCTTATTAGTTACATTGCTTAGTTTGTGTAGCTAAGTAATTTGCACTCTCTAATTTAGCTTGTGTAGCCTTGTTATTGAGCATTGTTAGTGAGCTTAGAAGCTTTGTGCTTTTGCTTATTAGTTTGTGTAGGAGCCTCTCCGATGCTTAAAGTACTAGTTGCATAGGTTTATGTGATCTTACTTCTAGATTTGGTTAGGTGAGCTCTAACTAGCTCGGCACCTTTGTTTCCTAATTAGGATCTTTATAAGGTGCTTGAGAACTTAGATTGAGGGGTGTAGTCATGGCTAGACCGATAGTTTTAATTCCATATTTATCTCGGTTTGTCAGCACGATTAATTTTAGAAATAACTATTCACTCATCTAGTCTGTCATCTTGATCCTACACTTGTGCACGTTGAACTTCATGGCGCTAGCACTAATTATCCAATAGAGTAGATCCCTCCATAGAGAGAGATGTGCTTCGGTGATTACTCGAAAAATGTAGGTATTAGTGGTGCCTTAGATAATTGTTGGAGCACTCTAAATCTTCTAAACGACCCTTTATTATATACTGGAGAGACTTTTTGGTAATCTGTCAAAGATATCGTCACGTACTAAGGTCCAGTTTAATTTGTTAGAGCTTTGGGGTCTCTGGCTCTAGTTCCTTTATATACGAGAAGATATTTTTCTTTCTTCTCTTAAGATGAACTTAGAACTGATAAAATTACTATTTTTTTTAACTTTAGCGTCTTCAACTCCTCTTTGCAATGTGTAGGTGAAACGTTTAAAACCCTGCCAGGGCCTAAACCAAAACACTCCCGGCAGACCGCCCTGGTCCCGCCAGCACAGCGCTCCACAGTCCACATCGTTCCACTTCCACGGCCCTGTTTGGCGCTCTAGGCCTCTGGCGATGGCGAGTGGCGAGAAAGTGCAGCGCTCAGCTGTAGCACTAGCACGGTACAACAGGCCACTAGACCAGCCTCGTGCGGTTGCCTCTCTCCCTTCCGCGATCTCGCTCCGCGGTGACCCCGGTCTGGCTATGATGATGGCACAAATTATGGGGACGACGGTGGTGATGGATCGAATTATGGCGACGACTGGCGATGCATGCATGCATGCATGATGGCCACTGCCCAGGCCGCGCGCGTCCGTGGTCAATACTGCTACTGCCTCTGCCTGCCCCATCGTCATCGGTGCTGGTGGTCGCACCCAGACCGTGACCGCCGGCCGGCCGCCTAAATTTCGCCGGCGGTTTTAACTCCCGTGCGGGTCCTCTCCTCCGGCCGTTTTGTAGGGCGTAGCCCATGCGCCGGTGTCTCAATTGAACTGGCCGGCCAGATCCAGCTAGATTGTTTGTGTCGCGTGCCAGGACGAGCACCCAAGAGCAGTCCCTGAAACGTACTCTTACTTCTTTCTTTGGCAGAGAAAACCCTGGCAGCACCAGGATTGACTGAAGCGGCTCTCGATAAAAAAAAAAACGTACGTGTCAGCAAGCGGCGGATCCGGAAATGCGTGTGCAGGGAAGGAAAGGACAGAACACCAGCCCGGCGCGACGGCGACCCGTAACTGAACCGCCGGCTCTTCCGCAGAGCTCTCGGCGGCTTGCACTCTATTCGCTCAACTCGCAAGAGACCAAACCGGGCGTAGCTTTGCATAAGACGTACAGTCCTGGTGTCCATCGGGCGCGCGGCGAAGCATGAGGCGCGGCACACACCTCCACGGGTCGCGCTCGGCCGCTCGCGCATCAGCTGACCAGCAGCACACCAGTCATCAGCACAGGTACATACCCGGGAGGCCCACGGGGGCTATCGGCCAACGAGCAGGCGCAAGTCGACAAGCAGCGAAGAAGCAGCTTCTCTTGGCTGTGGCCTGTGGGGCTCCCCGATCTTCCTGCCGTCAAGACGCAGCAGCAATGGCGGCAGTAGTAATGAGTTACGGTACTTACTTGAGATCTGCTTAGGCCGTATCCAATAGCCTAAGCGTAAAATCGGTGTTACACAGTATTTTGCATATGTAAAATCACGCTCCAACAGAAGACCCATACAAATAACCCATTTTTGGTCCGAGGCCAGCAAGAACGTAAAAAAGCGTCGTCGAGGAGAGACGACGCAAAAATCTTGCGCCCGTAGTGGTGGGCGCCACCGCGCCAGGGGAAGGGGCGCTCGCCTAGGGCCGCCACCAGGGGGCGCACTCGCCTTAGCGCCGCCGGCCGAGGAAGGGGCTCCTGCGCCTGTGCCGGGGGGGCGGGCACCGCGGAGGCCCGGTCGCGGTTGCGGACACCGCCGAGGCCTGGCCGCACCGGAGCGCCGGCGGGCGAGCACCGCGGGGGGGGGGGGGGGGGTGGAGAGAGAGAGAGAGACGCACGGCCGGAGGAGAGGGGCGAGGAGGGGGCTAGCCGCCGCCGAGGCCCAGCCGGGCGCACCGCCACGCTGGAGGCCGGCCGGTGCGCTGCCACATCGGGAGAGGGAAAGAGTGCGCGCGCGCGGGTGCACCGCCGCCGGTCATGGAGAGAGGGAGAGATTTCTGGAGAGTTGGAGGGAGAGGAATGGGAGAGCAGGCGGTAGATATTTTGTTCCTGGAGAGGAAATTTTGGGTTCGCTGTTGGAGAAAGAAATTTTTGGGTGGGTGACCCAGTGACTGTTCGTGGCCAATTCTTAGAATAAGTCTTGTATTTGGGTTTGGGCTGTTGGAGATAGTCTTAGGCCTTGTTTAGATCCATCCTTTAAAGTGTGGTGTGTCACATCGAATATTATATGGGGGTGTCGCATGTGGTGCTCGGATACTAATAAAAAAGTAAATTACAGAATCCGTCAGTAAACCACGAGACGAATTTATTAAGCCTAAGTAAGCCAGCATTAGCACATGTGTTACTGTAGCATTTATTGTCGAATTATGGATTAATTAGGCTTAAAAGATTCGTCTATCAAATTAGTTACAAACTGTGCAATTAATTATTTTTTAGTTTATATTTAATACTTCAGGTATGTGTTCAAATATTCGATGTAACATGATGTAAAGTTTTGTGGTGGGACTAAACAAGAGCTTAATCCGTGAGCACAACTGCACGCGCAAGGTAAGCCCAGCCCGGCCTTGTCAGAGTGCACTGGCGGGATTGGAATAGCTAGGCCTGGACCAAGATCATTGCGGATTGTGCGGACGAGGGACTTGTTTAGATGTCATCCAAATTCCAAATTTTTTTACTCTCTCTCCATCACATCAATTTTTAGCCATTTGTATAGAGTATTAAATGTAGGTAAAAAAATAACTAATTACACAGTTTAGTTGGAAATCACGAGATGAATCTTTTGAGTCTAGTTGATCTACGATTGGATAATATTTACCAAATAAGACGAAAATAGTACTATTTATCAGGTTGAAATTTTTTCGCAATCTAAACGAGGCCGAGGGACGCCGTTGCTACAAAGCAATTCCTGCCGTGCTGTACTTGCTCCCCTCTGCCGTGGAGGGAGCAGAGGCAGGTGCCGCTGCCGTTCACCGGTCTGCATGCACTCTGCAGTCTGCACGCAACAGATGGTCATGGGCTCAAGGCTTAGCAGTAGCTCTGAGAGCGAGACGTACACTTCCTCTAGCTATCACGCCAGCTCGCCGGTTGCTGCTCCGTCCAGTGCCAGTCCAACTGAGCCCCGTCCTTCGCGCTGAATCTGAAGGGCGCCTGAAGCTAGCGGACGGAGGTTGACAATGATGGCGGATGAGACAGTCCTCTAATCGACCAGATTTACTGCTCATCTTTAGTACACTGCCTGCTTAGATCTAGTAATACCGTGGGGATCTAATCTATCCGTGATTCTGAAAATAAAAAAGAATTGATTGAGAGCCGCTCCGAGAGACACCGTATCCGGTTACGTATAGGACAACAGATCGTACGTAAACGGGGGCCATATCTTTCGCGGTCGAAAGGACGGTAGGTACCTCCTCACCCGCTCATAATCAGCCTGTTCGGCTGGTGCTGATATGATCGTATACGATCATGAATTATTACTATTGGTTGGTTTGGTGTGAAAAAAAATATTATTCTGGTTGAAAATTTATGATCGTTTACGACGTAGCGAAACAAGCTGATGGCAATGCCGGGCTACCTTTCGCTACAACGCTGCTGGTACGAGCTACCAGCTGTAGATACATACGGAAGAGTAGTAGAGTACTACTACGGAGCACACCACATTCCTTTCCGAATTGGCGACAAGCTAATGAGCAGGTGTTTTCCGTTGGGCAGAAATGCATGGGAAATTTTCTCATTCGATCATTTGCCACTATAATATTAATTAATCTGCCCTATCTATGATCGTAGAGAGCTAAGCAGGCTATTGGGAGAAAACTAACCACCAACTTGTGTGCTCCCACACTCATTCCCAACACTAAGCACTGCTGAGAGTCGTCGGAATCTTGCCACCGACGCGACCTCCGTTTCCCCTGTCGCCCGCCCTCATTCATCAGTCATCGCTCACAATTTGTAGGGCTCTCTCTCTCTCTCTGTGTGCCTGTGTGGTAGGCATGCATGAGCATGATGCACGCTAGAGATCAGGGTAGTACTGCGTGCTGGAACGACAGCGCTACTCATTCGGCGTCATTTCGCATCGCCGGCCTGCACCAAAATTGTCGGCAAACTGGGGAAGGCGACGCGCGTTCCGTTCGCCTTTTTTTTGTTCCGTTTATTTACCACAAAAAAAAATGCATGGTGGATCATGCATTCATGCGGGTAAGGTATTAGGGCGAAAACGTATGTACATATGCATGCGATCGCGGACGACGCGTGCCAAAAGTCGTGTAGGAGCAGAGGCGGAGGACAACACACAGCCTGTTCTCCATTTGCGTCGTGGCAGTGGCAGTACTGGCCATAGGCCCCGATATAAGTCAAAACACTATTTCGACCGATTTATTGTGAGAGAAAAATACTGTTGCGACTAAAAAAAATAAGTTGAAAAAACGGATTATAAGAAAAGCGGCCTAGCACAGCACAGCACAGTACATCGTATTCGTAGGCACCGCATGCAGATGCATGTATTGCCCGCATCTCAGGCTTGTGCATTATTAGCATCGCACATAATAAAAGTATAGGACCAAACCAAATGCAAATGCAAATGCTTCTGATCAATTGGCCGGCCACTCGTTGGTTAGTGTCTTGTCCATGGGCCGTGCCGGTACGCGTATAAATATGCCAACTAACATAACACCACACGTTCGGTGTCATCGGTCCCCAGGCAGTAATCGCATTCTACACTCGCAAAGTTACGAGTAGGGCCTTGTTTAGATGTAGTTAGAAATCAGTATTTGACACTGTAGCACTTTCGTTGGTATTTAATAATTATTGTCCAATCATGGTCTAACTAGGCTCAAAAGATTCGTCTCGTAATTTACAATCAAACTATGTAATTAGTTATTTTTTTATCTATATTTAATACTCCATACATATGTCCAAAGTTTTGATGTGATGGAGAGAGAGTGAAAAAACTTGCAATCTAAACAAGGTCTAGATTGAAGTGAGGAAATGAGGAAAATTGCACAAAAAGTATTGTCGCAGTCGCAGGCTGGCAGAGTGGCAGTGTAGACTTAGGCCTCCTTTGGAATGTAAGATTAAAGAACGTTGGAATAGAAAAGCACAGGAATAAAATAGGAATGTATATGTAAAATAGAGGAATGAGAAACATAGGAATTTTGTTGGAACTAGTGTTTCGATGAGCGTAGGAAAAATGTAGGAAACAATAGCGTGTGTTAATCCATACTGGAGTTACTAGCTTCTTTATCAAGGTAAACTACTTAATTGCATGTGGGCCGGTACTGCAGTTCCGTATCCAATCTCTACCATTTTGCTGCCATTTACCTCGATCCTACGGGCATGTGTTGGAAACTAGAGATCAGAGTGGATGTTTTGTTTCCCATGTTTCTCTTTTTTTTTTTGTGAAACGTTTCCCATGTTTCTCCCATGAAATGGCTTCCAAAGGAAATTTTCCTACGCCTCAATCCTGCCAACCAAAGGCACTATATTGCCGATTCCTATAGGACCAAAATCTTGTATTTTTCCTACAAACTTCTTACAAAAAGAGGGTGAAGTCTCTTCAAAACAGTGTAGGTGAACAGTAGCCAGTAGTCACTCCCACAAAAAGAGGGTGAAGTCTCTTCAAAAAAAAAAAAAAAAAAAGATGGGGAACACTGGACAGTGAAACCTTTTGGTGTCGACGTGTCGTGCCGTCGCGCAGTGAAACTTTTTGGTAAATCCGCCACGCACTTTGCCGGTTTGCCCAACTGAAGCCAAAAGTCAGAACAGTAGGCAGTGCAGAGTTTCCCTGCAATCGCTCGCTTTTGGTCTTTGCACCACAGGGTCGTCGATGCCCGGAGCGGCAGTTACATCCGTTCGATCTGCCAATGGACGGTCCACATCAAGTTGGAGAAATCGATGCGGAAAAAAAAAAACATCACCAATCTTCTACTAGTAACCTGCACGTCCCTACAGTGGAATTCGAGCTTTAATCATCTCAGATCCTCGGTTCTGACTTCTGAGCATGGCTTAATTACTCCAGGCTAGTTTAACCCAAGATCCGCCTGTCAGACGGGCCCACACGCACAGAAACGGACAACCTTCCGCTTCCGCTTCCGCTGCCCAGCTCAACTCTCCCGGGCCCACAGGAAACCATCCCGGCCCCTCGGGCCTCGGCTAAACTTCCTGTATCATCTCGTGCTCTCGCAGTCGCAGCCCCTCCTCGTCAGTCGTCAGTCGTCACTAGCCCTCGCTCGTCGCTCCTCCCTAGTGATCAGTCACTAGTGACTGTACCATGCAGCTGTAGCAAGCGAGGAGCCGGGTTGGTAGGAGTAGCGCCAAGTGTGCGTCCGGGCAGGCTGCGACGGCGAGCAGGAGGGAGCAGCACCGCCGGCCTCCTCCGGCAATGTCGCCTCCGCCCCCGCCGCTTCTGCGGAACGAGCTGTCGCGCAGGACGGCGGTGCTGGGCCTGCGCCTGTGGGTGCTCGTGGGCATCGCCGTCGGGGCCGCCTTCGTGCTGCTCCTCGTGCTCATCTCCCTCCACCTCGCCGCGGCGCGGCGGAGGCGGCCCAGGAAGGGCGTCGTGCACGCGCCGGCGGGGGCGCCGGCGCCGCTGTCCCCGTCCACCATCCCGCCCGTGTCCAAGGAGATCCAGGAGGTGGCCGTCCACGTCGGCTCGCTCCGCCACTACCTCGAGATGGGCCACGCGTTCCTCAAGGACGGCGGCGGCGGCGACGGCGAGTCCGTGGCGCACGGGTCGCAGCGCGTGCACATCGAGGCCGGCAAGGGCCAACGCATGGTCGCGTACGCCGACGGGGAGGTCGGCCCCGTGGCGTCCGACGTGTCGCCGGCGGCGGCCGTCGTCGTGGGCCCCGAAGTGTCGCACCTCGGCTGGGGCCACTGGTACACGCTGCGGGAGCTGGAGGAGGCCACCGCCGCGTTCGCCCCCGAGCACGTCGTTGGCGAGGGCGGATACGGCATCGTCTACCGCGGCGTCCTCGCCGACGGCTACCAAGTCGCCGTCAAGAACCTCCTGAACAACAGGCGCGCACTGCCAACCCGCATTTTCTCGCGTGCGCTTTTCCGTTCGGTGTGCGTTCGATGCTTTTATTTTGGATTGACCCGCTGCACGTTGCTCGCCGGATGCAGGGGACAAGCCGAGCGGGAGTTCAAGGTGGAGGTGGAGGCCATCGGCCGCGTCCGGCACAAGAATCTGGTCCGGCTACTGGGCTACTGCGCCGAGGGCGCCCAGCGGTACAGAAACAGAACCCTCTGCGCGGCGCGTTGATGACGGCTGCATAACTGCACTGCTTCTTGTGGTAATTTGTTTGGCCGTTGCTTGTGATCTCAGGATACTTGTGTACGAGTACGTCGACAATGGCAACCTCGAGCAGTGGCTGCACGGCGACGTCGGGGCGGTGAGCCCACTCACCTGGGACATCCGGATGAACATCGTGCTCGGCATGGCCAAAGGGTGCCTGAATTTTTATTTTTTCCCCACTGCTTTCGTTCTGCTCAATGCTCATGTACCACCTCTGAACCGGTGGTGTATATATGGGTCTCTGACGAGAGATTAATTTGGCACGGATGATTCAGGATCACGTACCTGCACGAGGGGCTGGAGCCGAAGGTGGTGCACAGGGACATCAAGTCGAGCAACATCCTGCTGGACAGGAGGTGGAACCCTAAGGTCTCGGATTTCGGCCTCGCCAAGCTCCTGGGGTCAGACAGCAACTACGTCACCACCAGAGTGATGGGAACATTTGGGTGAGCCGGCGGCTTTAGGTCCCCTGATGATGAATCATGTTTGATCTTCTTCTTTCTGGTGAAATGCGTGATGTCAATTCTCAAAATGCTTCTGTTTTTCAAAGCTATGTGGCACCAGAGTATGCTAGCACCGGTATGCTGAATGAGAGGAGCGACGTGTACAGCTTTGGGATCCTCATAATGGAGATAATCTCCGGTCGAAGCCCCGTCGACTATGCCAGACCTGCCGGAGAGGTCAGTGTGGTGTCTGTGATTCAATGAAGCAACGAGATCATGCTATGCTTTGCAATGCGAAATGTGCTTCTGAATTTGCCTGAGTTCCTGATTTTTCTGTACTGTTACAGGTAAACCTTGTAGAATGGCTCAAGAACAAGGTGACCAACAGGGACTACGAGGCCATCCTCGACCCGAAGCTGCCGGAGAAGCCTTCCTCCAAGGCGCTGAAGAAGGCTCTCTTGGTCGCACTGAGGTGCGTGGATCCTGATTCGCAGAAACGGCCCAAGATGGGACATATAATCCATATGCTTGAAGTCGACGACTTCCCGTATCGAGAGGTGAGCCCTATTGCTAGTTGCTTCTTTCACCGTATATATATGAAGTCAATCATGCTACCCATTCGCTCTCAAGACCATACTCTATGCATGCTGAACTCGATCCCGAGTTACATATGGTGAAACCCGCGCAATTGCCGGTTAAAACAATGTGCCGATTACCCTGTCCTACATGAACTCCTCACTCATGCCTGTCAATATTAAAATGGTGATACCCTCTGCATCCGGGTTTTAAGAAACATGGACAGCAGGCGCATCAGGATTAAAATAGCACAATGTTGCTCTGATTACTTAGCTCTTTGTCTGACCACTGACCAAGTGTAAAATACTTGTCCGGACAGTGCCTGAACTGCCCGTTTTGATGTTAACTAATCTGTCATCAACGAATAACTATCCCAAAGAAAACAATATCACCATCCGGGCCATGTTTTACTGCCACCCATAGGCCCCTAAACTATTGTTGGTCAGATGCAGAGATGCTTTCCGTACTGTTTGTATACTCAGTCCCCTGTGTAAGTATACTCTATCTACTGCCATGTCCTCTTTAGTGTTCATAGCTGTACCTGCGTTTGTGCGTATCCTCCTGCAGGATCGTCGATGTCTTCGGCCGGGCAACGGGAGCCCCTTGGAGAAGGCGAGGACACCGGGGAACCCGGCGGCGGGGTCATGCGACAGCAGCTGCTACGGGGGCAACACGACCACCGCGAGCACGCCGTCCAGATTAGTGCAGGACATGTAGCCAGCGCCACCACGCGCGCACCTGCCGGGCTTCTGAGCTCTGCCCCTGCGAGCAACGCGGAGGTGCTGCAACTCTGCTTCGTCGGTGTCGTTTTGATCTGGTTCCGTCTCTGCCCTGTCGACGCATAATCTGTAGTGAAGGAGTGGTTGCCTTCCTAGGTTTTGATTTTGAACTCTACCGTGACTTGACGTAGATTTTGCCACCAAAATGCCGAACTGTTTGTATAGAGAACTGCTCTTATCTCAGGCCGTAAGTTTGACTGTTCGTTGATTCGTGTACTGTTGTACAAAAAACAAAAAAAGCGTGTGTCCAAATCGGTGCATGTGCATCCTGTTATTCTTGTCTGTCCTCGCAGCTTCCCGGGTCGAAGCATGTCTCCGGTAACTTGAATACAGCTAGGTCCAGTTTAGTTTGCAAAAAAATTTGTAAAATTTTTCACATTCTCCGTCACATCGAAATTTTGTACACATGCATGAAGCATTAAATATAAATAAAAAATAAAACTAATTACACAGTTTAGACGAAATCCACGAGACGAATCTTTTAAGCTTAATTAGACTATGATTGGATACTATTTACCAAATAACAACAAAACGCTACAGTAGTCATTTTGCAAAATTTTTTGCATCTAAATGAGGCCCTAGTTGTTTGCCAAGTGCCTGTTTAGTTCCTAAAATTTTGTAAATTTTTTCAAGAATTTTTTGTCACATTAAATTTTTGGACGCATACATGAAGCATTACAACAACAACAACAACAACAACAAAGCCTTTAAGTCCCAAACAAGTTGGGGTAGGCTAGAGTTGAAACCCATCAGAAGCAATCAAGGTTCAGGCACGTGAATAGCTGTCTTCCAAGCACTCCTATCTAAGGCTAAGTCTTTGGGTATATTCTATCCTTTCAAGTCTCTTTTTATTGCCTCTACCCAAGTCAACTTCGGTCTTCCTCTACCTCTCTTCATGTTACTATCCTGACTTAAATATAAATAAAAAATAAAACTAATTACATAGTTTAGACGAAATTCACGAGACGAATCTTTTAAGCCTAATTAGACTATGATTGAATACTAATTGTCAAATAACAATGAAAGTGCTACGATACTATTTCCTAAAAAATTTGGCCAACTAAACAAGGCCCAATTTTGAGCAATATTTCTTTTATTTAACAGAAGACGCCATGTGCATGACGTTTGCTTGAAAGACGCTGCATTTCGCAAGAGAAACTCGTTATCGTGCCGGTCGGTCGGATTTTGGATTGGGATTTTGAATTTAGCCGCGAGCAAAATGCCAGGCTGGGCCCGGTAGCCTCGGACGTAGGCAACCCACTTCCTCGTCCAGCCCAAAGCCCATGAGTTCAAGATTGGATCAAAACCATGCTGCCCTCTCTGCTCGCCTCTCACCAGTAGAGAAACGACATTTGATCCACTTTGAAATTTGGCTTTAGTCCCTGTATCTTTTACGCCTAAGACTAGAGAAATCTTTAGTCCCGGTTGGTAGCTCCAACCGGGACTAAAGGTCTCTGCCCAACGGCTACCGCGGCAGGTTTTTGCTGCAGGGGACCATTAGTCCTGATTGGAGCTACCAACCGAGATTAAAGGTTAACTTTTACTCCCGGTTGGTCCCTCCAACCAGGAGTAAAAGTCTACTCCCGGCTGGAGGCTCTGTCCGGGACTAGAAAGTGACATTTAGTCCCGGAATCTGTATTCAACCAGGACTAAAGGTCCCCTCCTATATACCCCTTCTTCCTCTCCGAGCCCGAGCCACTTCGAGCTCAGTGTTCTTGCTTCATTGCCGACCTTTCTTCTTCATCATCACCTTTCTTTGATTCCTCATCGATTCTTCGGTTCTAAAGGTTACCAACTTTATACTCTCATGTTTCATCAGTAGCATAGCTCATTTTGTGGACTAGATATATATGGTTTTTTATGGTGGATTTTTTTATTTATAAGCCATTTAAGCATAAAATCACTTTAAAGTTTGCATATTTGGATGAAGAAAGGTTAAAGTAGTTATTCAAAACTAGTATTCAGCTTTCATTTCTAGCATGCATAGCACACTTCATGGTTTAGAGATATAGAGAATTTTAGAGTTTTTTTAATTTTATTTGTTTATAAAATGAGAAATTTATATTATATTAAAAATGAGTATAGAGAGTAGATGGTAACTGCTTCCGGATACTCGGTCTCTCATCGGGTTCTAAAGCGACTGAGGCCAGACCTCTCTCTCATTGCATGCAGCAAGTGTGAGGAGAAAATTGTGATGGAGTACCGGGTGAGGAAGGAGTGTTCCAACAAGGACCGTATCTTCTACAAGTGTCTGGATCGCAATATGAGTTATTTTATCGCATTTGATGATTATGGTTAATTTATACTTATTTTCATGATGATTGTGATTAGAGTTCTAATTTTTTGTTTTAATTTTAGTGGGATGGCACTGGATGTTCAGGCTGGTACTGGGAGGAAGAGTATATTGAACACGTGCAAAACTCTCTTGCACAGGCGGCTGATGAGGCAGTGATCCCGCGGAAGAAGCCTATAGATGTTGAACAAACGCATGATCTGTCTGTTTTAATTGGAATTGGTCGCAAAATCCTTATGCTGCTGAAGTGCATTTTAGCTTTAGTTTTTTAGTGGTAGTTGGGATTGCCTACATTGTAGCGAGACTTTCATAAATTAATACCTTGTGTGTTGGCATGCATGTCGTATAATTAACTAATTATATTCTAGGTTTTAATATGGTATGTATGTCATGTAATGCAGATGAGCCAACATTGGATGTACAATGCTGATCGCCGCTCCCAAGAGTTCATTGTGGGCGTGCATTCTTTTTTACATGTGGCCGAGACAAACAAACGCGATGGTTTCATGTGCTGCCCATGTGACATATGTAAGAATTTGAAGGAATATGCTAGCTCAGGGAGTCTTCATTCACACTTGTTGAAGTCGGGTTTCATATCAAATTATATTTATTGGATGAAGCATGGAGAAACCGGGGTTATAATGGAAGAAGGTGAAGAAGAATAATGGGACGATGATGACATTATTGCTGAATATGGTGCCTTTAGTGATACTATAATGGGAGAAGCTGAAGAAGATGTTGGGGCAGAAGATGAGCCCGCTGATGATCTTGGTCAGGCCATTCGTGACGCACAAAGAGAATACGAAAGTGAAAAGGAGAAGATCAAGTTCGAGTGCATGCTAGAGGATCACAAGAAATTGCTATACCCAACTTGTGATGCGGGGCAGAAAAAGTTGGGTACCACACTGCAATTGCTGCAATGGAAGATAAAGAATGGTGTATCTGACAAGGGATTTGAGGAGTTACTAAAAATCCAAAAGAAGTTGCTTCCGAAGGATAACGAATTGCCCGCCACTACGTACGAAGCAAAACATGTAGTCTGCCCTTTGGGATTAGAAATCTAGAAGATACATGCATGTCCTAATGACTGCATCCTCTACCATGGCGAGGAGTACGAGAAGTTAGATGCATGCCTGGTATGTCATGCATCGCGGTATAAGATCAGGCGAGATGACCCTGGTGATGTTGAGGGCGAACGTCCCATGAAGAAAATCCCTACCAAGATTATGTGGTATGCTCCTATAATACCACGCTTGAAACGTCTGTTCAGAAATAAAGACCATGCAAAGTTGTTGCGATGGCACAAAGAAGACCATAAGGTAGACAATATGTTGAGACACCCTGCTGATGGGTCCCAGTGGAGAGCAATCGATAGAGAATTCTCAGAGTTTGCAAATGACGCAAGAAACTTAAGGTTTGCTTTAAGTACGGATGGTATGAATTCTTTTTTTTGCAGAGCAGTAGTCATAGCACTTGGCCTATTACTCTATGTATCTACAACCTTCCTTCCTGGTTATACATGAAACGTAAGTTTATTATGATGCCTGTGCTCATCTAAGGCCCAAGACAACCTGGCAACAACATCGATGTGTACCTGAGGCCACTAGTTAAAGAACTTCTACTTTTGTGGAACAGACTAGGTGTATGTGTGTGGGATGAGCACAAACATGAGCACTTTGACCTGCGAGCATTGTTGTTCATAACAATCAATGATTGGTCTGCTCTAAGTAATCTTTTAGGACAATCAAACAAGGGATATAATGCATGCACGCACTGTTTCGATGACATTAAAGGTATATTCTTGAAAAAATATCAAAAAGTCATGTACCTTGGTCATCGTCGATTTCTTCCTGTGAATCACCCCCTAAGAAAGAAAGGTAAGCATTTTAAAGGTAAGGCAGACCACCAGACCAAGCCGGGCAACCGAACTAGTGAGGATGTACTCAATATGGTCAAGTATGTGAAAATAGTATTTGGAAAGGCACATGGTAGCGAACCTGTTCCGAACGACGCCGACGGTCACGCACCCATGTGGAAAAAGAAGTCCATATTTTGGGAGCTACCCTATTGGTAAGTCCTAGAGGTATGTAGTACGATCGACGTGATGCACCTGACGAAGAATCTTTGTGTGAACCTACTAGGCTTCATGGGTGTGTATGGAAAGCCTAAGGACACACTTAAAGCACGACAGGACCTGCGGTGTTTGAAAGAACAAGACAACCTGCATTTAGAGAAGATAGATAATGGACGCCATTACTTAAGTTTTGCCAGCTACACTCTTAGCAAAGAAGAGAAGGAAAGTATGTTTAAATGCCTAGCAAGCATCAAGGTACCATTTGGATTCTTCTCGAATATAAAGGGTATAATAAATGTGCCAGAGAAGAAATTCCTAAACTTAAAGTCCCATGACTGCCACGTGCTCATGACGCAATTGCTTCCAGTTGCATTAAGAGGAATTCTACCTCCAAATGTACGTCTAGCCACCGTGAAGCTATGTGCATTTCTCAATGCAATTTCTTAGAAGGCAATCGATCTAATAGATCTAGCTAAACTACAGAATGATGTAGTTCAATGTCTTATCAGCTTTGAGTTGGTGTTCTCTCCTTCCTTCTTTAATATCATGACACACCTCCTAGTTCACCAAGTCAAGGAGATTAGCATTCTCGGTCCTATGTTCCTGCACAACATGTTCCCCTTTGAGAAGTTCATGGGTGTCCTAATGAAATATGTTCACAACCATGCTCGGCCAGAAGGAAGCATCACCAAGGGCTATGGAACAGAGAAGGTCATTGAGGCCCCCTTTGGCATAGCTCCTAGGGGCTTCGGCTCCTCATCTCATGACACTATAGCTGCACTAAAGCGACACTATAGCAGGAGCTATTTTGGAAATCGAGGCAGAAAATGAACTGGGGAGAGGAGCCGGAGAAGCCACGATTTTGAGCTTCTCCGACTCCATGCTACAGTAGTGGAGCCGGAGCCGCGCGAGAGCCGTGCCAAACGGGCCCTGAGTTTTGTGTTGATTTATTCTCGACCTTGACCTAATTAGTGTTTCTGAATCATGACACGAGGGGAGACTAAGTGGAAAGGGGACACTAGGGAAGAAAACATATATTGGTACGCAGGATAATTATTTTAATAAAGCACACTACACAGTTCTGCAAAACTCCTCCTTGGTGGATCCGTATATCGAGACACATAAAGAGTTACTCTGATCTGAGTTTTTAGGGAAGTCTGAAGCTTGGATTTTGCGTCAGCATATGGAAACTTTCAGCGACTGGTTGCAAAAAGAATGTCAGGGTGATGAGAGTATTGATGAGCAACTATATTTGTTGGCTAGGCAGCCATCTTGGCATATCCTCACATACAAAGGGTACGAAATAAATGGGAATATATTTTACACAGTAGCCCAAGATAAAAGGAGCACCAACCAAAATAGTGGTATCCGTATAGATGCCACCGACCCTAATTGAAATAAGCAAACATATTATGGCCGCATAGAGGAGATATAGGAACTAAACTATGCACCTACTTTTAAGGTACCTTTGTTCAAGTGCCAATGGGTAAAGGCAACTGGAGGCGAGGTAGCAGTCGATAACCAGTATGGAATGACAACTGTAGACCTCAACAATATTGGGTACAAAGACGAACCATTCGTCCTTGCCAAGGATGTGAATCAGGTGTTCTATGTCAAGGACATGTCTACAAAACCGAAGAGAGGGAAAAACAACAACGACCCGATCATTGAGCCAAAGCGCCACATAGTTCTTTTAGGGAAAAGAAACATCGTCGAAATTAAAGACAAGTCAGACATATCAGAAGATTATAAAAAGGATGACCGAATTCCACCCTTCACAGTGAACAAAGACCCAAGCAACCAGCTAAATGATGAGGACACTCTATGGTTACGGCGCGATCATAACCAAGGGATTTACGTTAAGAAGAAGTTCACTACTGTACCCGCTTGATATATATAGTGTATTCATATTTCTGTTGTGTATTCATATTTTCTATGATTTAAATGAATTTTCTACTTGACGGTGGATTTCCTGTGGAGAGTGTGTGATGAAAAAACAAATGATCAACGTCAATAAGATGTGAAAACTAATTTCCTATCAAAAAACAATAGTTTTAATGATTTTAATTAAGTAGTACATTTTTGTATGATGAAAATTATGATTATTATTTACACTATGTTAAATATTTATATGGTAAAACAAAAGAGTTTAGGTTACAGATTTTTCTTATGTACAATAATGCAAAACCAGGTCCCAGAATTCTTTTTGTATTTTTTTTGCTAATATTTTATTTACTAGGCAATTAACAACTCTCTGCATATTTACATAAAAGAAATATATAAAAAAGGAAAAAACTTCTAGAAACTGGCGGGAAGCCAAACTGTAGCCCACCTTTACTCCCGGGTGGACCAACCACCCGGGACTAAAGATGGGCTACGTTTTCGCGGCCCGCCAAAATCACCTTTACTCTCAGGCCGTGGCTACACCTGGGACTAAAGGTTAGACCTTTAGTCCCAGTTCTAACCATCACCCAGGACTAAAGAACCTTTAGTCCCGGTTCTAACCATCACCTGGGACTGACTAAAGATGGACTGCGTTTTCACGGCCTGGCAAAATCACCTTTACTCCTAGGCCATGGCTACACCCAGGACTAAAGGTCAGACCTTTAGTCCCTGTTCTAACCATCACCCGGGACTAAAGAACCTTTAGTCCCGGTTCTAACCATCACCTGGGACTACATGTCGCCCTTTATAAACCACGCCCTTCTCCCTTAGTTCTATTCCTCTCTGTCTCCGCCGCCTTCTTCTCCAACCGAATCCAATAGCCGCCAAGCCTTCTTCTCCGTTGCTTCATCTTCTCCGTCGCCTCATCCAGTAGCGCCGCCACCCCTAGGCAACCACCCTAGCCTCACCTCATCATGCGCGCACGCTGTCACTGCCCCACACACACGTGCGCTTCTTCTCTGGCCGGTCAGTGCACGCCTTGCGTCGTCCTCATCCCTGGCCCACCCGCTCGTCATCACCGATGATGGCACGCCTGTCCTCAAGACCGTCCACCTCAACGACCAAGAAAAGGCCGTCCTCCTCAACAACCAAGAAAAGGCCATCCTCCTCAATGATCCTGTCCTCGTCGAGACAGAGCGCATCAAGGCTGTCCTCCTCAACGACCAAGAAAAGGTCCCTCTATTTTTATCGCCGCCGGTTCCATTGGTAACTCGCACTGAATCTTCTCTGCTCTCACGTTGTTGCAGCCAGAGTCCGATCGAGTTGCTGGAGCTACTCCGACAGCTATAGGAGCTGGACCTCGCGTTTGACACCTTGGATGTGAGCCACCGCCGCCACCATAATCCGTTTATGATGGATTAATTGCTTCAACCTTTTGTAATCGGATGGATGCATGTGCCGAGCCATCGTGCCAGTAATCTTGTAATGCGATTTTGCGCTGAGCCATCGAGCTCAGTGGAGCACGGGCGTAGCCCGGTGTCTCATCGTTTTCTCCTTTTTGCGTGGTAGCTTATGACGACGTCTGTGATGTTGTACTAGTAGGGCACGTAGTTCTCATACTCGGGCGGGCATACCTCCGCCTCCTTGGCGCGGACGCCGCCGCCCGCGAGCTCACCGATGTCGAGCGGGTCACTTAGAAATCATGCCTTTTATTTTTTATAATTAATTTTTCCATGAAATGAAAAACTTAGAAAATAGTTAGAAAATTGTAGAAAATCCGTACTAGTTGAACTTGCGGACTGTGTTCATCTCTGTCGAGCGGTAACGGATGTCAAGGAGGAGCTTTGATTCTATGAGGGAGAGCAGCAACGGTCGTGGAAGACCATGTTCCCTTCCTTGTAGAATCGGAGCTCTTCCGTAGCCAAGTACGGTGCCGTCCGGTGGAGAAATGCCCGCCGAGATGATCACGTAAGCAAGGTCAACTAGTACGGAAGCTTACATGATCTTAGAAGATGTGTGATGGCATGAGAGCGTGTATTTTTTCTCAATTTTGTCGAGCAGGTCACTTAGAATTAATTTTTCCATGAAACACCCGCGAGCTCATTGATGTCGAGCAGGTCACTTATAATTAATTTTTCCATGAAATGAAATACTTAGAAATCATGCCTTTTATTTTTTAGAATTATTTTTTCCATGAAATAAAAAACTTAGAAAATTGTAGAAAATTCATACTAGTTGAACTTGCGGACCGTGTTCATCTCTTGGCTAGCATATTCTCTGCCGAGCGGTAACGGACGTCAAGGAGGAGCTTTGATTCTACGAGGGAGAGCGGCAACGGTCGTGGAAGACCATGTTCCCTTCCTCATAGAATTAGAGCTCTTCCGTGGCCAAGTACGGTGCCGTCCGGTGGAGAAATGCTCGCCGAGATGATCACGTAGACAAGGTCAACTAGTACGGATGGTTATTTATTTAAACATGTTTTTGAGCTATAATTTGATGGATAATTGATAACTTTAGACCTACAAATGTCATCTACAAATGTTACTATCCTCAAGGTGGCACGTCCTGTAGGAGTCCATTTTATAGACATAGTTTTTATTTTTTATAGATATATCTAATGGTGTAAAAGCTAGATGGCTGCCCCGAGAGACAACATGGATGAAGAAATGATGGATATTATCAACACCGGCACTCAATTTACCAATGGTGACCAGCAGGATGCAGATGACGGGAGTCAATACCTATCTCTTGATGATAACCAAGAAAATATTGTGCAAGAAAATACTGACGAGGTTTATATATTTATATATATTTGAATATTATATATATATATATATTTGAATATCTATCATCTATTATGTGTACACATGATATTTATTTATTTTTTTAAAACGTAGCCCTCTGGATCGACGACCACAATGGCGAAAAGCAAAAATATTCGAGGCCCGAAAAAGCCATTGGAGGGGCGCTACATAATATTGGAATTCAATATCGAGACAGGCGAACCACTTGGTCCACATGCAAGGAAATTCATGCAACACTTTGGGTGCCTTATAAGGGACAGACTTCCAATCAGTGCCCGTGAATGGAAGCAAAAGATGAACGAGCCTCATGTTAGTTTTGTCTCTGATCTTGATAAGAATTTAATTTGGGATGATATCCTTCAACATTTCATGTTGCAAGCGGATGATTATGATGATATCAACGATGATGAATTGAAGGAGCTAGTTTGAAAGTGGGTTATAAAGAAGATGGCCACACAATTCCAGACTTGGAAGAAATCTCTATACACAAAATACATCAAGAAGAACCTAACGCCCAATTTCAATACTACTGGAATAATTTTGTACAGTACAAGACATCGGAAGAGGGTAAGGAACGGGTGAGAAGGAACCAAGAGAATGCCCAATAGAAGGTATACCACCATGGCATGGGATCAGGTGGCTACACGACTACCATTCCCAAGTGGGAAAAATGGAAGCGGACATTCTTGCCAAGGGTATCACACCAGAATCACTCAATTAGCCCAAACGCGCGAAGAATTAGTTTTTCGCTCATGGGGGAAGACTGGACCTAGAGATCGAGAAGCTGGTTCATGGCCCAAAACTCAAAAGGGCAACACAAAGATTTTCTTATGCTCTACAAGCTAAAGCTATTGGTGCGTTTAGGCCCAATAGAGAGAAGGATGAACTAACGTATGCCATCGAGACTGCTGAACACAGTGGCCGAATGAGAGGTTTAGGATAGAACATTTCTTGGGAGCATGGTTTTCTTAACGATAGAGATACCTATAGAAGCCGACAGAGAAGGAAGGATGAGGAAGCAGCGTGGATCAGCAGGTTGGAGGAATATGTTCGTGAGTCACGGGAGGCGTTGCTTCAAGCACAGGAGCGCAAAAAAGACATGCAAGCTAGAATGCAGGACAAAATCATAAACCAAGTGCAAATAGCAATGAGTGCCCAAAGGTAGGCATCAGATCTAGGAATCAACATTAATATTAGCCCCCCTAATCAGTTGAAAAGCAGCTGCGCTTCCACAGAGTTGCCAAATCAAGATGATGCAATGCTACGTTTTCACATGGATGACATCACTGCACCGTTTACATCATGTGAGCTACATATTCCAAAAGGGAATACCACAATCATGGTGGCTCTTGATGTTTTTTCTTTTCTAGATTCTACCAAGACACCAAGAATCCATATGGCAATAATACCACCTAGATATGTTAGTGTCTCAGTGGATAGAGTTAACAAAGGTTTTAGTGATCTGGCTCTTGACATTCTAGGAGGTGATGGGGAGAAGACTCTAAGAGAAGCAGAGAAGACATTCATACTATGGCGCAAGCGCTACATCATTATTCCTAGGGTCTCTAATCCACCGCCACTTCCTCAACTGCCAGACAATAGGTGTGGACAAAAGCGAACGAAATAATTTTTTCACTAATTTTCTATTGACATGCATGATTAATAATAATAATTTCTTATACCTAATTATTCTTTTTGTACTCACACAGGAGGGCCTCCGCCAACCTAAGTCCAATTATTCAATTTCCAGATCGTCATAGTGCTCCAGGCAATGATTATGCAATGCCGCCACCGCCGCCACCTCCAAAGAGGTCTCCAACGCCTCCAAGGAGGTCTCCAATGGCTGCCTCGCCTCCCTTCATGACCAAGAAGCAGCTAGCTCCTAAGAGGTCCGTCCCGCAAATAAAGCCGTTGGCCCACCAGCCGGCAAAGAAGAAAGCCTCCTCTAATCCAGTTATTCCCCAAAAACTAGCTTACGAGAAAAGTGAAAAGGAATTAAATGCTACAGTACAAAAAGATGTGAGCAGTTTCTTCAAAAAAGTAAGAAACCAACGAGAAGCGAGGGAGAACCCGGAGAAACCGTACTTCTACCTACCTCCAGATCTTCTAAGAAAGGAGGTGGACCAGAAAAAGCGGGAATCTCACAAGACCCTGGCAAAATTGGACTACGACCGCTCTGTCACCAAGTCATTTGAGGCGACGTAGAAAAAGACTAGAGTAGGGAAAGGTGTTGCACAACTCGGATAACAATCGCAACAATCAGTCCCCCCTCTTGTCATTCATAATGAATATGGTTCAAACTTAGATGTACTGGATGTTGATTTTGAGGACCTGACTTGGTTTTACGAGGATATCGATTTGGACCTTGCCAAAGTGCTCGCTGAAGGACCATCTGCTCCAAAAGTGGATCCTTGGAAGAAATTTGAACATGGAAAGAGTCTATACAACCCTAAGGCCTTAGGTGAACTGGGTACACAAATATACCTGCTAAACAAGTGGTACATGGCGGCGTGTGAACGGGGATAGACCTTTGTTTCTATCAGAGTTATAAACCAATATTACTTCCGTGGCGATGATGTTATATATGTCGAGTTTTTAGAATTACACCAACTATACCACCTGGACTCTCTCGACAAAAATCTCATTAGCTGCTATTGTTTGTAAGTGTGATTATTTTCTACTATTAAAGTGTATATATATAAAGCTACATGTATATATATAAATTATATATCCTCGCACTATTTTTATATATGCAGATATGAGATGACATAACTCAGAAAGAGAAAGGATAATGATGTTGGTTTCGTTGATCCAAATGTCGTATTCAAACACCCTAGTCCCCTGCCTCAATGAAAAGCTGAACTCGAGAAAAATCTCATGAGGTTCTTAGTGAACCAACAAAACAAGGACATACTCTTCCTCTATAACTTCAAGTGAGTGTTAAATAATTAATGTCGATCATATGGACATTTGTTCAATTATTTGCTTACTAGCTAAGCTATCTCCCATATATATATATATATGTTGACTCTAGTTAATGTCGATCATATTTGTGTATAAAAACATATACAGCAATCATTGGATATTGATGGTCATCAATATGGCCAATAGTTGGTTGAACATCTTAGACTCATTAAGAAAAGAGCAAACAGAGTACCAAGACATGATAGATATTATCCAAGGATAATTTGGTCTCTCTAGCAACTATATATACCCCGATCTATTAACTGCAACAATTATTAAAGGCCAAATTAATTTTTTATTTTATTGGGCGTAGTGTTTGGAAAAGTTTCATTAAGGAACACCACATGAAACATTGCAAAGTGCCACTGGATGTAATCGCACACAAAGTAAGTACTAGCTACATATATATATAATTCAATTAACACCATGCATGCTTTCAATTCACCGGATCTTTTTTCTCGTAAAAGTGGGTTCTGAGGCAAGAATAGGGGAACAACTACTGCGGACACTATGTTTACGAGTTCATCATGGCGTACTCAAAAAGAACTCCTGAAGAGAACCTCAAAGTACGTTATAAAAATATATTCATATATTCACAATTTCTTTTATTGCTCATATATATAAGTAATCACGTGACCAACATATATATATTAATACTTTTCCTTTAACTTTTATTGAAGACTCTATGGTTGAAGGAAAAAGTCATACGATGTGACCAACTGAAAGCAATTCAAGAGACCATAGGAGGATTTCTTAATGACCAGGTCCTAAACCCCGTCGGCGAGTTCTACAATGACGTGAACGAAACATGGAAGCCATACCAGATAGAATGAATTTGTTATGCCAAGAATATGATAGAATATACAATGCAAGCTTTATTTGTAATATATATACATATTATATGTACATAAAATAACGTACAATATATATATATATATATATATATATATGCATGCAATATATACGTTAGTTTCATACTTGAGTTTGTACAAAATGTTCAAACATTATAAACGTGTAGAATACGTATATTATTAGCAGCGTAGAATGCATATTCGAAAACCTATTCGAAAACCAAAATGAATCATCAATTGAAAATAGAAACAAAAAATAAAGAAAATCTTTAGTCTCGGTTGGTAATACCAACCGGGACTAAAGGGCTGGACCACGTAGCTAGGCTGGGAGGCCTCTTTAGTCCCGGTTGGTATTATCAATCGGGACTAAAGGTGGATCTTTAGTCCCGGGCGCAAAATTGAGACTAAAGGAGGGGCCCTTTAGTCCCAGATTCGTGCTCCCGGTTCCAAAACCAGGACTGAAGGGGGTTGAGAACCGGGAGTACAGCTAGTTTCTCTACTAGTGTCTAGGAAGTTCTGTTGATCCCTTGCCACAGGCACTGAGTCGCGCGCTTCCCCAGCGAGGGCGAGTGCCATCGCATTTTGAATCGTAAAGTTTCTCTAACCTTTCTAATAGATCTTGGCAGCGGATAGAGGGGGACAAGAAGCACCTTTCTAACCTTCATCACAGCAGCGGCAACACTCCCCTGGTACGCTCTAACCTCCCAAAGAGGTAGCTGGTGCGCTCGAGAGATCGTCAGTCAGAGCCATTTGAGGTTTGGAGCCTAGGCTCTCAAGCACCCATGCCCCACATCATGATCATGAGTATAGTAGGGCAGCGGTTTTGTGGTCACCTAGACCGTTTGCCGGCCATATGCTGTGTGCCTATGCTATCCTGCCATTTCCTCAGCGAGCTGCATTTCATTTGTTCAGTAGGTTGTGTGCTGGCGCCGATAACTGGTAGCTATGCTTGGAAAAGATTCTAGCCCCAGTGATTTTTTGGGTCATGTTTTGCAGGATGCCACGAATGGATCTTGTAGGATAGTAGGACAAGCTGTAGACAGTTAGAATCAATTCACCAACATGTTGATGTCATTGTTACAGACAACTAGGGATCAAAGGTAGAATTAGGGAATTTGGTAGGTTCTCATTTCACCGGTGACAGCTGTGCCTACCGACACCACAGGCACCGGCTGGGTTCAATTCTTACAATGCCAATATCCAATTGTTAGATTGATCTCTAATCCTAAACTGGGCTCAACTGTTCAGTGGGACCTTTGATCCACGCCCTGATCGGAGGTGTCCAACCCACTATGGCTGGAGGGCCCCTGTAACACTACGCTATATATAGAGGTGGGGGCCGGCGACTCTGAGCATGAGGTTCGCCAGAGCCAAGCTCCTCACCGAAACCTAAACCCTAATCCGATCTAGAGGAGCACAACCAGTGATGGGAAGCCACCAGCAGCGTCGCCCCGCTCCACCGACATCGACGGCTTCATCGTCCTCTTCCCCGAATGTCGTTGCCCGTGCATAGACTTCACCAACAAACAAGATGGACGACACCTCTAGATCGACTCCCTCTATGGTGTTAGGTTTGACCCGTCCATCTTCTACCCCTTCTTTTTTTCTTGTTCTACCTACTGTTATTGCACTAGTAGATGTTGTAGGGTTCATGATTCTATTCAACAGCAAGTAGACATGCTAGTTCTATGCCTATAGATCATGTTTAAGGTTGAACAATGGTATTGGAGCCTCATTTGGATATTGATCCAGCCTATCAGATTAGATCCATTTAGATTTGAGAAAAGAACAGAGGGTTTGATCCGTTTTTGGATTAAAACCCAAACCCTAATGGGGAAACGAACCCTAACCCATTGGGGAAGAAAAACAGTGACTCAACCGTACACTAACCCGTTGGGGAAGATGAACAGTGAACAAAACCCTAACCCTAACCCTAACCCTAACCCTAATCCTAGTCGGATGAAATCAGAGATGAAAAATCCAAAAGCAGATGAAGGAAAGGAGAAAGGGGAAAAGGGGAAACGGGTCTACCTCGCCGTTGACTACGCTGTCGCCTCGCCGGTGTGCAGGAAGATGGCCAAGCCGTGCAAGCTTCGGTAAAGGGCACCGCCGCTAGTCCGCTCGATGGCGGTGCATGCACCCATGTGGGGAGCGCGCGCGCCAACAAAGGGGCTGGCGATGACGCCAAAGCTTCACTGCGTCTCGCTCTTCGCTCGGTCGCCGCTTGCTGCTACTATGCTGAGGAAGGAGAGCGGTGAAGAGAGAGGAAGGGAGGCAGCGAATGACCTAGGGTTCGGGGTGACAAGCTGTCGCTGGGGTTTTGTTCGTGTGAAAATGATGCTGAGCCGTCAATCTTGATCGAGCGGTTGCGAACGGCCAGGCCGACTTGCGACCCAGGCGGGCGAGCGCGCTGCACGGCTTTGCCGGCCTAGGTCCAGGTTGCGGCCTGGGTGCGGGTAGCGTGCATATAGAGAACGGGCCGAGCTGGTTTTTGTTGCTAGGCCGAAGGAACAATATTGTTTTTATTTTTCCAAAAACTTTTTTGATACATATTAGATGAATTTCAATTGAATTTTGATGTCCAATTCTGCATAATTTTGATGCAACGATAATTTTGTTCAGAGAAAAGTACAATACTATAAAGTTTCTAGACAAATAATAATGAGAGCATTTACGCTTTCCGCTACGTATTTAAAGTTGTTATTTTTATTATTAAATTCGAACCAACGGGAGAATTTAATTTTGAAAAATGGATATATTTTTAGTTTATTATAATATTATTATTATTCTGACCAATATTGATTAATGGCAATATTATGATGTTTTGTCATGTATTAATTCTATTTCTGCCCAACTGTGTTGTAGAATTAGTGTAGAGGATAATTGTATGTTTTAATTTTAACCAACGTTGGAACTAAGGCATGCAATTATTATTATTATGTTTATGTTCTCATTCCATATGAATTGTGTTTTCAGGCGGATACAACTTAATGGGTTGTATCAAAGAGATCCCCACTCTCAAAGGTGACAACTACACGGAGTGGAAGAAAAAGATTGACCTGGCCTTCATCTTGACTGAGGTGGACTGGGTAGTCAGCTCATCGTGTCCCACTGAGCCTGTGGCACTGGTGAGGGAGACAAACGAGGCTGATGCCACTTGGGCAACTAGAGAGAGGGATTTTGAATCCCAAAAGATGTCCTATCACCTTAAGCATAGGAAGTGGGTCACTGCCAACAAGAAATGTATGGCTATGATAAAGAACATGATTGAGCCTACAATTGTGGGCTCAATCCCAAAGCGTGACACCATCACCGAGTACCTTGATAGAATAAAGAGTCAGTTCACTAGCTCTTCAAAGACATATGCTACTCAGCTGATAAAGCAGCTAGTGATAGAGAGGTACTCTGGAAATGGTGGCATAAGAGAGCACATACTAAGAACGAGCAATTTGACATCCAAGGTAAAACCAATGGATCTAGCTCTCAAGGAAGAGTTCCTTATCCATCTGATTTTTGCTTCCTTGCCTAAGGAGTTTGATACTTTTGTTTTCAACTACAACATATAGCCTGAGAAGTGGGACTTAGAGTGGCTCATGGCTATGTGTGTGCAAGAGGAGGAGAGAATGAAAGCTGCCAATGGTGACACTATCAATTATTTGAAAGACAACAAGAAAAAGAATAATAATACTAACTCCTCCTCAAAGCCAAAGGGAAAGGGTCCCATGCTGCATCAGCCTCAGCATAATAAGTTCATAGTAGAGAAGGATCAATGTCTATTGCAAGAAGACAGGACATTATAAGAAAGATTGTCCCGGTTATTTAAAGATGATCATGGCAAAGATAGGTGAGAACATCATTACGTTCATAAATGAATCCCTGTATGTACAATATTCAAAATCTACTTGGTGGATTGACTCAGGTACAACTGTTCATGTTGCTAATTCTTTACAGGGATTCCGTTCAACGAGGACTACACAAAGAAGCGAAAAACACATTAAAGTTGTAAATGGAGTCCGAGCAGATGTTGAAGCCATTGGCGATCTTTCTCTAGAGCTTGCTGATGGCTTCACACTTTTACTTAGAGATATACTTTATGTTCCCTCTTTACAGAGAAACTTGATTAGTATTTCATGCTTGGACAATGATGGATATGATTGCCATTTTGGAAATGGCAAATGTAAGATAACATTTAATAATGCATGTGTTGGTCTTGCTATCTTACAAAATGAGCTTTATTTGTTATCACTATGTGATGATGTGAATGTTGTATACGATGATGGGAATGTTGCATGCGACAATGAGAGTGTATCCTCGTCTGCAGATGTAAATAGAAAATGAAAGAGAGCTCACGATGCGTTGTCGAAATTATGGAACTATCGTTTAGGCCATATTTCGAGGGGGAGAATAGAAAGACTAGTTAAGAATGATATTCTTCCTCCATTAGAGTTCTCAGATTTAGAACAATGCAGAGAATGCATAAAAGGAAAGTATGTAAAGAAAATTAAGAAAGATGCCAAACGAAGCGTAGGAATTTTATAGATTATTCACATAGATATTTGTGGTCCATTTCCTGTAAAGAGTGGATGGTTATGATTTGTTCATAACATTCATAGATGATTACTCCCGTTATGGCTACATTTATCCAATCAAAGAAAGAACAAAAGCATTGGATAAATTTAAGATATTTAAGGCAGAAGTTGAAAACCAACACAATTTAAAGATTAAGATAGTCAGGTCTGATCATGGGGGGGAGTACTATGGTCGGCATACCCCATATGGCCAAGTTCCTAGACCTTTTGCAAGGTTCTTATAGGAGAATGGTATAGTAGCCCAGTATTCTATGCCGGGTGAACCTCAGCAGAATGTAGCTAAAAGACGCAATCGTACCCTAATGGATATGGTGCGTAGTATGATAAGTTACTCCACCTTACCATTGAGCCTATGGATGGAGGTATTAAAAACTACCATTCATATTCTCAACATAGGACCAAGTAAGTCGGTGCCCAAAACACCGTATGAGTTGTGGACAGGAAGAGTACCCTCACTAAACCACTTACGTGTGGGGGGGAGTCCTGCTGAGGCTAAAGTATTTAACCCAAACATTGAGAAGCTAGATCCCAAAATAGTAAGTTGCCATTTCATTGGCTACCTAGAAAAGTCAAAAGGTTTTCATTTCTATTGTCTAGACAGACATACAAAGTTTGTGGAAACGAGACACGCTGTCTTCCTAGAGGATGAAATGATGAGGGGGAGCATGGTAGCTCGAGAAATTGACTTGGAAGAGAAGTGGGTGTATGCGCCCACTCTGACGATTCATGAGCCATTTTTCTCACTACCTGCTATCGCTGCACCAACAGTGCAATATACTGTGGTGCCAGCACCTATTGTTATTCCACCTGTGGCAATAATGAATGACGATGAGGAACCTGTTCTTCAGGATCCTATAGAACCTATTGTCACACATGAGGGGGAGCAACAATAGCCTCAATCAGAAGATGTGCCAAATGTGGAGGCCCCTAGAAGGTCTCAAAGAGTTAGAAAATCTGTTATTCCTGCTGACTATGAAGTATACAATACTAAGGAATTTCAAATGAAGGATGATCCCACCTCATTTGAAGAAGCCATGAGAAGTGATCATTCATCAAAGTGGCTTGAGGCCATGGAAGATAAAATGAAATCAATGAATGCCAATAAAGTTTGGGACTTGGAAATAATTCCTAAAGGAGCCAAAACAGTAGGCTGTAAATGGGTCTACAAAACTAAACTTGACTCTCAAGAGAATATAGAGAGATATAAAACGCGACTTGTGGCAAAAGGATTTATGCAAAGAGAAGGGATTGATTACAATGAGACATTTTCTCCAGTCTCATGTAAAGATTCCTTCAGAATCATAATAGCATTCGTGGCATATTATGATTTAGAATTACATCAGATGGATGTAAAGACGACATTTTTCAATGGGGACTTGGAGGAAAATGTTTACATGGCACAACTAAAAGGTTTTGTCATGGAAGCAAAAGAACAAATGGGATGCCACATAAAGAAATCCATTTATAGATTAAAACAAGCTTCAAGACAGTGATACTTGAAGTTTGATCAGACAATAAGGAATTTTGGGTTTAAAGAGAATATTGAGGATAATTGTGTCTATGTAAAGTTTAAGAATGGGAAGTTTATCTTCCTTGTCCTGTACGTGGATGATATCTTACTTGCTAGTAGTGATCTCAGTCTACTACTAGAGACAAAGAAGTTTTTGTCCTCAAAATTTGATATGAAAGATCTTAGTGAAGCCTCGTTCGTTCTAGGGATCGAGATTCACCGAGATAGAAGTAAAGGGGTATTAGGATTGTCACAAAAGGCATACATAGAAAGATTCTTAAAGAAATTCAGTATGCACAAATGTAGTCCCTCACCTACTCCTATAGTCAAGGGTGACAGATATGGGGATTTTCAATGCCCTAGGAACCAATATGAGATTGATCAAATAAAAGCGGTTCCATATGCTTCAGCTGTCGGAAGCTTGCAATATGCTCAAGTATGTACGCGCCCTAACTTGGCATTTGTTACCGGGTTACTTGACAGATTCCAGAGCAATCCTAGAACAAAACACTAGAAATTAGTAAAGAAAGTCTTGCAATATTTGCAAAGAATAAAAGGCCTCATGATGACATATAGAAGATCTGATTCACTCCATATAGTGGGATATTTGAATTCTGATTATATGAGAGATGATAGAAAATCCATGTCTAGATATGTATTCACTCTCGCAGGGGGAGCTATTTCATGGAAAAGCTCAAAGCAAACCGTCACTACATCGTCCACAATGTATGCCGAGTTTGTAGCGTGTTATGAGGCAACGGGGTAGGTGAACTGTCTAAAGAAGTTCATACCTGGTTTGAAGGTGGTTGATGATATCTATAGACCACTTAAGTTATACTATGATAATAATCCGGCAGTATAGTATGCTCACAACAATAAGTCAAGTGGTGCTGCCAAACACATTGACATAAAATATTATGTTGTGAAAGATAAAGTCTGGGATCATGTCATAAGTCTTGAGCATATAAGTACTAAAAAGATGCTCGCGGATCCGCTTACAAAAGGCTTACCACCCAACATGTTCAGAGAACATATAACCGGCATGGGTTTAAGAGAAAGCCTATAATTCATAGACAAAAGAAGGCCTAAACTTAAGTATGTATTTTAGAACAGAGTGGTGTATTATAGTTGTTAAATCTATCGATAATTGACCGTGAAGATGAAACATGCTCTATGCGCTAATCTATAATGGAATGAACAAAAGTAAATGATATGAAATTAAAAGATGGTAGGAGATCAAAGGGGAGATTGTTAGATTGATCTCTAATCCTAAACTGGGCCCAACGGCCTAGTTGGGCCTTTGATCCATGCCCTGATCGGGGGCGCCCAGCCCACTATGGCTGGAGGGCCCCTGTCACACAGCGCTATATATAGAGGTGGGGGCCGGCGACTCTGAGTACGAGGTTTGCCTGAGCTGAGCTCCCCACCAAAACTTACACCCTAATCTAGTCTAGAGGGGCGCAGCTAGTGATGGGAATCCACCAGCCGCGCCATCTCGCTCCACCGACGTCGATGGCTTCATCGACCTCTTCCCCGAACGTCGCTGCCCGTGCCCAGACTTCACCGCCAAACAAGATGGACGACGCCTCTGGATCGACTCTCTCTACGGTGTCAGGTTTGACACGTCCATCTTCTACCCCTCCCTTTTTTCTCTTGTTCTACCTACGGTTATTGCACTAGTAGATGTTCTAGGGTTTATGATTCTATTCAACAGCAAGTAGACATGCTTGTCGTATGCCTATAGACCTTGTTCAAGGTTTAACACCAATGTCCTTCTTACCCTCTTCCTCTCTTTTCAAGGCTTTCTCAGCGCCTGACCCGTTACATGGGCTCTATAGGTCTTCTCCATTCTGGGCCTGAGATGCGTTTCTTGGGCTTTGGGATTCTTTTCCTTCCTTCTTCCTGAACTTCAGCTAGTGCCACTGTCCTCTTATTAGCATGTTTCCTTCTTGTGCCCCAGCCCACCCCGTCTTATAGGTTCATCGAGTAAATGGATCGTAATTCTAAATTATAAGACGTTTTGACTTTTCTAGGTACATCATTTTTATTTTGTATCTAAACATAATATATATCTAAGTGTATAACAAAATTTATGTATTTAGAAAAGCCAAAACATCTTATAATTTGAAATAGAGGGAGTAGCAAGTACACGTTTGGTCTCTGCCAGTGCTTTGGCGGTTCTCACCTTCACCCATCTACCCATTGCAAGGGTGGATACATTATATGGCAATGGGTGTATAGATGTATACCAAATGATTTGTACCCAAAAAATTACAGTTAAGGTGCATATGCATACCGTCTTCATCACAAAAAGAATATAATTCTAGATTTGAACCAAGTCATTTTTAAGTTATTCAAGTTTATACACCTTGATTTATTTATCCAGATGGGCATATCTTTTCTTTAGTTTATGCATCTCTCATTCAAAGTCTCCTTTCTCCTAAAAATCCTCCTTGTCCATGATACTTACTTGCAATCAATTGATAGTCTTCCCAAGTAGCTTCTAGGTTGGACCAATGAATGAGCACTCCATTTCTTTCGATAGGCTTCAAGAAAAGAGGTTGGTATACTTTTCAGAACTCTAATGGTTTTTGACCAACCAAAACCTCTTACACCCATACGCATTAATTCATCCAAAGTTCCTTACCCTTATGCACGAATTTAGGAATAAGCCATCTTCCTATCAAGGTTAAGGAGTCAACTGAGCATCTCAGCGAGTGGCTCCATTGATTATGAAAGCTAGTCTATTATTCCAGGAGTGGAATTTTCATTCAAAAGTTAGTAATTTGAAATCCAATCTTTTTATCCCATGCCAAAGGGGTACAAATGATAGTCGGTATCTTCATCGTACTATTTGGGGAGAGGCTTTGAAGACCTTATTGAATCTCATGTAGAACTCACTTTTGCTACTGGAGAGTACCTTCCACCAGGTACTACCTCCTAGGTCATCGTTCTTTCCATTGCTTCGGGTTCCTTCCTCTGCTTTGGCCGAAAAGGGTAGAAGAATGGGACCTATTCTGGGACATACAGACGTATGATCATTACCCTTCAACTAGGTTATCCAAACAATTTGGGGTGCGTGCCTCAACTCTAGTGCTTACCTAATAATGTCCTACTTTCTTGAATTCAAGAAGATACCGACGAGTCGATATGAATTGAAAAGAAATGACAATGCTTTGATTTCGATTTTTACTTCTTTCGTGGATGCCTGAAGTTTGTGTTCATATTTCATCAAAGGAAAAGTGGGCTGTACGTGACTCAATTGGTCTTAGTTAGTCTTAGGGACGGAGTGGAAGAAGGGCGGAGACTCTCGAACGAGGAAAAGGATCCCTTTGACTGAGTCAATCTAAGTTTACGGAGTGGGGCCAACTCAAGAAGCTATAGTGGCACCCAACTTATTCCTAAGGAGGACACCCTGAGACCTATGGGATGAGATTCTAAGGAGGACTGAGTGCTAATGTATAAAAACATCCTTTTCTTTGGGTATCTCGAATGCCAAGAGCTACTTAAGTTGACAACTCTATGCTATCTTTTAGATTAGGCCCAAAAAACTCTGTCGATGTTTGACCACCGATAGCCTGCCACGGGGGTCCCCGGGGTAGTATGTTTGGGCTTCAGCGTATGCAGAACTCGATGGTTAACGCAATAGATAGTTGATTTATCTTGGTTCGGACCCTCGATCTTTGATCGAGTAATAGCCCTACGTCCAGTCGGTGTTAGTCTTTGCGTTGGATTGATTGTAAAGTGTTGTGTTGTACAATTGTTATCTGAACTCCTGATTCAAGGAGCCCTGACCTCCTTTATATAGTCAGGAGGCTAGATTCCTAATCGGTTTATAATAAGAGTTCCTAGTAGGATTACAGGATAATACTACTACTAAGATTACAGGGGAGGAATCCTAGTCAGGCTAGTTCTTCTCCCTTCCTTGTGGGGTATCCCGTGGGTCCCATACCGACAAGCCCCCAAGCACTTCATGGTTGAGTTTTGGAAGCCTCGTCTTATTCCTTCAGGTCTTGTTGAGCAGGAACAAGCATCGTCTGAGTGCTTACTTAAGCGAAACCGTGTAGCGCTTTGTGAGATCTTCGCGTGGTGTGTACCTTTTTAAAGAAAAAGTACCCCCATTTGGATGTAGCCCCCGAGCCTCTTGCTGTTTGGCACAAGGAGCTTGAGGGTCTTTTCTTGAAATCTTCCTGATTCTTTGTTGAAAGGTTCCCCGGCTTCCTTGTTGAAAAGAGCTCTGATTTAGCTGTGTTTGGGTTCTTTTTGTCGGAAAGAGCTCGGATATAGCTATGTCCGGGTTCTTTTTATCTTGTGGCCTTGAAGTCATCTGTCTTGAAGAAGTGTTTTGAGTGACATGCGTTTTTTAAAGAAAAAAGTGCACTCACTGAGTGTAGCCCTCGTGCCTCTTGCTATTTGGAATAAAAAGTTGGAGGGTCTTGAATCTGAGTTGTTCGATAGAACTGTATACCTCTCCTTTTGTAGCCCCTGAGCATATATCTGGGTTGTTTTGTTCAGGAAGAACTCGGATGCAGAGTCTTGGCATATTCTCTGATAGTTTGCTATTGTCAGATGTAGTTGTATGGTGGTGGTTGAGTGTAAATGCCTTTTGTTCACGGGTTGTACTGTGTTGGTATATTCTTCCGAATATGCTTGTCTTTGAGTATTGTTCCCTCTCGCCTGAGTCTTCCATTATTAAACCCTGTCTTTTCACTATGTCCTTTGTTAGGCTTGTTTCGTTGGTACTCCTTATAACAAAACCGCCCAATTTATATAAGATCAAGTACGGCTGTCCCCGCTAACACGTTGACACGCGCATACCTTCACTCACATAAACCCGGTAGTCCGCCGAGTGTCCCAAAAGACCTCGGTAAATCAACATCACAACCAAGATTGCGTGATTAAGCAAATACACATCACATACATAGGGTTGCAGCGGAAATAATATTACAAGTTTGGGTTTCAAAACCGATTAGTGAAAACAACATAGCTTTCAAAAGATTACATTAATATATGTTCCAAATACATTGCTAGCATAAGTGACATCATCCGACAAAAGCATATAGATGAGAAGTAAGTATAGAATCACCGAGCCCACCGGCGGTTAGCCACCATCTTCAACAGGCCGAGAACTTCACCTGCAACATGGTGGGATAAACCCTGAGTACGAGAATGTACTCAGCCAGACTTACCCGTCGTAAACCAGAAATAAAGTGACACCAAGGATTATGCAAGGCTTTATTTGATGGAGCTGAGCTGACAATCTTTTTGCATAAAAGCTTGAGTAATCATTAGCATTATCCACCTATACTAGCAGCGATTTTTAGCCATTACCTACCATCTATATTAGCACCTGTACTAATCAATCACTTAATTAAGTTGCAAACAATAATAACAATATCAGGTAATTCATGGCTCATTATCATAGTCATCATTTAACCATATCATTAAATTTAGTGAATCTACGTTGCCGCTGCTCAGTCAAGTTCTCACTATCTGGGAGAGACGGCGATTCGAATCGATTCCTATCCAGCTGGAGGGGTATTCCTAACACTCACCCAATCCACCTGATCAAGGGTTTCCTCGAGTCACCTTTGGTACATCTTAGGAATCGCGGCTCCGAGCAGCGCCGCACCCTCAGGGAGTCCACTTTGCCAGGTGGTCAATCTCACCTCAGACTTATGCCAATAGCTCCCCGCACATCCTTACTACCGCTAGGGTGCGCACTTTCACTTCTCGGTCTTTCGGCCTGAGTTGAGCTACTCGGCTTCGCGGTCGAAACGAGTTATCCGACCAACTAAGTGATAGGCATGCGTTCAATATGACATGAGGACGTACAGCAAATCAGTCCTTAAACGACACAAACGGGGATAGATTCACACCCAAGACCTCCATGCCTTGTTGCTGCACTACCATCATCCCGTCTGGTCTCTTTTCATTATTAACACATGGTTCTTTTCCATGATAGCAATTATAGCCAACCATGACCGGAGCTCATCCTACATCTCGCAGGTGACAGGAAATCACCCGACTTCTACCGGTCTAAGCATAGCTAAGCATCATTCGATCCTATACTTAATTAGGGTTCATAGGATTTTATCTGGACAAGGTAAGGATATAATGCAACAATTGGTTCCAACCAATTCCTATACTTAATGCATCAACAACAATAAAAGAGACTCAAGATATTTGTAAAAACATTGGAGGCTTAGAATGCTCTGGGGCTTGCCTGGGATCCGACACAAGTCAGTTCAGTTAGGTTGCACCGTCCTGGTGACATCTCAGGTCCTAGCACTTGCTTAGTCCTTCCATCTTCGGGATAGATCCATCAAACGCTGTCTTCGGGTTTGGCTCCAACATCTCATCCTTCACGAGGTGCATCTAGCGTACCTAGATGAGATGCAATATGCAAGTGTATGAATACATGGAAGTGCAATAGACAATGCATCGCAGGCAGTAAGTAAGACAAGCACAAGGTTACATTAACATGCACAAGCACTTCGCATTGCCTACTTTAAATATCGCACAATTTATCATCCCACGATAGCAAAGAAGACGACAACACCAAGCATGACACAAGTTTCCCAAGATCTCAGGTACTCTAACTCAGTCATCATTCAAGGCATAAGTCACACTTAACAATATACAAGCAAACACTATAATTGGAATCTGCCAATTTCTAGACATGTAAACAGCAGCTACAAGATTTAGCTATAACTGGAGTTACACAAATCCAAATGACTTGCAAGAAGACATTCTGGAAATCTTATGAAATTGTCTACAATTTATATTTAAACCTATCAGCATGATTCCAAAGTTAACAAGGTTAAACAGGCACATTTATCAAGGCTGGTCCAGAAATTCCAGAAAGCTACAATTTCTGAAGACCAACTTAGAACAGTCATAATTAACAAACTACTTGGCCACCTGCCATGAAAATTTAACACAAGCTAGTTAGGTGAGTTATCTATAACCTTCTTATTATCATCTTAAGATGATTCTACAGTTAGAAGGGTCAATTAATCCAATAATTGCATCTCTGTCCAAAACATAGACAGAAACTGACATGCCACTTTAAATAGCTATAAATGGAGTTATACATATCCAATAAATGTGGTTCTAGACTTTTTAGAAATCTTATCAAATTCTAAACAACTTTGTTGTAAACACCTAAAGCAAATTCTACTATTAAGAAGGCCCCACAATACCAACAAGGTAACCCTATCAGAGTTTGGGCAGAAACAGCCACTGATATTTAAGCAAGTATAACTCAAGATCTACTTAACCAAAAATCATGATATTTAGCTTTTTGAAAAGATTAATAAAAGTACTACAACTCATGTATTATCATGAAGTCATGATTCATAACTTAACTAAGTTAAATAATTCAAGCATGCAGGACTATTCAGGGTTGGAGCAAAGCAATACAGTACATTTGTTATTTTTATAACTCTTAAAATATAAATCCTACACTTCTGAAATTTTTACCAGACAACAACAATAACCTTATGAGCACTCCATAAAAATTTCACATTTATTTGAGTAAAATAACTGCAGTTATAAAAAGAACAAGACATGACTAGCATTAAGAACCTAACTTCCTAAATCTATTTTTACAGCTAAACCTTTAAACTAAAACATGTAATATTTTTGATCTAGGACATAGGGAATTTCACAAGGATTCCAAAAAGTCCACATTTGTTATTTTAGGATTTTTCTACTAATTAATACGGATTTTCAAAGTGTAGCATTTAAAACTGTAAAAACCAGAGAAAACAAGGAAATTGAACTCTTGCATCGGGGTCCCTGCGGAAAACTGAACTCAAAGATCAGCGAAGAGGTCCTTCAGGCACTATTTAAATGAGTCATGGATTTGCACTTAGACCCTTTGCTTTTCTTGAATTGTTGTGCAACGTCCCTCGTCTTCTTCAAACTGAACACACGAGAGACAACGGAGAGCTGCGGCCGTCGGGACTGGCCAGCGGCTGCATCGACCGGCTACGTGGCCAGACAGGGCAGGACAAGGGTCAGCTGGCTCTACCATGGCTGGTTGTGACCTTAGCCCGGTCGGCTGGAGCCAGCAGCGGCGTGGCTGCGGCGGTAGTGGCCCGAGGCGACCGTAGAGCGGCGTACCGGTGACCGTAGCTAGGCGAGGACGAGCGCGCTGAGGCTTGGCCGGCCGGTTGAGAAGGAGGGCCGTGGCCGCGCCGGGGCCCTGGATTGGCCAGCAGCAGGCAGCAGCTGCATGGCCACAGCCAGCGCGAGCGACAGCACACACGGCAGCGGCGCGCGGCAATGACGGCTGGGAGAGAGCAGGAGAGGGAAGGGAAAGGGAGAGTGAGAGAGTGGAGAAGGCAGGGTGCCGGTCCTTTACATGTGCACGGCAAGGTGGCAGCGATGCAGCATAGGCGAGCCACGTGGCGCGAGCAGTCTGCATGGTCGGACATTACTGTTCATCAAATTCAGATTCCAATTCTACCTCAAAAACGCGACTGAACATCCATCTTTGTCCTTTCATATCTCCTAACACGTTTAGTTTAGGCACAAACGGTAGTAACAAATGTTGTAGAGCTATATGAGGGCCACAACTTTGCTTAAAGGTTTTCGGTCTAACTCGGATTATATTGGAAGATAGAGAGCTGCAAAGTAGCGCTCATGAAACTGAAAATTCAGTTTTCAGTTACTCAGACTTAGCAAAATTTTCGGACTCTGAAAACAGCAGTAGATTCCAAGTTTGAGCTTCGGTTTGACTTAGTTCCAAGTTGATCTGGCTCTTGGTCCAAAAACAAAGTTTGTTCTACTCCACTCAAACTTCAACTTTTATTTAAGGTGCAACTCCATGCAAGCACTGTAAGTGATTGGTCAACACCGGTCAAAGTAGAATCACGGTAAAGCTTAAATCCGAGTTTTAGACCGATTGAGGTATTTTCTTGTCCTCCGCCCAACACGAACCCTTCATGACTTTTGTTGTAGAGTTCAATTAGAGTCATTTGGGCAAGGTTGCAAGGTTTGGTTGATGATCTAGAATTTCATTCACTTTATAAAACAATCTAGGCAAAGATATGACTTATCATTTCATGTGACTTTTTGATTCCAAACTTCATGAAACTTTTCCAGTGATCAATATAGATGGATATCGATGTGAGACACATGAAGATATTCCAATAACACCAGCCAAGCATATATCTTGAAAAGGGCCTATATGTAAAGCAAGGGTGCAATATCCGAATTTAGGTTGGGGCTTATTTTCATAGGTTTGATCTTGACATCTCCATCGTCACTTAATCTGTCATGTTTAAGCTTAAACCCATTGCTTAACTGGTGACAAATACCTGGGGTGTTACACTCCTAGTCCATGTGCACCGCTCCTTCGATCTATAAATACCCTCCTGGAGTGCTTGTTTTTATTCATTGAACATTCTGTTGAAGCCTTCGTGGTCATGAACATGGTAGTTTGCGAAGTAGAGCAGCCCCTGGGCGTGTTTTGTAGTTCCTATGTGTCTTGTCATAGCTGGAGGAAGTCTTGTGATAGGGATTAGAGGTAGGCTAATCCCACAGCAGCATTGTACCAGGATGTACATGGTGGTAGTTGGAGGAAGTCTTGTGATGTGGGCTTCGTTCCTTCATCTAGCAGTTCTAGGTTGATCCTCATCGTCTGTCCTAAGACTGTCCGGTGCAGATCAACACCATATCCAACATCACATCGGTCTTGGGTAGATAGATGCCTGCTGGCCTTCTCTGCTCCATGTTGTCCCACCGTGCTGCTGATTTCTGCCTTGGATCCACCGTGTCCGTCCTTTGAAAAAAATAGTGTAGCTGATGGCGGTTTGTCCTTCTGAGTAGCAATTTGGGACATGTAGTCATTCTAGAGCCTTGTCGTGTCTAGGTTCCTCTTTGCTACTTTGCTTTTCGTGGTACCGAGCTCGTTGGGTCTTGTAAGATTTGTAATCTTCTATTTTTGAAGTCGCTTGTAATGGAAAGAATCTTGTCTTTTGAGTTGTCATTTATTTTTCTGCTGTAGTCCTAGTTGTTCATGAGATCCCCGAGTTCTTTCTATAAGAACCAAGTTCTTATGTTCCTTGTGAGGTAGCCCTTCTTTTCTTTATGGTTGACGGGTTGTTTTTTGTAGTAATCTGATAACTCCGCTGTAGTGCTGGATGGATAAGTCTGAAATCTGCCCGTTGAATTGTACCATTGTGTGGGTTTATGCCCTCTGTCATTTTAGCTGTGTTAGTAACTGGACCGTTGTGTTCTCACACCATGCTTTAACTAGCCTGGTGGGCCATTTTTATCGCTGTAAAAACTATTTAAAGACCTTTTATCTTCTTTTTCTTTACTGCCCATCTCTTGCCTTGAAACCCTAGCTCTCAGAAATCCACCGTCGCCATTGCCGCCGCTATCTTAGCGTCGTCGTCCAAGCTTTCTCTTCCCCTAGTTGCTTTTTGCCTCTGTTAGTATATGGGTAAGAAGAAGGCCGTGAGCAAGTCCCAGGCAACCTTCGTGGATGAGGAATCATCACTTTCTGTGATTGAGAACTAGGAGTTCATGGCCACGAGGGCTACCTAGAAGTCTTGGCTAGCTCCGACGACGACCGAAGATCAGCTTCGGGAACTTGTCAGCGATGGTTTGATCTAGAGCAAGGCCATTGCTGAATGGAGAGTTCCAGGCGAGCATCGGGTTCCTGCTCCAGGTCCTGGTGAGATCTTTCTTTTCATCTCCTTCATTCATGCTGGACTTTGCCTTCCTGCCTCTGCCTTTCTTCATCAATTTCTCAACTATTTTGGGATTTGCCTAAATCATCTTGCTCCTAATGTAGTCCTTCACCTTTCTGTCTTTGTTCATCTTTGTGAAACTTTCCTTAGAATTCCCCCTTCTCTTTCTCTCTTTCGTTACTTCTTTCTCTTGAAATCCCAACCCCGCCGTAAAGACACCAGTGTTCTTGGTGGCTGTGGGATTCAATTTCGCCAGGGTCTTAAGAGCAAGTTCTTTGACTATGACCTGGTTGATTCTATAAGAGATTGGCATGCCGACTGGTTTTATGCCACCAATCTGATCCCTTCTCTTGCTATCCACTCTGGATCTGGTCCCTTGGTTAATGACCGATGGGATAAGAACCCTATGACGACGGCTGAGGTTCATGCAATCCAGCCATTTCTTGATAGGATAAGTATTCTGAAACAGCAGGGCTTGACTGGCTTCGATATTATCTCGAGCTTTCTTTGTCGCTGTGTTCAGCCTCTGAAGGAGTGAGAGCACCTTGGCTTCGAGTACTCTGGGGCTGAGGATCCTTCACGCATGGTCCCAGCCCTTGAGTTGACCGAGGAGGAGGTACTCGAGCGTCTCCAAAAGATGCTGAAAGGAGCAAGCATTGTCCTGCTTACTGTCTCCGAGTTCTCCACCAACAACCTGCTCCCAACTGTAAGTCGTCTTCTCTTCACGTGGGTACTTTCTGTATTTCTTTTGCTGTATCCGTTTTTGCTTAATTTTCCTTGTCTTCTTGTTTTATTCTTCTCATAGGGATTGGGGTGCAACTTTATTGACCCGATCCCTCTTGATGTCCTCCATACCATGGTGAATACTGGGGAGAACCTTGCTGGGGCTTTTGTAACTAGTAAGTTCCCAATCACTATAGTGTTTCCTGGAGTTTCTTCTGGATTTGTTGATGTATATGAAGAATATGTTCCTCGTCCAGTCCCTCGAGGTCCTCGTAGTGTCTCGAAGAGGGGGCGAGCGGATGGTTCTTCATCTGGTTTACCTTCTTCTAAGAAGTCTCGCCAGCCAAGAACTCATCCAGGTACTCCAGTTGTAGCTAGCATGCTCTTAGGTGAGCATATTAATACACTCTGTCCCTTTGTCTTCTTATTTTTGTCTTGAACCAAGTACTTTTGTTCCTTTTTTCAGCTAACGCTTTGGTGGCCTTGGTCGAGACTGAGGAAGAAGAGGATGATGATGTGCCCCTTATGCGGCGGTGAGTTGTTTTCTTATTTCCCTGCACTTAAAACCTTTTTTTGTTTTAACTTTGGTCTTGATCTTTTTGTAGTAAACGGTCATCGGGTATGAGCTCTTCTGAGCCTCCTGCACTAGGTTCTTCTATAGCTCCAGAGCTGAGTTCTTTCGTAGCTCTGGTACCGGCTATACCGCTCCTACCGCCTAGTGGTGGGGACATTTTTGCTGCCGTGGTTCCTCCTACGAGGTCTTCTTTTTGTTTTACAAAGAAGAAGATAGCTGGGTGAGTGGATTCTGGTTTTGTCTCTTTGCTTTTGTTCCACTTTTCTCTTGTTCTCATTGGCGAGTTCTCTTATCAACTTTTAGGCCTTTGTCTTCTCTCGTCTCCCCATCGACTTCTTCTCTGTTGTGCCACCGAGTACTGAGCCTTAGGACTCACAGCGCACTATCGATGAAGTGGCTGTGGGGGGTGATGAAGCTTTCTGGCGACGATGCCGCTGCTGACTTGGTTGCCCTGGAGGTGACCGTGGCCATTGCAATGGGTCCTTCTAAGGGATTGGCCTTGGCTTCCTAGGAGATTGCTCTGGTTGTGCCTTCTTCGCCTCGGCCGGCTTCTCCTTCTCCTTCTCTTGCCTCAGGTGGTCCACCTTTTGCTGATGATGTGGTGCAGTAGTTTGATGCCACTCATCGACTATCAGAGTTAACTGCTGCCTGGGGAAGTTTATCGACCCTTGCGACTTCTTTTGGAGAAAAGCTCTAGGTAAGTTTTTCCACAGTTCCTTCTTTGGATGTTCGCTTTTCTTCTATCCTTATACCTTGTTTTTCTTTGTCTCTTTTTGCTCAGTCCTTCTCTCATGATCATACCGGCTTCTTTTTCTTGTCTGAAAACGAGAAAAAGTTGTCTTCCAAAGTGAGCGCCCTAAAAGCTGATCTTGACCTCCTCCGGGCCGAGATGGAGGCTGAGCGTCAAACGCATCAGGAGGAGGAAAAATATCTTCATGCCCGGGTTGTTGAGACCAAAAAGCAGAGGGATGCTGCTTTCTAGGAGGCTCAAAAGAATTCGGAGGCCGTGAAGAACTTGGAGGCCGTGAAGAAGGAGTGCAACGGTATTGCAGGTTCTTTTTGTTTCCTTCTGCATTCAAATTCTCCTTTTTGCTAACTTATTGTTTGTTGTCTTGTCTAGCTCTCTAGGGTTGAAAAGCAGAAGCTCTCGGAGGGCGTTGAAGAAATGAAGACTCTTGTTCATACGAGTCACAACAAGGCTGAGGAGGTAATTACTCATGCTAAGGAGGAACTTGCGCTTGCTAAGTTGATTAGGCATGGAGCTGATAGAGATCTTGTATAGGCCCAAAAGACTATTGAAGACTTGTCTGGCAAGTTGGTGACAGCTACTGAAAACTAGAAAGCTTTATGGAAATCCTTTCGTTCAGTAGCCGACGTTCTTCGAACTCCAGTGGATGATAGACAATCTTGGGCTCAGTTAATTCCTCAAATTCTGACTCGTTTCCAAGATTTATGAAGAGGTGCACTCAACTGTGTACCAAGAATGTCCTGGCCTAGGTCTGGGTTCTTGCTCTAGCGGCTCCTTTGTCCAAGATAGTAGAGGAAGCTGATAGTCAAGAATACATTGATGCCATTGAGAGGATGGAGCCTAAGGTTGAAGACTTAGCTAGTAGAATAGTAGATAATCTTAATATTTTTATCCCTTCTCCTAATGATGAGGCTTGATGTATTTGACCTTTATGCCCGTGCCTTGTAATATGACATTATACTTCTTTTTGAATGAAGATTTTTTGTTGATGTCTTCTTTGCCCAGATGCCTTGTTTATTCCTTGGATAATTTGTCCAATTGGTCAGAGTTACTTGAATTGCCGAGTACTTTGTCTTGCTTTCATCTTTGCCTTGTAAACAATTCTGCGCGCTATCTTAACAAATTTTCTTGATTTGTCGAGTACTTTTCTGCCCATGTAAACAACTCGTTATATATAGATCTTTGTGTTGACAACCTTTCTTGATCTGTCGAGTGCTTGTCTAGTCTTCTTTCATGCCATGTAAACAACTTGTTATACGTAGATCTTTGTGTTGACAACCTTTCTTGATCTGTCGAGTGCTTGTCTGGCCTTCTTTTATGCCATGTAAACAACTCATTATATGTAGATCTTTGCATTCTTGGGTATCTCTAGTGTAGCCCCCGAGCCTCTTGCTATTTGGAACAAGTAGCTGGAGGGTCTTGTCTTGAAATTGTTGTGGTCTATGCTCGGGCTTAGTTTCAGTCGTTTTGGGTGTTAGCTTGTTTGCTACCCTCATCGGCATGCTCAAGCATCTTTTCAGCTATTTTGCTTTAGCCGGGATGCTCAGGCGTATTTTCAGCCATTTTGCTTTTTATTTCGGGTGTTAGCTTGTTAGCTACCCTCATCGGTGGGCTCAAGTGTCTTTTCAACTATTTTGCTCTCGGCCAGGATGCTTAGACGTCTTTTCAGCCATTTTGCTTTTTATTTTGGGTTTTAGCTTGTTAGCTACCCTCATCGGCGGGCTCAAGCGTCTTTTTAGCTATTTTGCTCTCGGCCGGGATGCTCAGGCGTCTTTTTAGCCATTTTGCTTTTTATTTTGGGGGTTAGCCTTTTAGCTACCCCCTTCGGCGGGCTCAAGCGTCTTTTCAGCTATTTTGCTCTTGGTCGGGATGCTCAGGCGTCTTTTCAACCATTTTGCATTTTATTTCGGGTGTTAGCTTTTTAGCTACCCTCATCGGCGGGCTCAAGCATCTTTTCAGCTATTTTTCTCTCGTCCGAGATGCTCATGTGTCTTTTTAGCCATTTTGCATTTTATTTCAGGTGTTAGCTTGTTAGCTACCCTCATCGGCGGGCTCAAGCGTCTTTTTAGCTATTTTGCTCTCGGCCGGGATGCTTAGGCGTCTTTTCAGCTATTTTGCATTTAAGAAACAACTCGGAGAAAGCCATGATGAGACATATGTTTGTCGAGAGAGAATCATCTTTATTGATCATGAATATTAATGTGCCACAATGATACATATGTTTTTGGTGAGCGCTATCTTTGTTGATCATGAACGTTGATCTCTTGTGTCTTGTATACATATTTTCCCTTGAGTTGTTTTCATGCATAGAATCTTCGTAGCTGACTGATGTGCCATGTGTTGTTGACTTCTTTTCCGTCTTCAGTTATGAGCTTTTATGTGCCTAGTCCGATGACTTTTGTGATGATAAAAGAACCTTTCCATGGACTGAGTAGTTTGTGGCGTCCGTTGGTTTTTTGTATTCTTCTTAGTACTAGGTCTCCGACTTGTAATGATCAAGACTGTGTATTTTTGTTGTAGTGGTGCCTTAGTCCTTGGAGGTATCTTACTGATTGCAGGGTAGCGTTTACTCTGACTTCTTTTGTACTATCAAGTTCTAATCTTCGAGTGTGTTTTGCTTCTCCTTCGTCACATTGCTCTATCCTTGGTGACGTCCAGATCAAGTTTGCGGGTAGTACGGCTTCTGATCCATACACCAGGAAGAAAGGTGAGTATCCGGTGGCTCTGCTTATTTGAGTCCGTAGCCCCCATACAACCTTGGGTAATTCTTCAATCCATTTTGATCCATAGTCTACTAGTTCTTCATACAGTCTTGGTTTCAATCTGGCTAGTATGAGTCCATTAGCCCTTTCTACCTATCCATTGGCTTCTGGATGTGCGACTGATGCATAATCTATGCTGAAGCCACAATCCTGTGCCCAACTTTTGAATTCTGTAGCTATGAAGGGAGAACCCAAATCTGTGATGATTCAATTGGGCATGCCGAAGCGGTGCATAATGTCTTGGATGAACTCGACTGCTTTGGCTGCGCTGTATTTTGCGAGTGGTTTGTACTCGATCCACTTGGTGAACTTATTAATTGCTACAAAGATGTACTCGAAACCGCCCTTTGCTTTCTTGAGAGGTCCTACTTGATCTAGCCCCTAGCAGGAGAATGGCCAAGCAGGTGGTATGCAGATGAGGTTGTGGGCTAGCACATGAGCCTGTCTTGTGAACATCTGATAACTTTTGCATCTTCTAACGAGTTCTTCTACGTCTTTCAAAGCGGTTGGCCAGTAGAAACCAGTGCGAAATGCTTTGCCGACTAGTATTCTTGAAGCAGCGTGATTTCCACAGCAACCTGAGTGTATTTCATCTAGGATTTGTTTGCCTTCTTCAAATGAGACACATTTTAGGAGTACTCCTGATGATGCGGCTCTTCTATAGAGCTTGTCTCCTACTAGGACGTAATTCTTGCTTCTGCGGATAACTCGTGTGGCTTCCTGTTTTTCCGCTGGCAACTTATTCTCTTTTATGTAATCAATGAAAACATGGGTCCATGAAGTGGTGATTACCAAGATCTGGCTGTCTTTGGCTGAGATTTCAGGGGTTATCTCACTGGGTTGTTTGGTAGAGGGAGCTGATAGCTCTTCTATGAATACACCGGGTGGGACCTTCGCCCTGTCTGATCCAAGCTTCGCGAGGATGTCTGCCGCAATATTAGAATCCCACAGGACATGTAGAATTTCTAATCCTTGGAAATGTTTTTTGAGTTTTTGGATTTCAGCATAGTAAGCACCCATATTTTCTTTGGTGCAATCCCAATCTTTGTTGACTTGGTTAATGACTACTGCCAAATCACTGTATATGAGTAATCGCTTGATTCCGAGGGTAATTGCCACTCGTAACCCGTGGATGAGAGCTTTGTATTCTGCTTCATTGTTGGTAGCTTGCCATAATATCTGAAGGACATACTTGAGTTATTTTCTGTTCGGAGAAATTAGGAGGACGCCTGCACCGGCTCCGCCTAGCGTGAGTGATCCATCAAAGTACATCTTCCAATGATCAAGGATGGTGCTTGGTATGGGTTGTTGAATTTTTGTCCATTCGGCAACAAAATCAGCAAGGGCTTGAGATTTAATTGCTTTCCATAGGGTGAAATCGATGTTGAGAGCACTGAGTTCAACCGCCCACTTAGATATGCACCCTATTGCGTCTCTGTTGTGTAAGATGTCTCCGAGTGGGAAATCTGTCACCACGGTAATCTTGTGGCTTTCAAAATAGTGACGAAGCTTGCGTGAAGTGATCAGTAGGGCGTATAGTAGTTTTTGCACATGTGGGTACTGGATTTTTGATTCTGATAGTACTTCGTTGATGTAGTATACTCAGCGTTGTACTTTATACACGCACCCTTCTTCTTCTCTTTCCACTACTATTGCCGTGCTGACTATAGTAGAAGTTGCCACAATGTATAGCATCATGTCTTCGTCTTTCTTTGGAGGTGTTAGGACTGGTGAGGATGTGAGGTATGCCTTAAGTTTCTTGAAAGCTTCATTGGCTTCTTCTGTCCACTCGAACTTGTCTGTTTTCTTTAGTAATTTAAAGAAAGGTAACCCTTTTTCGTTGAGTCTTGAAACGAAACGATTGAGTGCCGCCATGCAGCCTGTTAGTTTTTGTACATCTTTGACGCTTCGAGGAGGGCCCATCTCTGTTATGGCTCAAATTTGCTTGGTGCTTGCTTCGATTCCACGATGACTGACCAAGAATCTGAGTAGTTGTCCTAAAGGAACTCCGAATACACACTTGTTTGGGTTTAATTTCCACCTCCATCTTTTCAGATTCTCGAAGGTTTGTTTTAAGTCTTCAATCAGTGCATCTAGGTTCTTTGTTTTTACAACCATGTCATCCACGTATGCTTCTACGTTTTTGCCGATCTGATCACCAAGGCATGTTTGGATAGCTCTTTGGTAAGTGGCTCCAGCATTCTTGAGTCCAAACGACATGGTCTTGTAGCAGTAGGCGCCGAATGGAGTGATGAAAGATGTCTTGCTTTGGTCTTGTTCTTTTAATGCGATCTGGTGATATCCGGAATAGCAATCCAGAAAGGATAATAGTGTAGATCCTATTGTTGAATCGACTATCTGATCAATGCGTGGTAGCCCGAACGGATCTTTCGGGCAGTGTTTGTTGAGATCTATGTAGTCGACACATATGCGCCACTACTCCATATTCTTTTTCTGTACTAGAACTGGGTTTGCTAGCCAATCTGGATGAAGGATTTATCTGATGAATCCGGCTGCCATTAGTTTTGTAATTTCCTTTTTAATTGCTGCCTTCTTGTCGGGAGAGAATCGTCGTAGTCGTTATTTCGCAGGCTTAGAGCCTTTATTGATATCAATTCTGTGCTCAGCCAACTCTCTTGGGACCCCTGGCATGTCGGCCGGCTTCCAAGCGAAGATATCTTTGTTGTCCCAAAGAAAGTTAGTGAGCGCGAGTTCCTATTTTGCTGATAGGTGTGCACTAATGGTTGCCGTTTTTGAGGGATCACCGGTGCCTAGGTCGATTTGCTTGACGTCGGCTTCTTTTGGTGGAGCTAGGATGCTTGGCTTTTTAGCCAGTATCTCTAGTTCTTCTTGGCTTATTTCTATGGCAATAGTGGCTATTTCTTTTCTTCCATCGTTTGCCTATGCTCTTGCTGCAATTTGAATAGCCTAAACATCACAGTCAAATGCACGCTTTAAATCACTCTGAAGAGAAAGAACACCGTTAGGACTTGGCATCTTAAGCAACAGGTACGGATAATGTGGTATTGCCATAAATTTTGCTAGTGTCGGGCGCCCGAGGATTGCATGATATGATGAATCGAAGTCTATGACTTCAAACTTGATGAACTCTGTATGGTAGTTTGAGGGAGTTCCAAAGGTAACCGGTAGAGTAATTTGTCCAAGTGGCATTGCTGCGTTGTCGGGTACTATGACATAAAAAGGTGCGCTTGTTGGTGTGATCATCCCAACGAGTTGTAGTCCCATCTTCCTTAGAGTTTCTGAAAAAATGATGTTGAGCCCAGCTCCTCCGTCGATTAGTACTTTTGTAATGGTCATACCGGCAATGGTTGGATCTAGAACTAGTGGGTAATGGCCTACGTTTCCTATGTTGGTCCATTGGTCTTCTCTTAAAAATTGGATTGGATACTCTGACCAATTGAGATATCTTGGTGTAGCAGGTTCTGCTGCCATGATGGTTCGTAACGCTAGTTTTTCTTGATGTTTGCTTCTGGAATCTAGAACCCCAGCAAAGATTACTGCCACTGTTCCCCTAGATTTTTGGAATCCCTTATCTTCAAGGTTGTCTCCTTCTTTTTTCTGATTGTCTTCTTTATTGTTTCCCTTGCTATCTTTTCTAGTGTATCTTTCATTGAAGGTGTAGCAATTTCCGATGGTGTGCTTTCCGTTGGGGTGCAAGGGGCAATGTATGTTCTCAATGTTGTCATATCTTCTGGGCTTGGTAAATTTCTTTGATTTGTCAGCCATTGCTACTGTGTTGTCTGGACCACGCTTTCTCTCCTGATGTCTGTTGTTTTGAGGAATTTGCCTGTCCAGGTTGTCTCTGTTGTTTCTATCTAGGAAGCTTTCTCATGTCTTCTCCTCTGCAGTAATTATATTTTCCACTATTCTTCTGAGTTCTCCACTGCAGTAATTATACCTCCGCCAGCTGGATGGCGGGTGTGCTAGTACTTGGCACTAACCCAAAGACCTCCGAGACGATGAGCTAGGAAACATTGTAGATCTGGTGAAGTTCCCCCTCGAGAGCATGTCACTCTTTGTGGGACTTGGCCAGCTCCTTTGAATTCTAGCTGAAAGTCGCCTTGATCATCTCTAGGTTCCGCTCCAGCATCTTCACCCTTCTGCCCAGCTCTGAAAGAAGGGTGACAAGCTTAGAAATAGGCTGAAGGAAAAAACTAACACAACAAAAAATAGAAAAAGCACGTACCGACGTAGAAGTTCTCAAGGGTGGAGAATTCCTCTGTCTACCAGGCAACCTGCTCGCATAGCCGGGTGCTTGCCTCCTCCATCCCCAGCACCCAGCCCTGAAGCACGAGCACTTCCTAGTCTACCTCCGACTGAGCCTTTTGCTCCGACTCCAGGGCTTTCTGTGCCAACTCCAGGGCATTCCGCTCTGATGCCAAGGTGCTTTGCTCTGACTCAAGGGTCTCTAGGCATTTCTAAAGTGCCACCTCGATGTCCGCCAAGGATGTCTGCAACTCTGCCTTGGTCTCCACCTGATGGGCCTTCGCCGCCTCAAGCCCCCGCTCGGGGGTGGTCACCCACTCTGCTGCACACTGCCCCTCCGCCCGCGCTGCTGTCACCTCGGTCGCTCGGTCCTAGGACTCACAGCAAGCAGACTCTAGCTGACGCTCAAGCTCAGCCATCTAGGCATGCTCCATTCGAAGGAAGCATGACTTGTGGGACGACATCCCCTCCAGACTCTATGAAAAACAAGCATGCTAAGGCAACCAGCAAAATATTAAGAGGTCAAGGACAAGTATGGGAAACTCACCTCCATGGCAAGCTACAGGTTGACCTCGACTAACTGCTAAGCGGACTTAACCCACTCCTAGATGTCTTCGAGCTTCAAGGACAGGTTGGCAAGTTTGGACACCATGACATGTCCTTGCTCCCCAATGATGTCCCAGAGCTAACCCTCCTATAAATCTTGAAGGTTGAACCACACCTTTGTTAGGTCCTCGGGGCAGGGCCACTCTAGGTCACTCTCTGGCAGCCCACCAGAGGGCCCCGCCTTGTACCGAACCACCGCTAGCTCCCGCAACAATGCTGATGGCTCAGCCACGACTTCTGCCTCGTCGTCAGATGGGATATCCACCACCTCGGGTGCATGGGCCACCGCCGAGCGTTCTGACTCTACCTCGGCCATGTCTCCCTCTAGTGCTTTTGGCTCCAACCATAAGGGTGAGACATGCAGCTCCCCGACCAACAAGGTAGGAAGCTCGGTCCCCCTCTCCTCTTTCACCATGGCTGGTGGAGGAGGGGCCACAAGAGTTACCTCCGACACGACCTCCATCGTCAGCACCAGGATCACCGCCAATGTCATCGCCGCTGTCACCACCATATAAGCAACCGACCCGAGGGGCACCACCCTCAAAAGGGAAGGACTCATCGCTACTACCACCATACTAGTAACCGACCCTAGGGGCACCACCCCCAGAAGGGAAGGACTCACTGCCACCTGGTTCCCCCCGCCGCTCGCCGCGACACGCAGTAGGGTGGGCCTCCAAGCCTCTTGCACGAGGGTTGGGGCAATGCTCAATCCCGTCATCGCCCGGCCACTGATAAAAAGGGTAGGTTAGTCAAACCCCAAAAAAGACTCAACAACAAAAGATTAAAAAGAAACAAAGGAAAATGTACCAGGAGGTGAGCGGTATGACTCTAAAGGCAAGACCCAACAATGATGGGCCTATAGGACAAGGACCGCTCTCGGGCTGCAACCCACACCCCCTCACTTCAGCCAGGGGCAGAGTCACCCCAATCAGCTCCTACCTAGCCTATGGGTCGCTGCGACCTTTGGCTCAGGACTTCTCGACCGAAGCAGTGGGCGGCGCTTCCTCCAGCTGCGAGTCACGCGACACACGGGTGCCAATCCGCTCCTCGAACCACACGACTTGCTCGACCACATCCATGGCAGGTGAGGCTTCCTCCAACTACGAGTCACAAGTTGGCACTAGTCCCAGTGATGCACAACTGCCAGTCCGCACCTTAGACTGCCCGGCTTGCTCGGCCGCATCTATGGTAGGCGGCGACAGGACCGGCGACACCACCAAGGGGTGTGGTGACCGCCTCCGCTTTGCCTCCCGTTCACCGACAGCGTCCGCAGTCATCGCACGCTTCCTTGACGTGGGAACCACCACGTGCCACTCCACCTCTTGCTCATCACCAGCGGACGTCGCCATAGGGTCGCGACACTCCACCAAGGTCACAACGACCTCCTGACTTTTGTCCTCCTTAGAGAAAACCATGTCATCCACATCCGTGGGATCCTCTGACGTGAGCTCCGACTCGATGTCGCTCCTACATTCTCTGGCCTTCAAACGCTGGGCGATCCCCTGCTCCTTCTCGTGCTTCCACCAAACCTCCCTAGTTCTCTTCTTCCTCCTGACATCCGCCGCCTCCTTTTGGGTGACCTATCAGGCCATGCCCTTCAGTCCCTTGGGAAGGTGCGGCCAGGACTTGTAAACTCCAAGCCCCTATGGAATAGGTGGCCTAAAATCAAAAAATAGAAAAAGCAGAGGAAGAAGCATAGACAAAATAAAAGGGAGCATACCAGTCTAGACATGATCGCGGAGTTGAAAGTTACGAGCTTCCCTTCGACCCTCTCTTTGGGCTTCAGCTGCAGCACCCGACCAAGGCGACTCCATACCTTGTCGTCCGGCAGCTCCTCGGGCGATGCACGGTCTAGGTCTGACAGGCCATTGTACATCCACATCGGCCGCGTCCTCTCCGCCAACGGTGCAACACGGCAGCGATAGAGGGTGTGGAACACCCGCACCCTGTCAAGACCGCACCGTACAATCTTTCGAAGCTCCTCCTCGATGACTTCCACCTTTTTCTTCTCTTTATGGGCACAACCCCATGACCAACTGTCCTGCTTCTCTAGCCTCCCGCCGGTGAATGCCGAGAACGGCGCCTCTACCGGATTCCTGATGTAAAACCACTCCCCATGCCACCCCTAGTTGGAGTCATAGGGGATGTACGTGGGATACGAGCCTCCCGTGCTTGGCTTTCTCTGTAGGATGAAACCTCCCACCGGCGCGATCTCGGTCGGATTCCCCACCATCAAGGCTCTCCTAGAGAACAGCTACCGAAAGAAGTCCACGTGCGGATCCATCCCGAGGAAAGCCTCATAGATGGTGACAAAGCCGGCGATGTGCAGCACCCCCATCGGATTAAGGTGTTGCAGCTCTAGACCCCACTCATTAAGGAGCCCACGCAGGAACCAGTGCGTGGGGTATCCTAACCCGCGCTCATGGAAGGCAAGAAAGGACACCACCTCATCAAGCCGAGGTTGCAGGAACTCCTCCCTCCCGAGAGCCCTCCTAGGAACTCCTTCGCGATGAAGGCCTTCAACATCGACTCCCTCATGGTGAATGACCTCTAGTCCGACATTTCGCTCTGAGATCACAAAAAGATTTGTGAGTTTCTTTTTTCTCCCTCGCTCTTTCCTCTTTCTTTCCTAGAAACCGCCGTGGCTCTCAAGAACACTCTCGGCGAGAAGGAAGAGAAAAGGGGTGGCAGATGAGGAATAGGCGAAAGAACGGAGCAAAAACCTTCTCCTCCTCCAACTTAAGGAAAAGGGTACAATAGTTAGGGGAGGGTGCGCCGATCGGGAAAGGTGAAATGGTGGAACGAAAAAACCCTCTCTCTTTCACATTTCATGCAGATGAGACACGCCCTGACTGATGAGACGTGCCCTGCCCAACAAAATGGCTCCTGATCAGAAGGGATGTGGCCTAGGTATGGCTCACCACTACCACACGCCAGGCATGAGAACCAAAGCACCACCACACGTAGGCGGCCCTCCGCTTCCCCGGACGGGACTTGGAAAAACCCAAAACAGTATCTCCGCCGGGAGAGACCATTGGGTTGCCTAAAAGTAGATCGAACGGCTAAGAAAAACACACTGAGAGATAGGTAGAGAATGAAGGCACGCCCCATGTAGGCCATGCTGACTCCATCACGAACAACGAGCACGGGTCCTAGTCGGACATTTCCGACTAGAGCTCTCCAAACCCTGTCACACGAATCATCAAGGTAACACTACCACACCCCCTCTATTTCTTTATAAATCATTTCATACATCCATACACGCATTCATTCCATACGCCCATACCTCCTGGACGATTCAGGCCCTAAACCACCCGGGGGCTCGGGAACTAAGCATCGCACGTGCAGCGAAATGCATCACAACGCTCCGTGTTGCGTCACGAAGCGGTAGTTGCCTCATTCAACATGAGCAACTAATAGAGCTAGGGGAGAAAAATGTAGATGAGCTCCGTGCAGCCCTTGCCTAGTCTAGCAGATAGGGTCATCTCAACCTTCTTGTTTGATCCTAAACCTCTTGCCAAGCTCACAGAATCTCCATTGAGGGGAGGCTGTTAGGCCACCCGGTCGGTCTCTGGAATGACCCAGGCATCTGTAGGGTTGTAGGTAAAGGAGTAGTGGAATGTCATAAGAGGGCTATGCCAATCCCATCACGAACGACGGACCCAGATTCCACTCTATCATACCCGTTAGTGAACTCACCGAGCGTGTCACTCGAGCCCGAGCGATCGGGACAAGTGATAAAACTTAGCCCCTCCGGTTGTGAGGAACCGAGGATGGGATAACACACACAACTCAAACCGACCTCTACTAAAGCCCAACGGGGCTCGCGGGCTCAAGACACAAAATGCCTGGGTCTGCGACCCCGAACTCACCCCATCAGGATCCACGAGCACCGCCTTGCCGCCTTGCCCGATCCCTAAACTAACTAACTAACTGCCTTGGCTACGTGGGCTGCACCGACGCCAGGATCCACGAGCACCACCTTGCTGCCTCACCCGATCCCTAAACTAACTAACTAACTGCCTTGGCTGCACGGGCTGCACCGACCCCAGGATCTACGAGCACCACCTTGCCACCTCGCCCGATCCCTAAACTAACTAACTAACTGCCTCGGCTGTGCGGGCTACATCGACGCCAGGATCCACGAGCACCGCCTTGCCACCTCGATCGATCCCTAAACTAACTAACTAACTACCTTGGCTACGCAGGCTGCACCGACGCCAGGATCCATGAGCACCGCCTTGCCGCCTCGTCCGATCCCTAAAACTAACTAGCTCGCCTGGTCCCACGGTGCGCACCGACGCCAGGACCCGCAAGCTCTGACTCGACCAATCCCACGACGCGCACCGACGCCAGGATCCACGAGCTCTACCTCATCCAATCCCTAAGACTAACTACCTTGCCTGATCCCTAAGACTAACTGCCTCGCCCGGTCCCATGGCGCGCACCGACGCTAGGACCTGCAAGCTCCGTCTCACCCAATCCCTCAAAACTAAACTGCCTCGGCTGCGCAACGACGCCTTGGTCGATCACTCCGTCTTGACTAAAAAACACACACACACGCCCACTAAACAAACAACCCCTAGATGGTTCTATTTGAACCACTCGGAGGCTCAGGGGCTGCACCTGCGGGTGCGCTCATGCGCACCTGTCGACGAAATGAAAACCTCCCTCGCTGGCAACACGGAAAACCCCCTAGACGGTTCTGCCCGAACCGCCCAGGGGCTCGGGGGCTACACCCGCGGGTGTGCTCGCGCGCACCCGCTGTTGAGACAAAAACCCCCTAGACGATTCTGCCCAAATCACCCGAGGGCTTGGGGGCTCCTGTCGAGTTCATAAACCCGGGGTCCCTCACGGACCGGCTTCCCCGCAAAAACTCGGTCCAAGCAGACAGCGTGCAACTCATGGGCTGGCCCAAGTGTCTAAAACAATAGGCTAGGAAGACGGTCCAGTCACCGATCGGAAGGTCAGGTCGAGGAGGAACAACGCCCGCTTGTTGACTCCGGCCCACCTCTCCAACCAGAGCGCTCACTTCGGTCTCCAGTGCCTCAGGACGGTCTCTCCGATCGGAAGGCCTAGCAAAGCACTACCTCCGACTTTGACCCACGTCTCCGACCGGGGTATGCAAAGACCCTGCTCACTGCTCTTCTCCGACTAGCGCAACCAGAGCCAACTGGGACCAACCGACCGGAGACACCCGCTCAAAAGGGACCAGGGAACGAACGGAGACAGCAAGGCAAGGTGCTCAAATCAAACCAGGATATTAGGGACTGTACCCTGTCACCTACAGGAACAGTACTCTGTAACCGCCCTGACACAAACAGTATTGTAGACGCTGATATTTTCCTCTACAGTATTGTGGGCGTCGTTAACTCCCATATGGTAAGGCCCCCCACATGCCTCTGGGCATCGATAGTGTTGCGGGCGTCGGGATTTACCGTACCAAGTGAAGATGGTGAGACTCCTCACATGCCTCTGGGCATCAACAGTATATACAGGTGCCGACATCTGCCATACCCGAAACAAGATGATGTAACCTCCCACATACAACCGACATCCAATAGTGTTGTGGGCGTCTACCATCCTCCTATACCTGCCGGCGTGGACAACAAGACTTAGAAGCATATGAACTCTCTCCCTCTCACTTGTAAGGCCATCCCCTTTATCTATAAAAGAGGATGCGCTCTCTCCCAAGAGACTAAGTGGATTTAAGTTCATACAAGTCATTCCAGATTTATTAGATCAATCAAGTTCACTATATCACAACCATAGAACCGACAGGTTCGGACCTCAAGCACACGCTTGAACACTTAGCTTATAGAGGAACTCCTGTCGCTCTCTGCCCTTCCGACCAGAGCTGACCGGACCTCTCGTGCACCCCATCCTTCTCCTTCTCGTTTGTAACCCCACTACAAACTTCGAGCACCTAGGCTCAGGAATAAAGTCACCGACCGACTCAAACTGGACGTAGGGCACGTTGCCTGAACCAGTATAAATCCTGTGTCATTGAGTGCTAGGCCATCTCTGATCACAACGTACGGCAAAACTACAAATATTTACTTGCCGGTCACTTTCTGCACCGACACTACAAATATTTGTACATTCAAATAAGTTAAGTACTCTAAATATTAATGAAATTAGATTCAATGATCTATCTAATGACACTAATGTTTTGTATTTATTTGATTAAAGTTAAGTATATTTAATTTCTTAGGAAGTGAGAACAACAGTTAAAAAAAGACGGAGAGAGTATACACTAAGTTTTACCAGGCTGAAAACAACATTGTTAGTCGTGCAATTTGCTCGCTAGTTCTACTTTTCTCATTTCTGAAAGGCTCCATCCACGACGGGTTTAATTTTAATTTTAGAGCTTTGGTACGGTGCTTGAGTAGAACCGGTGGTTCCTCCCTTCAAAATTATTTACCGCAGCCATTGATTTAGAAAAATAATAAATTGTGCTTAAGGGCAGTTTAGTACGTTTTCTCTCCCTAACTCCACACCTCCTCATATCTTTTGTTTTTCTCTTTGAATCACTAAATGCCATTAGATTCGATTTCAACGTCTAATAATTCACGAAAGTCGCCGCGTGAAGTTACGAATCTGCGTTCGAGTGAGATGAGAAGTAGCTTTGGAGACGTAAAATACTATTATACCCTCTAAATTTAATAAATCAGTTCTGAGTCCACATTTTTTTTATTCCAGCCCACTGCTTAAATTTCTTCTATTTGGTTCCTTCTATTTTAAACCATCGGATGTAGCAAAACGGAGGCTCTCATTATTTCCTAGCGCCGTAAAATTTCACTTAATTTTAATTTTACTTCATTTTGTGTGATGTTAGATCGTTATTATGGAAATAGTCGCATTTTATCTTTTGCTTTATGGAGTTTTATCCCTTCAGTGTCCTTTATGTATGAAACAACTTGTCCGTGGCTTGTACAAAAATCTCCTGCGTCCGTCGCTGGTCCGAGCTGCCAAATCAGGTGGAATTTCACGACCAAGCATTGCAGCCTGTTGTAAAACATTAGAAGGATTCGAGAATAAAAAATTATAATCCCTGTTTATATGTGGACTTTTATCAAACTTTTAGATTTTGGCATGACTATATATACGTGGAAACTCTATATTGTAATGATCAATATTCAGATAAATAAAGAATAGTTTTCCTATCTTATGTTTATTTGTTCTTCTACTTTTACCCACTGGGGAAGGTCCTAACCACTGGCAATATGTTTTATAACACGTTATCAGCACGACAAGCTCTACGTCAACATCGCCGTTGAAGCCGCCGCCGATCTTCGACGCCAACCCTTGTGCCAACGTCTCACGACGACTACTTCAACGACGTCGACATCTCCGATGTTGTTAGCGGAACGGATCTACTACCTCTACCTATAACTAATATGCACTGCATCGCAGCAGGCAGTTCTACGACAATACCAAACGCCCTACGCGGTCCTACGTGGCATGTGAGGTAGATTAAATTAATGAAAGAATCGTATCTCGCATGCATTTGTATTGCTTATCAGGCTGGGCAATTGTTCCTATCCTAATATTATTATACATGTATTACATACAAGTATGTACATGCAGTACACAGACATGAACAATACATGCTTACGTCTAGGATTAAAATAAAGAAAGAAAAGAATATGTGGCTTGCACACCAAAGTCCTAGGCAATGTCCTAAGCCTGAACGCCATTATAGCGCACACCTGCTGAGAAACTTCGCAGCTACAGTACCAGGGCATTGAACGCCAAATCAGGGCATAGATCAGTAGGGTACACATCATCGGCGCAAAGTAAGAGACCACATCATAAATCAGCATGCAGACTGATTAATCGAATTTAAACCCTAATCGAACTGGCACGAAGACCAGCGCCCTGTTCGCTTGATCTATGAGCCGTATTTTTTCTATTAATAAATAATATTTTTTTCTCATACCAAATCAGTCAACATTACTCTTATACTTAGGTTATCAGCCAAACCAAACATGACACGGTTCACGAGAATCTAGATCTACTTGAAGCAGTAGCCCTGCACACCAGTCACCATGTAGAATCGAATCGGCAATTTTTTTTTTGTGCACGTTGTGGCTCTGTTCGCTTGTTCGCGAGCCGCCGCCGCCTGAAGCTGCCATCGCTAGAATCACCACTGGGTCGCCCGCACGCCAGCCGTCGCGGTCTTGCTCGCACGTGAACCTCATCTCGCCGTTTTGTCCGCATGAGAATCTTCTCCAGGACGCTTGCAAGCGCTTCACCTCTAGGACACTTGCATGTGCCTAGACTCCTGGACACACTCAAGGCCTGTTTAGTTTCAAAAACTTTTTTCAAAAAATACTACAGTAGCTATTACATCGAATTGCGATACGTGTATGGAGCATTAAATGTAGACGAAAAAAACTAATTGCACAGTTTGGTTGGAAATTACGAGACGAATGTTTTGAACCTAATTAATCCATAATTGAACACTAATTACTAAATAAAAACGAAAGTGCTACAATAGCCCAATTTCTAAAATGTGGCCAACTATGTGAGTTGCAGCCCGGCTGGAAGCCGCGCCGCCGCCGGACAGATAGAAGAAAATGAACAGTGATTGGAAAATGTGGATATATAGGGTTTCGGAAGACCTTACAGTTTTTTTGCCAAATAGAAGTGGGCCGCACGGGCCAGTTAGGAATTGCTTTCTTGGTGAATCCTGTGGGAAAGGAGATACGGAAACGGGTTTTAAAAGTTTCTGTATATCACGTGAAGGCTTGTTTATTATCTGCATGATTATAGTATCTTCTATGAGCTCTCTGTTTTTTAAACCCCCTCCGAGGCTCATATTCCAAATTTTTTAGCATATTTAATTGGTGAATAATTCTAAAAATGGTATAAGATGTATGAAGTCTCTAGATCATGCAAACCTTAGACTTATCACTTTTGAGAGGCTCATATTTGTTTTTCTTAGCATAATGAATTTTTAGGATGAACAAATGTTTGGTATTAATTCTGAAAATTTGTATATACCATAATCCTAAAAAATGCTAGGATGCTTCTAAAAATATTTAATATAACCATCCACTATCTTTTTGCACATTGCTACTTGTTTACATGCAGTAAACCTATACGCACATGATGATTTCAGTTATAATGATATATATATATATATATATATATATATATATATGCATACCTTCATGAAGAAGGGATATTTTGGATCTGCCTTGAATGATAGAATTATATAGCATGGTCATTGTTGAATCCTAGTAGGATATTTTACTAACACTAAAGTGGATTAGACTCAGGCACTATAGTTCCTGGTATTACTCTCAAGAATGAGTATGTGGCCATAATAAATTTCGAAGGTCTTATGGGACTCACTGAATGAGAAATTCTAGAACATATCCTATATTATGATTACATAATGTTAGAAATATTGAAAATTGAATTTTCAAGCTTATATGACCATATGGTAAATGCTACTCTATATAATATAATTACCTTGAAGCTTTGTGTTAAAAGTCATAAAAGATGAGATGATAAAGACGACATTGTCTAATTTCAGAAGAAATATTTTTTGAAATAGAAGATCATGAGCATTGAAGTACTAGAAGTATCCAATATCATCCAGAATTACTCAATATCAAGTAGAAATTGAGTCAGAATTTTTAGATAGCTCTATGAATCAGGATATGTGACTTGCATATATTACACTCCTAGAAGGATCGAGCAAGCATGAAGCTGCTAAATGTCAAACATTGAAGCTAAATATGTAAGAATGGATATAGATTAGAACATTTAAAGTTTTTCTTGAAGAAGAACTTAAATCATGTGCTTATAGATTTGTTTCTTTTGAAATTCATATCATGAAGTATTGACATAGTGGTGGTAGTGCTTTAAGTTTTAATTCCCGTTGAATTAAGTGAATTATGTAAACTCGTACCAGAGTTAATGGTTACTTTATTAGCTTGAAGACTAATATGAAGCATTTAATATTCTTTGTTGTAATTTTTACTTGCAGTAATATATGTTAATCTTGCATGGACTAAATTATGTTTTACATATAAACAATTGCCTATTGCCTATCTAAATAAATTTTACATTAATTTTATGCACAAAGAAGCCTCAATTAACCATAAAGGTTATAATTTTTTGTGCACTACTACCATCCACGTAGAAGGGAACTAAATTTCTAGAAGCACATGAACAATTGAACTATACTAGCATATTAACTGATCTTAGAAGAATCAATTTAGCCAAGAAATAGTATAATCCTAAAATTAAGTATCTAATACTTTAGCCAAGAAACTAGAAGTTTATGTCCTACCCTAAATCCGTTGTTGTACACTAAATAGTATACTGGATATGTGAATTTCATGTCATAGTCATTGAATACTAGAAGTATGATTGAATTTTATGGAACATTTGAAATGATTATTAATAGATGCATGAAGCTTATTACTGCTTGAAGTAATTATGGCATGAAAAGGAAGAGGAATTTTTGGTAAAGGCATAAGAAAATATGGATAATGTATATTTAATAGGCATAGCCTTCCTAAATCTATTTTTAAATGCATGTGAAGTTCTAGCCGCGTCCTTTCCGGCCGAGTTAACTTTCTCTACATTGCACTAATTGCAAGTAAGCTTGTAGCTTCGCATTTTGTTATTATCTATTACGTTGGATTGAATATCAATATTCCACGTTATGTTGTGCTCTCGTTGAGCTGCAACTATCTCTACTCCTACATAATATTAGCATAGAAGCTATATTCGTAGCTTGTAGCTACTATATTTTCCCTCATAATTAAATTGGCTAGCTAGCACACTAGTAGTTCTCATTGAACTAAGAAATATTTTGCTTTCAATGCGTTGCATGCATAAGCATTATATTGGTCTATGGCGAAGTAGCCTAAAATCAGGGAGAGTTGGTTAATATGAAATTATCTAAATGGAGAAGTGGCCCAATTGATGGGACAAATGATTGTGGAATTAAGATGGTGGATAACACACTTAGATGATTTGAGATTTTTTAAAAAAAAGGCATTTGGGAAATTTTGTATTAATAGCAATTATAAATTTTTAGAAGAAATTCCATGTGATTTTGAATGTTGCGTATTTTATACATTTGAAGTATATGGTCCATTTTTTTATGTATGAGTAATTGGATCATTTTTTGGCTAAACAATAAAAAAGTTAGACAATGAAATAGTTTTCTAAACCATGATATGTGCAAATCAGGGGGAGGACATCCCTGAGTTTGTAGAAATATTGAACATTCTTAAGTGCACTTTATGTATTCTAGCTCGCTGCATTTAATGAATAATAACCCCCATGTTTAAATATGTGCGTGAATATTTTCCATAAAATTTTATCATAGCATACATGAATGGACCTCTAATTATAGTTGGAGATACATAAATTTAAATTATTTTAAACCCATGATAGGGAATATCTTTTAAAGTATGCTATTAAAAGATCTAATATTGGCATTAGGGGGAGAAAGCCTATATTTTGAATGCGAAATATTATTTCCACAGAAGGAAAATGATCTTATAAGTAAACTATATTCCTTGAAGCTTTAAGTAAGAATACTATCACGCACTAAATGAAGCGGAGTATATGTCAAATATTTTTTAAAAATAAGAGGAGTAACTTGAAGTTATAAACCAGAAGTTATGTTTACTAGTAGTAAACTAAATATTGTATATTATCAAACTAAAATCTACAGGGACGCCTGTGAATTTTAGTTTAGTGTGTACTTATTGGATAGAAATAAAATAAAACTCCTCCATTCTCATGAAGAGAACACCTCATGAAGAAGGTTAAGAACCTCATGAAGAGGATCATCATGAAGATGAAATCCAACACACTAAGCGTGCGTATCATTAGTGTTGGGATGCAGAACAATAAATTATTTCTTATTTGGGAAATAACAAAGAGATAGAATAATCTCACATTGTGAGAATATTGGGAAAAATAATAGTTGCCGACAACGCTACCTCTAAAATTATAAATGTTTCTCTTATGAGAACTCGGATCCAGAAACAAAGTCCATGGCAAAGTCGCCTATAGCAATTATATCGGGTCAATGAAGAAAGCAATTAAGGTTGAATCTCCTACTCAGAAGAAATAAATGTTATGTCATATATCTCTGGCAAATGAAATGAATGAATATTAAATATGCACTTAATAAGTGGATTATGAAGATCCATATAGTTCCTGAAGAATATAAATCGTAATATATGAAAATTAAATCTCATACAAAGTATTAAGAAGTCTAAGATATAATATATTCCTCAATAAATATTGAAGTCTCAAAAAAAAGCATGTCCTAGAAGGAATAGTCATCAAATAACTTTACAGTGAATAACACTATCTCAATATGTATATCACATAATAATTTCTCATGTTGTAGAGAATATATCTCATAGAAGAGAAATGTTATTTACTAAGAATGAGAACATCTTTGAAGGATTTAATCTATGAAGGATTTACTAGTCGATTCTTGAAAAACATCATTAATTTCTAAAGTGAATGTAGAACCGAGAAAAAAAAATGAGGAATCCTAAATACCATGAAAATGACATACAAACGCTCAGAAAGTGCATATTGAAAGGCTAGCAATGAAGTGATGATATCCTCTAAATACCATAGAAGGTATGAGAATATTGGTGATTTTAGCAATTAAATTATCCCCTAAATATCAAATGTGAGACTGAATTTATTATTTAGTGGTACAATCAAAGTCCTGAAGATTTGTAGAATATATAATTTGAAAATCCACTAAGAAAGAATTATAAGTATTTAAACTCTAGTATAAGTTTGATACACTATCTAGAAGATATTAAATATTGTAATTTATTTATCCTTATAATTCTCTAAAAGAATTTATTACTTTGAAGCATAAAATTTATTTATTTTGCACAACTAATAAGTGGTTATTATACATGAAGCATACTACTCTTGTTAATTACCATATAATTCATAGAAGAATTATGAGCCATCTTTTTGAAAGATACAATATTGTGGTACTACGTACCTTTATTAAGCACATATTTATGAAAAGTGTCGTTCGAACAATGAAGTTTAAAATTTGGCTTTACGAGGGGGAGCATATTTTTATTGAATCTATCTTGAAGGAAAACCACTAGAATTACAAAAATCAAGTAGATCATATTTGCTAAAACACTGAAGTTTATACATAGATCATGAAGATCAATATCTATCGTGAAGGATAGAATATCCTGAAGAATACATGACCAAGAAGGATAAATGTTATACTCTTTTTCCCTGTGAGTTTTTACTTGAAGGTTTCTCACACAAGGTTTTTAATTAGACAACATGTGCATTGCAATTAACTAATGCGATGTATTCTTTTCTCCAAGAACCGTTTTTTTCCCACCGAATTTTCGGATGGAGTTTTTAACGAGGCATGTGCATATCATGGTAATCGCCCAATGAGGAGTGTTGTAAAACATATATACTCTATCCTATAAGGAATGGAGAATAAAGAATCATAATCCTAATCCGTTTGTATATGGGCTTTTACCAAACTCTTAGGCCTTAGCAAGACTATATATACGTGGGAGCTTTATGTTGTAACGACTAATATTCAGAGAAATAAAGAATAGTCTCCCTATCTTATATCTATTTATTCTTGTATTTTTACCTACTGTATTCATTATGAGAAACGGAGAAGGAAAGATCCTACGGCCTGTTTGTTTGGCTGTGGCTTATCGTAAACGATCGTAAATTTTCAGCCGGAACAGTATTTTTCTCTCACACAAACCAGCCAACAGTAGTTCTTCACGAACCAGCAACGAAACGAATTAGTCAACCGAACGTGCTGCTGCTGACATGTTTTATAGCAAAGTCAAACTCGGACCCATGCCATGACAGTGCAGCCAAAGATGTCTCGGCCGCACGACGGACCACATGCGCCGTGCGCGCGCGGCAAATGCAGCAGCTGCAACGTCGCAGTGGCCGCACCGGTCGGCACCGTGACGGGACGCCGGGGCGCACCAGCCATCGTGGTTGCACCGCGATGCGCACCGCACCCACACCGATCGACGCCACCATCGCGCAGCGCCGGCCCGGCCTCCTCCACTGTGCAGCGCGCGCGATCTGTCTTGGCGCCGGTCAAACGACGGGAAAGGAGATCCCTTGGTTTCCATCAAGAAAAAATCGCCCGCGAGCAGCCGTGGCCGGTGATTGCGGGCGCTCTGTTTCGTGAGAATCACAGGTCACAACGTAAACGTCCCACAGTCACACACCCCACGCACTGAAGCACCCACCCAGCGCCCACGCACTGAAGTGCCAAGCGGTAGGCAGCCAAAGCTAGCCACCAGCAGCGCAGTGCGGAGCCAGCCAGTGGCCACGAGAAATCGATCACATCGCTTGTTCTGCCCTACCGTCCCTCCTTTGGATTTGAGCTTTGGGGGTCTAATTATTGGCGATTAGCATCCATCGCCGCCGTCGATTCAATCCTTGTGCGCATACGCGATGCCATGGCCATGCGTGCCCTGCTTCCTAGGATGTGCTCGTTGTCCGTTTTGTTTCAGTTTCAGCAGTGAATGCCGGTGATGCCACGGCGAGGGAATGCTACTCACTAACTACTTGGCCTGGCACGCATGCGGCCAATCGATCGGCAGTCGCGGGAGCACCAAGTACGTACTATCAAGGACTAACCATGCATCCAATTCTATCGGTTGGCCATCGCTGCCTGGTGTCGTCGGAATTCTGACGAGAGATTAAGACAATGTAGCTGATTTTAGCTGAACATAACTGAACCACCGACAGCCCACGAGGACAGTGCTTTGTATCCCCAAGTCTTTATAGATTCCTACGTGTAATTACTGTGGCTGTAGGACTAGACTGTGTTCTTTTCTTTTTAGGAAGTTCATGACGAGTGCACACTCCACTCAACGATCGACCTGCTGTACAAGTTGTCCACCCGGACATTGTTCGATTTCGATAAATCACAGTTACGACTTACGAGCTTATTGCATGTTCCATCGCCGCTATTTTGTTCGTTCGTGTTGTCAAGACTAGGCAACTCTCCAGTAGAATCATCACTAAATTATCAAGGTTTGTTGCTTTCTGATCATAGGAACATGCCAAAGACATAGCAAGCAATGCACGACGGTAGCTGCACCATACGCTATCATATAGCCATACGCCTGTAAAGTTGCAGCACGCAGTTGCGGGTACAGCAGTACACGACACATCGTCCAGCTCCCACCGCGTGCCTCGGCTCGCAAATCGCAATTCGCCCGAAGGCCGAAGCCGAAGCGCGCGACACGGTGCCCATTCCGCCGCTAGGCGCTAGCCTAGCTCGCGCCGCGCCGGGCTGTTCCCCAACAGGGACTAGGCAACCACCGGATCGATCCGGTACGGTCCATCGTCAAACTATTGAGAGCATCCATTATGCACAATGTAACCACGTCTTACGTGGCATACTGTCATGTCCCCATCGTTAAATAGCAGCCGGTCCGGTGCACGCCGTCGCAGCGCGTCTCACAATCGTGTGCCGGACGGAATGGCGGCCATCATAGTCACGCTCCGCTGCATGGCGTGGCCGTGGCTGTTGGCGTTGGCAAGCTTCGCCTTCGCCTTCGCGACGCTGTGCGCGCCGGTCGCGTCGGCGGCGGCGGCGACGGCGTACATTGTGCACATGGACAAGTCGGCCATGCCTCGGGCGTTCGCGAGCCACCAGCAGTGGTACGAGTCCACGCTGTCCGCGGCGGCGCCGGGCGCGGAGATGTACTACGTGTACGACCACGCGGCGCACGGGTTCGCGGCGCGGCTGCGGGGCGACGAGCTGGAGGCGCTCAGGCGCTCCCGCGGGTTCGTGTCGTGCTACCCCGACGACGCCAGGGTGGTGCGCCGCGACACGACGCACACGCCCGAGTTCCTCGGCGTCAGCGCGGCGCCGGGGGGACTGTGGGAGAAGGCCGGGTACGGGGACGGCGTCATCGTGGGCGTGGTGGACACCGGCGTGTGGCCCGAGAGCGCCAGCTTCCGCGACGACGGGCTCGCGCCGGTGCCCGCCCGGTGGAAGGGCGTCTGCGAGTCCGGCACGGCGTTCGATGGCGCCAAGGCGTGCAACCGGAAGCTCATCGGCGCGCGCAAGTTCAACAAGGGACTCGTCGCCAACGAGAACGTGACCATTGCTGTCAACTCCCCGCGCGACACCGATGGCCACGGCACGCACACCTCGTCCACGGCCGCCGGCTCGCCGGTGGCCAGCGCGTCCTTCTTTGGCTACGCTCCGGGCACCGCGCGCGGCATGGCGCCGCGCGCTAGGGTGGCCATGTACAAGGCGCTCTGGGACGAGGGCACGTACCCGTCCGACGTACTCGCCGCCATCGACCAGGCCATCGCCGATGGCGTCGACGTCATCTCCCTCTCCCTCGGTTTTGACGACCAGCCGCTGTACCAGGACCCCATCGCCATCGGCGCGTTCGCCGCGATGCAGCGGGGCGTGTTCGTGTCGACCTCTGCGGGCAACGAAGGCCCCGACCTCGGATTCCTCCACAATGGCACGCCGTGGACGCTTACCGTCGCGTCGGGTACGGTGGACCGGGAGTTCTCGGGCGTCGTGACCCTCGGCGACGGCACCACCGTCATCGGCGAATCACTGTACCCGGGCAGCCCGATCGCGCTCGTGGCCACCACGCTCGTCTTCCTCGACGCGTGCGACAACTTCACGTTGCTCTCCAAGAACCGCGACAAGGTCGTCCTTTGCGACGCCACCGCCTCCCTGGGCGACGCCGTCTCTGCATTGGTACTGGCCCAAGTGCGCGCGGGCTTGTTCCTATCCAACGACTCCATCAGGGTGCTCTATGAGTCATTCTCGTTCCCGGGCGTCATCCTGAGCCCGCAAGATGGGCCCCTGCTGCTCCAGTACATACGAAGCAGCCGCGCGCCCAAGGCGGCGATCAAGTTCGAGGTGACCATCCTGGGAACGAAGCCGGCGCCGATGGTGGCGGCGTACTCGTCGCGCGGCCCGTCGGGGAGCTGCCCGACGGTCCTCAAGCCAGACCTGATGGCGCCGGGCTCGCTGATACTGGCCTCGTGGGCGGAGAACATCAGCGTAGCCTTCGTCGGATCAACGCAGCTGTACAGCAAGTTCAACATCATCTCCGGCACGTCCATGGCGTGCCCACACGCGGCCGGGGTGGCCGCGCTGCTCAAGGCCGTGCACCCGGAGTGGAGCCCGGCCATGGTCCGGTCGGCGATGATGACGACGGCCAGCGCGCTGGACAACACCGGGGCGTCCATCAAGGACATGGGCAACCGCAACCACCCCGCGTCGCCGCTGGCGATGGGCTCGGGCCACATCGACCCCACCCGCGCCGTGGACCCGGGCCTTGTCTACGACGCCGCGCCGGGGGACTACGTCAAGCTCATGTGCGCCATGAACTACACCGCCGCGCAGATCAAGACCGTCGCGCAGTCGCCGTCGTACGCCGTCGACTGCACCGGCGCGTCCCTCGACCTCAACTACCCGTCCTTCATAGCGTTCTTCGACGCCGACGGCGGGGCTGTCGAGCGCACGTTCACTAGAACCGTGACCAACGTCGGCGACGGGCCTGCGAGCTACAGCGCCAAAGTTACGGGCTTGAGTGGCTTGACGGTGACCGTGAGTCCGGACAAGTTGGCCTTCGGCGGCAAGAACGAGAAGCAGAAGTACACGCTTGTGATCCGGGGGAAGATGACGAACAAGAGCGGAGATGTGTTGCATGGTGCGTTGACGTGGGTGGACGACGCGGGCAAGTACACCGTCGGAAGTCCCATTGTCGCAACTACCGTGAGCTCAGATCAGTTTTAGGATCCGGACGTATAGCATATACTATATTTGTTCATCAAGTCGATAAGCTTGAGGCAAGTAAAGCTAGCTTGACAACAACTGAGCATACAGAATTGTTCAGTACGAAAATTGCTTTGCATAAAACCATACATCATTTATGGGCTTCATTGCAAGTGATTACAGTTATTGACCTTTTAATCATCATACGTCCATCATTTAGGTACTCAAATGCTTCTTTCAGTGTCGAAAGTTCCGCTTGATGAAAAAAGAAGAAGAAAATGAAGCATCCCAGATGATCTTGTTGTAGCTAAGTAGACGGCAGTCCCCTTTTCTAACCCCGAATGAGAAAAACTCTTATTTTGGAGGTCTTGTAGCTCCAGCAGTTCTCCAAACCCAACCCTAACGAGAAAAAAAAAATTCTCAGTAACTCAAATCATAGCCTCCCACTCCTCAAATAAAGGGGGAGACCTCTCCTCCCCAATCCACTATTTTTCTTATTGGGGATTGGATTTTCTCATTCTGCTGGAGAAAAGACCTTTGAAATGCCAAAACACGTTTTGTATCTCTTCCAATAACTAGTTTTTGGTGTTGGAGTATTCTCCTACTGCTAGAGATGCTCATGCTTTAATTTCCATGTAATCCTCTAAAAATGGATGACGATTTAGAGGGGCTTACTGTATGTCACCTTACCAACACGACTCAAAGCAACCCAAAATTTATATGATTAGCCTTTCTTCCATGTAACTAACGAGAATTTTAGAGGTGCTTACTGTACGTTGGGACTGGGACAGAAAACTGGCTGGCAAGAGAAAAGGGTGACACCTCACACCAACGGACAACCAACAAGGGGTTACGCCCCCTCTGTTTAGGACCCCTTTGGAACATATTAATTTCACAGAATCAATTTATTTTCAAAGGAAAAACGTGGGAAACAGGAAATAAATGTTTCACGCTTTACAAAGATGCCTTAATCTCCCACAACGGCAAGGGCAACGAATGAGTTTCTATATGTTCCATCGACAGTAGTTGTAAACCTTAGAGCCCTGTTACACATATTTCTTTTTAATAAAATTTGTTTACCATGTCCGATTTTGATCTTACGGCACTCGACCAAGACTAGAAGGCAAAGACAATACATCGCTATTACAGAGACAGTTAAAACTTAAGCTGGAAAGTTGATTCACACTAAAAACTGCAATACTAGGTCTCCTGCCTTCACTCTGATCCAGTATTGATGCGTCTCCAGCCTTCACTCTGATCCAGTAGCCATCAAGAACTCTCCTTCGCACACTAGGTCGGCACCAACGTAAGCTTTCCCTTCCATCTTTGCAATTCCGAATCTCTTCTGCAGCTTGATCAGAGTCATTCTCATGATCAAGGTGTCTCCAGCAATCACAGGCTTCCGAAACCTCACTTTATCAATCCCTGCAAAAAAAAAGTTCTCTCGAGATCCACCTACTTCAGGCTGCAACATCACTATTCCTCCAACCTGGGCCATTGCCTGCAAATCATGGTCAACAATTGTCTCATACCAATTAATCAGAAAGCTGTTTGTTTGAGACAATAAGCAGCTGTAATGTCTTCAGAAGAAACACAGAGCAGAACAGATGCTGCATACATAAACATGTATATCAAAATTGGACCTTCTATTCTATTGTTATTCCAAAATGCATCAAGCAGCAGAATTACCATACTTGCTACCTCAGCTTACATCCTATATGTAAAAACATAGACCTGAGTCATGCATACTGATCCCTTACAAGTATAACTTGCAGTTGATTGTCTATGTCCGTTTATTCATTCTGCAACAATCTGAAACTACGTGTTTGATTGACATCAGTAGCTTCACTTTTAAAAGGTATGAAAATGCTGGAATAGAGCTACTGAATGACAAGATCCAGCACCAATGGTCTAGCATTCATCAATTCATAGTACACATGCGAATGGTGAATTCAACTAAATTTGTTCTGAATTAGACCAAAAAGAGTGGCACTCTAAGATTTCAACCAGTATAGTTTCAGAAAAATGTATGGTGATGCAACACCAATTTAATCTACACGTCAATAATGATGAAACAATTGCATCTCAGTAGGCAATATAGGTATCAAAAAAGGAAAAAATAACGAGAATATTATATACCTCAACCATGAGAACACCAGGCATTATGGGCCGTTCAGGGAAATGTCCTGGGAAGAAGTTATCGTTTATTGTCACATTCTTGATTGCAACAGCATATTCTCCTGGTTTGTAATCAATAACTCTGTCAACCAGAAGGAACGGGAACCTACATGCATATCAACAAAGAATAGAGGCACTTAAACACAAAAAACTGGAAAGTCGAGTATCTTCACTACTTACAGAAACAAAAAATGGTGGTGGTGGCTGGTGGCAGAAGGATCTTCCATTGACTGATCTTTATATGCATATGTACAATGTTTTTAAGGCGGTAAGGCGAGGCGTGGCGACTGACTACCGCCTTACGCTTAAGCGACTAAGGCGTGAGGCGAGGCGACGCCTTAACATCTTAAGGGAATCTTAAAAGAGCAGCTTAGAGTGGTAGATAATGAAGAAAAACAAAAAAGGAAAAAGGAAAAAGAAAGGAGAAGGAGCAAGTAGTCTGGCCCAGCCCACCAGGCAGCCCATATACCCCTCACCTTTGACCTTCCTGCTTCATCTCTAGAACTCCCAATCCTCTCTCTCCAGCGCCGCCGCACTTCTCTCTCTCTCTCTCTCGTTCTCCACTGCCGCTCCACCTCCGCCCCTCTCTGTCTCTTGCTTCCCTCTCTCCTCCAGATGTGCTGCTCGTCTTGCTTGATAGACGGAGGAACAGAAGGGCTTTGGACGCTGCAGCTCGATGGAGGAACAGAGGAGGCAAGATGTTGTAGGTCAGCGCCGATTGGGGGAACATGGCCGCAGCCCGCACAGGCGGCCGCACAGCTCGGCGGCGGGCGGGCAGCAACTTCTCCCGTCGGCGCGGGAGAACGCGTCCGCACGGGCGAGCTGCGGCTTCTGGTTCCCCTCCTGCTCTCCTGCTGGTGAATCTCCTGCGCGCCCGCTCTCTCTCCCTCCGGCGCACTCTGTTTCTCCTGCGCACCCCATCTCTCTCAGTTTTCCCCGCCGTTTCCAATCCTTCTCACGCATTTTCCCGCCGCCCAGAACAGAGACCTCCCCGTAAGGCGAGTTGTCTGCTGTGGCGTCCCGCGGGGAGGGGGAGGCGGAGCCTCGACGGCAGCAGCTTCTACCGGCGGCGCGGGCGAACGCGTTCGCGCGGGCGAGCAGGTAGGTCCGTCTTCCCTGCGAGCGCTCCTCTCTCTGCTCTCTGATTTCTCCTGCACTCCTCTCTCCCGCGCGCCTGCACTTTCCCCGTCCTTTCTCCCGCGCCCGCGTTTTCCTACCGTGGCCATCCCTGTATGGCGCCCGCCTTGCTCGGTTTCGACGAATCAGACGCCAAATCGACGACTTCCGGACGCCATGGTAGTAAGGCGGACGCCATACCAATCTGAGGCGAGTCATCCGCCAAGTCGTCCCGCCTGTAGCGCCTTGCCGATTAGGCGACGCCAAAGCGACGCCTTAAAAACATTGCATATGTATATGATAAAAGTGATCCTATATGATTTCCTTTGCTTTTGTGATATAGTAACAAGGTTTCTTAGAGTTCTGTGGCTAGATTAGGGGGAGTCAGTAAACAAGTTTAGTAGATAAAATTACTAGACTCCATTTATTTGAATACTATGGTAACCAACAAGCACCCGACTACTCATTCACCTATGAAGCATCATCATTATGGCTAGGAAATACACAAAAAAGCACTTAGTGCGTTCAATTTTACAAGGTGCAACTTGACTTGGTATGGTCTTCCAAATTGAAACTTGATTACAAATATCTCTTGTATGATAATTTTACTAATAAAAGAATCATGACCATAAGAACTTGAAATAAAAAAAAATCTAGTTGCATCACTTCTGTATGACTAAATATATACATGGTTAGCCTAAAAATTTAATGTCATTCACTGTTCAAAAAGAAACTTAGAAGGCTTGAAATGTGCAGTAGCTAGGCTAACTTGAACATTTCCATATGCACATACACAGCTCTGAAAGGTTTTCTTTAGAGCATTGGTCAAAAACACACTTACAACCGAAGCCAGAAAGGGTGCCATTTGGTCATAACTATTTTTTAAGAAATGTTAATGATTATCCTTTTTATGACAGTAGTGCAGAGTTATTTATTTATTTCATTTCCACAATCCACATGACTGGTAAAGACATTAACTCAAATCAAAATAACAGGGGTGAATCCATCAGAGGAGGGAAGTCAGACAAATAGTCAGCTTCATAGGTAGGAAGTTCGTTATAAATTCAAAGCAATACAATATACAAGCAAATCACATGATCAGAATTTAATTCTTAGGCTAAAAAATCTAACAGCCCGTTTACAACATACACGTCATGCATTTTTTACTGGCAAAGCCCTAAAGTTCTGATTAAGAAGTTCTGTACCTGCATTTCACACATTTTTAGACATCTGCTAAGCAAATCTAGGCACATAGTAAGCCACAATGAACAAATAGCACCCACAATAAGTGACTCACCTATGTGGCAGGATGTCACGGATCTGGTTGATGTCCATGAAAGTTGGAAAGGCAGGGAATCCTGAAAGGGGATCACACCGCCCCAGTAAGCACAAGCATCAGTATCAAACATGTCCGAAAAGCAACAGCAAACACACAACACAAATACAAATGAAACGACAGGCATAGCAAGGAGAAGCGGAAGTATAGTCACCGACTTTTCTCTATGGGCGTCTCGGCCTCGAACTTCTCTCCGGCCACGGCGCGCCGCGCGACGAGCGGCCTGCCGGAGGGCGCGACGAAAGCAGGCGCGCGGCGGCGGGGCCGGACGGCGAGGCGTACGGGGAGAAGCGGGGCGGTCGATATGGAGGCCGGCGAGATGATAGAGCACGGGGATCTCGACATGGCCGCGGGTTCCATCGGCGGGGAAGAGGAGGGGGGAGCAGGGAGGGAGGGGGGCGGAAGCGCGTGCTGTTTTGAAGTTGAAGCAGGGCAGGGGAAGATGGCGGCGGGCGCGACGCGATGCCTGCCGATGCGTACGAGGTGGTCTGGTCAGGTGGGCAGGTGGCCAAGGTCGAAGTCGGAACAGGGTTTTCAGCCGGGCTTTGGAAACTTCAGCCCAATTTGGATCAGGGAAAAACTCCAAAATTTTTCTGTCCGCCGCCTATCTTGGGGCTGTTTATTGAGACTCGTTGACGTCGCTTACAATGAATCTTTGGTTGCCATTAAAAATTATAATATTTCTTAACTTCCATAATTCCATCAATTTGTATTTTTTGGGTGACTCTGTACACCGGTTGACAGATTTGACAACAACAAATCTGTCAGATGTTTGGCCAATCAAAAAAGAAGACAGCTCACCGAAAGAAAATTAGACAGATAATACACATAAATCTATCGATAGTTTTGTTGGTTTTATATATGTTGAATTTTGCGTTTGAGTTCAAAGTTTTGAACGTACAAAGTTTGTAAAAGTCAATAGTTTGAAAGTTTATGAATCCTAAGTGTAAAGTTTTGAACCTAGCCACACAAAAGTTTATAATGTCATAGTTTAAAGTTTTGTTCCTATAGAAATATAAAGTTTGTAATGTCATAGTTGAAAGTTTATAAATTCTAAGTGTAAAGTTTTGAATCTAGCAGTGCAAAGTATATAACGTTGTCGGGTTCATAAACCCGGGGTCCCTCGTGGACCAGTTTCCCAACAAAGGCTCGGCCCAAGAAGACAGCAAGCAACTCATGGGCCGGCCCAAGTATCCGGACAACAGGCCAGAAGGGCGACCCAATCATCGATCGAAAGGTCTGACTGAGGAGGAGCGGCACCCGTTTTCTGACTCCGGCCCACCCCTCCGAGCAGAGCGCTCGCTCTGACTCCAGCCGCCTCCGGACAGCCTCTCCGACTGGAAGGCCTAGCAAAGCACCACCTCCGACTCCGACCTCACGCCTCCGACCGGAGTATGCAAAGACCCTACTCACTGCTCTTCTCCGACTGGCGCGACCAGAGCCGATTGGGACCAACCGACCGGAGACGCCCGCCCGGAAAGGACCAAGGAACGAACGGAGAAAGCAAGGCAAGGCGCTCAAGTCAAACCACGATACCAGGGACCGTACCATGTACACCTGCAGGAACAGTACTCTGTATCCACCCTGACATGAACAGTATTGTAGGCGCCGACATTTTACCTATAGTATTGTGGGCACTATTAACTCCCATACGGTAAGGCCCCCTACATGCCTCTGGGCATCGACAGTGTTGTGGACCCCGAATTTTGCCGTACCGAATGAACATGGTGAAACTCCTCATATGCCTCTTGGCATCAATAATATATATAGGTATCGACATCTGCCATACTCGAAACATGACAACGTAACCTCCCACATGCATCCGACATCCAACAGTGTTGTGGGCGCCTACCATCATATTGTACCTGCCGGCGTGGGCAATAAGATTTAGAAGCATACGTACTCTCTCCCTCTCACTTGTAAGGCCATACTCTTCATTTATAAAAGGGGATGTGCTCTCTCCCAGGGGATTCAAGTGATTCCAGATTCATTAGATCGATCAAATTCACTAGCTCATAATCATAGAACCGCTAAGTTCGGACCTCAAGCACACGTTTGAATACTTAGCTCATAGCGGAGCTCTTGTCGCTCTCAGCACTTCCGGTCGGACCTCTTGTACACCCTATCTTTCTCCTTCTCGTTTGTAACCCCACTGCAAACTTCGAGCACCTGGGCTCAGGAATAAAGTCACCGACTGACCCAGACTGGACGTAGGGCACGTTGGCTGAACCAGTATAAACCCTGTGTCATTGAGTGCTATGCCACCTCCAATCACAACGTACGGCAAAACTATAAATATTTACTTGTTGATCACTTTCCGCACTGACAAATGTGATAGTTCAAAGTTTTGAAAGTACCAAGTTTGTAATGCCATAGTTGAATGTTTATAAATTCTGAGTGTAGAGTTTTGAACCTAGCAGTACAAAGTTTATAATGCGATAGTTCAAAGTTTTGAACCTAGCAGTACAAAGTCAGTTTTTTTTGCTGAGTTGTCATCTTTTTAGGCCCCGTTTGCATGCCTTTAAACCCGGCTTGATCCGCTTCTTTTTTCACCCGGGACAGTGTTTTCTTCTCACAAATTCCTCTAGATTCATCCAGATTCCTTCAAATTTTCTCCAAGCGAACGAGACCTTATTAGTCAAAATCTGACAGATTTTGACAGAACAAATCTATCAGTTGATGGCCAGACAGTCCGCCCAGAGAACGGCACGATTTTTCAAACAAAATGAATGGTACAGAATCTGACAGAGATGAATCAAAGTTTTACGTCAACAGAAATATAGCAAATTTCTTTTTTCCCCTTCCTTGCCATTACTGCTACATATGTGGGGTTTGCTCTCTTAACTGTCAGTTGTTTAGATAATTTGATTCCTTAATTGCCATTGAGCATTCCTTAAGGGCACGGCGGCAGTTAAGGAAACAATGGCATTCCTTAAGAGCATTCCTTCCGTCAATGGCAATTAAGGAAACAAATTATCTAAATAGATTACAGTTAAGGAAACAAAAACCCATATATGTAACGGTGACGACAACAAAGGGATAAAAAATTATAAATTAATGGTAACTCTTCTGTTTATTTCCCTAGTCCTGTCCGGCACGGTTGACTAGCCTGTTTAAGCCGGGCTCCTATGGTACAACCTCGCGTGTTTGGTTGTCATGTAAGCCGGGCTGAGCTGAGATTGTATTTGATAGCACATGGATATTTCGGTGAAACTGCTACTCTGAAGTTCCTGTCATTCTGTGTAAACATTCAGAGATCACACTGACTCACTGGTCACTAAGAATCAACAACCTCAACGCTCAACACGACAGGTCGCGACTTTTTATAGCTGATCTCACTCCGAAATGAACTTGACGAAAGACGTGACATCGTTCCACGAGGATCCACCCTCTTCACACGCAGCGCGAGCCGCATCCTTCAGCAGCGCGGCTTTCCTCAACCTGTCCTCGGCCTCCACCGTGTCGCGACGCATGAGCCTGTCCACTGCCGCGGCGATCTCCTCTCTTTCTACGACGCCGTCGGCCCGTGCCTTCTCCCTGAGACCAAGCCCAGTCTTCCACACCTCGACGACAAGCCGGCTGTTGAACGGCTGGTCGAACGCTATAGGCAGGGTCAGCATGGGCACGCCGGCGTAGACTGCCTCGAGCGTAGAGTTCATGCCGCAGTGGGTGAAGAACCCGCCGACCGAAGGGTGGCAGAGCACCCTCCGCTGATCGGTCCACGGCACGATGACGCCGGCGTCGCGTCCATCGATGAGGCCTCGCACGTGGGAGCGCGCGTCGGCGTCGCAGAGAGCCCACAGGAACCTGGCCTTGCTCTTGGCTAGGCCGGCGGCGATCTCGTCGAGCTGGGCGGATGAGACTGAGAGGAAGCTGCCAAGCGAGACGTAGAGCACCGAGCCCACTGGTTGTGAGTCTAGCCAAGCTGTGTAGCCTACTCTTTCCGCCGCGTCGGCATGGTGTTCTTGGACTTGGAGTGACATGAAGGGGATGCAAGGGCCTACTGCGTACACCGGGCATGACAGTTCGTGCCTGAGGGCGTCGATGGCGTCGCTCTCGAGCTCGTAGAAAGATGTGAAGAGGACACACTGCACATTTCGCAGAGCAGAGTAGGCTTCAAGCGTTTTTGCTCGCATCGTCTTGTTGGTGTTTGTGGGCGCAAGGTCGCTTGGTCTGATTGATTTCGTGCCTGGGATGTAGTATTCGACCAAGTAAGGATCAGTGCCATCTGCACAGGAAACACAAGATCGTTGTGCAGAAATAATGACGACAGACCAAAGAAGAGCAGTGTTAGAACGGGGAAGAAGAAGGTCTGAATTCTGAGGGGCAAGAACTCGTACGTACCGGAGGTCTTGTTCACCGGCGAAGTGCTGCCGCCGTCGTCCGCCGCGGGTGGCAGGCGGTGGAAGTTGTACTGCACCGCAAACACGGTGGCTCTCAGCGGACAGAGCACGCATACCGGCACGCCCCTCCGTGCGCCGACGGCGACGGTCCACGGCACGAACACGTCGGCCACGATGGCCGCGGGCGCCAGCGGCGCGGCGAGGAGCTGGTCGAGGAGGCACTCGAACGGCGCCTCCATCCGGGTCTACACGGCCTCCACGAAGCCGACCATGTCACCGGCGCGCCCGTGCTCAGAGGGGACCTCGTTCGGGATGGCCTCGAAGCGGACGCGTGGGCCCAAGGTCGCCGCCGGGGTACCGACCAGACCGAGCCACTCCTCGGTGACGACGACGGTGGCGGTGACGCCGTCGCGCGCTGCCAGGAGGCGGCACAGGTTCACCATCACGTTGACGTGGCCGCGGCCCGGGTACGGCACAGCCACGACGTGGCACGGAGGCGTGGGCATGGAGCTCATCGCTACTGGTCAGTGGTTACTGGTCAGCATCAGCTGCTAGGGATTAAGAGTTGTAGAGGAAGTAGGGGAAGAATGGCAAGGAGCATAAGTGCCAATGGACTCGAGAAGTGCAACTTGGTTATCGGATAGTCCGTTTTGGATGCGGTGGAAATTGGAGTGCTAACTGAGTGATTGGACATTGGTATTTGTCACAGCATATCGTGACAAACAAGCTCCACCGCATCCGCTCCTTTCACCCCGTCCCGAGAGCCGATCCGCCCGAATCCCCAAACACGGATCACCCCATACAAAACGAAAAAATTGCAAAAATAACACTCGAAAGAACTCCTTAATTATCATGATAATTATGGATGAAAACGGTATGGATATTTATTCGACCGTCCGTTCGATCGAACAAATATGAACACTTATCTGGATAGTTACTTGAATATTCGTATTTTTTTTTGAATACGGATAATAAAACGGATATCTTAGGCGGATATCAAATACGAATGTAATATCATCGATATCCGGCGGATATCGGATAATCCGGTTAAGTATCGGATATATCCGAATATTATTCAAACGGATATTATCCGGATATTATTCAAACGACCTTGGATGGAGAAATGATCAAAATAAAAATTATAGATCTCAAAAAGTTATGAAACTTTGTTGTTTACAACTTTTTCATTTGAAATCATTTAGTGCTTCAAAATGCTATTTGAATTTCAATTTCGAAATGGTTAAAGAACACCTATTTTTCTTTTTAATCTTTGGCTAAAACTTGTAACTAGCTATTCTCCCTCGTACTAACTTCAAATTTGATAATTTTTTTTTCTAAAATTTTCTAAAATCATGTTCTATCAATTTATTGTGTTCTTATAGCTATTATTGTGTTCATCTTTTCATGTGACTGTATTCTATTTATTTGAATTTTGAATTTTTAAAAATAGCAACTTCAAACGTCATTTTCAAACATTAAATGACTTCAGCTGAAAAAGTCATGAACATAAAAGTTATAAAACTCATCAAGATCTACAACTTTTATTTTAGTCATTTGTTCATCCGAGATTGTGGTAGTAACATTATTCACAAAATTTACATCTCTCTGGTAGTTTCATAAACTATAAGAGAGATGTGTGAGATTCGTGAATAATGTTACTACCATTATATCGGATGAACAAATGACTAAAATAAAAGTTGTAGATCTTAGAAATTTATGAAACTTTATAGTTGAAAACTTTTTTATTTGAAATCATCTTGTCAAGAAAAACTACGTTTGAATTTCTCAAATTTAAAATTTGGATTTTTCAAACGACCTCAGAATCTCAGATGGAGAAACAACCAAAATGAAAGTTTTAGATCCCAAAAAGTTATGAAACTTTGTTGATTAGAACATTTTCATTTGAATCTGTTTAGGGCCTCAAACAATAATTTTTTGTTTTTTTTGTATCGAATTGTGATTTTTGGAATTGAGCCAAAATATTACTTCCTGACCAAACGGCCCAATCCTCTATAGCCCTAGCTAAGCTAGCTGACCCATATATAAGTTCCCACTTGGATATATATATATATATATATATATATATATATATATATATATATATATATATATATATATATATATATATATATATATATATATATATATATATGCTGTTTTTACTCAATATCCTAATAGATATTTGTATCCGACCTTCTCCGAATCTGATTCATACCGTATTCGATACTCATTATTCGTATCCGTAACCGAGTCCATCCGTATTTGTATATGTATCCGAACACTATCCGTGTCCAAATCCGAATCCGAACAGAAATATGAAAACAAATATAATATAAGTGATATCCGTTCGTATCCGATCCGTTTTCATCCATAATAATAATGGATGACTAAGGACCTGTTTGGCAGGGCTCCTCTCCGGCTCCGGCTCCGGCTCCGGCTCCTCCAGAGGAGCCCTACCAAACGTTTTCTTGGAGGAGCCGTTTTTCAGTAAAAAACAGAGGAGCCCCTCAGGAGGAGCCGTGCCAAACAGGTTCTAAGTGAATCCATCTATGTCTATGAATATGAATCAATGTCAAATCTGTTTCGAGTTCTATTTTTGCAAATCGCCCCCCTGCCGCCTAGCACATCGAACCGAACCGGCTAAAGTCCACCTGAGATCGATCTCGAGTGACGGATTGACGACAGGAAGCACAGGATCCGGCAGCAAGATGTTCTTCTTCTTCGTAGGCGGCGTGGAGCAGGGGGCCGGGCGGGTGCTGAAGGAGGTGGCGGGGCGGTGCCTCCGGTGCGGCGGCGCAGCGGACCTGGTGGAGACGGAGAAGGTCCTCAAGCTCTTCTTCGTCCCCGTCTGGCGGTGGCCCGGGAAGGACCCCGCGTACCTATGCCGCGACTGCGGCCTCCTCTCGCCGGGCTCCCTCGGCGCGGAGCCGGGTCCCTCGCTGCTGCTGCCCCGGGAGGCGAGGTGCGGCGCGTGCAGCCGCGCCGTCGATACGCAGTTCCGGTTCTGCCCCTTCTGCGGCTCCTCCCTCTGAAGAGGTTACCGGTGGCGGTGGCGACTACAGAGCAGAGGTGACGCCTGACGCCTTTTGCCAATTGGGTTTTACTAGTTTCAGTAGTTTGTACACTGAGGTTATGGCGTTTTGCTCGTGTGAAAACTATAGTATGTATATCATCACGAAATAAAGGAAAACATCAACGCCATTACATATTTTTGTCACATTGTCGAGTGGTTTAGCTGCGTAGCATTGCCGAGTGATTGGTGGCTTCGAGCGTTGCACATTGGTGTTTCAGTGTTTTGAGTTTTGAGAAACTCAAGTTGCAACTCAGCCGCATCCATGGGAAGACAGTGCTGAGGGCCTGAGGCGTACCGTAAGAATCACCAGCATAGCTGCTGGCGCACTTGCTCCTGGTAATTGAAAACATATAAAAACTCTAGAGCCCCAAATACAATTTACGAATTTCTCCTAACTTTATAAACAGGATCTGATTGCCACGCACTTCCTCTGGTAGAAAACACATCCATACATTCACACACACATTATAAACTTGGCACATAATCAGGCGCTGACATCAGACTTGGAATCAACTTTGCAGGCACATCTGATTTAGCACGATCAGGGAGGGTTTTTTTCTTCTTCTTTGTATTAGGAAAAAGCTTTCCCCGTTATGTTCTACTTGTGCAGTGCACATAATTGAATGGGAACTTCATAAACAAGTTGGTTGCCTTGCTGCCGCAAGTGACAATGCAAAACTTTGATAGGAAATCGGATAGCATCATCATTGGTACCGACTGGAAGTTTAGAGCTAACCTAGAATGTGGATGGAGCTGCCTTTTTGAGCTAAGAAGCATGAAACACAGTATATATAGTGGCAGTCGTTGGCAGCAATAGTTTAGGCTATGTTCGCTTGAGCTTATAAGCCAGAATCAGCCCTACTTTTTCAGCCATGGAACAATGTTTTTCTCTCACAACAAATCAGCCCTACAAATCAGCCGCAGCAGCAATAAGCAACACTGGCAGTCTTTTTCTTAAAAAAAAAACTGCCAGTCTTGGCCATGATCTGATATGGACCAAAGTAGCGGAATGACATCTTGTAATTAGTTCCTGGTGCCACTGAATTTGCACATAGGGCTGGAGTCTTAAATAGATAAACTGAATCACCAATTCCAAAGGATCTTTTAGACCTATGCTTATGAGCTTGGAGCTTCTTTCTCTGCTGAACTTTGACCAGTTGTTGTTGAAGTAACTGAGTCATTAACTCCCTTTCATTAAGTTAGGTCTGAAGATCAGGGATGACACATGATTCAACCACATCAATACCCAAATGCCTGGGCTTGTGTGGCCATATAAAACTTAAAAAGGTGGTGTCCAAAGAAGTATGATAGCTTGTGTTGTAGTACTAGAATTCAGCTAGTGAGAGACATTGCTTCTAGCCCTGTTAACCTTCTCACAAAATCAAATCAGTCCAACCTCGGCTCTGATACAACTTGTTAGAATCTGATACCCCTAGTTATGCACAACACCCTCGGATTTTTGAAAGGATATCGCGAGTATGACGCTATCACTGACCGAGCTTCTCTACACTGACCTTTCTTCTGGTCAAGTTTGCAGCTCTTCGAAGAAATCCGATTCTTTTCCTAGGAGAAGAGATTGATTCTAGTTATCTTTCTTTCAAAGCCATCCATGCATAGAGAAGACTGGGCCCAAAGCATTGTAGGTGAGCCCTCTGGAATATCAGAAGAGATAGAGATTATCGCGAGTATGACACAAGCTTGCATTGAGTTAAAAACAATGTAGTCGAATTGTGTAGAAAACTCTAGATGACGACGTTAAAGCAACCACGACAAGACATTACGATTTTAGTGAAGTCGGCCGTAAATTCTATAAGCACAACTCCAAAAGAGTACAAGTGTTTGTCGCTCGCTTACAACCCTACTTAACCCTCTAGAATGACTGATTCTTGCCTTATACAAGAATCTAGTGTAATAGAAGGTCTAGCCTCATCCTCTTGAGCGCTCTTAATTGCTTTTTACAAGTCTTGGATGAGACCATTGTGTCGTCTAGGTTGATATGCCTATGCCCTCTGACCCTTGTTTATATAGTCCCCTCCTAGCCCCTCATATATACATGCAAATAGGATTCCACACTAAGTCCTAGTAGAATTAGAAGTCCTAATAGCACACCACTCTTGAGTCCTATTTCATGTAGGATTTGAGTTGCCATACAACACCGTGACCTCTAAACCTCGACTCATGTTCCTCCTTGGCTAGGGGTGGGCATTCAGTTACGAAACCGATTGGTTCCGTCCTTCGGTTTTCTAGCAAATTTGATTTCGGTTTTCTAGCAAATTTGATTTCGGTTAATTGACTGGTTTGTTTCAAAAATAAGAAACAATGAAATTCAGTTCTGGTTATGACTGAATTAACTGAGTCTATCTTAACACACGTTCACCAAACAAAAAATAAATAAATAAATAAAAAGCCTTGTCCATCGGCGTTGCTCCGGCTGGTCCTTGCGCTAGTCCCCGGTTCGTGTACCAAACTAGCCAAGCAAAATTCGGCTCTTGAGAAGTGGAACCGAACAGGTAACCGAAGTTTTCAGTTCCGGTTCGTGTTTTTTTGTTTAGTTTTCGGTTCTCAGCTATTTTTTGCCCAGGCCTATCCTTGGCTAGCCCCCGGCAACCTACCTCCTAGCTCGTTCGTGCAGATATGTCTCTTAGACTAGAAATGGGCCATGCATGTTAGACACAAAATAGACAACAACAAAGGAGAAAAATCGAACGGGACATAGCGAATGGCTGCTAGATGCTCCGTTCGGCTTGCTGAAACTTGGCTGAATTGGCTAAAAAACACTGTTCTGGCTGAATTGTTGTGAGAGAAAAACATTGTTTCTCCTGAAAAAACAAGCTGAATAGTACGGATTATAAGGTAAGCCGAACGCAATATTAGTACACGTAACACACACAGAATCAACTCAGGGCGCACACATTCCATATACATACACGTAAGGGGTATGAACACCGTCGCGTGTCTTCTCACGCCATCATCACACTTCAACTGCTGGCTGTGCTTGACGCCGAGGATGGGAAGCCATCTCCTGGTATGGTGTCCGATTGTAATTGTATCCTCCAACAGGGTGCCGAGGGACCTCCGGGAGTGGCTCTTGCCATTGCCCGTGCCTCTGAGGAGCTGACCACTGCGTCTCCACCGCAACCGCGATGGCTTCCGCAGCCGGCGGGTACGAGCCATCAGGCTTGGGTCCGGAGGCCCCTGCTGCTGCGGCCGCCGTCGCCGGCGCCGCCTGCGCGCGGAGCATGCTGTATGATGTGATCGCCAGAGCGGTGGCAGCGAGGCTCAGCAGGGCCGCCGTCCTCAAGTACCCGTCCCTGAGGAGCCTGCACCAGGCGTCGTACCTCGTCACGGGGAGGTTCCAAGCCACGCCGTTCGCGTAGATCACCCCAGCAATCAGCGCCGCTATCCATGAGAGGACGGCGCACACGATGCCGGTGACCCGCTTGGACTCGGACGCGCCGTGCCGTGGCCTGCAGCAGCCACAGCAGCCGCCGGCGAGCGAGGCGATGATCATAGCCACCGCCAGCAGAGGGATCGCGATTAGCGCCAGCAGGTAAGCCGGGTTGGCCGGGTAGTCGCACTCCCCGGTGTAGACGTCGATGTCGATGTCATGTCCCTGCAAGAAATAAGTACGTACGTCGTGTCCATCACTGGAAAGGCTGGAAGCATGACTTGCAAACGGTAATACAAGAGCACAAATTAAATGTCAAAAATAGTTGTGTCTTATTGCTTGTGCATACAGTGAGCTTTGTTCGCTCGGTGATGAACCCCAGCACGGCGCTCGCGAGCCCAAACAACCCCACCACGAGGGACAAGACGATCACGCCGATGTCCATTTGATGATATTGATCCAATGTGCTTCGCTTCCTCTCTGAGATCGGTATGGGAGTTGGGAGACGGTACAGTAAGACTACGCCTGGCTGTGTACTACTGGTGGTGACAAATGTCTATGTGCTCATGCAAGTTTATATAGAGAACGCGGAGAGAGTGCTTATGATTTATGTAGCTCTAACCTCTTGTATCATTGCTAGACCAAAGTAGTCAACTCTCGGTACATGGTCAGCATCTTCAGGTGGTTGCGACATGTATGTTCCTTAGCAAGTACTAAGTCCGTCCAAAATTATAAGACGTTTTGGCTTTTTTAATACATTACTTTTACTATATATCTGGACATAGTATATATCTATGTGCATAGCAAATGCAACGTATTTAGAAAAGCTAAAACATCTTGTAATTTGGAACGAAGGGTACTAGCGTACAACAAACATAGGCGGCGGCCTTCGTTTCTTATCTTAACAAAAACGTATGCCACAGTGTATAATATATTGCCGAAAAGGGTCAACTCACCCAAGCTACCGTACCTGTTGATGATAACATAATGTACTTGAGTTCAACGGCGATGTGCGATGGTCGTTATGAATGCTAGCATGTTAGATTGATCTCCACCAGTTAGCCCAACGGCTAATTGGGTCCTTGATCCGCGCCCTGATCGGGGACGTCCAGCCGTACTCCTGGCTGATGGGCCCCCGTCGTGCAGCGCTATAAAGAGGAAGGTGGGGGCTAGGGCACAAGGTACGAGGTTCACCGTAGCCGCCAGCGCCCCACCATGTCCTAACCCTAGTCTGATCGTGAGGGTGCGCTGTGAGCGACGGGAAGCTCCACCGCTGCCTCCAGACCGCACCTGCATTCCTGCCTTCTTCGAGACCATAGCGGGAGCGTCAAGCTACTGCTACTTCCTCGCCGGCGCCATGGCCGCGACTTCACTGGGCGAGGTACATCATCAAGTTCCCTATCTAAGTTAAGTCATTACCCGCTAGATCTGCACCTATAGGTCCTACAAATCATATCAATCGTATCAGAGCCAAGGTTTCTTGGAGTATGTAGATCGAATCTGGGATAGAAAAGTGAATAGAAATGTAGAAGGAGTTGATAGTTTCCCAATTTTCCCAAAACCCTAACCCTAGATTCCCACCGCCATAGCGCGGGAAGATCACCCGAGCCTCCACCGAGCCACGCACATGTGCTTAGGGCGCTATCACTGGACCGCTTGGCAACGACACGCTCACCCTATGGTGGGCGCGTGCACCGACGAGGGGACCGGCGGCGGCGCCATCATCTCCGACCGTCATGGTTTTCAGAGAGAAGGGAGAGAGAGAGAGAGCAGCGTGGCGAAAAGAGAGAGGTAGGAGAAGAGAATGAGCTCTAGGGTTCGGGGGAGCAGCGGACGGCGCCCGTTTTTGTTCTTCTGATCTAGGCGGATAGCCGTCGATAGCGATGAACGACTGTGAATGCACGGGCTACATTCGACCTAGGCGTGTTGGAAGAATCCTGGCCCAGACCTAGGTTGCGGCCTGGGACGCGGGGGAGCGCAGCGCGAGCGGCCGCCGCGGGCCGTCTTTGCGATGCTGGGCCACGCGCGCGGGGGCGGGCTGGCGGATGGGCCGTTGGGCCAATTTTCGTTGATAGCGCAGAACTGTAGCAAAGCTTTGGTTTTACATTTTCAGAAGCAATTTTTTTATGATTTTTGTTTAGTTTAAATCTCTGTCAAAATTTGAACCAACGGGATAATTTTTCAGAGAATAGATGAGTAAAGTAAAATGCTTCTGAAAAGTAGAGAAATAATTTTTCCATGTTTCCGCTGCAAAGTTTAATGTTTATTATCTTTTAATTAAATTCGAACCAACAGAAGAATTTAATTTCAAGAGCAGTTATATTTATTCAGTAAATTATGATTATGTGTCGGTGTTTTTGGACCACCGACGAGTAAATTTGTATTTGCGCGTCTGGCTCGGATATTGTGCTCGGAGGACATAAGGGTTTATACTGGTTCATGCGGAACGTCCTTATGTCCAGTTCGCTGCTGCTCGTGTTACCGGCACTTGGTTTGTAGTAGGGGTTACAAATAGGCGAGAGAGGGAGAGAATCCTAAGTCTCTAGTGAAAGGAGTGAACAGGTGCTGAGAGCTCGACTGCCGCTCAGCTGTGTGCTCGTGTCGTGCTCTTGTGTTTCTATCTCGTGGTTCAGTCTCGTGCGGATCGGGGCCCCCTCATGGGGCGCCCTGCTTTCCCTTTTATAGGCGAAGGGAAATCGCAGGTTACAGCGGAGGAAAAAGGAGAAGAATGAGAGAGAAGAAGGCTTATAGGATCACCAAGTCCTTCTCCTTTATACGGGTCCCGCCGATCCTGTAGATGTTAACAGGGACGGCTCCACGTTGTGGCCCTATTCATCACTAGCGCCATGCGCAGGCGTCATCTGCTGGTCATGGTGTTCCATTCCGTCCCAACGGACATCGTAGTGAACCGATGCACCTGTCAGCGTTCGTACGAGGGTTAGGCAGAACAGCACCGGCACGCCCGATGCTGTTCTTGATGTGAATCCTCAGGTATGGCCCATCATGGCTACGGGTTATATCGAGGCATGTCAGTCTCTTCCCAGGTGTTAGAGTTTTGACCCAGGCCCATACGCTTGGACCTAGAATGGTTGGTGGCGGTTTGGGTCCCCGCCGGATGAGACGGAACCCGCGTCCTTAGGGTTGGGCGAGACAGAGCATGCACCCGAGGGGTTGGGCGAGACAGAGCACGAACCCAAGGGGTTGGGCAAGACGGAATCCGCACCCAAGGATTTGGGCAAGATGGAGCATGAACCCAAGGGGTTGGGCGAGACAGAGTCCGCACCCAAGGGTTTGGGCAAGACGGAGCATGAACCCAAGGGGTCGGGTTAGATGAAGCCCGTAGCCTTGGGGTCTATCGGTGTTTCGAACAAACACCAACTAGTAAATTTATAATTATTGCGTGTTAGGCTCGGATGGTGTACTAAAGGACATAAGGTTTATACTGGTTTGGGTAGAATGTCCCTATGTCCAGTTTGCTGCTGCTCTTGTTATTAGTACCGAAAAAGGTTCGTAGTAGGGGGTACAAATGGTCGAGAGAGGGACAGGTCCTAAGTCTCTGATGGAAAGGTCAAAAAGACGCCAAGAGCTCGGTTGCTGCTTGGTTGTGTGTTGTGTGTGGAATTGATTCGTCGTCTTGCGTATCAAAACGATCGGTCCCCTTAGTGGGGTGCCCTGCCCCCCTTTTATAGACCAAGGGGCGAGCAGGGGTTACAGATGGGAGAAAGAGAAAAAAACCAAAGGTAGAGAAGGTCCTTCGAGGGAGTTGGGTCTTCCTTTTCCCCTATGCCTGTCCGGCTAACATGGTAGACCGTGTTAGGGATGGTGTGTTCGTTGATCCTTACAGGGCCGTGCCCTGGCCTCTTTCAGCAAGTGGGTGCGTCCCATCCTACACCGGCGGATGGTGCGGCGTGCCAGAGAGCCGAGCTATGATCCTTCGGGGAGTAGACGGGGAAGTGACCATACGTCCATCACTGAAGGTGATGTGAGTTCTATCTTGGATCATAGTTGTTGTCGTATGCTTGTGTTAGTATCTGTGTCCGAGGGCTGATGGCGGCATCTACAACACTGTGGGACAAAAGTTGGCGCCTACAACACTATTCGGGCTCTATCAGGTTGGAAAGGGCCTAAAGCGCCCATCCTGTCATATCCTGACAGTACCTTCCTGCAGGCAGGAAGGGCATGGCCCTTGGTACTGCGGTTGACTCGAATGTCCTGTCGTACCCTGTGCTCGTCTTTATGAGGGAGCAGGGTGTAGTCGTCGAGCGAGGCGGAGCCAGCCCTCAGACGTCGAGCGAGACGGAGCCTGCCCTTAGATGTCGGGCGAGGCAGAGACAGCCCTCAGCCATCGGGCAAGGCAGAGCCTGCCCTCGTACATCGGGTGAGGAGGAGCCTGCCCTCGAACATTGGGCGAGGCGGGGCCTACCCTCAGCCATTGGGTGAGGCGGAGCTTGTCCTCGGACATTGGGCGAGGCGGAGCTAGCCATCAGCCATCGGGCGAGGTGGAGTCTTAGCCCTTGGGGGTTGGGCAAGGCGGAACCAATCTTCCATCGTTCGGGCAAGAAGTGTAGTAGCGTTCTTGTTTGACTGGAAGCGTTAACGTTTGATGGTTATTAATTCCACCTCATTGGGTACCCCGGTATTAGGTCCCTGATAGTATCCCCTGAGCCCTTGGGTGATTCAGATAGAATTGCCCGAGGGGTATTTTGACTTGCTAGAGGGTGCGCACGAGCGCACCCGATGGGTGTAGCCCCTGAGCCCCGGGTGATTCGGGCAGAATCTTCGGGGGGGGGGGGGGTATTTTGATTCTCTAGAGGGTGCGCACGAGCGCACCCGTTGGGTGTAGGCCCCGAGCCCCTGGGTGATTCGAATAGAATCACCCGGGGGTAATTTTGGACCCTTCACGGGTATGGCTGTGAGATTTGGTTTTTGTCAACTGGATGGTTTAAAGGAAACCTTGGTATCCTGTTCGTGGGGATTCGTCCAGGGTTAGCCCAGTTGGGACTTGATTGCGCATCGAGGTTTCCTTGAGGCTTGTGTGCCTGAGTTCTGGCTGCTCATGGGCCCATCCCTGGTTGGGACAGTCGTCAAGACTGTTGGGCCAGCCCTTGAACTCCTAGGCCTAGGCAGGCTTGAGAAAAGCTTTTTGACCCATATCCCCTCTGTGGGAAAAGAGTCCTGGTCTGCCTGGGGAAGGCGAAACGTCCAGCGCGATTTTGGTCGGAAAAGATAGGGATCGCGGGCGCATATCCTGCGACATGACGCGGTGGTGTATCGTGGCAGGCTTGGAGACCTAGGTGGGCGGTTGCTCTTCTTGCATCCGTCGCCCCTATAAAACCGAGGGGTTCACCCCCAGGGTTCCATACTTTGCCTCCTCGCCTTTGCATCAACAACCTCCACCGCCAATCGCCTGAGCCTCCCACACTCGCATCACAGCCGTCGTCAAGCTCACATCCGCATCGTAGCCACCGTTAAACTTGCATCCACCCCCTCCCAATCGTTTCAATGGAGCCATGGTGCTGATCCAACATCACCCCTCAGCACCTAGAGGGCCTCGTTCGCCATGGCCTCCTTCGCCCGCTGACCGCTACCGAGGAGTGGTGACTACCTAGCAATGAGGACGAGCCATCGTCACCCGAAGGGTATATCATGTCCTTCGCTCACTTCCACGAGCGGGGATTCACCACACCTGCTCACAAGTTCCTTCGAGGGCTATTGGATTACTACCAGGTGGAGTTACAGCACCTTACTCCCAATGGGGTCTAGCACATTGCGGCGTTCGTTGCCCTATGTGAGGAGTTCCTAGGGATTCGTCCCCACTTTGACCTATGGCGGTATCTCTTTGCCATCAACCTATCGAAGAAGCGGGTTGGGAAGCAAGAGCTGAGTGTGTTGGTGGGATGTGCCAGCATCCATCTCCACAACAACCGAGTGAACGAATACCCATTGATGCGTCTGTCGACCTCCAACAAGGGGTGGCATTCGCAATGGTTTTATGTCATGGACGACATTGCTGCCCCCTTACCGGCGTTCTCCGGGCGCATCATCAAAGAGGTCTCGAGGTCGTGGAAGTGGGGTGTCCCGGACAAAGACAAGAAGAGGATCAAGGACCATCTCACCGCCCTCCAAATTCTAAAAGAGAGGGGTGTGAAGGGATCAGGGATCATTGGTGCCTACCATACATGGAGGGTGGCGCCACTGATGAGCCACGCGCTTCCCCTATACTTGATGGCACCTGGGGCGTCGCTCGAAGGGACAGTGCTTGTCGATGAAGCGCTCCCCCCCACCGAAGTGGCGCAGCGCATCAAGGAGGACATGGAGCCTTCAAAGGACAACGCCAGCGTTATCCTTGATTTCGTGTATCCAATGTTGGGGCATCCCCCAATGCGGCCAGAACCGAGGTTCATTGATTTCATAAGTTCTCTTTCCCCGTGCCTCCTTTTTTCTTGAATTCCTAACCCCTTGATGCTGACCTCGGGATAGCAGGACTAGCCGAAGAGACTCATCCTCAGGGATAGCCCAGCTTCACTGCCGAAGGACCGGACCCTGGCGACAGCGAATCACACCATGACTGAGTGGGATAGGAAGACGAGGGAGCTCAAGAGGAAGAAGATGCTACATAAGCAGCAAGCACGGGAGCGAGGGGAGGAGACAGGCAGTGATGATGATGATGATGATGATGAGGAGGAGTTTGACAAGGTAGTTGCTGATGTGGAGTGGGGTGTCCTGGAGGGCGAGGATTCGCTGACAGGCACTCGCTTGTCCACGCAGGGACCCTTCCCGTTCCATGCGGGGGAAGTGAGTCTATGAGGCCAGCGGAGATGGGCCAAACCATCGGCCCATCCTCAAGACCGGTGGGAGTGGGCGGATCAGCCGCCACACCTGGGGTGTCAATAGAGGACCGGTGGATGGGGGGAGGTAGATCTACCACCGTGCCCCACGAGCTGATAGGGGCGGGCGGATCTGCCGCCGTGCCCGAGGAGCCGATAGAGGGGGGTGGCCCTGCCACCGCACCCTCGGAGGCAAGGGAGATGAGCCCCTCTGCCTAGGAGCAAGGGGTAGGCTCGAAATGGTCCCGCCCAGATGAGTGGGAGTAGAAATCTAGGGGTTCGTCCCCAAAACGTTCCTACCGCCCAACAGCGCGAGCGTAAGTGGCTGATTCCTTTATTTTTCCTGTTTTTCTATTTTGCAGTGTGACCTTATGCCTTTTAACTCTTGCAGAGTCTTGCGATGGGGCCATTCTTTGGCATTGGCGCCCAAGAAGAGTGTTGCTCTTCAGGCAGAATAGGTGTCGTCACCTAACGTCGCTCCTATTTTGGGCAGGAGCGGAGCTGATGTTGCGGCCTCGTCGACCGGTCCGACACTGCCCGCAGTGGCGCCCATGCCCTCAGTGGGTCAAGCAGGCACCGGGGCTGAAGAAGAGCCCTCGGGGGTCACCGAGCAGATGACGGCGGAGGTGACTCCACCACCTACGTTGGAGCGGATGGAGCTGCCGCTCGTGCTTGTGGTGCCCTCTATAGTGGGTGAGGCGCAGCAAGTCAAGGCCCTAGCATCGCAAGTGGAGGTGCCCATGACCACGCCAAGCCAGGAGCAGCCGGACAAAGCCATGGTGGTGTCTGAGGGGGTGGCGCAATCTGCACCTCCGGTGGCCTAGGCGACAGAGCCCGAGGCAGGCCGGACAGAGGGGGACACAGCCGGAGGGTCCTCGAGCACCATGGCGATGGTGGAGAGGACCAGTGAGAGGTCACCCTTGGCCCTGATGTTAGGGGGTAGCCACTCGCCCGTGCGGGGTGAGCTGCCGCTCCAGTGGATGGATCCCCGACATCCAACTTCAACTCTTTTCTCGCTCGACGATGCTACCGAGAGCATAGAGCGGGGGAGTCTCGATGAAGGGATCTCAGCGATGATGGATGTCCTAAACTAGGCCAAGGGCGTCCTACATGATGTCATCATTCCCAATGGCCGGGTATCCGCTTGATCTTCTCGCTTTCCTCTTTCTTCATGTATTTTTGTATTTTTGACACTGGTCTTCTTTTTAGTCCCTCATTGCTCATAGCCGAGAGAAGTTCTGGTTCCTCCATGAGCAGAAGGTGGAATGGGACTACCTCATTGAGGAGGCTTGTCTGCGTGGAGATGTGAGCGCCTAGCTTGCTGCCGCCCAACAGCGGGAAGCCGAGGCGCGTTGGGACGCAAAGGAGGTCCATGGGATGTTCCAGGATCTGTCGATGAGGGTACAATAGGACGAGGAGGCGGCCACTAGGGTCTAAAAGGAGCAGGACGAGTTGCTCTAGAAGGATGTTGAGGCCAGCTTGTGGGCCATTGAGCTCCTAGAAGAGTTGGGGAGGGAGCAGAACCTCAAGCTGGAAGCCGAGGAAAGGTCCGCGACCCTGCAGCAGAGGGTGAATCAGGATGCCAAGGTGATTGCCTGGCTGCGCAGGGAGCAAGACAAGCTACACTAGACCACAGAAAGACTCCACTCAGAGCATGGCACGGTCCACGAGGAGTGCGACTAGGCCGTTCGAGAGCGTGACGAGGCGCGTCAGGTGGTCAACTCCCTCCGGGCGAATCTTAGAGCCATGGTGACCCGAAGGATGGAGGCCGAGAGCATCTCTACCAGGCTGGGCATAAAGCTTACCGAGGTGTGGGGGACTCTTTAGGCCAAGAGTGATGAGCATGATCTTCTACGCACCGCCGTCGGGGTGATCTTCGATGACCTAGGGGTGGCGCGGCTGGAGGAAACCATCTCACTTGCGGCCCGTGCCGTGGATATCATTGCGCGGGTGGGCCAGCTTGAGGAGAACGCCTTTCATGCCAGGATCACCCAAGCCTTTACTGTTGCCTGCTCTCATTATGATCAGGAAGTTAATTTGGAGGTAATGAGCCTCGGCTTCGTGCCTGGCTACGAAAACTTCGAGCTGGATGAGATTGAGAAGGCGGTGACTCCCATTGTGCAGAACCTGGCGAACAGGCTGAAAGACATAGTTCTCCCTCTGAGGAAGTAGTTAGTTGAATAAGTTTGATAAACATTTATCTGTAATATGTGGATAGGTGTTGGTACTTTTGTGTCCAAAAACAGATTTGTAATTTTGTTTCATTCATTTGAGCTTACTTTCTTCCCTTTTGCATTTGAGAAAAAAGGTTTATGTGATCCGATCTTTCCATTCGTTAAGACTGTAGGGCCCGAGGTGTATAAGGGGAAATTTCGATTGTGCTGGTGAGCAAAGTTACCGTAGCAATCGGGGCATGGGCTTTTTGCAGTCTTACTAGGCGTGCTTGTTTATCTGTTCCCACAAACCTTGCCGCCAGTCTCGACGTGAGGAAAAGGTCTGATGCAATGACTGTTTCGAAAAAGGAGGTATTTGTACCATTATCAGCCCCTGAGTGAGATTTGACCCCTTGCGGTCGCTGGGGCCGAATGTTACTGGAGACCGGAGCGAGGGTAGCGAACTTACTCTTGTATTCGCACGTACCCCTTACTTAGGATTTTGGTGATCGTTCCGTGACCGTGCGTTTGGTCTTATTGGTGGTCCGGCCTTCCTCGAGCCCCCGTGCGTGGTGGGGGTTCGGTCAAGGGTTGGCTTGTTTTGTGACTGTTGCCCCGTCCATGGTTTCCACAACTAGGGGGGTTGAGGCAATGTCACTTGCCTCGATGGCTCAAGTGATGTGCTTGATGAGCTAGCTAATAGGGATGTTCGAATAGAATCCAATCCTATTGCTGTGCAATAGGTCGGCGAAGCCCTCGAGTGGCGTTCTGTTGCTCCTTGACCTGCCTTCCAACAGATTCCTTGTCAATGGGGATTCTATGGGCTCGGCTAAAGGCTAGATTGAACTAGAAGGTTGAGATGACCCTATCCGCCTCAATGCGGGTTGGGTAAAGGCCGCTAAGGCTCATCTGCGTTTTCTCCCCTGGCTCTTGTTTGACGCGAGGCGTCCTTGGACCCTTCGTGGGTCAGCCTTCAAACCTCGGTCTCTCGATCTTGGATCGAGTGGCTCAAGCCCCCGAGCCCCTTAGGGTCTGATATTGGTCGGTCGTGTTTCGCGCGTCACCTCGTCCTCGGTTTCTACAACTGAAGGGGCTGAGTTAACGACACTTACCTCGATGGCTTGAGTGTCGCGCTCAATGAGCTCGCTAATGGGTATGTTCGTGTGGAATCTAGGTCCATCATTCGCTGATGGGGTCGGTAGAGCCCTCATGTGGCATTCCACTACTTCTTAACCTGTCTCCCAGCAGATGCCTGAGCCATTCGATAGGCTCAAGTGGCCCGTTGGCCTCTCCTCAATGGATATTTTGTGGGTTTGGCTCGAGGTTAGAATCGAATGAGAAAGGTCAAGATGTCCTTGTTCGCTTCTGAGCGGGGTCGGGCAAGGCCACTGGGGCTCCTCTTGGTTTTTTCTCCCCTGGCTCTGTTTGATGTGAGGTGGCCTCAAGCCCTTCATGGACCAGCCTTCGAACCTCAGTCATTTGCCGCTCATATCGAATGAGGCGACTGCCGCTTCGTGACGTGACACGAAGCGTTGAGATGCAGCGATTGCATATGTAACGTTTCGGATGTATGGGATTAATGTACGATTTAATTGAAATGAAAGCAGGGGTCAGTAATGTTACCTCGGTGGCATGAGCGATGAGAAGCTCTTACCGGACATGTCCATGCAGGGTTCAGGTCCGACGTTTGCGATGGGGCCAGCGTGACCTGCATGAGCATCACAAGTTTTTGTTTCTGTGTCTTGGTAGCGATCTGAGCCGTTCGATTGACTTTAAGCGACCTGACAGCTTCTCCTTGAAGGAGATTCTGCAGGTGGACCCCTCTGAACCCTTCTCGAGAAGGCGGATGCAAAAGCTTGGGGTACGGGGAACTGTGAATTCAATTATGTTGGTGAACAAAAACATCGTAGCCGCCGGGGCATAGGGTCTAGTGGTTCATCCAGTTTTACTCAAAGTTTTACACCCACACCCCATGTCTTTGGTTTTTAAATGTAAGGAGGGGTCAGATGATGAGGATGTCTAAACAAGTAGACACTCTCGGTAGCCCTCAAGCGATGTCCGTGCCCCTACCGTTGCTGGGGTCGGAAGCTCGGTAATGAAATTAACACGCAAAGTAAGTAAACAAAGGTGCTTATCTTTCAGCTATCGTTCGTTCATCGTTTTACCTGGGCCGTCCGATTGACCTAGGAGGCCCATTGCCCCCCCCCTAGATGGGGGTTCTGTTGCTGGGTCGTTCCATGGTCCTACCTGGGGAAGTGGAGAGTCGCCTGCATGCAGATGCACCCTGATTCTCATGCCTGGCGTGCGGTAGTGGTGGGCCATGCCCAGGCAACATCCTATTTGACCAGGCGATGTCCCGTCGACCAGAGCGTGTCCTGTCGGTCTAGGCACGTCCCCTCGAATTTCCGTCAGCATCGATTTCCCATCTGCATTGAATAGGGGAAGGGAGAGGGTTTTTCATCCCAACCTTTCATCTTTCCCCTATTGCTGTATCTCCTCTTAAAATAGGGGGAGGGAGGGGGTTCTCATCCCCATTCCTTCGCCTATTCCTGAGCTACAACCTCCTCTCCTTCTTCCTTCTCACCGAATGCATTCGTGCATCGCAGCGGCTCCTTAGTGAGAGAGGATAATGCCAGTAAGAGAAAAACTCACTAATCCATTAATGAATCCGGAGCGCGATGTCGAGCTAGTGGTCATCCAACGTAGATGAGATGGTGTCGGCCGCCTTCACCGAGAAGGGGTCGCTTCCACCGAAGGATGCGCACTAGAGGGTGCTTAACATCGTCGGTTTTGCCGTCGTTCATGAGGCCTTCATTGGGATGGAGCCGTACGGGAAGCTCTTCTGGTGAATCTTCTCCGGGCGAGTCGTATCGGTGGGGGGTTTCGCCCTTGCGGCCGCTTAGATCGGCTATAGCACCCAGTTTTAAAGACAAAACCAGATACACACTATATGTGAGCCTAGGAAGTCAAATCTCACATATAGCCACAAATCAGGGTAATATCAAGAGACAATACCTATTACATAACGTATTAGTAAAAAGAAAATAACCTCAGAGTAAAGACAGCGGAAAGTTGACTCCGATCTTCTGGCGAAGACTCCGAATCCATAGGGACGACTGACTGGTTGACCACAAGCCTAACTCCTCTAAACCAGCAATCTGGTACCCATCCGAGATTTTTATCCAAAGTATAGAAAAATAAAGCAAGCGTAAGTACATGTCGTACTTAACAATTATATCATGGGGTTCATGAGGCTCAAAAGGCTGACACTGGTTTACTGTGATTAGCTTTAATAGGTCATCTTTTTAAGCAATTGAGTGGCAAAGAATTTATCATTCCCATAAACACATGATCAGGTAATCATGAATAATGTATAGCATAAACAATTGATCATTAGTATAATTATCCATTAGTGATCATCTCTATTCCATAAGGGTCCAAGGCCGCTCGTGTCCATGAGCACGGCTGTTATAATAGTTTTACACTCTACAGAGGTTGTACACGTTCACTGTGAGTCGTGATTTACCCTTTCGCCCAAGGTGATCAGCCCCTTGACCCACTACCAAGGAAGGTCGGCAGGGTTCACTATGAAGCCTTTCAAAGGATTTTGTCTAACAAGTTAGGGCCGCTAGGCGTATGTGGCCCCTCTCTAGGAGTGGCACGCGTGGGCATCGCAGCACGGTACACACTTCCCAGCAGCAAAGGAAACATACCCTACGCCTTAAAGGTAACCACTAACAAGCTAGAAAAGATCCTCATACTGAGCTAAAGCCAGAGCCATATAGCCCTCACAGTTGTACTGTAAGTCCCAGATGATTACTTACATATAAGTCCTTAGGGAGAGGAATCTGAAGCATATAAACACTCCAGCCCCCTGTTTCCATGTTACTAAAAAGTCATGTTTTAATGTTTATTGCATATACCATTAGTCAAGTTACAAGATCATGGTTTTGGTTAAGCACTAGCAAAAACTACCCAATGCAATATCCCAAAGGTTTCAAGATGCAAGATATCAAATATCTAGGATATCCTTAATGGTAATAAGGGAGACACATGCAATATGAATTTAGTGATTAAATGTGAATAGGTAACAAGGATGGTCCCATGCTATACTTGCCTTAACTTGCTTTTCCCCCAACGCAATACTCTCAAAAGCCTTTAGCATTCAACTTTCAATCTTCTGCTTCCAATTCTCGGCTTCTAGTCTTCAGAGAACAGCTTCTTAATCACCACATAAACCTCACCGATTGACTGAACCATATATCACCACACAAACATCCATACATGGCATACAAACAAGAATATATGAGAACAATACGCCAACCAATAAAATAAGCAAAACGGCGTATCGCTACGAACACACAAACGCAAAAGACACGCTATATGCGATTCAACGAAAAAGCGACTATCGAAGGATTTTCGGTGCAATGGAAAATAAAACCTATCCATTTAACTTATTTTAACTGTAGAAACACATGTAAATATTCTCATTAATCAACTTGATTCATTGCTTAAGAAAGAGCGTAGTATAAAACCTATATTGACTTTATATTCCGAAAACGATGCAAATGATATTATTAATACAATTAACTTTTTAACTGCCAAAACACATTTGAGTAACATGAGAACCAGTAACGCCACTGCGTTGAACACACCAAAACAAAAATAACGCGACAAGAACGGCTCGATGCTACGGTTATGAGATGCAAGAGACACTAAGAAAGGAGCTACGGTTAAAAGAAAACCACTATCAAAAGATTTATATTATATTATAAAAGAAACAACTACGAGCTTGTTTTAGATTAGCTAAGAAAAACTATATGAGCAATATTGATTTAGATTAATCACAACATATTTAGTTTTAAAAGTCGAGTTAAAGCTAATCATGTATTATTTATAAATGTTATCACATAACAATTAAACTTTACCTTTGCAAAGGAATTAAGCATGTGACTGCATCTACTCGTACTTATCACATATGTATCTTGTTCAGCTAATCAAATTATATTCTAGAAACACTTTTAAGTTAACAATTAATCATATTAACTTTTAGGTATAAATCATCGAAGTTAAGCACCTATATTGCTTTTAATTCCAACCTGTGTGCAAATATACTAATCAATTTAATATTTAGCTATATATGAAAACACATGTGACATGAAAAACATTGCCCCTAACATATAGTTCACGTCAGCACGAACCAAACGCAACTTAAACGGTGCAAAACGAAATTAGAACTTAAATTGCTTTTAATACGAAAAATGGTGTGAGCAATAATATTAACCAATTAAGATTTATGTAGAAAACCATAAACATGGACATGGTGCATAGCATACAACGTCATGAAACAAACGCGGATGGAAAGCGGAATTAAAATCTAGATTGATTTTAGTTAAAAGGCCTAGCACTGGTTTGCAGAGCTGGTCCTATGAAGTGTCTGTCTGCTCCAACGCTCCCCATTAAAGGTAATGTTCATTTATCTATCTATACATGGTTCTGACAGTACCTTACGCATACTATACGTTGATAAATACTGCTAGTACATGGCTTTATATATGATAGTACCTAAACACTAGTGATATATATAATTATATATCAGAAAGTTCTAGCTATATATCAGGTGTATAAATATTGTAATGTAGCATCCCAAAGTCAGAGATTTAGGAAAATCTTACGATTGTAATTGATGACGAATCATCATTAACACGTATCAAACGTTGCGATGCAACTAGCGCAATTGAAACGGAATTAAAAACCTAAATCGATTTTTCTTAAACATCGATTAATTAATTATAGCACAATTAATATTTTAATAAAATAAATTCATAAACTTGTGATATATAAACTAATAACTCTACTGTGTAGATCTCGACGACACGAAACTAACGCAACTGGAACGAACTGAAACAGATTTAAAATGAATAAACTAAAATTATTTAACGATGGGTGGCGAACTCATAAATAACTTGTCTTCTACCTTGGTTGTTCACGTACAGACCATGTCCATGGAAGGCTGCTGCCGTGCTGCTCCAGGGAAGGAAGGGGCTCAGCCTCGGCCTGCCGGCCAGCCGGCGGCGCAGCAGCGGCGCTAGGGCCCACGGCAGCGGCGCGCTGGACCGGAGCCGGCTCAGCCGATGGCTGCCGGCCACTACAGGCACGGCCTGCTGCCTGCATGGTGGAGCACGCGACCGGAGGGGCTGGGGGTGCGGGGAAGGGGAGCGGCTAGCCTGACCGAGTCGACTGGAGGCGCACGGTTGAGGGCCAGGGGCGGCGGTGCCAGGCCCTCGGCGAGGAGGGCCACGGCCATGGCCGGAGATGGCCTGAAACAGAGAAAGCCATGATGAAGCCCGTCGGAAAACATCAACGGAAAAGGAAAAACGAAGGGGAACAATCAAACGGTGATGTATTCGACAAAATAGATATACTACGGTGTAGAGAACGACAAGATCTACCTTGTAGCGGTGGTGGTTGACGCCGAAACGCGATGGTTTGGCCGGAAAAGCTCGTCGAAGAGTTCGCTGGAAACCTAGCTGTGCCAAACTTCGGCGTCCGATCTACGGGGCTACGAGTGGCGGCTCAAAAAAGGGGCTGTACTTCTGGAATCCTCGCGTCGAGAGCTACGCCGACATATATATATATATACACGCAGGGTTTGTCAATTTTGGAAAGTCGAGATATTTTAGCAATTATTGATTTTCGGAATTAAAATAATTACAGAAAATCGGGAATTACTATTTAGGCTCCGAAAAATATCTCTGAGCTCCGAAAAATTCCATAAAAATTTCTAAAGATGGATGGAAGGATAAGGAACACAACCAAAGTGGTTTTAGCTCCCGAAAAGACTTTTGGATTGATCGAGAAAAAAAGACAAGGCTCCAAGAAATGGGAATTTAATCTCGAAAAAGGTCGGAAAGTTTCCCGGAAAGAGAGGCATCATTCTAACGTGTCTTAAAACCTTTTCCAAGCCTTTGGATTTTGAAAACAAAGCATCTTATCTAACTTTTATTTTTCCAAGTTTTCAATTTCTTTTTAAACCACTACTTGAAAATAATATTTTGAAGATTGAGATTTGAATTTATTTTCCAAACCACTCATCACAAAAGTACCAATGTAACGGCATCCAAACCACTCATCACAAAAGTACCAATGCAACTGCATGTATGCGCAAACATATTGCTACCCTTATATTGAATTTAATTTAAAGAAAGTTTTCTTTTACCTATGTTTTTATGAGCACAAAACAATTAACAGAAATCGTTTTACTCTTTGTAGAAAGTAGCTAATTTTAGGGTGTTACATTGGCCCATTCATGAAGCTTGATGAGATGTTAGAGACATCCATCAGCCATGGCGGCCTTTCTTTGGTGGGAAATGCCCCTCGTCTAGACACTATTGTTAGGGTTGCGACTGATCACGATGGTGTAGTCCCTGGACGCCCCAGTGGAGGTGCCGTTGTTAGGGTTGTGGCTGATCACAATGGCGTAGTCCCTGGATGCCCCAGCAGAGGTGCCGTTGTTAGGGTTGCGGCTGATCATGATGGCGTAGTCCCTGGATGCCCCGGCGAGGGCACCACAGTTGCCGACGTGGTGCTCGATGTTGCAGATGATGGCGCCCTTGAGGATCCCGTGGAGCGGTAGAATGTCGCCAATGGAGAGCGTGGCACGGCGATCGTAGTAGGGCTCATAGTAGAACTGGTCAGAAACTATAATCGAATAAGTTGTGGGGGAGCCCCCGAGTGAACAGTCTTTTGTATTTATGAATACATTAGTCCTTTTTGTGATGAAATCACTTTGTAAGCGATGAATTTGTGCAAAAAATGAACAAGTTTTCAACTTTCGTTACGGCAAACATCTTTTCAGCTCTTCTCCCTCTTTTTGTAAAAGAGGTTTGGTGCCTTCCGACCCTTCCCATAGTTAAGGTCGCAAAAAATTGGGAGTGCGAGAGAGCCAATTCTGATCATGCTGGTGAGCAAGGAGGCCATAGCCGCTGGGGCATGAGTTTTATGTAGTCCTACCAGTTATACTTAGATTTTGTTCCCGAAATCCTAGCGCTTAGTACTTGCCATGAGAAAAGAGGGAAGACTCAGAGAATGTTTGCAAAGATAACACATAGAGTGTTTGCAAGATAAACATGCTTATATCAGCCCTCGAGTGAGGTCCGACCCCTCGCAATTTGTAGGGGTCAGATGTTACTAAAGATCGGGGATTCTTGAAGACAAAAACTGATAAGAAAAAGTATGTGTTTATTTAAGAGTAAAAATGACATAGCTACTCAATGTTCCAGGCGTTGGTGAAGACCTCGCCGTCGATGGTTTTCAACTTGTAGGCGCCTGGCCAGAGTACTTCCGCGATGACGTATGGCCCTTCCCAGGGCGAGGAGAGCTTGTGATGGTCCTTGTTGCTCTGCATGAGGCGGAGAACCAGGTCCCCGACATTGAAGGCTTGGTCCCGCACCCGTCGGCTATGGTACCGTTGCAGCGTCTACTGGTACTTGGCCGAATGGAGGAGGGCGATGTCGCGGGCTTCGTCTAGCTAGTCCATGGCGTCTTCGTGGGATGCCTCGGCTCCCTTTTTGTCGTGTGCTCTGATTCTTAGTGCTCCATAGTCGAGGTCGGTTGGGAGGATGGCCTCGGAACCGTAGACCATGAAGAAAGGCGTATAGCCGGTGGCCCGGCTGGGAGTTGTCCTTAGGCTCTAGAGCACCACAAGGAGCTCGGTGACCCAGCGTGCGCTGAACTTGTTCAACCGGTTGAAGATCCTAGACTTGAGGCCCTATAGGAGCATGCTGTTTGCGTGCTCGACTTGCCTGTTCGTTTGGGGGTGCGCGACAATGGCCCAATCAACCCAGATGTGTTGTTCATCACAAAATTGAAGGAATTTCTTACCGGTGAACTGTGTGCTGTTGTCCATGATGATGGAGTTCGGTACTCCAAAGCGGTGGATGATGTCAAGGAAGAACAGCACGGCTTGCTCGGATTTGATCATGGAGATCGACCGAGCTTCGATCCATTTTGTGAACTTGTCTATGGTGACAAGCAAGTGGGTGTAGCCCTCAGGCGCCTTTTTGAGGGGCCCAACCAAATCGAGCCCCTAGACCACAAAGGGCCACATGATGGGGATCATCTAGAGTGCTTGGGCCAGGAGGTGAGTTTGTCGAGCGTAGTACTGGCACCCTTCACAGGTGTGTACAATCTGTTTAGCATCGGCTACTGCAGTGGGCTAGTAGAAGCCCTGTCGGAATGCATTCCCAACCAAGGTTCTAGGCGCAGCATGGTGACCGCAGACCCCACCATGGATATCGCTCAGCAGAAGCTTCCCCTGTTCGATGGGGATACAGAGCTGCAGTATCCCGGTGTGGCTTCGTTTGTAGAGTTTGCCTTCTACAAGAACGAAGGACTTGGCGTGACATGCAAGCCATCGAGCTTCTGTCTTGTCCGTCGGTAGTGTGTCACGGAGGAGGTAGTCGAGGTAGAGCATTCTCTGGTTGTCCAGAGGGTCAGGCTCTATCGCTGGATCCTCTTCAAGCTCCATGACCTTGGGGCCGGGTGGAGCCATTGGTTGGTTAGCCCCCGAGGGTGGACCAGACGATCCATCGTCAGCCCATTCTGACCCTTCATAGCGCACCAAGGGTTTGTGTTGGTCATTGGCGAAGACGCCCATTGGTACCGGCTCTTGACCGGACATCGCTTTTGCAAGCGTGTCGGCCGCCTCATTGAGGCGCCTTGGGATGTGATTGAGTTCGAGGCTGTCGAATTTGTCCTCCAGCCATCGGACCTCTTGGCAGTACACAACCATCTTGGCGTCGTGGCAGCTCAACTCCTTCATGACTTGGTTGACGACCAGCTGGGAGTCACCCCGGATGTCGAGGCATCAGATGCCCAACTTGATGGTGATTCATAGGCAATTGATGAGTGCTTCACACTCAGCCACATTATTTGATGAGGGAAAATGGAGCCGAACCATGTACCTCATGTGGACCCTGAGGGGTGATATGAAGACTAGCCCCACGCCAGCGCCCTTCTTCATTAGCGATGCATCGAAGTACATCGTCCAGTACTCTTGATCGATGATTGCTGGTGGTGTTTGGACCTCGGTCCATTCTATGATGAAGTTAGCCAACACCTGGGACTTGATCACCGTTGGGGAGGCATATGTGATGCCTTGATCCATCAACTCGAGTGCCCACTTCATGGTCCTTCCCGTGGCGTCCTGGCTCTAGACGACCTCGCTGAGGGGGAACGACATCATGACTATCATGGGGTGTGACTCGAAGTAGTGGCGTAGCTTCCTCTTGGTGATGAGGACAATGTATAGGAGCTTCTAGATTTGGGAGTAGCAGGTCTTGGAGTCGGATAGTACCTCACTGATGAAGTACATAGGGCGCTGCACCTTGAGGGCATGCCCCTCTTCCTCCCGCTCTACTACCAGGGTAGTGTTGACCACTTGCATGGTGGCCGCTATGTATAGCAGGAGGGATTCTTTGTCGCTTGGAGGAACTAGGATCGGGGGCCTTGTTAGAAGCAGTTTGACCATGTCAAGTGCCTCCTAGGCCTCAGATGTCACTCGAAGCGGTCGGCTTTCTTTAAGAGTCGATAAAGGGGAGACCTCATTCACCGAGGCATGAGATGAATTGGCTGAGGGCGGCGAGGCACCCTGTGATTCGCTGAACCCCCTTTATGTTCTGAATTGGGTCCATCCTTGTGATGGCTGAAATCTTCTTCGGGTTGGCTTCGATGCCACGCTCGGAGATGATGAAGCCGAGCAGCATGCCCCTCGAGACCCCAAAAATACACTTCTTGGGATTGAGTTTGATGCCATTCGCCTAGAGTTTCACAAAGGTTTGCTCAAGATCAGCAATGAGGTGGTCAGCCCATTTGGATTTAACTATGATGTCGTCAACGTAGGCCTCAATGGTCCACCAGATGAGGTCCTCGAAGTATCTGAGCATACAGCACTGGTATGTAGCCCCAGCGTTCTTTAGTCCGAACGACATTGAAATGTAGCAGAACGATCCAAAGGGGGTGATAAAAGACATCGTGAGCTGGTCGGACTCTTTCATCACGATTTGATGGTAGCTGGAGTATGCATCAAGGAAGTAGAGGGTTTCGCACCCTGAGGTAGAGTCGACTATTTGATCTATGCAAGACAAAGGAAACAGATTCTTTGGACATGCCTTGTTGAGACCCGTATAGTCTACACACATCCTCCATTTCCCGCTCTTCTTTCGTACAAGAACAAGATTGCCTAACCACTCTGGGTGGTATAGTTCCTTGATGAATCCGGTGGTTTTGCTATCTCTTCACCGATGGCCCTGCGCTTCTCCTCATCGAAGCAACACAGGCGTTGCTTCACTAGCTTGGAGCCTAGATGGATCTTCAAGGTATGCTCGGCGACCTGCCTTGGAATGCTTGGCATATCTGAGGGTTTTCATGCAAAGATGTCTTTGTTGCCGTGGAGGAAGTCGACAAGCGTGCTTTCCTATCCGGAGGAAAGTATGGTACCAATGCGTACTATTTTACCCTTAGAGCTACTATGATCTATAAGGACTTCCTTGAAGCCCTCTGCCGATTCGAATGACCCAGTTGATTTCTTTACATCGGGCGCTTCTTCGGAGACCCCCACCTTGAGGGCCGAGAGTTCCCCAGAGGCAATGATTGCTGTGACGTGGCCGCAACACTCGACCTCGCACTCGTAGGTCCACTAGAAGGAGGTGCCGATGGTGATGACCCCATGGGGGCCCAACATCTTCAGCTTGAGGTATGTATAGTTGGGGACGGCCATGAACTTCGGGTAGCATGGACGTCCTAGGATGGCATGGAAGGTTCCAAGGAACCCAACCACCTCGAAGGTGAGGGTCTCAGTCCTATAATTAAATTGATCCCTGAAGGTGACGGGTAGATCGATCTACCCTAGTGGCATGGCCTACTTCCTAGGCACGATGTCGTGGAAAGGCGCTCGGGTTGGGTGGAGGTTCATCCAGTCGACGCACATCTCATCGAGCATCTTGGTGTACATGATGTTGAGGCCACTGCCTCCGTCCATCAATACTTTGGTGAGTTGCTTTGGGCTGACAATTGGGTTGACCACAAGCAGATACCTCCCTAGGTATGGGACAATATCTGGATGGTTGGTCCGATCGAAGGTTCTGGTAGACTCTGACCACTAGAGGAAGGGAGGTGTGGTCGGTTGGGCCATATAGACTTCGCGGCTTGCGACCTTCTGACGGCGTTTGGAGCCATAGGCCACTGATCCTCCGAAGATCATAAGGTAGCCATCCAGTGTTGGAAAGCCATCATCCTTCTCCTCGGCGTCGTCCATAGTGGGGGGAGGGTCCTTCCCCTGCTCCCCTTTGTTGGAGCCTCCAGACAAGAACCGTTGCATAAGGCTATAGTCCTTGAGCAGATGCTTGATAGGAAAGGCATGGTTTAGGCACGGCCCTTCGAGTAATTTTTTGAAGTGGTTCAGAGTGCCCTCCATTGGCTTCCGACCACCCTTGCGGTCAGCAGTGACCATGAGCGAGTCCTTGCGTTGTTGCTTCTTATTCTTCCTTTTGGTGGAATGATTGGAGGTGCCTTTGCTGGCACCCTCGTCCCACCTTGCCATGCCCTCGAGGTGATTGAGGATTGCTCCAACCACCTCTTCTCCTAAGGTGTGGCTAGTGGCAATGTCTAGGAGTTCCTTGGTGGTTCACGGGCCCTTGCGTCCCAGCTTATGAACCAAAGACTCGTAGGTCATCTTGAACAGGAAGGCTCCTATCACGTCGGCATCGGCGATGTTAGGGAGCTCATTGCACTATCGGGAGAAGCACTAGATGTACCTACAGAGGGTCTCACCGGCCTTCTAATGGTAGTTCTTGAGGTCCCATGGGTTCCTAGGGCGCTTGTATGTGCCCTGGAAGTTTCCCACAAAGATCTCCTTCAAATCTGCCCTACTCTGGACTGCGTTGGATGGTAGGTGCCCCAACCATGCTCGTGCCGAATCGGCCAAGAACAGTGGGAGGTTGCAGATAATGAAGTCATCATTATCCACACCACTGGCTTGATAGGCAAGCCGATAGTCTTCAAGCCAAATTCTAGGGTTTGTCTCCCTAGAGTACTTAGGGATATTGGTAGCTGGTCAATACCTTGGCAGGAAAGCAGCGTTGAGGATGTGCTGGCCGAAGGCCTGATAGCCTGGTAGGCTAGGGCTTGGGCTTTAGTCCTCGCCGCTGTCATAGCGTCCACCACGATGAGGATCATAGCCGTGGTGGGCTCCTTCTCTTGGGTCACTGTAGGTGCGTCTACGGGCATCGATGGTGCTACGTGCATCATGGATATGGCCGAGACGCTGATGTATCTGGGCCACAGCCCGATGCCCGCCACCTTGTGGAGCCTAGTGGACTGATGCATCCCTAGCGGGATGCATTGAGGGTGTGCGCTGGCTGGTGTCGAGCTCATGTCGCTGAGACAATGAGCTCTCTGCCTGCTGTGCCGCTACACGCTCAAGCAATGTGCGAATTTCGTGGTGGGCCCAATGATCCTCGGGCGTTGCGGCCTCTAGAAGGCCATGGAGCAAGGCCGTTGCGACGACGATGTTTTGGCTTGCCCGAGCAAAGTGAGGAAGGGTTTCATCGTCGGCGATGATCCTTCGATTCAAATCATGGGCCACGGCGCGTGCGCGCCCACTGTCTCCACGGCGTTCGATCTCCCGATCGACCTCCACGTATTCCCGAACAAGCTATTGTCCGACATCGTTGATCTCTCACTTTCGGGCTCTCAACTGCTCCACCCCTACGCGAGCATCCTTCGCGGAGACACTTTTGACATGTCCCTCGGGGGTACCCGCCATGAAACATTCCTGGGTGGGGTGATGGATCCCCCTACTTGAGTCAGAGCTAGAGTCTGACCCTGGGTCCTCCATGAGGAGGCCATGGAGGGATTTCATGATGCTTTCGATCATCCCCACAAACTCATTGTTCGTGGGGGACGGGATCGGGCGCTGTGCCACAAGGTGGCTAACGGTCGACGTGGCATTGCGGAGACTGAACAGAAGTGCCATTGGGGCACTCCATGCGAAGTGTTCTAGAGAGAGGGTGAGGTGGCATGGGTCCTCCCATAGTTGAAGTCAATGGAGGGGAGAGATTGGATGGTGACGTGGGCCAATGCCAACTCTCCTCCCACAGTGATGATGAATTCTAGGTCACCGAAACACACATGTGCACCTGGGACCCAGCTGATTGTGTGGCAAGCCATCCGAGGCCTAATTTGGAACGCGCAAAGGTGCCTACCTGGTGCACCAAGTGTTGGTGTTTCGAACAAACACCAACTAGTAAATTTATAATTGTTGCGTGTTAGGCTCGGATGGTGTACTAAAGGACATAAGGTTTATACTGGTTCGGACAGAATGTCCCTATGTCTACTTTGCTGCTGCTCATGTTATTAGCACCAAAAAAGGTTCATAGTAGGGGGTACAAACGGTCGAGAGAGGGACATATCCAAAGCCTCTGATGAAAAGGTCGAAAGGACACCAAAAGCTCGGTTGCTGCTTGGCTGTGTGTTGTGTGTTGAATTGATTCATCGTCTTGCGTATCAAAATGATTGGTCCCCTTAGTGGGGTGCCCTACCCCCCCTTTTATAGACCAAGGGGGGAGTAGGGGTTATAGATGGGAGAAAGAGAAAAAAACCAAAGGTAGAGAAGGTCCTTCGAGGGAGCCATGTCTTCCTTTTCCCCTGTGCCTGCCCCGCTAACATGGCAAACCGTGTCAGGGATGGCGTGTTCGTTGATCATTACAGGGCCATGCCCTGGCTTCTTTCAGCAAGTGGGTGCGTCCCATCCTACATCGGCAGATGGTGCGGCATGCCAAAGAGCCAAGCTATGACCCTTCGGGGAGTAGACGGGGAAGTAACCATACGTCCATTACTGTAGGTGATGTGAGTTATGTCTTGGATCATAGTGATTGTTGTATGTTTGTGTTAGTATCCACGTCCAAGGGCTGATGGCGGCGCCTAAAACATTGTGGGACAAAAGTCGGTGCCTACAACACTGTTCAAGCTCTGTCAGTTTAGAAAGGGCCTAAAGCACCCATCCCGTCGTATCTTGATAGTACCTTCCTATAGGCATGCAGGGCATGACCCTCGGTACTGCGGTTGACTCGAATGTCCTATCATACCCTGTGCTCATCTTTATGAGGGAGCAGGGTATAGTCATCGGGCGAGGCAGAGCCAGCCATCAGATGTCGGGCGAGGCGGAGCCTGCCCTCAGACATCGAGCGAGGCGGAGATAGCCATCAACCATCGGGCGAGGTGGAGATAGCCCTCGGACATCAGGCGAGACAAAGCCTGCCCTTGGCCGTCGGGTGAGGCGGGGCCTGCCCTCATCCGTCGGGCAAGGTAGAGCCTACCCTCGGACGTCGGGCAAGGCAGAGCTAGCCCTCAACCATCGGGTAAGGCGGAGTCTTAGCCCTTGGGGGTTGGGCCAGGTAGAATCAATCTTCCATCATTCAGGCATGAAGTGTAGTAGCATTCTTGTCTGATCGGAAGCGTCAACGTTCGATGGTTATTAATTCCACCTCATTGGGTACCTTGGTATTAGGTCCCCGACAAGGTCAGACAAGACGGAGCTCGCATCCTTGGGGTCAGGTGAGACAGAGCCTACACCCAATGGGTCGGGCAAGATAGAGCCCACGGCCTTGGCGTGAGACCCCCGCGACCTTAGGGTCAGGTGAGACAGAGCCCGCACCCAAGGGGTCCGGTGAGATGGAGCCCGCAGTCTTGGGCGAGACCCCCACAGCCTTGGGGTCTGACGAGACCTTTTAACACGTCTTGCTCCATCCGGGGAAGTCAGCATGGGTGCTAACTTCCTTGCTTTGGGTATCCCTAATATCGATACCCGATAGTAGCCCTCAAGCCTACGGAGGAGTTGAATACTCCTCGAGAGGCTTTTTCGGATAGGTGAACTCTGAGGTCGTTGGCCTTCTTTTCGTAGCCCATGTCATGTCCTGGTAGGACAAAGGTTCCCTTTTGTCACGATCGGCCCTCTTGGGGGCATGTAACCATAGGATTCGAGAGGTCGGAAAGATTTTTCTTGATTCCGGTCCCCTAGGATCTGATTGGTCTGTCGTCATACTGCGACCGCGTGTTCAGTCTCCTTGTGAGTCCAACTTTCCTCGAGCCCCCACGTGTCGTAGGGGTCCGGTCGAGGGTTGGCTCGTCTTTCTGATCGTCGTCCCTCAAACTTTTTTTCCATAAAACAAAGGGGCTGAGCCATGCCACTTTTTATTCTCAATGGATGAAACATTGTGCTCGGCGAGCTACTAACGAGCTAGTACGAGTGGGGCCTAGCTTTCTATTCATGGGGGTCCAGCATGGGTCAACTGGTGACTGACTCTAGATTCTTAGTCGTCAATCTATATAGTTCTTGAGTTTGTTTGACCAGTCCCAAGGGCTCATTGCCTTTCTTCGAGGAAAGACCATGGACTGGGAGCCAACTAAGACTCGAACGTGGACCGGGATGCTCGTGGTGCTCATGCGCCTAGGTATTGGCCGCTAGTGGGCCCATTCCTTTCCACCCCTCACTCTTAGGGTGCCCCAGAATGGCTATGAACCCGTCGGTGGGCCAGCCTTCGAGCTCCTAGGCCTAAATAGGCCATAGGAGCATTTTTAGCTCTGTATCCCTTCTTACCTGTGATGGTTCTTAGCCCATCGATTGGGCAAACCATCATCCGGCGTGTCCTTTAAGGGCGCGGTAGAGATTGTGTGCGCACGATCTTCAGAGGGAGGTGACGTGACATGGTGTAGTGGGTGCATGAATCTAGGTAGACGGTTTGCCCTCTCGCCCTGCTCTGCCCTATAAATAGTGGCCTTCCCCTTCATGTTTCTGCACACCAAAACCGTAGCCTTACTATAACACCTCGGGTGTTTTAAATACTAAAACCTGCCATGTCATCATATGCATTGCAAAGCATTTGGCCTTAGTGAAAACTTTGATATGCATACACTAAAACAAGTTTACATTTATGTTATATGTGTTGTATTGTATTGTTTGAATCAAGTTCAAAGTTTTGTTTGGATTTGAATTTTCAAGAAAACCCTGATTTTTAGTACTTAAATCCTACCCTGAAAACCCATTTCAAAATCTAAGCACATTTTGGGGTTGAGTCTAAAAGCAAAAGTGTAGAGCTTGTCAAGTTATACAAAGTTTGTTTTTGGAATTTTCAAAGTTGTTATGAAAAATTTGAAGTAATTTGAAAAGGCGAAATTCTTTAAATGTCCCCTATTTGAATTCAAAATTTCATTTCAAAATGTAGACTGAATTAGGGGGTGGTTATAAAAGCAAAGTTGTAGAACTTTGAATTTTGAACAACTTTTATTTTTGGAGATTTTTGTGTTGTTATACAAATTTGGTAGTAATTTGGAAATTTAGACGAATGGCAATTCTGTAAATTTGGTGAACAGTGCTCGCCGCTTAAGCTACACTGCCGGTGACCTTCTGCTAGGTTCCAGGCATGCCTGTGGCCGCCCTTGGCTTTGCGCTGGCGTGGAGAAGGCCCTGCGTGGCTTCTCTTTGCTTCCTGGTTGCCTTTAAAGCCCTGGTCCCGTCGCCGTTCGTCTCATTTCTATTCCTCTGCTTTTTCTCGTCGCCACTGCTCAACTCCAGCGAGACCGCATCATCACAGCCAAGCCTGTCCTAGCTTCGTATTCTCCTTGTGAACCCAGTCCTCCAGCCATTGTTGCCTGATTGCGCCAGGAAACGCCGCTCGTCTTCTTTCTTCTTCACGGCCGACAGCGCCATCGTGGTGTGTGCGTCGCCATGGCCAGCGCGTTACGGTCTGCCTCTGACCTTGCAAAGCCTTACTTCAGCTTCGTCTCGATGCTATGGTGCTTAATACCTTGTTGCTTGATCGTTTTGTCCACCGCAGTCACCAGAACACCGCCACCGATGATGTTTTGCTCCGCCGTGTTTGCTCAGATCGTCGAACCACCTTGCTGTTGCTCCTTCGACTAGGTCTTTGACTCCAACGCGTTCAGGGTGAGCTAGTGGTGCTTCCTAGACCCTTTGTTTAACTGCTACCGGTCTCCTATCGTCGGCATAGCGCCGCCGTGCAGTCGCATCCGCCATGGCCGGCGTCAGGCTTGAATCGTGTTGTAATTAAGTTAGCTAGTGTCTCCAATCGATGCACCATGTTGTTGTGATCGTGTTGGTGACTTTGCTGTCGCCGGTGACCTCACCATCGGTGAGATTTCACCGGTCAGAGCCGTCGCCGCCGCGGTCAACGCAGGAGGTAGGAGATGACAGGTGGGGTCGCGTGTCAGTGACCGTGAGTTCGAAATGAATTTTCTGTTTTTTAGATTTGAATGAATAGTATGAGTTTTTGCTATTTTTGTGTGGATCTATTAAAGCTCCAAAAATTATGAAAATTTTTATGTGATTTCTCTGTGATGTATATTATTTAGGAAAAATATGAAATGTTGATTTTCAGTACTTTTTGAATGTGATAAAAATTGCTCAATTAATTAATAAATGAGTTTTCATGATTTTTCTAGGGTTAATTCTTTATCCAAAAATTATGAAACTTGTTTTGCCACTTAGTTATCATGAGATGAACATTTACAAAAATTTTGAGGTCAATTGGGACAAGTTGATTTATTTCATAATTTGTAATTAAATAATTAATTCATAAAAGCAAATAGTAACCTTTAATGATTTAGGTTTTGATTGAATTTTAGATTGAGTGATGACCTTGGGTCATTAGTTGATAGTGATTCTTGGCAATGGAATGAAGTGTTACAAAAAAGGTTTAATTAGTTCGACTTGTAACTATCCCGCGAAGGAAAGTTGAATTCAAGTTGTTAATTTTTGCATCCATCATCGAGCATCATGTTTTATATTTCGCATCATGTTAAACATGGCATTGTTACTACATGTAGTGAACGAAGGTGAACACGTGGTAGTTAATCAAGTTGTAGAAGAAGTTAATCCGTATGTTGTGGTCGGATCTGATAATTGTGGAACGTCGTAGGAACCTGACTTTTCCATGAACCAAGGCAAGCCCCGGATGCATTTAAACCTACCTTGTGTTTTATAAATTTCTATCGCTTTTGCTTTTATATACTGCATTAAGTGAATAGGGGTCTGGTGGAAACCTAATTGGTGCATTACCAACCTTGTTTTTCCATATCTACCTTGTTACCAGTTTTACTTCGTAAATGCCTAGTTATGCTTAGCCATGCTTAGACAGATAAAAGTCGGGTGATTACTTGTCACCCGCGAGTTTTAAATGAATCTTTGGTTACATTTGGTTACTTATGTTATCATGAGATATGGGCATGTGGAGTAATAAATCTAGACCGGGCGGACTCGGTGTGTGAGAGCCACAAGACATGGAGGTCTTGTGAGCGAGTTCTTTCCACCTATGTCGATTAAGGTCCGTCCATTGTTGAACTACGTGAGATGAGACTTTGTAGTACTAACCACATACTCCGGTAAGCCTTAACTTGGTGATTCTATTACGGGAATGGCTACTCACGCACTGGGAGTGGAGAGATGGAGAGAATAGCGTGTACCCACATGGCAATGGGCTGGATTAGTGGAGTACTGTATTCTCGGATGGCGCAGACCCATTCTTGTTTTAGGGGACCTGAGGGTAGGTTGGTATATGTAGGTCGGGGACCTGCATATGTCGTGTGGTCTGGAATTCCCAGCTGGGTTATAATCGGTTCGAATCATCGTTGCTCCTCGGTTATGGAGACTCAACTCTTTGTTCATCATCGTAGTTAATAACTGGAACTCGAGTAAGGTTTGAGAAAGAGTTTGATATGAAGTTCATGATCTCATTATGGATCATGGCAGATTCATATGTGGTTCTTATAAAGTTTTATATGTTGAAGTAAAGAATTTTGTTAAAGAGCTTTTACGTAAAAGAACTTTGATTATTGCTAAAGTCATACCTTGAATCCCTGAGCCTGCATTCCTGAGTCTTCTCAGTTTTATTTTAGTTAAGTCTTGTTGAGTACTTTTGTACTCAGGGTTCATTGACCCTTGTTGCAGGTGAGCCTCATGAGCAGGTCTGTTGTGGACCATGCTGCATGACTGTTGTTCAGGTCGATGACGATAAGTGAACGTGTGATCCTTGGGCAGGATACTTATATTGTGTGTTTGTATTATGTTATAATGCCACTCCACTACTATTATGGTTTGTATTAATTATCGAACTTAGTTTGTAAGGTTTGAAACAACTAGTTTGTAAACTAAGTTATCATAAGACTTCCGCTAATTTACTTTGATGTAGATATTTGAATAAATGTTGTAATACTGCAATGACTCTATAATGGGATCCTGCTCGGAAATCGTGGATGATTCGGGGTTCCCCGTGGACACTCGATAGTCTTCTTAAGTTACCAGGAACATATGCATAGTCATCAGAGGTCGTTGGATAGTGATAGGTGCATGTGGGTCCTATAATTTAGGAGGTTCTACCACAGAATGGTATCAGAGCGATCATTATAAAGTCTTTGTTGTATTGTTTTACAAAAACTTCAAAATGATTTGGGACAAATAGATATAACTTGTTAATTTGGTACAAATTGCTTCTGGCTTATCTTATTTCATTTTCACCATTCCTTAATTGATTAACAAGGCTTTGTGTGGTGGAGTAGTAATTTTATTATGCCCTATGTAATAACAACTGTTATTTATGTACCTTATAAGCTTTGATGTTTTTGTTCGTAAGAACGATTCATGCATCATGATTAATCCATTCGTTACTTATTTTCCCTCTGAGTCTGGGTTAGGTAGTGAGTCTGGGTTGAGTTGTGTAATTCATCCTGGCTATTCTTTAGACTTGGATCAGATTGTCTTACTTGGATTAACATTGCTTCCTACAGTATGGCTCGTACCAAGATAACACCCCATAAGTCCATTGGACCTAAAGGAGTTCCTCGTCACCAACTTCCTCCTAGGAATGACGGTGCTAGCAGTAGCAGCTCTAGGCCTGATCCCCAGGTAGAGATACAAAGGCTTACAACAGAGTTAGCTCAGGCTACTAGAGATAGGGCTGTGGATGCCATCCATGTGGGTGAGTTACGGGATAGATTGGGATGTCTTACCACCGCTCATAGGAACTACGAACATATGTTAGTTTGTATGGTGGAGGGAAGGAATGAAGCTTGGCATAGAGAAGATGTAGCTAGAGCTAGAACTCATGAGATAGAAATCTATGTAGAAGACCTAGAAGAACATAATACTACCTTGCATGAAGAAGTCCATAGGCTGAGCAACCTCCTGGATCCAAATCATGAGCCTCAAGCCGATGAAATGGACCCTGGTGTCATCATTGCTGATAATGATGAACTTGAAGAAGAAGAAGAAGAAGAAGATCCAGAAGAATTAGTAATGGTTGATGAAAGTGATAATGAAGGCAGAAATGTTTTCGAAATGGATACCGATCACAAAGTTTGATGTGGTCGAGGAGAAGAGTAGAGTTGTAAATAGTGAGATCTAGTTAAGTTTAGTAGTCTTGTGTAGGGCTGGACTTGTGTTTAAATAAGTAAAACCAGTGTAATGCGTTGTAGTAAGCTCTTTTATCTTTTAATAAAGGCTTGTGAGTTAAGTTTGGTTTGTATGAACAGATGCGTCGTACGCGGGGTTCGCATATTCCTAGTACTTCACAAGATGAAGACGATATTCCTAATCCACCACTAGTTCCACCAAATCTAGCTGATGCTATCACCGCCCTTGTCAATGTGACTGTTGAAAATGCTCGATTGCTTCGCGAGATAGCCCAGAGTAATTAGAATATGGTGCAGGGAAACCGTGGCCGCAATCATAATCGGCATGAAGCTACATATGTTGATTTCAGAGATACAAGACCACCAGTGTTCACCAAGGCCAATGAACCCCTAGAGGCTAATGATTGGCTTCAGACTATGGACAGAAATTTGATCTTATTCCATGCACGGAGATGCAGAAACCTATGTTTGCCGCCCAACAACTTAGAGGTGCAGCAGGTGCTTGGTGGGCAAATTTAGTGGCTATGCAACCAGCTGGCATTCCAATAACTTGGGCTGAGTTTCGTACTGCCTTCAGAGCTCATTATATTCCAGAAGGAGTGATGGCCATGAAGCTGGATGAGTTCCTTGCTTTGAAGCAAGGGGACCAAACGGTTATGCAGTATGTGGGTAGATTCAATCACATGTCACAGTATGCATCTGAACATGTCAACACAGATGCTAAGAAAAAGAAATGGTTTATGCAAGGTCTGAATACCAAGCTATAAACAATGATGACTACCTGTACCAATGTTACTTATCATGAGGCAGTAAATATTGCAATTGCTTCTGAGGAAAAGTATCGGCAACATAAGGAGATCAAGAAGAAAAAGAGTGGGTAGTCTGGATCCTTTGGTGGAAATCAAAAGAGACAAAAGATAATCTATCACCCAGTCCACCATTATCGTCCTCTTTATCGTCCGCCGCAGTTCCAAGCCGGGCAACAATCAAATGTCTGTCCTGCCACAACTTACCAAAATCCATAACAGACCAATGCTCCTGGTGTCAATGCTCTAATGTCCCAGGATCACAATTATCCATGTTACAATTGTGGAAGGTTCGGTCATTTCTCTAGGGAATGTCCATATCCCAAATAGTATAATTCAAATTCTTAGAAGGCCCCTGCCAATCAACAACAGGGTCAAGTACAGAACAAGAACAACAATCAGAATGCTCACAAGGGCAAAGATGAAAGGAAGACAGGACGGGTGTTCTATATTCAAGCTGGGGAAATTCTAGAAGGGGAGCCAGTGATGATGGGTATGTTTCCTATCGCCGATCACCCTGCTGTTATGCTTTTTGATTCTGGTGCATCTCATTCATTCATCAATAGAACCTTTGTCGTAAAGCATGAAATTCCAATTAGGGAAACAAAGGAAAATTTCTTTATATAGTCGCCCGGGGGACGTCTGTGTACTAAGGAAATGGTATACCAGGTACCCATAAACCTGGGTGGGTATATTTTTCCCACTACCATGATTATTCTCAAGGATCAGGATATAGATATGATCTTGGGAATGAATTGGATGTATCAGCATAAGGCTGTTATAGATGCTTTAAATAGAACAATAAGGGTGAGTTTGCCAGATAATAATTCTCCACTTCTTATCCAACTTCCAACCTTAAGGAGAACAGTGGAAAGAGTTTGTGCAACTTTTGTCAAGGAGATCAGGGATTTCCTGGTAGTTTGTGAATTTCGTGATGTTTTTCCTGAGGATTTACCCGGTCTACCACCAGATAGGGATGTTCAGTTTAACATAGAGTTAAAGCCTAGAACAGCTCCGATCTCTTGGAGAGCTTATAGGATGCCACCCAAGGAATTAGCCGAGTTGAAGACTCAGTTGCATGAGTTGATTGGAAAGGATTTATTCAACCTAGTTCATCACCTTGGGGAAGTCCGTCAATTTTTGTGAAAAAGAAAGATGAGACACTGAGGTTATGTGTTGACTATCATCTGTTGAATGAAGTGACCATTAAGAATAAGTATCCCTTACCTCAGATAGACTTGCTTTTTGATCAACTGGCTAGAGCCAAAGTTTTTTCCAGGATTGATTTAAGGTCAGGCTATCACCAAATCAAGATTAAGCCTGAAGATATTCCCAAAATGGCATTTACCACAAGATATGGATTATATGAATACTTGGTAATGTCTTTTGGTTTGACAAATGCTCTGGCTCATTTCATGTATCTGATGAATTCAGTATTCATGCCCGAGCTAGACAAATTTGTAGTGGTGTTTGTTGACGACATCCTAGTTTATTCCAAGAACAAGAAGGAACATGCGGAGTATCTCAGAATTGTCCTGACCCATTTGAGAGAACATCAACTATATGCCAAGTTCAGTAAGTGTGACTTTTGGCTTAAGGAAGTACAGTTTCTTAGACATGTCTTATTAGCTGAAGGAGTTGCAGTGGATCCCAGCAAAGTTAAGGATGTGCTTGATTAGAAACCGCCCACCACTGTTCATCAAGTTCGAAGTTTTCTAGGACTGGCAGGGTATTACCGTTGTTTTATTCTAGATTTCTCTAGAGTATCCAAGTCCATCACTGAGTTGTTGAAGAACTAGGTCAAGTTTGTCTGGTCATCTGATTATGAAGAGGCTTTCCAGACTTTGAAGAGACTGTTAACCACTGCACCAGTATTAGGCCAACCTAATATCGAGAAGTCATTTGATGTTTATTGTGATGCTTCAGGTATTAGTATTGGATGTGTATTGATGCAAGAAGGCTGAGTCATTGCCTATGCTTCCAGACAACTTAAGCAACATGAAGAGCACTATCCCACTCATGATCTAGAGTTAGTGTAACACCTCGGGTGTTTAAATATTAAAATCTGGCATGTCATCATATGCATTGCAAAGCATTTGACATTTGGTGAAAACTTTGATATGCATACACTAATACAAGTTTATATTTATGTGGTATATGTTGCAATGTATTGTTTGACTCAAGTTCAATGTTTGTTTGGATTTTGAATTTTTCGAGAAAACCCCGCTTTTCCACATTTAAATCCTACCCTAAAAATCCATTTCAAAATCTAAGCATATTTTGGGGTTGGTCCCAAAAGCAAAAGTGTAGAGCTTGGCAAGTTATACAAAGTTTATTTTTGGAGTTTTTCAAGTTGTTTAGAAAAATTTTGAGTAATTCAAAAAGGCGTAATTCGTTAAATTTCCCTATTTGAATTCAAAAGTTCATTTCAAAATCTAGACCGAATTAGGAAATGGTTGTAAAAGCAAAGTTGTAGAACTTTTGATTTTGAACAACTTTTATTTTTGGAGATTTTTGAGTTGTTATGAAAATTTGGGAGTAATTTGTGAATTTTGGCGAATGGCAAACTTGTAATTTCGATGAACAGTACTCACCGCTCACGCTACACCGGCGGCGACTTTCGGTTTGCTTCCAGGCGCGGTCGTGGCCGTCTTTGGCATCGCGCTGGCGCGGTGAAGGCCACAGCGCAGCTTCCTTGCGCTTCTGAGCTGCTCTATTTAGCCCAGGCCGTCGCCGTTGGCCCCATTCTCTTGCTCTGTTTTCCCGACGCCACCGCCATAGCTCCGGCGAGCCCGCACTGTCCCACTAGTGCCGTGGTCGTCTTGGTAAAGGCCGTTCTAGTTCTGTCTTTCTCTTGCGCATCCACCCAGCCAACTGTGGTCGGCTGATTTCGCCGGGAACTCGCTGACCACGCTCTTCTTCCTCGCGGCCGGCAGAGTCCCCGTCGAGCGAGCGCCGTCGTGGCCAGTACTCTACGGTGAGCTTCTGATCTCGGGAAGCATTGTTTCAGCTTCTCCGTGATGCCGTGGTGCTTAATATCTTGTTGATTGCTCGTTTTGTCCACCACAGCCACTGGAACACCGCCGTCGCCATTGCTCGCACCGCCGTGATCGCTGTGAACGCCGCCCCGCTTCACCGTTGCTTCTCCGGCCTTAATTCTTGCTTGAACGTGTTCGTGGTGAGCTACTGGACCTTCCCATGCCCTCTGTTTCCCCGTTTTCGGCTTTGTTTCGCCAGCGTAGCACTGCCGTGCCACCGCATCCGCCATGGCCGACGTTGAGCTAGCATAGGACCGTTATCGGATCAAGTAGGGACGTCAATAGATGCGCCTAGTCTTGGTGAACGTTTTGGTACCTTGGCCATCGCCATTGGACTCACCGTCGGCGAGTTATCTCCGGTCAGAGCCGTCGCTGCCGTGGTCAACGTCAGAGGTTGAAGATGACATGTGGGACCTGTTGTCAGTGACTCAGCGTTCAAATGGATTTTTCTATTTTCAGATTTGAATGAATAGTGTCTGTTTTTGTTATTTTTGTGTAGATTTATTTAGAGCTCCAAAAATTATGAAAATGTTTGAGTGACTTCTCTATGGGGTATAGTATTTAAGAAAAATATGAAATAGTGTTTTCAGTAATTTTTAAATGTGATAAAAATTGCTCAATTTATTCATAAATGGATTTCCATGTTTTTTCTAGGCTTATTTATTTATCCAAAAATTATGAAATTTGTTTTGCCACTTAGTTAACATGTAATGAACATGTACTAAAATTTTGAGCTCAATTAGAATAAGTTGATTTATTTCATAATTTTGAATTAAATAATTAATTCATAAAAGCAAATAGTAACCTTTAATGATTTAGGTTTTTTTTGACTTTTGGATTGAGTGATGACCTCGGGTCATTTGTTGTTAATGATCCTTGGTAGTTGATATATGTGTTATGAAAAAGATTTAGTTTGTTTGACTTGCAACTGTACCGCGAAGGAAAGTTGTATTCAAATTATTAATTTTGCATCCATCATCGAGCATCATATTTCGTATTCCGCATCATGTTAAACATGGCATTGTTATTACGTGTAGTGAACGAAGGTGAACACGTGGTAGTTAATCAAGTTGTTGAGGAGGTTAATCCGTCTGTTGAAGTCGGATCGAATACTTGTGTAACGTCGCAGGAATCGGACTTTTCCGTCAATGAAGGCAAGCCCCGGATGCATACAACCCTACCTTGTGTTTTACAAATTAATTTCGCTTTTGCTTTCCATTACTGCATTAAGTGATTAAGAGTTAAGTAAAAGCCTAATTGGTGCATTACCACCCTTGTTATTCCATATTTACCATTTTATCAGTTTTAAACTCGTATATGCCTAGTTTTGCTTAGCTATGCGTAGAACGATGAAAGTCGGGTGACTACCTACCACCTGCAAGTTTTAAATGGAACATTGGTTAATTATGTTAGCATGTGATATGGGAATGTGGAGTAATAAATCTAGACCGGGCGGACTCGGTGTGTGTGAGCCACAGGACATGGAGGTCTTATGAGCGGGTTCTTTCCGCCTGTGTCGATTAAGGCACGTCCGTTGTTGAATTGCATGAGGTGAGAATTTGTAGTACTAACCACATACTCCGGTAAGCCTAAACTTGGCAATTCTATTACGAGAATGGCTACTCGCGCACTGGGAGTGGAGAGATGGTGGGAATAGCGTGTACCCACGTGGCCATGGGCTGGAATGGTGGAGTACTGTGTTCTCGGGTGGCGCGGACCCTTTCTTGTTTTAGAGGATCCAAGGGTAGGTTGGTATATGGAGGTCAGGGACCTACATATGTCGTGTGGTCTGGAATTCCCAGCTGGGTTTATAATCGGTTCGAATCATCGTTGCTCCTCAGTTATGGAGACTCAACTCACTATTCATCATCGTAGAATTAATAACCGGAACTTGAATAAGGCTTGTGAAGGTGCTGAATATGAAGTTTCATGATCTCAGTGCAGATCGTGTCAGCTTTATATATAATTCTTGAGAAGTTTTCTATATAAAGAATGTTGTTAAAAGAGCTTTTACGCAAAAGAACTTTGATCATTGTTAAAGCTATACCTTGAATCCCTGAGCCTGCATTACTGAGTTTATCAGTTAATATTTCGGATAAGTCTTGTTGAGTACTTTTGTACTCAGGGTTCGTTGACCCCTTGTTGCAGGTGAACCTCATGAGCAGATCTGTTTTGGATCATGCTGCATGACTATCGTTCGTTCTGACGATGAGAAGTAAATATGTGATCCTTGGGCAGGATGTTTATTTTGTGTGTTATGTATATATTAATTATGCCACTCCACTACTACTATGGTTTGTAATAATTAAAGAACTTAGTTTGTAAGGTTTGAAATAACTGGTTTGTAAACTATGTTATCGTAAGACTTCCGCTGTTTTTACTCTGGTTTTGATATTTGAATGAATGTTGTAATACTGCAATGACTCTGTAACATGATCCTACTTGGAAATCGTGGATGATTCGGGGTTCCCCGAGGACACCCGACAGTCTTTTTAAGTTCATGGAAACATATGCATAGATGTCAAAGGTCGCCGAACCATGACAGGTGCATGTGGGCCCTATAACTTAGGAGGTTCTACCACAGAATGGTATCGGAGCCATCGTTACAAGGTTTTTGTTGTATTGTTTTACAAAAACTTTAAAATGATTTGGATGACTAAATTTAACTTGTTAATTTGGTCCAAATTGCCTCTGACTTATCTTATTTCTTTCTCACCATTCCCTATTTGATTAAAAGGTTTTTGTGTGGTGGAGTAGTAATCATACTATGCCCTATATAAGAATAAATGTTGTTTATGTGCATTATAAATTTTTGATGTTTTTGTTCATAAGAACGATTCATGCATCAGGAATAATTCACTCGTTACTTACTTCACCTCTTAGTCTAGAGTTAAGTAGTGAGTCTGGTTTGAGGAATGTAAACCATCTTAGCTACTTTCTGGATTTTGATCAATGGTCTTACTTGGATTAAATTGGCTACCTACAGTATGGCTCGTGCCAAGATGACGCCTCGTAAGTCCATCGGACCCAAAGGAGTTCCTCGTCACCAACTTGCCCCTAGAAATGATGGTACCAGCAGCAACAGTACTAGGCCTGATCCCCAGGCAGAGATACTGAGGGTTTCTATGGAGTTAGCACAATCTACTAGAGATAGGGCTTTGGATGTTATACAAATAGGAGAATTATAGGGTCAATTGAGGCAGCTCACCACCACACATAGGAACTACGAAAGTATGTTAGTTCGTACGGTGGAGGGAAGAAATGAAGCTTGGCACAGGGAAAATGTAGCTAGAGCTAGAACTCATGAGCTAGAATTCTATGTAGAAGATTTAGAAGAACATAATACATATCTACATGAGGAAGTTCATAGGCTTAGCAATCTACTAAATCCGAATCATGAGCCTCAAGCTGATGCCATGGACCCCGGTGTCATCCTTGCTGATGATGATGAATTGGGAGAAGAAGAAGAAGATCCTGAAGAATTAGTAATGATCGATGAAAGTGATGATGAAGGCGGTAATAATTCCGGAATGGATACCGAGCCTGAAGTTTGAAGAAATTGAGGAAAAGAGTAGAGTTGTATAATAGTAGCTCTAGTTAAGTTAAGTAGTTTTGTTCTTGTACTCGTGGGTTTGTTTGTACATTAGTAAACTCTTTATAATGTGTCTAGAGTAAGCTTTGGTACAATTCAATAAAGACATGTGAATAAAGTTTGGTTTGTTATGAGCAGATGCGTCGTACGCGGGGTTTGTATATTCTTGGAACTTCACCAGATGAGGATGGTATTCCAGATCCGCCACCTGTTCCAACCAATTTAGCTGATGCTATAACTGCACTTGTTAATGTGACAGCTGAAAATTCTCGTTTGCTTCATGAGATGGCCCAGAGTAATCAGAATCAGATGTACGGAAACTATGGACGCCACCATAACCGATAAGAGGCTACATATGTTGATTTCACAGACACAAGACCCCTAGTGTTCACCAAGGCAGATGAACCATTGGAGGCTGATGACTGGCTTCGAACCATGGAGCAGAAATTTGACCTTATCCCATGCACGGAGTAGCAGAAACCTACGTTTGCCGCCCAACAACTTAGAGGAGCAGCAAGTGCTTGGTGGGCAAACTTAGTGGCTATGCAACCTGCTGGTATTCCAATAACTTGGGCTGAGTTCCATACTGCCTTCAGAGCCCATTATATCCCTAAAGGAGTGATGGCTATGAAGCTAGATGAATTCCTTGCTTTGAAACAAGGAGATCAAACCATAATGTAGTATGTGGGAAGATTTAATCATCTGTCCCAATATGCATCCGAACATGTCAATACTGATGCCAAGAAGAAGAGGTGGTTTATGAGAGGCCTAAATACCAAGTTGCAGACTATGATGACCACTTGCACTAATGTTACTTATCATGAGGCAGTAAATATTGCAATTGCTTCAGAATCAAAGTATCGGCAGCATAAGGAGCTCAAAAAGAAAAAGAGTGTGCCATCTGGATCTTTTGGAGGAAATCCGAAGAGGCAGAGGGTGATTTATCATCCAGTACATCATAATTGTCCTCCTTATCGTCCGCCGCAGTTCCAAGCCAGGCAACAGTCAAATGTCCGTCCTGCTATAACCTATCCGAGTTCACAGTCAACCAATACTCCTGGTGGCAATGCTCCAACATCCCAGGGTCACAACTATCCGTGTTACAATTGTGGAAGAACTGGTCATTTTTCCAGGGAATGTCCATATCCTAGGCAGGCTAATCAAAATTATCAGAAGGCCCCTGCTAATCAACAACAGGGTCAGGCACCAAACAAGAACAACAATCAGAATGCTCAGAAGGGCAAAGATGAGAGGAAGACAGGACGGGTGTTCTATATTCAAGCTGGAGAAATTCCGAAAGAGGAGCCAGTGATGATGGGTATGTTTCCTGTTGCCAATCACCCTGCAGTTATACTTTTTGATTCTGGCGCATCGCATTCATTCATCAATAGAACATTTGTCGTGAAGCATGAAATTTCAATTGGGGCAACAAAGGAAAGTTTCTTTATACAGTCGCCCGGGGGACGTCTATGTACTAAGGAAATGGCATACCAGGTACCCGTAAACCTGGGTGGGCATATTTTTCCCACTACCATGATTATCCTTAAGGATCAGGATATAGATGTAATCTTGGGAATGAATTGGATGTATCAGCATAAGGCTGTTATAGATATTTTGAATAGGACTTTAAGAGTAAGTTTGCCTGATAGTAATTCTCAACTTCTTATCCAACTTCCAACCCTAAGAAGATCAGTGGGCAAGATTTGTGCAACTGCTATCAAAGAGATTAGAGATATTCCGGTAGTGTGTGAATTTCTGGATGTGTTTCTTGAAGATTTACCCGGTCTACCACCTGATAGGGATGTACAGTTTAATATAGAGTTACAACCTGGAATAGCTCCGATTTCTCGGAGAGCTTATAGGATGCCACCTAAGGAATTGGCCGAGTTGAAGACTCAGTTACAAGAATTGATTGAGAAAGGGTTTATCCAACCTAGTTCTTCACCTTGGGGATGTCCGGCAATTTTTGTGAAAAAGAAAGATGAGACCCTGAGGTTATGTGTTGACTATCGTCCGTTGAATGAAGTGACCATCAAGAATAAATATCCATTACCTCGGATAGATCTGCTTTTTGATCAATTGCCCAGAGCCAAAGTTTTCTCCAAGATAGATTTGAGATCAGGATATCACCAAATCAAGATAAAGCCTGAAGATATTCCTAAAACGGCGTTTACCACAAGATATGGATTATATGAATACTTGGTAATGTCTTTTGGTTTGACAAATGCTCCAGCTCATTTCATGTATCTAATGAACTCAGTATTCATGCCTGAGCTAGACAGGTTTGTAGTGGTGTTTATTGATGACATTTTAGTATATTCCAAGAATAAGAAAGAACATGCGGAACATCTCAGAATTGTTCTGACCCATTTGAGAGAACATCAACTATATGCCAAGTTCAGCAAGTGTGATTTTTGGCTTAAGGTAGTGCAATTTCTTGGACATGTCTTGTCAGCCGAAGGAGTTGCAGTTGATCCAAGCAAAGTGAAGGATGTGCTTGATTGGAAACCGCAAACCACAGTTCATCAAGTTCGGAGTTTTTTGGGTTTGGCGGGGTATTACTGTCGGTTTATTCTAGATTTCTCAAAAATATCAAAGTCCATAACTGAATTATTGAAGAACCAAGTCAAGTTTGTCTGGTCATCAGATTGTGAGGAGGCTTTCCAGACTTTGAAGAGACTGTTAACCACTGCACCAGTATTAGCCCAACCTGACATCGAGAAGCCATTTGATGTTTATTGTGATGCTTTAGGTATTGGTATTGGATGTGTGTTGATGCAAGAAGGCCGAGTCATTGCTTATGCGTCCCGGCAACTTAAGCAACATGAAGAACACTATCCGACCCATGACTTGGAGTTAGCAGCTGTAGTTCATGCTCTGAAGATTTGGCGACATTACCTGCTTGGTAATACATGTCATATGTATACAGACCACAAAAGCCTAAAGTATATCTTTACTCAGTCAGAGTTGAATATGCGACAAATTGCGACCTTGACGGCGTTTGGAGCCATAGGCCACTGATCTCCGAAGATCATAAAGGTAGCCATCCAGTGTTGGAAAGCCATCATCCTTCTCCTCGGCTTCCTTCCATAGTTGGGGGGAGGGTTCCTTCCCTGCTCCCCTTTGTTGGAGCCTCCAGACAAGAACCGTTGCATAAGGCTATAGTCCTTGACATGCTTGATAGGAAAGGCCTGGTTTAGCACGGCCCTTCGAGTAATTTTTTGAAGTGGTTCAGAGTGCCCTCCATTGGCTTCCGACCCCCTTGCGGTCAGCAGTGACCGAGCGAGTCCTTGCGTTGTTGCTTCTTATCTTCCTTTTGGGAATGATTGGAGGTTCCTTTGCTGGCACCCTCGTCCCACCTTGCCATGCCCCGAGGTGATTGAGGATTGCTCCACCACCTCTTCTCCTAAGGTGTGGCAGTGGCATGTCTAGGAGTTCCTTGGTGGTTCACGGGCCCTTCGTCCCAGCTTAGAACCAAAGACTCGTAGGTCCTCTGAACGGAAGGCTCCTATCACGTCGGCACTCGGCGATGTTAGGGGCTCATTGCACTATCGGAGGAGCAACTAGATGTACCTACAAGGGTCTCACCGGCCTTCTAATGGTAGTTCTTGAGGTCCCATTGGTTCCTGGGCGCTTGTCGTGCCCAATTGTGAGACCTTTCATTTCCCACAAAGATCTCCTTCAAATCTCTGCCCTACTCTGGACTGCGTTGGATGGTAGGTGCCCCAACCATGCTCGTGCCGATCGGCCAAGAACAGTGGGAGGTTGCAGATTAAGTCATCATTAATCCACCCACTGGCTTTGATAGCAAGCCGATGTCTTCAAGCCAATTCTAGGTTTTGGCTCCCTAGAGTACTTAGGGATATTGTAGCTGGTCATACCTTGGCAGGAAAGCAGCGTTGAGGATGGTCTTCCGAAGGCCTGATAGCCTGGTAGGCTAGGCTTTGGGCTTTATTCCTCGCCGCTTCATGCTCCACCCACGATGATGATCATAGCCGTGGTGGCTCCTTCGCTTGGGTCACTGTAGGTGCGTCTAACGGGCATCGATGGTGCTACGTGCATCATGGATATGGCCGAGACGCTGATGTATCTGGGCCACAGCCCGATGCCCGCCACCTTGTGGAGCCTAGTGGACTGATGCATCCCTAGCGGGATGCATTGAGGGTGTGCGCTGGCTGTGTCCGAGCTCATGTCGCTGAGACATGAGCTCTCTGCCTGCTGTGCCCTACCGCTCAAGCAATGTGCGATTTCGTGGTGGGCCCAATGATCCTCGTGCGTTGCGGCCCTAGAAGGCCATGACAAGGCCGTTGCGACTACGATGTTTTGGCTTGCCGACCAATGAGGAAGGGTTTCATCGTCGGCGATGATCCTTCGTATTCAAATCAGGGCCACAGGCTCGTGCGCGCCCACTGTCTCCACGGCGTTCGATCTTCCCGAGCGACCTCCACGTATTCCCTCCGAACAGCTATTGTCCGACATCGTGTTGAGCTCTCACTTTCCGGCTCTCACTGCTCCACCCCTACGCGAGCCATCCTTCGCGGAGACCTTTTGACATGTCCCTCGGGGTACCCCCGCCATGAAACATTCCTGGGTGGGGTGATGGATCCCCCTACTTGAGTCAGAGCTAGATCTGACCCTGGGTCCTCCATGAGGAGGCCCATGGTGAGATTTCATGATGCTTTCGATCATCCCCACAAACTCATTGTTCGTGGGGGACGGATCGGGCGCTGTGCCACAAGTGGCTAACGGTCGACGTGGCATTGCGGAGACTGAACAGAAGTGCCATTGGGGCACTCCATGCGAAGTGTTCTAGAGAGAGGGTGAGGTGGCATGGGTCCTCCATAGTTGAAGTCAATGGGGGGAGAGATGGGATGGTGACGTGGGGCCAATGCCACTCTCCTCTCCACAGTGATGATGAATTCTAGGTCACCGTAAACACACATGTGCCCTGGGACCCCCACTGATTTGTGGCAAGCCATCCGAGGCCTAATTTGGAACGCGCAAGGTGCCTACCTGGTGCACCAGTGTTGGTGTTTCGAACAAACACCAACTAGTAAATTTATAATTGTTGCGTGTTGGCTCGGATGGTGTACTAAAGGACAGAAGGTTTATACTGGTTCGGACAGAATGTCCCTCATGTCTACTTTGCTGGCTTCATGTTATTAGCACCTAAAAAGTTCATAGTAGGGGGTACAACGGTCGAGAGGGGACATATCCAAAGCCTCTGAGAAAGGTCGAAAGGACACCAAAAGCTCGTTTGCTTGCTGCTGTCTGTGTGTTGTGTTGAATTGATTCATCGTCTTGCGTATCAAAAATGATTGGTCCCCTTAGTGGGGTGCCCTACCACCCCCTTTTATAGACCAAGGGGGGAGTAGGGGTTATAGATGGGAGAAAGAGAAAAAAACCAAGGTAGAGAAGGTCCTTCGAGGGGCCTGTCTTCCTTTTCCCCTTCTTGTTCTGCCCCCCGCTAACTGGCAAACCGTGTCAGGGATGGCGTGTTCGTTGATCATTACAGGGCCATGCCCGGCGGCTTTCAGCAAGTGGGGTGCGTCCCATCCTACAACTCGCAGATGGTGCGGCATGCCCAAGAGCCATCTATGACCCTCGGGGAGTAGACGGGGTACAGTACCATCGTCCATTACTGTAGGTGATGTGAGTTATGTCTTGGATCATAGTGATTGTTTGTATGTTTGTGTAGTATCCACGTCCAAGGGCTGATGGCGGCGCCCTAAAACATTGTGGGACAAAGTCGGTGCCTACAACACTGTTCAAGCTCTGGCAGTTTAGAAAGGGCCTAAAGCACACCATCCCGTCGTATCTTGATGTAACCTCCTATAGCATGCATGGGCATGACCCTCGTTACTGCGGTTGACTCGAATGTCCTATCATACCCTGTGCTCATCTTTATGAGGGAGCAGGGTATAGTCATCGGGCGAGGCAGAGCCAGCCCTCAGATGTCGGCGAGGCGGAGCCTGCCCTCAGACATCGAGCGAGGCGGAGATAGCCATCAACCATCGGCGAGGGGAGATAGCCCTCGGACATCAGGCGAACAAAGCCTGCCCTTGGCCGTCGGTGAGCGTGGGCCTGCCCTCATCCGTCGGCAAGTAGAGCCTACCCTCGGACGTCGGGCAAGGCAGAGCTACCCTCAACCATCGGGTAAGCGGAGTCTTAGCCCTTGGGGTGGGCCAGGTAGAATCAATCTTCCATCATTCAGGCTGAAGTGTAGTAGCATTCTTCTGATCGGAAGCGTCAACGTTCGATGGGTTATTAATTCCACCTCATTGGGTACCTTGGTATTAGGTCCCCGACAAGGTCAGACAAGACGGAGCTCGCATCCTTGGGGTCAGGTGAGACGAGCCTACACCCAATGGGGTCGGGCAGATAGACCCACGGCCTTGGCGTGAGACCCCCGCGACCTTAGGGTCAGGTGAGACAGAGCCCGCACCCAAGGGGTCCGGTGAGATGGAGCCCAGTCTTGGGCGAGACCCCCCACAGCCCTTGGGGTCTGACGAGACCTTTTACATACACGTCTTGCTCCATCCGGGGAAGTCAGCATGGTGCTAACTTCCTTGCTTTGGGTATCCCTAATATCGATACCCGATAGTAGCCCTCAAGCCTACGGAGAGTTGAATACTCCTCGTAGAGGCTTTTTCGGATAGGTTGAACTCTGAGGTCGTTGGCCTTCTTTCGTAGCCCATGTCATGTCCTGGTAGGAACAAAGGTTCCTTTTTGTCACGATCGGCCCTCTTGGGGGCATGTACCATAGGATTCGAGAGGTCGGAAAGATTTTTCTTGATTCCGTCCCCTAGGATCTGATTGGTCTGTCTCATACTGCGACCGCGTGTTCGTCTCCTTGTGAGTCCAACTTTCTCGAGCCCCCCACGGTCGTAGGGGTCCGGTCGGGGTTGGCTCGTCTTCTTTCTGTCCCGTCCCTCAAACTTTTTTTCCATAAAACAAAGGGGCTGAGCCATGCACTTTTTATCTCAAATGGATGAACATTGTGCTCTGGGCGCGCTACTAACAGCTAGTACGAGTGGGGCCTAGCTTTTCTATCTTGGGGGTCCAGCATGGGTCAACTGGTGACTGACTCTAGATTCTTAGTCGTCAATCTATATATTTCTTGAGTTTGTTTGACCAGTCCCAAGGGCTCATTGCCTTTCTTCGAGGAAGACCATGGACTGGGAGCCAACTAAGACTCGACGTGGACCGGGATGCTCGTGGTGCTCATGCGCCTAGGTATTGGCCGCTAGTGGGCCCATTCGCTTTCCACCCCTCCTCCTTAGGGTGCCCCAGAATGGCTATGAACCCGTCGGTGGGTGGCCAGCCGTTCGAGCTCCTGGCCTAAAGCTCATAGGAGCATTTTTTAAGCTCTGTATCCCTTCTTACCCTGTTATGGTTCTTAGCCCATCGATTGGGCAAACCATCATCCGGCGTGTCCTTTAAGGGCTCGGTAGAGATTTGTGTGCGCCACGATCTTCCGAGGGAGGTGACGTGACATGGTGTAGTGGGTGGCATGAATCTAGGTAGAACGGTTTGCCCTCGCGCCCCTGCTCTGCCCTATAAATAGTGGCCTTCCCCTTCATGTTTCTGCACACCAAAACCGTAGCCTTACTATAACACCTCGGGTGTTTTAAATACTAAAACCTGCCATGTCATCATATGCATTGCAAAGCATTTGGCCTTAGTGAAAACTTTGATATGCATACACTAAAACAAGTTTACATTTATGTTATATGTGTTGTATTGTATTGTTTGAATCAAGTTCAAAGTTTTGTTTGGATTTGAATTTTCAAGAAAACCCTGATTTTTAGTACTTAAATCCTACCCTGAAAACCCATTTCAAAATCTAAGCACATTTTGGGGTTGAGTCTAAAAGCAAAAGTGTAGAGCTTGTCAAGTTATACAAAGTTTGTTTTTGGAATTTTCAAAGTTGTTATGAAAAATTTGAAGTAATTTGAAAAGGCGAAATTCTTTAAATGTCCCCTATTTGAATTCAAAATTTCATTTCAAAATGTAGACTGAATTAGGGGGTGGTTATAAAAGCAAAGTTGTAGAACTTTGAATTTTGAACAACTTTTATTTTTGGAGATTTTTGTGTTGTTATACAAATTTGGTAGTAATTTGGAAATTTAGACGAATGGCAATTCTGTAAATTTGGTGAACAGTGCTCGCCGCTTAAGCTACACTGCCGGTGACCTTCTGCTAGGTTCCAGGCATGCCTGTGGCCGCCCTTGGCTTTGCGCTGGCGTGGAGAAGGCCCTGCGTGGCTTCTCTTTGCTTCCTGGTTGCCTTTAAAAGCCCTGGTCCCGTCGCCGTTCGTCTCATTTCTATTCCTCTGCTTTTTCTCGTCGCCACTGCTCAACTCCAGCGAGACCGCATCATCACAGCCAAGCCTGTCCTAGCTTCGTATTCTCCTTGTGAACCCAGTCCTCCAGCCATTGTTGCCTGATTGCGCCAGGAAACGCCGCTCGTCTTCTTTCTTCTTCACGGCCGACAGCGCCATCGTGGTGTGTGCGTCGCCATGGCCAGCGCGTTACGGTCTGCCTCTGACCTTGCAAAGCCTTACTTCAGCTTCGTCTCGATGCTATGGTGCTTAATACCTTGTTGCTTGATCGTTTTGTCCACCGCAGTCACCAGAACACCGCCACCGATGATGTTTTGCTCCGCCGTGTTTGCTCAGATCGTCGAACCACCTTGCTGTTGCTCCTTCGACTAGGTCTTTGACTCCAACGCGTTCAGGGTGAGCTAGTGGTGCTTCCTAGACCCTTTGTTTAACTGCTACCGGTCTCCTATCGTCGGCATAGCGCCGCCGTGCAGTCGCATCCGCCATGGCCGGCGTCAGGCTTGAATCGTGTTGTAATTAAGTTAGCTAGTGTCTCCAATCGATGCACCATGTTGTTGTGATCGTGTTGGTGACTTTGCTGTCGCCGGTGACCTCACCATCGGTGAGATTTCACCGGTCAGAGCCGTCGCCGCCGCGGTCAACGCAGGAGGTAGGAGATGACAGGTGGGGTCGCGTGTCAGTGACCGTGAGTTCGAAATGAATTTTCTGTTTTTTAGATTTGAATGAATAGTATGAGTTTTTGCTATTTTTGTGTGGATCTATTAAAGCTCCAAAAATTATGAAAATTTTTATGTGATTTCTCTGTGATGTATATTATTTAGGAAAAATATGAAATGTTGATTTTCAGTACTTTTTGAATGTGATAAAAATTGCTCAATTAATTAATAAATGAGTTTTCATGATTTTTCTAGGGTTAATTCTTTATCCAAAAATTATGAAACTTGTTTTGCCACTTAGTTATCATGAGATGAACATTTACAAAAATTTTGAGGTCAATTGGGACAAGTTGATTTATTTCATAATTTGTAATTAAATAATTAATTCATAAAAGCAAATAGTAACCTTTAATGATTTAGGTTTTGATTGAATTTTAGATTGAGTGATGACCTTGGGTCATTAGTTGATAGTGATTCTTGGCAATGGAATGAAGTGTTACAAAAAAGGTTTAATTAGTTCGACTTGTAACTATCCCGCGAAGGAAAGTTGAATTCAAGTTGTTAATTTTTGCATCCATCATCGAGCATCATGTTTTATATTTCGCATCATGTTAAACATGGCATTGTTACTACATGTAGTGAACGAAGGTGAACACGTGGTAGTTAATCAAGTTGTAGAAGAAGTTAATCCGTATGTTGTGGTCGGATCTGATAATTGTGGAACGTCGTAGGAACCTGACTTTTCCATGAACCAAGGCAAGCCCCGGATGCATTTAAACCTACCTTGTGTTTTATAAATTTCTATCGCTTTTGCTTTTATATACTGCATTAAGTGAATAGGGGTCTGGTGGAAACCTAATTGGTGCATTACCAACCTTGTTTTTCCATATCTACCTTGTTACCAGTTTTACTTCGTAAATGCCTAGTTATGCTTAGCCATGCTTAGACAGATAAAAGTCGGGTGATTACTTGTCACCCGCGAGTTTTAATGAATCTTTGGTTACATTTGGTTACTTATGTTATCATGAGATATGGGCATGTGGAGTAATAAATCTAGACCGGGCGGACTCGGTGTGTGAGAGCCACAAGACATGGAGGTCTTGTGAGCGAGTTCTTTCCACCTATGTCGATTAAGGTCCGTCCATTGTTGAACTACGTGAGATGAGACTTTGTAGTACTAACCACATACTCCGGTAAGCCTTAACTTGGTGATTCTATTACGGGAATGGCTACTCACGCACTGGGAGTGGAGAGATGGAGAGAATAGCGTGTACCCACATGGCAATGGGCTGGATTAGTGGAGTACTGTATTCTCGGATGGCGCAGACCCATTCTTGTTTTAGGGGACCTGAGGGTAGGTTGGTATATGTAGGTCGGGGGACCTGCATATGTCGTGTGGTCTGGAATTCCCAGCTGGGTTATAATCGGTTCGAATCATCGTTGCTCCTCGGTTATGGAGACTCAACTCTTTGTTCATCATCGTAGTTAATAACTGGAACTCGAGTAAGGTTTGAGAAAGAGTTTGATATGAAGTTCATGATCTCATTATGGATCATGGCAGATTCATATGTGGTTCTTATAAAGTTTTATATGTTGAAGTAAAGAATTTTGTTAAAGAGCTTTTACGTAAAAGAACTTTGATTATTGCTAAAGTCATACCTTGAATCCCTGAGCCTGCATTCCTGAGTCTTCTCAGTTTTATTTTAGTTAAGTCTTGTTGAGTACTTTTGTACTCAGGGTTCATTGACCCTTGTTGCAGGTGAGCCTCATGAGCAGGTCTGTTGTGGACCATGCTGCATGACTGTTGTTCAGGTCGATGACGATAAGTGAACGTGTGATCCTTGGGCAGGATACTTATATTGTGTGTTTGTATTATGTTATAATGCCACTCCACTACTATTATGGTTTGTATTAATTATCGAACTTAGTTTGTAAGGTTTGAAACAACTAGTTTGTAAACTAAGTTATCATAAGACTTCCGCTAATTTACTTTGATGTAGATATTTGAATAAATGTTGTAATACTGCAATGACTCTATAATGGGATCCTGCTCGGAAATCGTGGATGATTCGGGGTTCCCCGTGGACACTCGATAGTCTTCTTAAGTTACCAGGAACATATGCATAGTCATCAGAGGTCGTTGGATAGTGATAGGTGCATGTGGGTCCTATAATTTAGGAGGTTCTACCACAGAATGGTATCAGAGCGATCATTATAAAGTCTTTGTTGTATTGTTTTACAAAAACTTCAAAATGATTTGGGACAAATAGATATAACTTGTTAATTTGGTACAAATTGCTTCTGGCTTATCTTATTTCATTTTCACCATTCCTTAATTGATTAACAAGGCTTTGTGTGGTGGAGTAGTAATTTTATTATGCCCTATGTAATAACAACTGTTATTTATGTACCTTATAAGCTTTGATGTTTTTGTTCGTAAGAACGATTCATGCATCATGATTAATCCATTCGTTACTTATTTTCCCTCTGAGTCTGGGTTAGGTAGTGAGTCTGGGTTGAGTTGTGTAATTCATCCTGGCTATTCTTTAGACTTGGATCAGATTGTCTTACTTGGATTAACATTGCTTCCTACAGTATGGCTCGTACCAAGATAACACCCCATAAGTCCATTGGACCTAAAGGAGTTCCTCGTCACCAACTTCCTCCTAGGAATGACGGTGCTAGCAGTAGCAGCTCTAGGCCTGATCCCCAGGTAGAGATACAAAGGCTTACAACAGAGTTAGCTCAGGCTACTAGAGATAGGGCTGTGGATGCCATCCATGTGGGTGAGTTACGGGATAGATTGGGATGTCTTACCACCGCTCATAGGAACTACGAACATATGTTAGTTTGTATGGTGGAGGGAAGGAATGAAGCTTGGCATAGAGAAGATGTAGCTAGAGCTAGAACTCATGAGATAGAAATCTATGTAGAAGACCTAGAAGAACATAATACTACCTTGCATGAAGAAGTCCATAGGCTGAGCAACCTCCTGGATCCAAATCATGAGCCTCAAGCCGATGAAATGGACCCTGGTGTCATCATTGCTGATAATGATGAACTTGAAGAAGAAGAAGAAGAAGAAGATCCAGAAGAATTAGTAATGGTTGATGAAAGTGATAATGAAGGCAGAAATGTTTTCGAAATGGATACCGATCACAAAGTTTGATGTGGTCGAGGAGAAGAGTAGAGTTGTAAATAGTGAGATCTAGTTAAGTTTAGTAGTCTTGTGTAGGGCTGGACTTGTGTTTAAATAAGTAAAACCAGTGTAATGCGTTGTAGTAAGCTCTTTTATCTTTTAATAAAGGCTTGTGAGTTAAGTTTGGTTTGTATGAACAGATGCGTCGTACGCGGGGTTCGCATATTCCTAGTACTTCACAAGATGAAGACGATATTCCTAATCCACCACTAGTTCCACCAAATCTAGCTGATGCTATCACCGCCCTTGTCAATGTGACTGTTGAAAATGCTCGATTGCTTCGCGAGATAGCCCAGAGTAATTAGAATATGGTGCAGGGAAACCGTGGCCGCAATCATAATCGGCATGAAGCTACATATGTTGATTTCAGAGATACAAGACCACCAGTGTTCACCAAGGCCAATGAACCCCTAGAGGCTAATGATTGGCTTCAGACTATGGACAGAAATTTGATCTTATTCCATGCACGGAGATGCAGAAACCTATGTTTGCCGCCCAACAACTTAGAGGTGCAGCAGGTGCTTGGTGGGCAAATTTAGTGGCTATGCAACCAGCTGGCATTCCAATAACTTGGGCTGAGTTTCGTACTGCCTTCAGAGCTCATTATATTCCAGAAGGAGTGATGGCCATGAAGCTGGATGAGTTCCTTGCTTTGAAGCAAGGGGACCAAACGGTTATGCAGTATGTGGGTAGATTCAATCACATGTCACAGTATGCATCTGAACATGTCAACACAGATGCTAAGAAAAAGAAATGGTTTATGCAAGGTCTGAATACCAAGCTATAAACAATGATGACTACCTGTACCAATGTTACTTATCATGAGGCAGTAAATATTGCAATTGCTTCTGAGGAAAAGTATCGGCAACATAAGGAGATCAAGAAGAAAAAGAGTGGGTAGTCTGGATCCTTTGGTGGAAATCAAAAGAGACAAAAGATAATCTATCACCCAGTCCACCATTATCGTCCTCTTTATCGTCCGCCGCAGTTCCAAGCCGGGCAACAATCAAATGTCTGTCCTGCCACAACTTACCAAAATCCATAACAGACCAATGCTCCTGGTGTCAATGCTCTAATGTCCCAGGATCACAATTATCCATGTTACAATTGTGGAAGGTTCGGTCATTTCTCTAGGGAATGTCCATATCCCAAATAGTATAATTCAAATTCTTAGAAGGCCCCTGCCAATCAACAACAGGGTCAAGTACAGAACAAGAACAACAATCAGAATGCTCACAAGGGCAAAGATGAAAGGAAGACAGGACGGGTGTTCTATATTCAAGCTGGGGAAATTCTAGAAGGGGAGCCAGTGATGATGGGTATGTTTCCTATCGCCGATCACCCTGCTGTTATGCTTTTTGATTCTGGTGCATCTCATTCATTCATCAATAGAACCTTTGTCGTAAAGCATGAAATTCCAATTAGGGAAACAAAGGAAAATTTCTTTATATAGTCGCCCGGGGGACGTCTGTGTACTAAGGAAATGGTATACCAGGTACCCATAAACCTGGGTGGGTATATTTTTCCCACTACCATGATTATTCTCAAGGATCAGGATATAGATATGATCTTGGGAATGAATTGGATGTATCAGCATAAGGCTGTTATAGATGCTTTAAATAGAACAATAAGGGTGAGTTTGCCAGATAATAATTCTCCACTTCTTATCCAACTTCCAACCTTAAGGAGAACAGTGGAAAGAGTTTGTGCAACTTTTGTCAAGGAGATCAGGGATTTCCTGGTAGTTTGTGAATTTCGTGATGTTTTTCCTGAGGATTTACCCGGTCTACCACCAGATAGGGATGTTCAGTTTAACATAGAGTTAAAGCCTAGAACAGCTCCGATCTCTTGGAGAGCTTATAGGATGCCACCCAAGGAATTAGCCGAGTTGAAGACTCAGTTGCATGAGTTGATTGGAAAGGATTTATTCAACCTAGTTCATCACCTTGGGGAAGTCCGTCAATTTTTGTGAAAAAGAAAGATGAGACACTGAGGTTATGTGTTGACTATCATCTGTTGAATGAAGTGACCATTAAGAATAAGTATCCCTTACCTCAGATAGACTTGCTTTTTGATCAACTGGCTAGAGCCAAAGTTTTTTCCAGGATTGATTTAAGGTCAGGCTATCACCAAATCAAGATTAAGCCTGAAGATATTCCCAAAATGGCATTTACCACAAGATATGGATTATATGAATACTTGGTAATGTCTTTTGGTTTGACAAATGCTCTGGCTCATTTCATGTATCTGATGAATTCAGTATTCATGCCCGAGCTAGACAAATTTGTAGTGGTGTTTGTTGACGACATCCTAGTTTATTCCAAGAACAAGAAGGAACATGCGGAGTATCTCAGAATTGTCCTGACCCATTTGAGAGAACATCAACTATATGCCAAGTTCAGTAAGTGTGACTTTTGGCTTAAGGAAGTACAGTTTCTTAGACATGTCTTATTAGCTGAAGGAGTTGCAGTGGATCCCAGCAAAGTTAAGGATGTGCTTGATTAGAAACCGCCCACCACTGTTCATCAAGTTCGAAGTTTTCTAGGACTGGCAGGGTATTACCGTTGTTTTATTCTAGATTTCTCTAGAGTATCCAAGTCCATCACTGAGTTGTTGAAGAACTAGGTCAAGTTTGTCTGGTCATCTGATTATGAAGAGGCTTTCCAGACTTTGAAGAGACTGTTAACCACTGCACCAGTATTAGGCCAACCTAATATCGAGAAGTCATTTGATGTTTATTGTGATGCTTCAGGTATTAGTATTGGATGTGTATTGATGCAAGAAGGCTGAGTCATTGCCTATGCTTCCAGACAACTTAAGCAACATGAAGAGCACTATCCCACTCATGATCTAGAGTTAGTGTAACACCTCGGGTGTTTAAATATTAAAATCTGGCATGTCATCATATGCATTGCAAAGCATTTGGCATTTGGTGAAAACTTTGATATGCATACACTAATACAAGTTTATATTTATGTGGTATGTGTTGCAATGTATTGTTTGACTCAAGTTCAATGTTTGTTTGGATTTTGAATTTTTCGAGAAAACCCCGCTTTTCCACATTTAAATCCTACCCTAAAAATCCATTTCAAAATCTAAGCATATTTTGGGGTTGGGCCCAAAAGCAAAAGTGTAGAGCTTGGCAAGTTATACAAAGTTTATTTTTGGAGTTTTTCAAGTTGTTTAGAAAATTTTGAGTAATTCAAAAAGGCGTAATTCGTTAAATTTCCCTATTCAAATTCAAAAGTTCATTTCAAAATCTAGACCGAATTAGGAGATGGTTATAAAAGCAAAGTTGTAGAACTTTTGATTTTGAACAACTTTTATTTTTGGAGATTTTTGAGTTGTTATGAAAATTTGGGAGTAATTTGTGAATTTTGGCGAATGGCAAACTTGTAATTTCGATGAACAGTACTCACCGCTCACGCTACACCGGCGGCGACCTTCGGTTTGCTTCCAGGCGCGGTCGTGGCCGTCTTTGGCATCGCGCTGGCGCGGTGAAGGCCACAGCGCAGCTTCCTTGCGCTTCTGAGCTGCTCTATTTAGCCCAGGCCGTCGCCGTTGGCCCCAGTTCTCTTGCTCTGTTTTCCCGACGCCACCGCCATAGCTCCGGCGAGCCCGCACTGTCTCCACTAGTGCCGTGGTCGTCTTGGTAAAGGCCGTTCCAGTTCCTGTCTTTCTCTTGCGCATCCACCCAGCCAACTGTGGTCGGCTGATTTCGCCGGGAACTCGCTGACCACGCTCTTCTTCCTCGCGGCCGGCAGAGTCCCCGTCGAGCGAGCGCCGTCGTGGCCAGTACTCTACGGTGAGCTTCTGATCTCGGGAAGCATTGTTTCAGCTTCTCCGTGATGCCGTGGTGCTTAATATCTTGTTGATTGCTCGTTTTGTCCACCACAGCCACTGGAACACCGCCGTCGCCATTGCTCGCACCGCCGTGATCGCTGTGAACGCCGCCCCGCTTCACCGTTGCTTCTCCGGCCTTAATTCTTGCTTGAACGTGTTCGTGGTGAGCTACTGGACCTTCCCATGCCCTCTGTTTCCCCGTTTTCGGCTTTGTTTCGCCAGCGTAGCACTGCCGTGCCACCGCATCCGCCATGGCCGACGTTGAGCTAGCATAGGACCGTTATCGGATCAAGTAGGGACGTCAATAGATGCGCCTAGTCTTGGTGAACGTTTTGGTACCTTGGCCATCGCCATTGGACTCACCGTCGGCGAGTTATCTCCGGTCAGAGCCGTCGCTGCCGTGGTCAACGTCAGAGGTTGAAGATGACATGTGGGACCTGTTGTCAGTGACTCAGCGTTCAAATGGATTTTTCTATTTTCAGATTTGAATGAATAGTGTCTGTTTTTGTTATTTTTGTGTAGATTTATTTAGAGCTCCAAAAATTATGAAAATGTTTGAGTGACTTCTCTATGGGGTATAGTATTTAAGAAAAATATGAAATAGTGTTTTCAGTAATTTTTAAATGTGATAAAAATTGCTCAATTTATTCATAAATGGATTTCCATGATTTTTCTAGGCTTATTTATTTATCCAAAAATTATGAAATTTGTTTTGCCACTTAGTTAACATGTAATGAACATGTACTAAAATTTTGAGCTCAATTAGAATAAGTTGATTTATTTCATAATTTTGAATTAAATAATTAATTCATAAAAGCAAATAGTAACCTTTAATGATTTAGGTTTTTGTTTGGACTTTTGGATTGAGTGATGACCTCGGGTCATTTGTTGTTAATGATCCTTGGTAGTTGATATATGTGTTATGAAAAAGATTTAGTTTGTTTGACTTGCAACTGTACCGCGAAGGAAAGTTGTATTCAAATTATTAATTTTGCATCCATCATCGAGCATCATATTTCGTATTCCGCATCATGTTAAACATGGCATTGTTATTACGTGTAGTGAACGAAGGTGAACACGTGGTAGTTAATCAAGTTGTTGAGGAGGTTAATCCGTCTGTTGAGGTCGGATCGAATACTTGTGTAACGTCGCAGGAATCGGACTTTTCCGTCAACGAAGGCAAGCCCCGGATGCATACAACCCTACCTTGTGTTTTATAAATTAATTTCGCTTTTGCTTTCCGTTACTGCATTAAGTGATTAGGAGTTAAGTAAAAGCCTAATTGGTGCATTACCACCCTTGTTATTCCATATTTACCATATTATCAGTTTTAAACTCGTATATGCCTAGTTTTGCTTAGCTATGCGTAGAACGATGAAAGTCGGGTGACTACCTACCACCTGCAAGTTTTAAATGGAACATTGGTTAATTATGTTAGCATGTGATATGGGAATGTGGAGTAATAAATCTAGACCGGGCGGACTCGGTGTGTGTGAGCCACAGGACATGGAGGTCTTGTGAGCGGGTTCTTTCCGCCTGTGTCGATTAAGGCACGTCCGTTGTTGAATTGCATGAGGTGAGAATTTGTAGTACTAACCACATACTCCGGTAAGCCTGAACTTGGCAATTCTATTACGAGAATGGCTACTCGCGCACTGGGAGTGGAGAGATGGCGGGAATAGCGTGTACCCACGTGGCCATGGGCTGGAATGGTGGAGTACTGTGTTCTCGGGTGGCGCGGACCCTTTCTTGTTTTAGAGGATCCAAGGGTAGGTTGGTATATGGAGGTCAGGGACCTACATATGTCGTGTGGTCTGGAATTCCCAGCTGGGTTTATAATCGGTTCGAATCATCGTTGCTCCTCAGTTATGGAGACTCAACTCACTATTCATCATCGTAGAATTAATAACCGGAACTTGAATAAGGCTTGTGAAGGTGCTGGATATGAAGTTTCATGATCTCAGTGCGGATCGTGTCAGCTTTGTATATAATTCTTGAGAAGTTTTCTATATAAAGAATGTTGTTAAAAGAGCTTTTACGCAAAAGAACTTTGATCATTGTTAAAGCTATACCTTGAATCCCTGAGCCTGCATTACTGAGTTTATCAGTTAATATTTCGGATAAGTCTTGTTGAGTACTTTTGTACTCAGGGTTCGTTGACCCCTTGTTGCAGGTGAGCCTCATGAGCAGATCTGTTTTGGATCGTGCTGCATGACTATCGTTCGTTCTGACGATGAGAAGTAAATGTGTGATCCTTGGGCAGGATGTTTATTTTGTGTGTTATGTATATATTAATTATGCCACTCCACTACTACTATGGTTTGTAATAATTATAGAACTTAGTTTGTAAGGTTTGAAATAACTGGTTTGTAAACTATGTTATCGTAAGACTTCCGCTGTTTTTACTCTGGTTTTGATATTTGAATAAATGTTGTAATACTGCAATGACTCTGTAACGTGATCCTGCTCGGAAATCGTGGATGATTCGGGGTTCCCCGAGGACACCCGACAGTCTTTTTAAGTTATGGAAACATATGCATAAATGTCAAAGGTCGTCGGACAGTGACAGGTGCATGTGGGCCCTATAACTTAGGAGGTTCTGCCACAGAATGGTATCAGAGCCATCGTTACAAGGTTTTTGTTGTATTGTTTTACAAAAACTTCAAAATGATTTGGATGACTAAATTTAACTTGTTAATTTGGTCCAAATTGCTTCTGACTTATCTTATTTCTTTCTCACCATTCCCTATTTGATTAAAAGGTTTTTGTGTGGTGGAGTAGTAATCATACTATGCCCTATATAAAATAAATGTTGTTTATGTGCATTATAAACTTTTGATGTTTTTGTTCGTAAGAACGATTCATGCATCAGGAATAATTCACTCGTTACTTCCTTCACCTCTTAGTCTGGAGTTAAGTAGTGAGTCTGGTTTGAGGAATGTAATCCATCTTAGCTACTTTCTGGATTTTGATCAATGGTCTTACTTGGATTAAATTGGCTTACCTACAGTATGGCTCGTGCCAAGATGACGCCCCGTAAGTCCACCGGACCCAAAGGAGTTCCTCGTCACCAACTTGCCCCTAGAAATGATGGTGCTAGCAGTAGCAGTACTAGGCCTGATCCCCAGGCAGAGATACTGAGGGTTTCTATGGAGTTAGCACAATCTACTAGAGATAGGGCTTTGGATGTTATACAAATAGGAGAATTACAGGGTCAATTGAGGCAGCTCACCACCGCGCATAGGAACTGCGAAAGTATGTTAGTTCGTACGGTGGAGGGAAGAAATGAAGCTTGGCACAGGGAAAATGTAGCTAGAGCTAGAACTCATGAGCTAGAATTCTATGTAGAAGATTTAGAAGAACATAATACATATCTACATGAGGAAGTTCATAGGCTTAGCAATCTACTAAATCCGAATCATGAGCCTCAAGCTGATGCCATGGACCCCGGTGTCATCCTTGCCGATGATGATGAATCGGGAGAGGAAGAAGAAGAAGATCCTGAAGAATTAGTAATGATCGATGAAAGTGATGATGAAGGCGGTAATAATTCCGGAATGGATACCGAGCCTGAAGTTTGAAGAAATTGAGGAAAAGAGTAGAGTTGTATAATAGTAGCTCTAGTTAAGCTATGTAGTTCTGTTTTCGTACTCGTGGGTTTGTTTGTACATTAGTAAACTCTATGTAATGTGTCTAGAGTAAGCTTTGGTACAATTCAATAAAGACATGTGAATAAAGTTTGGTTTGTTATGAGCAGATGCGTCGTACACGGGGTTCGTTTATTCTGGGAACTTCACAAGATGAGGACGGTATTCCAGATCCGCCACCTAGTTCCAACCAATTTAGCTGATGCTATAACTGCACTTGTCAATGTGACGGCTGAAAATTCTCGTTTGCTTCATGAGATGGCTCAGAGTAATCAGAATCAGATGTACGGAAACCGTGGACGCCACCATAACCGACAGGAGGCTACATATGTTGATTTCACAGACACAAGACCCCCAGGTGTTCACCAAGGCAGATGAACCATTGGAGGCTGATGACTGGCTTCGAACCATGGAGCAGAAATTTGACCTTATCCCATGCACGGAGTATCAGAAACCTACGTTTGCCGCCCAACAACTTAGAGGAGCAGCAAGTGCTTGGTGGGCAAACTTAGTGGCTATGCAACCTGCTGGCATTCCAATAACTTGGGCTGAGTTCCGTACAGCCTTCAGAGCCCATTATATCCCTGAAGGAGTGATGGCTATGAAGCTAGATGAATTCCTTGCTTTGAAACAAGGAGATCAAACCGTGATGCAGTATGTGGGAAGATTTAATCATCTGTCCCAATATGCATCCGAACATGTCAATACTGATGCCAAGAAGAAGAGGTGGTTTATGAGAGGCCTGAATACCAAGTTGCAGACTATGATGACCACTTGCACCAATGTTACTTATCATGAGGCAGTAAATATTGCAATTGCTTCAGAATCAAAGTATCGGCAGCATAAGGAGCTCAAAAAGAAAAAGAGTGTGCCAGTCTGGATCTTTTGGGGGAAATCCGAAGAGGCAGAGGGTGATTTATCATCCAGTACATCATAATCGTCCTCCTTATCGTCCGCCGCAGTTCCAAGCCAGGGCAACAGTCAAATGTCCGTCCTGCTATAACCTATCCGAGTTCACAGTCAACCAATGCTCCTGGTGGCAATGCTCCAACATCCCAGGGTCACAACTATCCGTGCTTACAATTGTGGAAGGAACTGGTCATTTCTCCAGGGAATGTCCATATCCTAGGCAGGCTAATCAAAATTATCAGAAGGCCCCTGCTAATCAACAACAGGGTCAGGCACCAAACAAGAACAACAATCAGAATGCTCAGAAGGGCAAAGATGAGAGGAAGACAGGACGGGTGTTCTATATTCAAGCTGGAGAAATTCCGGAAGGGGAGCCAGTGATGATGGGTATGTTTCCTGTTGCCAATCACCCTGCAGTTATACTTTTTGATTCTGGCGCATCGCATTCATTCATCAATAGAACATTTGTCGTGAAGCATGAAATTTCAATTGGGGCAACAAAGGAAAGTTTCTTTATACAGTCGCCCGGGGGACGTCTATGTACTAAGGAAATGGCATACCAGGTACCCGTAAACCTGGGTGGGCATATTTTTCCCACTACCATGATTATCCTTAAGGATCAGGATATAGATGTAATCTTGGGAATGAATTGGATGTATCAGCATAAGGCTGTTATAGATATTTTGAATAGGACCTTAAGAGTAAGTTTGCCTGATAGTAATTCTCAACTTCTTATCCAACTTCCAACCCTAAGAAGATCAGTGGGCAAGATTTGTGCAACTGCTGTCAAAGAGATTAGAGATATTCCGGTAGTGTGTGAATTTCCGGATGTGTTTCCTGAAGATTTACCCGGTCTACCACCTGATAGGGATGTACAGTTCAATATAGAGTTACAACCTGGAACAGCTCCGATTTCTCGGAGAGCTTATAGGATGCCACCTAAGGAATTGGCCGAGTTGAAGACTCAGTTACAAGAATTGATTGAGAAAGGGTTTATCCAACCTAGTTCTTCACCTTGGGGATGTCCGGCAATTTTTGTGAAAAAGAAAGATGAGACCCTGAGGTTATGTGTTGACTATCGTCCATTGAATGAAGTGACCATCAAGAATAAGTATCCATTACCTCGGATAGATCTGCTTTTTGATCAATTGGCCGGAGCCAAAGTTTTCTCCAAGATAGATTTGAGATCAGGATATCACCAAATCAAGATAAAGCCTGAAGATATTCCCAAAACGGCATTTACCACAAGATATGGATTATATGAATACTTGGTAATGTCTTTTGGTTTGACAAATGCTCCAGCTCATTTCATGTATCTAATGAACTCAGTATTCATGCCTGAGCTAGACAAGTTTGTAGTGGTGTTTATTGATGACATTTTAGTATATTCCAAGAATAAGAAAGAACATGCGGAACATCTCAGAATTGTTCTGACCCATTTGAGAGAACATCAACTATATGCCAAGTTCAGCAAGTGTGATTTTTGGCTTAAGGAAGTGCAATTTCTTGGACATGTCTTGTCAGCCGAAGGAGTTGCAGTTGATCCAAGCAAAGTGAAGGATGTGCTTGATTGGAAACCGCCAACCACAGTTCATCAAGTTCGGAGTTTTCTGGGTTTGGCGGGGTATTACCGTCGGTTTATTCTAGATTTCTCAAAATATCAAAGTCCATAACTGAATTATTGAAGAACCAAGTCAAGTTTGTCTGGTCATCAGATTGTGAGGAGGCTTTCCAGACTTTGAAGAGACTGTTAACCACTGCACCAGTATTAGCCCAACCTGACATCGAGAAGCCGTTTGATGTTTATTGTGATGCTTCAGGTATTGGTATTGGATGTGTGTTGATGCAAGAAGGCCGAGTCATTGCTTATGCGTCCCGGCAACTTAAGCAACATGAAGAACACTATCCGACTCATGACTTGGAGTTAGCAGCTGTGGTTCATGCTCTGAAGATTTGGCGGCATTACCTGCTTGGTAATACATGTCATATGTATACAGACCACAAAAGCCTAAAGTATATCTTTACTCAGTCAGAGTTGAACATGCGACAAAGAAGATGGTTAGAACTGATTAAGGATTATGATTTGGAAGTACATTATCACCCCGGTAAAGCAAATGTAGTTGCAGATGCCCTCAGTCGCAAAGGTTATTGCAATTGTCTGACAGTGAGGAACAATGGGATTTGAATTTATGTCAAGAAATGGAGAAGTTGAATGTAGAAGTAATTCAACAAGGAAGTTTGACCAACATAATTGTTGAAGCCACTATTCGAGATCAAGTTATTGCTGCTCAGAAGGAAAACAAGGGTATAGCCCATATAAGGAAAGAGTCAAGAATGGAAAAGCGGAATGCTTTAGTATTGACAATGAAGATGTGTTGTGGTTCAAGGATCGCCTGGTGGTACCAAAAGTTCTTGAGTTGCGGCAGTCAATTCTAGATGAGGCACATGCTACTAGGTTATCAATCCATCCAGGGAAGCAACAAGATGTACCATGACTTGAAGCAAAGATTCTGGTGGACTAAAATGAAAATAGAGATTGCTAGATATATAGCGAAGTGTGATACTTGTCAAAAGGTGAAAGCTATACATTTGAGGTCTGCTGGTGAATTACAACCATTGCCTATTCCATCTTGGAAGTGGGAGGACATAAGTATGGATTTTATTGTTGGTCTACCCAAGACATCAAAGGATTTGACTCAGTATGGGTTATTGTAGATCGACTCACTAAGTCAGCACATTTTCTTCCAGTTAAGACAATATATCCTACGATCCAATATGCCAAAATGTACTTAGCAAGAATCATGAGTCTCCATGGAATACCCAAGACTATTGTGTCAGATAGGGGTACACAGTTTGTCTCCAACTTTTGGAAACAATTGCATTCTTCATTGGGTACTAAACTTCTGTATAGTACAGCTTATCATCCGCAGACTGATGGACAGACTGAAAGAGTTAATCAAGTAGCTTGAAGATATGTTAAGGTGTTGTGTCCTTAACTATTCCAATAAGTGGGATGAATGCTTACCTTTGGCTCGAGTTCTCATACAACAATAGTTATCAGGAAAGCATTAGAATGGCTCCATTTGAAGCACTCTATGGTCAGTAGATGCAGAACATCATTGAGTTGGTCTGAACCTGGAGAAAGAAGATTCTTTGGAGTTGACCTTGTGAAAGAAACAGAAGACAAGGTTAGGCAAATACAGAGTAATTTGAAGATAGCTCAATCCCGACAAAAGAGTTATGCGGATAGAAGACGGAGACCATTGGTATTTACCAAAGGAGATTTTGTATATCTGAAAGTATCACCAATGAAGGGAGTTACCCGTTTTGGTGTTAAAGGAAAGTTGGCACCTCGATACATTGGACCATATCAAATTTTGGAGAGGTATGGAAAAGTGGCATATCGCTTGCAATTACCTGAACATCTCGCAGCTGTGCATGATGTGTTCCATGTTTCTCAATTGAAGAAGTGTCTCCGAGTGCCTGAACAGAATGTTGAAGTTGAAGGAGTGGAACTAGAACCGGATTTAACTTATTCCGAATATCCTATCCGAGTGTTAGATCAGAAAGATCGTGTTACTCGAAGATGGACAATCAAGTTCTATAAAATACAATGGAATCAACATTCAGAAGAGGAAGCTACTTGGGAATCAGAAGACTACTTGTTAGAAAAGTTTCAGAATTTCTAGCGTCAATATAGAATAGAGTAATGTTAGTTGAGTTCGGTAGTACAAATGGTGTTTTGTAAAGGGACCTCAGCTGTTTTATGGACAGAGTTTGTATGTGTTCTCGCGACACATTTCCTTTTCCATTACTTACCCTATGGCTTTGAATCTCGGGGCGAGATTTCTTTTACGGGGAAGGATTGTAACACCTCGGGTGTTTAAATATTAAAATCTGGCATGTCATCATATGCATTGCAAAGCATTTGGACATTTGGTGAAAACTTTGATATGCATACACTAATACAAGTTTATATTTATGTGGTATGTGTTGCAATGTATTGTTTGACTCAAGTTCAATGTTTGTTTGGATTTTGAATTTTTCGAGAAAACCCCGCTTTTCCACATTTAAATCCTACCCTAAAAATCCATTTCAAAATCTAAGCATATTTTGGGGTTGGGCCCAAAAGCAAAAGTGTAGAGCTTGGCAAGTTATACAAAGTTTATTTTTGGAGTTTTTCAAGTTGTTTAGAAAATTTTGAGTAATTCAAAAAGGCGTAATTCGTTAAATTTCCCTATTCGAATTCAAAAGTTCATTTCAAAATCTAGACCGAATTAGGAAATGGTTATAAAAGCAAAGTTGTAGAACTTTTGATTTTGAACAACTTTTATTTTTGGAGATTTTTGAGTTGTTATGAAAATTTGGGAGTAATTTGTGAATTTTGGCGAATGGCAAACTTGTAATTTCGATGAACAGTACTCACCGCTCACGCTACACCGGCGGCGACCTTCGGTTTGCTTCCAGGCGCGGTCGTGGCCATCTTTGGCGTCACGCTGGCGCGGTGAAGGCCACAGCACAGCTTCCTTGTGCTTCTGAGCTGCTCTATTTAGCCCAGGTCGTCGCCGTTGGCCCCGTTCTCTTGCTCTGTTTTCCCGACGCCACCACCATAGCTCCGGCGAGCCCGCACCGTCTCACTAGTGCCGTGGTCGTCTTGGTAAAGGCCGTTCCAGTTCTGTCTTTCTCTTGTGCATCCACCCAGCCAACTGTGGTCGGCTGATTTCACCGGGAACTCGCTGACCACGCTCTTCTTCCTCGCGGCCGGCAGAGTCCCCGTCGAGCGAGCGCCGTCGTGGCCAGTACTCTACGGTGAGCTTCTGATCTCGGGAAGCATTGTTTCAGCTTCTCCGTGATGCCGTGGTGCTTAATATCTTGTTGATTGCTTGTTTTGTCCACCATAGCCACTGGAACACCGCCGTCGCCATTGCTCACACCGCCGTGATCGCTGTGAACGCCGCCCCGCTTCACCGTTGCTTCTCCGGCCTTAATTCTTGCTTGAACGTGTTCGTGGGGAGCTACTGGACCTTCCCATGCCCTCTGTTTCCCCGTTTTCGGCTTCGTTTCGCCAGCGTAGCACTGCCGTGCCACCGCATCCGCCATGGCCGACGTTGAGCTAGCATAGGACCGTTATCGGATCAAGTAGGGACGTCAATAGATGCGCCTAGTCTTGGTGAACGTTTTGGTACCTTGGCCATCGCCATTGGACTCACCGTCGGCGAGTTATCTCCGGTCAGAGCCGTCGCTGCCGTGGTCAACGTCGGAGGTTGAAGATGACATGTGGGACCTGTTGTCAGTGACTCAGCGTTCAAATGGATTTTTCTATTTTCAGATTTGAATGAATAGTGTCTGTTTTTGTTATTTTTGTGTAGATTTATTTAGAGCTACAAAAATTATGAAAATGTTTGAGTGACTTCTCTGTGGGGTATAGTATTTAAGAAAAATATGAAATAGTGTTTTTCAGTAATTTTTAAATGTGATAAAAATTGCTCAATTTATTCATAAATGGATTTCCATGATTTTTCTAGGCTTATTTATTTATCCAAAAATTATGAAATTTGTTTTGCCACTTAGTTAACATGTAATGAACATGTACTAAAATTTTGAGCTCAATTAGAATAAGTTGATTTATTTCATAATTTTGAATTAAATAATTAATTCATAAAAGCAAATAGTAACCTTTAATGATTTAGGTTTTTGTTTGGACTTTTGGATTGAGTGATGACCTCGGGTCATTTGTTGTTAATGATCCTTGGTAGTTGATATATGTGTTACGAAAAAGATTTAGTTTGTTTGACTTGCAACTGTACCGCGAAGGAAAGTTGTATTCAAATTATTAATTTTGCATCCATCATCGAGCATCATATTTCGTATTCCGCATCATGTTAAACATGGCATTGTTATTACGTGTAGTGAACGAAGGTGAACACGTGGTAGTTAATCAAGTTGTTGAGGAGGTTAATCCGTCTGTTGAAGTCGGATCGAATACTTGTGTAACGTCGCAGGAATCAGACTTTTCCGTCAATGAAGGCAAGCCCCGGATGCATACAACCCTACCTTGTGTTTTACAAATTAATTTCGCTTTTGCTTTCCGTTACTGCATTAAGTGATTAAGAGTTAAGTAAAAGCCTAATTGGTGCATTACCACCCTTGTTATTCCATATTTACCATTTATCAGTTTTAAACTCGTATATGCCTAGTTTTGCTTAGCTATGCGTAGAACGATGAAAGTCGGGTGACTACCTGCCACCTACAAGTTTTAAATGGAACATTGGTTAATTATGTTAGCATGTGATATGGGAATGTGGAGTAATAAATCTAGACCGGGCGAACTCGGTGTGTGTGAGCCACAGGACATGGAGGTCTTATGAGCGGGTTCTTTCCGCCTGTGTCGATTAAGGCACGTCCGTTGTTGAATTGCATGAGGTGAGAATTTGTAGTACTAACCACATACTCCGGTAAGCCTAAACTTGGCAATTCTATTACGAGAATGGCTACTCGTGCACTGGGAGTGGAGAGATGGCGGGAATAGCGTGTACCCACGTGGCCATGGGCTGGAATGGTGGAGTACTGTGTTCTCGGGTGGCGCGGACCCTTTCTTGTTTTAGAGGATCCAAGGGTAGGTTGGTATATGGAGGTCAGGGACCTGCATATGTCGTGTGGTCTGGAATTCCCAGCTGGGTTTATAATCGGTTCGAATCATCGTTGCTCCTCGGTTATGGAGACTCAACTCACTGTTCATCATCGTAGAATTAATAACCGGAACTTGAATAAGGCTTGTGAAGGTGCTGAATATGAAGTTTCATGATCTCAGTGCAGATCGTGTCAGCTTTATATATAATTCTTGAGAAGTTTTCTATATAAAGAATGTTGTTAAAAGAGCTTTTACGCAAAAGAACTTTGATCATTGTTAAAGCTATATCTTGAATCCCTGAGCCTGCATTACTGAGTTTATCAGTTAATATTTCGGATAAGTCTTATTGAGTACTTTTATACTCAGGGTTCGTTGACCCCTTGTTGCAGGTGAACCTCATGAGCAGATCTGTTTTGGATCGTGCTGCATGACTATCGTTCGTTCTGACGATGAGAAGTAAATGTGTGATCCTTGGGCAGGATGTTTATTTTGTGTGTTATGTATATATTAATTATGCCACTCCACTACTACTATGGTTTGTAATAATTAAAGAACTTAGTTTGTAAGGTTTGAAATAACTGGTTTGTAAACTATGTTATCGTAAGACTTCCACTGTTTTTACTCTGGTTTTGATATTTGAATGAATGTTGTAATACTGCAATGACTCTGTAACATGATCCTGCTTGGAAATCGTGGATGATTCGGGGTTCCCCGAGGACACCCGACAGTCTTTTTAAGTTCATGGAAACATATGCATAGATGTCAAAGGTCGCCGAACCAGTGACAGGTGCATGTGGGCCCTATAACTTAGGAGGTTCTACCACAGAATGGTATCGGAGCCATCGTTACAAGGTTTTTGTTGTATTGTTTTACAAAAACTTTAAAATGATTTGGATGACTAAATTTAACTTGTTAATTTGGTCCAAATTGCCTCTGACTTATCTTATTTCTTTCTCACCATTCCCTATTTGATTAAAAGGTTTTTGTGTGGTGGAGTAGTAATCATACTATGCCCTATATAAGAATAAATGTTGTTTATGTGCATTATAAATTTTGATGTTTTTGTTCGTAAGAACGATTCATGCATCAGGAATAATTCACTCGTTACTTCCTTCACCTCTTAGTCTGGAGTTAAGTAGTGAGTCTGGTTTGAGGAATGTAAACCATCTTAGCTACTTTCTGGATTTTGATCAATGGTCTTACTTGGATTAAATTGGCTACCTACAGTATGGCTCATGCCAAGATGACGCCTCGTAAGTCCATCGGACCCAAAGGAGTTCCTCGTCACCAACTTGCCCCTAGAAATGATGGTACCAGCAGCAACAGTACTAGGCCTGATCCCCAGGCAGAGATACTGAGGGTTTCTATGGAGTTAGCACAATCTACTAGAGATAGGGCTTTGGATGTTATACAAATAGGAGAATTACAGGGTCAATTGAGGCAGCTCACCACCGCGCATAGGAACTGTGAAAGTATGTTAGTTCATACGGTGGAGGGAAGAAATAAAGCTTGGCACAGGGAAAATGTAGCTAGAGCTAGAACTCATGAGCTAGAATTCTATGTAGAAGATTTAGAAGAACATAATACATATCTACATGAGGAAGTTCATAGGCTTAGCAATCTACTAAATCCGAATCATGAGCCTAAAGCTGATGCCATGGACCCCGGTGTCATCCTTGCTGATGATGATGAATTAGGAGAAGAAGAAGAAGATCCTGAAGAATTAGTAATGATCGATGAAAGTGATGATGAAGGCGGTAATAATTCCAGAATGGATACCGAGCCTGAAGTTTGAAGAAATTGAGGAAAAGAGTAGAGTTGTATAATAGTAGCTCTAGTTAAGTTAAGTAGTTTTGTTCTCATACTCGTGGGTTTGTTTGTACATTAGTAAACTCTTTGTAATGTGTCTAGAGTAAGCTTTGGTACAATTCAATAAAGACATGTGAATAAAGTTTGGTTTGTTATGAGCAGATGCGTCGTACGCGGGGTTTGTATATTCTTGGAACTTCACCAGATGAGGATGGTATTCCAGATCCGCCACCTGTTCCAACCAATTTAGTTGATGCTATAACTACACTTGTCAATGTGACAGCTGAAAATTCTCGTTTGCTTCATGAGATGGCCCAGAGTAATTAGAATCAGATGTACGGAAACCATGGACGCCACCATAACCGACAAGAGGCTACATATGTTGATTTCATAGACACAAGACCCCTAGTGTTCACCAAGGCAGATGAACCATTGGAGGCTGATGACTGGCTTCGAACCATGGAGCAGAAATTTGACCTTATCCCATGCACGGAGTATCAGAAACCTACGTTTGCCGCCCAACAACTTAGAGGAGCAGCAAGTGCTTGGTGGGCAAACTTAGTGGCTATGCAACCTGCTGGTATTCCAATAACTTGGGCTGAGTTCCATACTGCCTTCAGAGCCCATTATATCCCTGAAGGAGTGATGGCTATGAAGCTAGATGAATTCCTTGCTTTGAAACAAGGAGATCAAACCGTAATGCAGTATGTGGGAAGATTTAATCATCTGTCCCAATATGCATCCGAACATGTCAATACTGATGCCAAGAAGAAGAGGTGGTTTATGAGAGGCCTAAATACCAAGTTGCAGACTATGATGACCACTTGCACTAATGTTACTTATCATGAGGCAGTAAATATTGCAATTGCTTCAGAATCAAAGTATCGGCAGCATAAGGAGCTCAAAAAGAAAAAGAGTGTGCCATCTGGATCTTTTGGAGGAAATCCGAAGAGGCAGAGGGTGATTTATCATCCAGTACATCATAATCGTCCTCCTTATCGTCCGCCGCAGTTCCAAGCCGGGCAACAGTCAAATGTCCGTCCTGCTATAACCTATCCGAGTTCACAGTCAACCAATACTCCTGGTGGCAATGCTCCAACATCCCAGGGTCACAACTATCCGTGTTACAATTGTGGAAGAACTGGTCATTTTTCCAGGGAATGTCCATATCCTAGGCAGGCTAATCAAAATTATCAGAAGGCCCCTGCTAATCAACAACAGGGTCAGGCACCAAACAAGAACAACAATCAGAATGCTCAGAAGGGCAAAGATGAGAGGAAGACAGGACGGGTGTTCTATATTCAAGCTAGAGAAATTCCGAAAGGGGAGCCAGTGATGATGGGTATGTTTCCTGTTGCCAATCACCCTGCAGTTATACTTTTTGATTCTGGCGCATCGCATTCATTCATCAATAGAACATTTGTCGTGAAGCATGAAATTTCAATTGGGGCAACAAAGGAAAGTTTCTTTATACAGTCGCCCGGGGGACGTCTATGTACTAAGGAAATGGCATACCAGGTACCCATAAACCTGGGTGGGCATATTTTTCCCACTACCATGATTATCCTTAAGGATCAGGATATAGATGTAATCTTAGGAATGAATTGGATGTATCAGCATAAGGCTGTTATAGATATTTTGAATAGGACTTTAAGAGTAAGTTTGCCTGATAGTAATTCTCAACTTCTTATCCAACTTCCAACCCTAAGAAGATCAGTGGGCAAGATTTGTGCAACTGCTATCAAAGAGATTAGAGATATTCTGGTAGTGTGTGAATTTTTGGATGTGTTTCCTAAAGATTTACCCAGTCTACCACCTGATAGGGATGTACTATAACTGCACTTGTCAATGTGACAGCTGAAAATTCTTGTTTGCTTCATGAGATGGCCCAGAGTAATCAGAATCAGATGTACGGAAACCATGGACGCCACCATAACCGACAAGAGGCTACATATGTTGATTTCACAGACACAAGACCCCTAGTGTTCACCAAGGCAGATGAACCATTAGAGGCTGATGACTGGCTTCGAACCATGGAGCAGAAATTTGACCTTATCCCATGCACGGAGTATCAGAAACCTACGTTTGCCGCCCAACAACTTAGAGGAGCAGCAAGTGCTTGGTGGGCAAACTTAGTGGCTATGCAACCTGCTGGTATTCCAATAACTTGGGCTGAGTTCCATACTGCCTTCAGAGCCCATTATATCCCTGAAGGAGTGATGGCTATGAAGCTAGATGAATTCCTTGCTTTGAAACAAGGAGATCAAACCGTAATGCAGTATGTGGGAAGATTTAATCATCTGTCCCAATATGCATCCGAACATGTCAATACTGATGCCAAGAAGAAGAGGTGGTTTATGAGAGGCCTGAATACCAAGTTGCAGACTATGATGACCACTTGCACTAATGTTACTTATCATGAGGCAGTAAATATTGCAATTGCTTCAGAATCAAAGTATCGGCAGCATAAGGAGCTCAAAAAGAAAAAGAGTGTGCCATCTGGATCTTTTGGAGGAAATCCGAAGAGGCAGAGGGTGATTTATCATCCAGTACATCATAATCGTCCTCCTTATCGTCCGCCGCAGTTCCAAGCCGGGCAACAGTCAAATGTCCGTCCTGCTATAACCTATCCGAGTTCACAGTCAACCAATACTCCTGGTGGCAATGCTCCAACATCCCAGGGTCACAACTATCCGTGTTACAATTGTGGAAGAACTGGTCATTTTTCCAGGGAATGTCCATATCCTAGGCAGGCTAATCAAAATTATCAGAAGGCCCCTGCTAATCAACAACAGGGTCAGGCACCAAACAAGAACAACAATCAGAATGCTCAGAAGGGCAAAGATGAGAGGAAGACAGGACGGGTGTTCTATATTCAAGCTGGAGAAATTCCGAAAGGGGAGCCAGTGATGATGGGTATGTTTCCTGTTGCCAATCACCCTGCAGTTATACTTTTTGATTCTGGCGCATCGCATTCATTCATCAATAGAACATTTGTCGTGAAGCATGAAATTTTAATTGGGGCAACAAAGGAAAGTTTCTTTATACAGTCGCCCAGGGGATGTCTATGTACTAAGGAAATGGCATACCAGGTACCCGTAAACCTGGGTGGGCATATTTTTCCCACTACCATGATTATCCTTAAGGATCAGGATATAGATGTAATCTTGGGAATGAATTGGATGTATCAGCATAAGGCTGTTATAGATATTTTGAATAGGACTTTAAGAGTAAGTTTGCCTGATAGTAATTCTCAACTTCTTATCCAACTTCCAACCCTAAGAAGATCAGTGGGCAAGATTTGTGCAACTGCTATCAAAGAGATTAGAGATATTCCGGTAGTGTGTGAATTTCTGGATGTGTTTCCTGAAGATTTACCCGGTCTACCACCTGATAGGGATGTACAGTTTAATATAGAGTTACAACCTGGAATAGCTTCGATTTCTCGGAGAGCTTATAGGATGCCACCTAAGGAATTGGCCGAGTTGAAGACTCAGTTACAAGAATTGATTGAGAAAGGGTTTATCCAACCTAGTTCTTCACCTTGGGGATGTCCGGCAATTTTTGTGAAAAAGAAAGATGAGACCCAGAGGTTATGTGTTGACTATCGTCCGTTGAATGAAGTGACCATCAAGAATAAATATCCATTACCTCGGATAGATCTGCTTTTTGATCAATTGCCCAGAGCCAAAGTTTTCTCCAAGATAGATTTGAGATCAGGATATCACCAAATCAAGATAAAGCCTGAAGATATTCCCAAAACGGCGTTTACCACAAGATATGGATTATATGAATACTTGGTAATGTCTTTTGGTTTGACAAATGCTCCAGCTCATTTCATGTATCTAATGAACTTAGTATTCATGCCTGAGCTAGACAGGTTTGTAGTGGTGTTTATTGATGACATTTTTGTATATTCCAAGAATAAGAAAGAACATGCGGAACATCTCAGAATTGTTCTGACCCATTTGAGAGAACATCAACTATATGCCAAGTTTAGCAAGTGTGATTTTTGGCTTAAGGTAGTGCAATTTCTTGGACATGTCTTGTCAGCCGAAGGAGTTGCAGTTGATCCAAGCAAAGTGAAGGATGTGCTTGATTGGAAACCGCCAACCACAGTTCATCAAGTTCGGAGTTTTCTGGGTTTGGCGGGGTATTACTGTCGGTTTATTCCAGATTTCTCAAAAATATCAAAGTCCATAACTGAATTATTGAAGAACCAAGTCAAGTTTGTCTGGTCATCAGATTGTGAGGAGGCTTTCCAGACTTTGAAGAGACTGTTAACCACCGCACCAGTATTAGCCCAACCTGACATCGAGAAGCTATTTGATGTTTATTGTGATGCTTCAGGTATTGGTATTGGATGTGTGTTGATGCAAGAAGGCCGAGTCATTGCTTATGCGTCCCGGCAACTTAAGCAACATGAAGAACACTATCCGACCCATGACTTGGAGTTAGCAGCTGTAGTTCATGCTCTGAAGATTTGGCGGCATTACCTGCTTGGTAATACATGTCATATGTATACAGACCACAAAAGCCTAAAGTATATCTTTACTCAGTCAGAGTTGAACATGCGACAAAGAAGATGGTTAGAACTAATTAAGGATTATGATTTGGAAGTACATTATCACCCCGGTAAAGCAAATGTAGTTGCAGATGCCCTCAGTCGCAAAGGTTATTGCAATTGTCTGACAGTGAGGACAATGGATTTGAATTTATGTCAAGAAATGGAGAAGTTGAATGTAGAAGTAATTCAACAAGGAAGTTTGACCAACATAATTGTTGAAGCCACTATTTGAGATCAAGTTATTGCTGCTCAGAAGGAAAACAAGGGTATAGCCCATATAAAGGAAAGAGTCAAGAATGGAAAAGCGGAATGCTTTAGTATTGACAATGAAGATGTGTTATGGTTCAAGGATCGCCTGGTGGTACCAAAAGTTCTTGAGTTGCGGCAGTCAATTCTAGATGAGGCACATGCTACTAGGTTATCAATCCATCCAGGAAGCAACAAGATGTACCATGATTTGAAGCAAAGATTCTGGTGGACTAAAATGAAAATAGAAATTGCTAGATATATAGCAAAGTGTGATACTTGTCAAAAGGTGAAAGCTATACATTTGAGGTCTGCTGGTGAATTACAACCATTGCCTATTCCATCTTGGAAGTGGGAGGACATAAGTATGGATTTTATTGTTGGTCTACCCAAGACATCAAAGGATTTGACTCAGTATGGGTTATTGTAGATCGACTCACTAAGTCAGCACATTTTCTTCTAGTTAAGACAATATATCCTACGATCCAATATGCCAAAATGTACTTAGCAAGAATCATGAGTCTCCATGGAATACCCAAGACTATTGTGTCAGATAGGGGTACACAGTTTGTCTCCAACTTTTGGAAACAATTGCATTCTTCATTGGGTACTAAACTTCTGTATAGTACAGCTTATCATCCGTAGACTGATGGACAGACTGAAAGGGTTAATCAAGTACTTGAAGATATGTTAAGGTGTTGTGTCCTTAACTATTCCAATAAGTGGGATGAATGCTTACCTTTGGTCGAGTTCTCATACAACAATAGTTATCAGGAAAGCATTAGAATGGCTCCATTTGAAGCACTCTATGGTCATAGATGCAGAACATCATTGAGTTGGTCTGAACCTGGAGAAAGAAGATTCTTTGGAGTTGACCTTGTGAAAGAAACAGAAGACAAGGTTAGGCAAATACAGAGTAATTTGAAGATAACTCAATCCCGACAAAAGAGTTATGCGGATAGAAGACAGAGACCATTGGTATTTACCAAAGGAGATTTTGTATATCTGAAAGTATCACCAATGAAGGGAGTTACCCATTTTGGTGTTAAAGGAAAGTTGGCACCCTCGATACATTGGACCATATCAAATTTTAGAGAGGTATGGAAAAGTGGCATATCGCTTGCAATTACCTGAACATCTCACAGCTGTGCATGATGTGTTCCGTGTTTCTCAATTAAAGAAGTGTCTTTGAGTGCCAGAACAGAATGTTGAAGTTGAAGGAGTGGAACTAGAACCGGATTTAACTTATTCCGAATATCCTATCCGAGTGTTAGATCAGAAAGATCGTGTTACTCGAAGATGGACAATCAAGTTCTATAAAATACAATGGAATCAACATTCAGAAGAGAAAGCTACTTGGGAATCAGAAGACTACTTGTTAGAAAAGTTTCCAGAATTTCTAGCGTCAATATAGAATAGAGTAATGTTAGTTGAGTTCGGTAGTACAAATGGTGTTTTGTAAAGGGACCTCAGCTGTTTTATGGACAGAGTTTGTATGTGTTCTCGCGACATATTTCCTTTTCCATTACTTACCCTATGGCTTTGAATCTCGGGGCGAGATTTCTTTTAGGGGGAAGGATTGTAACACCTCGGGTGTTTAAATATTAAAATCTGGCATGTCATCATATGCATTGCAAAGCATTTGACATTTGGTGAAAACTTTGATATGCATACACTAATACAAGTTTATATTTATGTGGTATGTGTTGCAATGTATTGTTTGACTCAAGTTCAATGTTTGTTTGGATTTTGAATTTTTCGAGAAAACCCCGCTTTTCCACATTTAAATCCTACCCTAAAAATCCATTTCAAAATCTAAGCATATTTTGGAGTTGGGCCCAAAAGCAAAAGTGTAGAGCTTGGCAAGTTATACAAAGTTTATTTTTGGAGTTTTTCAAGTTGTTTAGAAAAATTTTGAGTAATTCAAAAAGGCGTAATTCGTTAAATTTCCCTATTTGAATTCAAAAGTTCATTTCAAAATCTAGACCGAATTAGGAAATGGTTGTAAAAGCAAAGTTGTAGAACTTTTGATTTTGAACAACTTTTATTTTTGGAGATTTTTGAGTTGTTATGAAAATTTGGGAGTAATTTGTGAATTTTGGCGAATGGCAAACTTGTAATTTTGATGAACAGTACTCACCGCTCACGCTACACCGGCGGCGACCTTCGGTTTGCTTCCAGGCGCGGTCGTGGCCGTCTTTGGCGTCGCGCTGGCGCGGTGAAGGCCACAGCGCAGCTTCCTTGCGCTTCTGAGCTGCTCTATTTAGCCCAGGACGTCGCCGTTGGCCCCGTTCTCTTGCTCTGTTTTCCCGACTCCACCGCCATAGCTCCGGTGAGCCCGCACCGTCTCCCTAGTGCCGTGGTCGTCTTGGTAAAGGCCGTTCCAGTTCCGTCTTTCTCTTGCGCATCCACCCAGCCAACTGTGGTCGGCTGATTTCGCCGGGAACTCGCTGACCACGCTCTTCTTCCTCGCGGCCGGCAAAGTCCCCATCGAGCGAGCGCCGTCGTGGCCAGTACTCTACGGTGAGCTTCTGATCTCGGGAAGCATTTTTTCAGCTTCTCCGTGATGCCGTGGTGCTTAATATCTTGTTGATTGCTCGTTTTGTCCACCACAGCCACTGGAACACCGCCGTCGCCATTGCTCGCACCGCCGTGATCGCTGTGAACGCCGCCCCGCTTCACCGTTGCTTCTCCGGCCTTAATTCTTGCTTGAAACGTGTTCGTGGTGAGATACTGGACCTTCCCATGCCCTCTGTTTCCCCGTTTTCGGCTTCGTTTCGCTGACGTAGCACTACCGTGCCACCGCGTCCGCCATGGCCGACTGCCAAGCTCGTAACTCGTCGTAATTCGTCTAGCTAGTGCCTTCAGTCGATGCGCCGTGATGATGTGGTCATTTTGGTACCTTGACCGTCGCCTTTGGACTCACCGTCGGTGAGTTTGCGCCGGTCAGCGCCGTCATCGTCGTGGTCAACGTCGGAGGTTGAAGATGACATGCGGGACCCGTTGTCAGTGACTCAGCGTTCAAATGGATTTTTCTATTTTCAGATTTGAATGAATATTGTCTGTTTTTGTTATTTTTGTGTAGATTTATTTAGAGCTCCAAAAATTATGAAAATTTTTGAGTGACTTCTCTGTGGGGTATAGTATTTAAGAAAAATATGAAATAGTGTTTTTCAGTAATTTTTAAATGTTATAAAAATTGCTCAATTTATTCATAAATGGATTTCCATGATTTTTCTAGGCTTATTTATTTATCCAAAAATTATGAAATTTGTTTTGCCACTTAGCTAACATGTAATGAACATGTACTAAAATTTTGAGCTCAATTAGAATAAGTTGATTTATTTCATAATTTTGAATTAAATAATTAATTCATAAAAGCAAATAGTAACCTTTAATGATTTAGGTTTTTTTTTGGACTTTTGGATTGAGTGATGACCTCGGGTCATTTGTTGTTAATGATCCTTGGTAGTTGATATATGTGTTACGAAAAAGATTTAGTTTGTTTGACTTGCAACTGTACCGCGAAGGAAAGTTGTATTCAAATTATTAATTTTGCATCCATCATCGAGCATCATATTTCGTATTCCGCATCATGTTAAATATGGCATTGTTATTACGTGTAGTGAACAAAGGTGAACACGTGGTAGTTAATCAAGTTGTTGAGGAGGTTAATCCGTCTGTTGAAGTCGGATCGAATACTTGTGTAACGTCGCAGGAATCGGACTTTTCCGTCAACGAAGGCAAGCCCCGGATGCATACAACCCTACCTTGTGTTTTACAAATTAATTTCGCTTTTGCTTTCCATTACTGCATTAAGTGATTAAGAGTTAAGTAAAAGCCTAATTGGTGCATTACCACCCTTGTTATTCCATATTTACCATTTTATCAGTTTTAAACTCGTATATGCCTAGTTTTGCTTAGCTATGCATAGAACGATGAAAGTCGGGTGACTACCTGCCACCTGCAAGTTTTAAATGGAACATTGGTTAATTATGTTAGCATGTGATATGGGAATGTGGAGTAATAAATCTAGACCGGGCGGACTCGGTGTGTGTGAGCCACAGGACATGGAGGTCTTGTCAGCGGGTTCTTTCCGCCTGTGTCGATTAAGGCACGTCCGTTGTTGAATTACATGAGGTGAGAATTTGTAGTACTAACCACATACTCCGGTAAGCCTGAACTTGGCAATTCTATTACGAGAGTGGAGAGATGGCGGGAATAGCATGTACCCACGTGGCCATGGGCTGGAATGGTGGAGTACTGTGTTCTCTGGTGGCGCGGACCCTTTCTTGTTTTAGAGGATCCGAGGGTAGGTTGGTATATGGAGGTCAGGGACCTGCATATGTCATGTGGTCTGGAATTCCCAGCTGGGTTTATAATCGGTTCGAATCGTCGTTGCTCCTCGGTTATGGAGACTCAACTCACTGTTCATCATCGTAGAATTAATAACCAGAACTTGAATAAGGCTTGTGAAGGTGCTGAATATGAAGTTTCATGATCTCAGTGCAGATCGTGTCAGCTTTATATATAATTCTTGAGAAGTTTTCTATATAAAGAATGTTGTTAAAAGAGCTTTTATGCAAAAGAACTTTGATCATTGTTAAAGCTATACCTTGAATCCCTAAGCCTGCATTACTGAGTTTATCAGTTAATATTTCGGATAAGTCTTGTTGAGTACTTTTGTACTCAGGGTTCGTTGACCCCTTGTTGCAGGTGAACCTCATGAGCAGATCTGTTTTGGATCGTGCTACATGACTATCGTTCGTTCTGACGATGAGAAGTAAATGTGTGATCCTTGGGCAGGATGTTTATTTTGTGTGTTATGTATATATTAATTATGCCACTCCACTACTACTATGGTTTGTAATAATTAAAGAACTTAGTTTGTAAGGTTTGAAATAACTAGTTTGTAAACTATGTTATCGTAAGACTTCCGCTGTTTTTACTCTGGTTTTGATATTTGAATGAATGTTGTAATACTGCAATGACTCTGTAATGTGATCCTACTTGGAAATCGTGGATGATTCGGGGTTCCCCGAGGACACCCGACAGTCTTTTTAAGTTCATGAAAACATATGCATAGATGTCAAAGGTCGCCGGACCATGACAGGTGCATGTGGGCCCTATAACTTAGGAGGTTCTGCCACAGTTAGCAGCAGTTGTCCATGCTTTAAAGATTTGGCGGCATTACCTGCTTGGTAATACGTGCCATATTTATACAGACCACAAGAGTTTGAAGTATATCTTTACTCAATCCAATTTGAACATGCGATAAAGAAGATGGTTAGAACTGATTAAAGATTATGACTTGGAGGTACATTATCACCCTGGTAAAGCAAATATGGTTGTAGATGCCCTCAGTCGAAAGAGTCATTGCAATTGTCTGACAGTAAGAACAATGGGTCTGACTTTATGTCAAGATATGGAGAAGTTGAATATAGAGGTAATTCAACAAGGCAGTTTGACCAACATAATTGTTGAAGCCACTATTCGAGACCAGATTATTGCTGCTCAGAAAGAAAACAAGGGTATAGCCCATATCAAAGAAAGAACCAAGAATGGGAAAGCAGAATGCTTCAAAGCAGATGATGAAGGTGTGTTATGGTTCAAGAATCGCTTAGTGGTACCAAAGGTTCCTGAGTTGCGATAGTCAATTCTTGAAGAGGCACATGCTACTAGGTTATCTATTCATCCGGGAAGTAACAAGATGTACCATGACTTGAAACAAAGGTTTTGGTGGACCAAAATGAAGATAGAAATTGCCCAGTATATAGCAAAAATGTGATACTTGTCAAAAGGTGAAAGCTATACATTTGAGGTCAGCTGGAGAGTTACAGCCATTACCTATTCCAGCTTGGAAGTGGGAGGATATTAGTATGGACTTTATTGTTGGTCTACCCAAGACATCCAAGGGCTTTCACTTAGTATGGGTTATTGTAGATAGACTAACTAAGTCAGCACATTTTCTTCTGGTCCAAAGTACATATCCCACTATCCGATATGCCAAGATGTATCTAGACAGAATTGTGAGTTTACATGGGGTACCAAAGACCATAGTGTCAGATAGGGGTACACAGTTTGTCTCCAGCTTTTGGAAACACTTGCATGCTTCATTGGGTACCAAACTCCTGTATAGTACAGCTTATCACCCATAGACTGATGGTCAAACTGAAAAGGTCAATCAAGTACTTGAAGATATGTTAAGGTGTTGTGTCCTTAACTATTCCAAGAAGTGGGATGAATGTATGCCTTTGGCTGAGTTCTCATACAATAATAGTTATCAAGAGAGCATTAGAATAGCTCCATTTGAAGCACTTTATGGTCGTAGATGCAGAACATCACTGAGTTGGTCTAAACCTGGGGAAAGAAGATTCTTTGGAGTTGACCTCGTGAAAGAAACATAAGACAAGGTTAAGCAAATACAAAGTAATTTGAAGATAGCTCAGTCTAGACAAAAGAGTTATGCAGATAAACGACATAGACCTTTGGTGTTTAACAAGGGAGATTTTGTATATCTGAAGGTATCACCAATGAAGGGAGTTACCCGTTTTGGGGTTAAAGGCAAGTTGGCACCTCGATATATTAGACCATTTCAAATTTTAGAGAGGTATGGAAAAGTGGCATATCACTTGAAATTACCAAAACATCTCTCGGCTGTACATGATGTGTTCCATGTTTCTCAATTAAAGAAGTGTCTCCGAGTGCCCGAGCAGAATGTTGAGGTTGAAGGAGTGGAACTTGAACTTGATTTGACCTATTCTGAATATCCTATCAGAGTTCTAGATCAGAAAGATCATGTCACATGAAGGAGGACAATCAAGTTCTACAAGATACAATGGAATCAACATTCCGAAGAAGAAGCTACTTGGGAATCCGAAGATTACTTGTTAGAAAAATTTCCAGAGTTTCTTGCGTCGATATAGAATAATGTTAGTCTGCTTTATTGATAAGAATCATGTTTGTAAAGGGACCTCAGCTATTTTATGGACAAGTTTTGGATGATTTTGGACTGACACATTTCCTTTTCCATTACTTACCCTATGACTTTAAATCTCGGGGCGAGATTTCTTTTAGGGGGAAGGATTGTAACACCTCGGGTGTTTTAAATACTAAAACCTGCCATGTCATCATATACATTGCAAAGCATTTGGCCTTAGTGAAAACTTTGATATGCATACACTAAAACAAGCTTATCATTTATGTTATATGTGTTGTATTGTATTGTTTGAATCAAGTTCAAAGTTTTGTTTGGATTTGAATTTTCAAGAAAACCCTGATTTTCAGTACTTAAATCCTACACTGAAAACCCATTTCAAAATCTAAGTACATTTTGGGGTTGAGTCCTAAAGCAAAAGTGTAGAGCTTGTCAAGTTATACAAAGTTTGTTTTTGGAATTTTCAAAGTTGTTATGAAAAATTTGAAGTAATTTGAAAAGGCGAAATTCTTTAAATGTCCCCTATTTGAATTCAAAATTTCATTTCAAAATGTAGACCGAATTAGGGGGTGGTTATAAAAGCAAAGTTGTAGAACTTTGAATTTTGAACAACTTTTATCTTTGGAGATTTTTGTGTTGTTATACAAATTTGGGAGTAATTTGGAAATTTAGATGAATGGCAATTCTGTAAATTTGGTGAACAGTGCTCGCCGCTTAAGCTACACCATCGGTGACCTTCTGCTAGGTTCCAGGCACGCCTGTGGCCGCCCTTGGCTTCACGGTGGCGCGGAGAAGGCCCTATGTAGCTTCTCTTTGCTTCCTGGCCACCTTTAAAGCCCTGCTGCCGTCGTCGTTCGTCTCCTTTCTATTCCTCTGCTTTTTCCCGTCGCCACCTGCTCAACTTCAGCGAGCCCGCGCCGTCGCCATAGTGCTTCACCGTCATAGCCAAGCCTGTCCTAGCTTCGTATTCTCCTTGCGAACCCAGTCCTCCAGCCGTTGTTGCCTGATTGCGCTAGGAAACGCCGCTCATCTTCTTTCTTCTTCACAGCCGGGCAGCGCCATCGTGGTGTGTGCGTCGCCATGGCCAGCGCGTTACGGTCTGCCTCTGACCTTGCAAAGCCTTGCTTCAGCTTCGTCTTGATGCCGTGGTGCTTAATACCTTGTTGCTTGATCGTTTTGTCCACCATAGTCACCGAAACACCACCACCGACGATGTTTTGCTCCGCCGTGTTTGCTCAGATCGTCGAACCACCTTGCTGTAACTCCTTTGACTCCAACGTGTTCGGGGTGAGCTACTAGTGCTTCCTGGACCCTTTGTTTAACTGCTACCGGTCTCCTATCGTTGGTGTAGTGCCGCCATGCATTCGCGTCCGCCATGGCCGGCGTCAGGCTTGAATCGTGTTGTAATTGAGTTAGCTAGTGTCACCAATCGATGCGCCGTGTTGTTGTGATCATGTTGGTGACTTTGCTGTCGCCGGTGACCTCGCCGTCGGTGAGATTTCGCCGGTCAGAGCTGTCGCCACCGCAGTGAACACGGGAGGTAGGAGATGACAGGTGGGGTCGCGTGTCAGTGACCGTGAGTTCGAAATGAATTTTCTGTTTTTCAGATTTGAATGAATAGTATGAGTTTTTGCTATTTTTGTGTAGATCTATTTAGAGCTCCAAAAATTATGAAAATTTTTATGTGACTTCTCTGTGATGTATATTATTTAGGAAAAATATGAAATGTTGATTTTCAGTACTTTTTGAATGTGATAAAAATTGCTCAATTAATTAATAAATGAGTTTTCATGATTTTCTAGGCTTAATTCTTTATCCAAAAATTATGAAACTTGTTTTGCCACTTAGTTATCATGAGATGAACATTTACAAAAATTTTGAGGTCAATTGGGACAAGTTGATTTATTTCATAATTTGTAATTAAATAATTAATTCATAAAAGCAAATAGTAACCTTTAATGATTTAGGTTTTGATTGAATTTTGGATTGAGTGATGACCTTGGGTCATTAGTTGATAATGATTCTTGGCAATGGAATTAAGTGTTACGAAAAAGGTTTAATTAGTTTGACTTGTAACTGTCCCGCGAAGGAAAGTTGTATTCAAGTTGTTAATTTTTGCATCCATCATCGAGCATCATGTTTTATATTTCGCATCATGTTAAACATGGCATTGTTACTACGTGTAGTGAACGAAGGTGAACACATGGTAGTTAATCAAGTTGTGAAAGAAGTTAATCCGTCTGTTGTGGTCGGATCTGATAATTGTGGAACGTCGTAGGAACCTGACTTTTCCGTGAACCAAGGCAAGCCCCGGATGCATTTAAACCTACCTTGTGTTTTATAAATTTCTATCGCTTTTGCTTTTATATACTGCATTAAGTGAATAGGGGTCCGGTGGAAACCTAATTGGTGCATTACCAACCTTGTTTTTCTATATCTACCTTGTTACCAGTTTTACTTTGTAAATGCCTAGTTATGCTTAGCCATGCTTAGACAGATAAAAGTTGGGTGATTACCTGTCACTCGCGAGTTTTAAATGAAACTTTGGTTATGTTTGGTTACTAATGTTATCATGAGATACGGGCATGTGGAGTAATAAATCTAGACCGGGCGGACTCGGTGTGTGAGAGCCACAAGACATGGAGGTCTTGTGAGCGGGTTCTTTCTGCCTGTGTCGATTAAGGTCCGTCCATTGTTGAACTGCGTGAGATGAGACTTTGTAGTACTAACCACATACTCCGGTAAGCCTTAACTTGGCGATTCTATTACGGGAATGGCTACTCGCGCACTGGGAGTGGAGAGATGGAGAGAATAGCGTGTACCCACGTGGCAATGGGCTGGATTGGTGGAGTACTGTATTCTCGGATGGCGCAGACCCATTCTTGTTTTAGGGGACCTGAGGGTAGGTTGGTATATGTAGGTCGGGGACCTGCATATGTCGTGTGGTTTGGAATTCCCAGCTGGGTTATAATCGGTTCGAATCGTCGTTGCTCCTCGGTTATGGAGACTCAACTCTTTGTTCATCATCGTAGTTAATAACTGGAACTCGAGTAAGGTTTGAGAAAGAGTTTGATATGAAGTTCATGATCTCATTATGGATCATGGCAGATTCATATGTGGTTCTTATAAAGTTTTATATGTTGAAGTAAAGAATTTTGTTAAAGAGCTTTTACGTAAAAGAACTTTGATTATTGCTAAAGCCATACCTTGAATCCCTGAGCCTGCATTCCTAAGTCTTCTCAGTTTTATTTTAGTTAAGTCTTGTTGAGTACTTTTGTACTCAGGGTTCATTGACCCTTGTTGCAGGTGAGCCTCATGAGCAGGTCTGTTGTGGACCATGCTGCATGACTGTTGTTCAGGTCGATGACGATAAGTGAACGTGTGATCCTTGGGCAGGATACTTATATTGTGTGTTTGTATTATGTTATAATGCCACTCCACTACTATTATGGTTTGTATTAATTATCGAACTTAGTTTGTAAGGTTTGAAACAACTGGTTTGTAAACTAAGTTATCGTAAGACTTCCGCTAATTTACTTTGATGTAGATATTTGAATAAATGTTGTAATACTGCAATGACTCTATAATGGGATCCTGCTCGGAAATCATGGATGATTCGGGGTTCCCCGTGGACACTCGATAGTCTTCTTAAGTTACCAGGAACATATGCATAGTCGTCAGAGGTCGTTGGATAGTGATAGGTGCATGTGGGTCCTATAATTTAGGAGGTTCTACCACAGAATGGTATCAGAGCGATCATTATAAAGTCTTTGTTGTATTGTTTTACAAAAACTTCAAAATGATTTGGGACAAATAGATATAACTTGTTAATTTGGTACAAATTGCTTCTGGCTTATCTTATTTCATTTTCACCATTCCTTAATTGATTAAAAAGGCTTTGTGTGGTGGTGTAGTAATTTTATTATGCCCTATGTAATAACAACTGTTATTTATGTACCTTATAAGCTTTGATGTTTTTGTTCGTAAGAACGATTCATGCATCATGATTAATCCATTTGTTACTTACTTTCCCTCTGAGTCTGGGTTAGGTAGTGAGTCTGGGTTGAGTTGTATAATTCATCCTGGCTGTTCTTTAGACTTGGATCAGATTGTCTTACTTGGATTAACATTGCTTCCTATAGTATGGCTCGTACCAAGATAACACCCCATAAGTCCATTGGACCTAAAGGAGTTCCTCGTCACCAACTTCCTCCTAGGAATGACAGTGCTAGCAGTAGCAGCTCTAGGCCTGATCCCCAGGTAGAGATACAGAGGCTTACAACAGAGTTAGCTCAGGCTACTAGAGATAGGGATGTGGATGCCATCCATGTGGGCGAGTTATGGGATAGATTGGGATGTCTTACCACCGCTCATAGGAACTACGAACGTATGTTAGTTCGTATGGTGGAGGGAAGGAATGAAGCTTGGCATAGAGAAGATGTAGCTAGAGCTAGAACTCATGAGATAGAATTCTATGTAGAAGACCTAGAAGAACATAATACTACCTTGCATGAAGAAGTCCATAGGCTAAGCAACCTCCTGGATCCAAATCATGAGCCTCAAGCCGATGAAATGGACCCTGGTGTCATCATTGCTGATAATGATGAACTTGAAGAAGAAGAAGAAGATCTGGAAGAATTAGTAATGGTTGATGAAAGTGATAATGAAGGCGGAAATGTTTCCGGAATGGATACCGATCATGAAGTTTGATGTGGTCAAGGAGAAGAGTAGAGTTGTAAATAGTGAGATCTAGTTAAGTTTAGTAGTCTTGTGTAGGGGTGGACTTGTGTTTAAATAAGTAAAACCAGTGTAATGCGTTGTAGTAAGCTCTTTTATCTTTTAATAAAGGCTTGTGAGTTAAGTTTGGTTTGTATGAACAGATGCGTCATATGCGGGGTTTGCATATTCCTGGTACTTCACAAGATGAAGACGGTATTCCTGATCTACCACTAGTTCCACCAAATCTAGCTGATGCTATCGCCGCCCTTGTCAATGTGACTGTTGAAAATGCTCGATTGCTTCGCGAGATAGCCCAGAGTAATCAGAATATGGTGCAGGGAAACCGTGGCTGCAATCATAATCGGCATGAAGCTACATATGTTGATTTCACAGATACAAGACCACCAGTGTTTGCCAAGGCCAATGAACCCCTGGAGGCTGATGATTGGCTTCAGACTATGGAGCAGAAATTTGATCTTATTCCATGCACGGAGATGCAGAAACCTATGTTTGCCGCCCAACAACTTAGAGGTGCAGCAGGTGCTTGGTGGGCAAATTTAGTGGCTATGCAACCAGCTGGCATTCCAATAACTTGGGCTGAGTTCCGTACTGCCTTCAGAGCTCATTATATTCTAGAAGGAGTGATGGCCATGAAGCTGGATGAGTTCCTAGCTTTGAAGCAAGGGGACCAAATAGTTATGCAGTATGTGGGTAGATTCAATCACATGTCATAGTATGCATCTGAACATGCCAACATAGATGCTAAGAAAAAGAAATGGTTTATGCGAGGTCTGAATACCAAGCTACAAACAATGATGACTACCTATACCAATGTTACTTATCATGAGGCAGTAAATATTGCAATTGCTTCTGAGGAAAAGTATCGGCAACATAAGGAGATCAAGAAGAAAAAGAGTGGGCAGTCTAGATCCTTTGGTGGAAATCAAAAGAGACAAAAGATAATCTATCACCCAGTCCACCATTATCGTCCTCCTTATCATCCGCCATAGTTCCAAGCCGGGCAACAATCAAATGTCCATCCTGCCACAACTTACTAGAATCCACAATAGACCAATGCTCCTGGTGTCAATGCTCCAACGTCCCAGGGTCACAATTATCCATGTTACAATTATGGAAGGTTCGGTCATTACTTCAGGGAATGTCTATATCCCAAACAATATAATTCAAATTCTCAGAAGGCCCCTACCAATCAACAACAGGGTCAAGTATAGAACAAGAACAACAATTAGAATGCTCAGAAGGGCAAAGATGAAAGGAAGATTGGATGGGTGTTCTATATTCAAGCTGGGGAAATTCTAGAAGGGGAGCCAGTGATGATGGGTATGTTTCCTATCGCCGATCACCCTGCTGTTATGCTTTTTGATTCTGGTGCATCTCATTCATTCATCAATAGAACCTTTGTCGTAAAGCATGAAATTCCAATTAGGGAAACAAAGGAAAATTTCTTTATATAGTCGCCCGGGGGACGTCTGTGTACTAAGGAAATGGTATACCAGGTACCCATAAACCTGGGTGGGTATATTTTTCCCACTACCATGATTATTCTCAAAGATCAGGATATAGATGTGATCTTGGGAATGAATTGGATGTATCAGCATAAGGCTGTTATAGATGCTTTAAATAGAACAATAAGGGTGAAATGCCAGATAATAATTCTCCACTTCTTATCCAACTTCCAACCTTAAGGAGAACAGTAGAAAGAGTTTGTGCAACTTTTGTCAAGGAGATCAGGGATATCCCGATAGTTTATGAATTCCCTGATGTTTTTCCTGAGGATTTACCCGATCTACCACCAGATAGGGATGTTCAGTTTAATATAGAGTTAAAACCTGGAACAACTCCGATCTCTCGGAGAGCTTATAGGATGCCATCCAATTAATTAGCCGAGTTGAAGACTCAGTTGCATGAGTTGATTGGAAATGATTTATTCAACCTAGTTCATCACCTTGGGGAAGTCCGTCAATTTTTGTGAAAAAGAAAGATGAGACACTAAGGTTATGTGTTGACTATCGTCCGTTGAATGAAGTGACCATTAAGAATAAGTATCCCTTACCTCAGATAGACTTGCTTTTTGATCAATTGGCTGGAGCCAAAGTTTTCTCCAAGATTGATTTAAGGTCAGGCTATCACCAAATCAAGATTAAGCCTGAAGATATTCCCAAAACAGCATTACCACAAGATATGGATTATATGAATACTTGGTAATGTCTTTTGGTTTGACAAATGCTCCGGCTCATTTCATGTATCTAATGAATTCAGTATTCATGCCCGAGCTAGACAAATTTGTAGTGGTGTTTATTGACGATATCCTAGTTTATTCCAAGAACAAGAAGGAACATGTGGAGCATCTCAGAATTGTCCTGACCCGTTTGAGAGAACATCAACTATGTGCCAAGTTCAGTAAGTGTGACTTTTGGCTTAAGGAAGTACAGTTTCTTGGACATGTCTTATCAGCTGAAGGAGTTGCAGTGGATCCAAGCAAAGTTAAGGATGCGCTTGATTAGAAACCGCCCACCACTGTTCATCAGTTTCTTGGACATGATGAACTTAAAGAAGAAGAAGATCCAGAAGAATTAGTAATAGTTGATGAAAGTGATAATGAAGGCAGAAATGTTTCCAGAATGGATACCGATCACGAAGTTTGATGTGGTCGAGGAGAAGAGTAGAGTTGTAAATAGTGAGATCTAGTTAAGTTTAGTAGTCTTGTGTAGGGGTGGACTTGTATTTAAATAAGTAAAACCAGTGTAATGCATTGTAGTAAGCTCTTTTATCTTTTAATAAAGGCTTGTGAGTTAAGTTTGGTTTGTATGAACAGATGCGTCGTACGTGGGGTTCGCATATTCCTAGTACTTCACAAGATGAAGATGGTATTCCTGATCCACCACCAGTTCCACCAAATCTAGCTGAGTACTTTTGTACTCAGGGTTTGTTGACCCTTGTTGCAAGTGAGCCTCATGAGCAGGTCTGTTGTGGACCGTGCTGCATGACTGTTGTTCAGGTCGATGACGATAAGTGAACGTGTGATCCTTGGGCAGGATACTTATATTGTGTATTTGTATTATGTTATAATACCACTCCACTACTATTATGGTTTGTATTAATTATTGAACTTAGTTTGTAAGGTTTGAAACAACTGGTTCGTAAACTAAGTTATCGTAAGACTTCCGCTAATTTACTCTGATGTAGATATTTGAATAAATGTTGTAATACTGCAATGACTCTGTAATGGGATCCTGCTCAGAAATCGTGGATGATTCGGGGTTCCCCGAGGACACCCGATAGTCTTCTTAAGTTACCAGGAACATATGCATAGTCGTTAGAGGTCATTGGACAGTGACAGGTGCATGTGGGTCCTATAATTTAGGAGGTTCTACCACACTTACCTTATTTGTTTCTCTGCCACCGCTGTTCGGATCTACCATGCTTGCTAGTCCACCGCCAGAGCCCTAGATCTGTAGCCTCCGCTCCCCCGCCACCGCCTTTGCTTCTCCATAGCCACCTCCATCCTCCATGGATTCATGGCATTGCTTCAATGTTACCTATGTGTGCATGGAGGGCCTCGTCAAGCGTGGTCTTCTCCGTGGGAGGACTAATGCGGCGGAGTGGCTTGTTCCCGGCCGCGAGGAGGCATTGGCGCCGCCCGACGGCTATGTCGTCTCCTTCACGCTCTTCCACGAGCGTGGACTCATGGTTCCTCCTCACCCGTTCTTCCGAGGTCTGCTACACCATTATCAGATCGAGCTACAACACTTGAACCCCAATGGGATCCAGCACATCATGGCCTTCATTGCAATGTGGGAGGGGTACCTAGGGATCGAGCTCCACTTCAAGCTCTAGAGATATTTCTTCTCCATCTCCTTGATGAAGAAGAAGGAGAGAGGCCAGGAGACCCTTGTGCTAATGGGGTGCACGGGCATCCACCTTTGGGGGTAGCGAGCGGCCAAGTACATGCCTTGCCAGCTCTCTAGATCCAACAAGGGGTGGCACTCGCATTGGTTCTACCTAAAGGATGACCCTGCCGCACCCTTGCCAGTCTTCTCTGGGTGTTTGATCGAAGAGGTTCCACCATCATGGCCGTGGGGGCCACCCATTAAGGAGAAGAAGAGGATGCACGACCTTCTCAAGGCCATCACGTTCCTAAAGACCCACGGCCTCTGTGGGGCTAGCGTCACCAGGGGATATCATGCGAGGAGGGTGGCGCCCCTAATGCCGCATGTCCTCCCGCTGTACGGGATGATGCCAGACATAGCTCATCGGGATGATGCTCGCCCAGGGGTTGCTCTGTGATAGCGAGGTCATGCAGCGCATCAAGGAGGTCACAGGAGAGGCCAACACCATGTCCCTGATCCTAGGGCATCTCGTGATGCGGCCGAACGCGAGCTTCATCGAGCTATCGGTGGGGTTAGTCTTTCGGGACTCCATCGCATCGCTGCCAGAGCACGCGGCCATGAGGGCAGTGAATCGTGCCACAGATGAACAATGGAAGAAGAACAAGGATGTCGAGGAGAAGAAATGGTGGTTGAAGCAGTGAGCAAAGCTGCAGTGAGGGAAGTGACATCAGGGCTCATTGGAAGAAGAGGAGGAGGAGGATGATGGCTCCATGTTGCCCATCCCGTGGGATGATCTAGCCACCAAGGATGAGGACCTGCCTTTGCGGTAGGTGGGGCCCTTCCCATGGCATGTCATGAGGTAGGAGGGGGAGCATGCACCCCTAGAGCCAACAGAAATGAACCACCCCACCGCATCTATACCTTCAATGGCAGCATTGGAATTGGTGGAGCCAGGCCACCTCGCCTCGTCTGGACCTTCGATAGCGGCCCTAGAGCCAGCAGAAATAGGTCGCCTTGCTCCGTCTGAGCCCTCGGCGGTGCCTCCGAAGTTGGCTATTTTGATTCGTCTGAGCCCTCCTAGCCGAGGGAGGGCTCAAAGCGACAACGTGCCGACAAGGAGTAGCCGGGGTCAGGCAAGCCAACCCCAAAACATCCTCATATGATGGCGTCAAGGTGAGTCAAGAGTTTTTGTCATTCTTTTGTCCTAATAGATTTTTGCTGTGAACTGACCGCCATGTCCCTTGCAGCATTGAAGGACGTGGGACTCTCCTGCAGCTTGCTCCAAAAAAGATCCTCCTCCAGCAAACGCGCTAGGAGCCGGCTAGCGCCGCACCAGTGGTGAGCACAAGTAGAGTTGGGGCAGCCACGATGTTGACCAGGGAGGCATAGCCAATGGCTACATCAGGGGAGGGCTCGTTCGGGGTGCCCGTGGCGGGCGTGGCATGGCCGGGCATGTCCTCGATATTGTAGGCAGAGGCAGTGTGGCTAGAGCCATTGTCTTTGTAGGTGGCCATGTCCATGGCGGGGTAGACGGAAGGGGGCACACCTAAGTCATCCTTCATGGATGTGGCGATAGGGTAGGTGTCCGTGTCTGCGTCACTCACCCCCTCCATCGCCAGAGGAGCCACTGTCGCTAGAGAGGTTGGCACCACTTGAGGTCGGCGCAGGGACATCTCGGTCTCTGGTCTAGGTGGCTGCCCTTGATGAAGTAGTAGAGGAGCGGGAATGGGGGAGCATCCACATGGAGGATGGGGACGCGGTTCGTACCCTGACCACCATGCTGGGCTCGGTGCACAACATTGTCGCCCCGGTTGCCTAGATATGATATGACCATGCTTTCGACCCTTATGTTCTCCTTCTGTGCCTCTAAGTCCTGTCTTCTTCATAGATCCTTATGGCCCGTAGTCGGGAGAAGTCATAGTTCCTTGCTGAGGAAATGCGGTGAAGTGAGGGGCCGACCGCTTAGCTCACTACTGCCCATCAGGAGGTGGCTGAGCTTGCCCCTACCGCTTGGGAGGTGGCTGACCTCCGAGCCAGGGAGAAGGACGCTCGCACCGACACCCGCAAGGCTGAGGAGAAGCAAGCGGCCCTGATCGAGAGGGCGCGCACGGATGCCGTGGAGGCCAAATGTCTATGGAAGGAGTGGGACAATTTGCTCTAGGCCATGGAGGAGGTCCATACGGGGACTGAGCTGGCTCGCCAGGAGCGCACCGTCGCTCAGTAGCGGATCGGCCACCTTGAGAATGAGCTCCAGAGGGAGAGGTCCTAAAGGTTACAACCAAGGGCATGTTCGCTGGGCTCATCGTGGAGGTCAGGCAGTGCCAAGAGGAGGTCCAGTGCCTAGAGGCCAAGGTGACCCGACAACGTGATGAGGTGCACAAGCTTTGGGCGGATGTGGACGGTAAGTCCCTGGTTTCCCTTGTTGTCTTTCTCCCTAGAATCTGTGGTGGGCCTTTTGACACGGTCGGTATGTGAGTTGGGCAGGTCTTAATGACAAGCTCGGGGTGGAGGTGGTGAAGAGCCGTGGCTTGGAGAAGGAGCTTAGTAAGGTGAAGGACACCTTCTAGAAGGAGAGCGACGAACATGACAACCTACGCGTCACCGTCCAGCTAGTCTATGACAAGCTCGAGCTGGCCCCAGAGTAGGAGACAAGCTCCCTCATAGTTCGCACCACCCGGATTATGGATTGGGCACGTGATATGGCAAGGAGCACACTTTGCTTTGGCGTTCACTGATCGTTCGTGATCACCTGTTCTCATTACGAGAACATCGATCTAGCGACGATGAGCCAGGGCTTCGCGCCCATCTATACCGATGCCGAGCTGGACAACATTGAGAAGGAGGTGCCCCCCCTGGCGCATGACCTTTCCACCAAGATAGAGGACGAGATCATCCCCCCGAGGGGCTAGTTTAGTCAGATAGGTCAGGTGGTGCACTTGTAATAAGCGGATAAGTTCCAACCCTTCTGTTTCCTCTAAACAAGCTTGTTTTTTTGTTTGAACAAATTTGTTCTTTCTCCCTTTTTATGTGTAAAAAGGGTCTAATGCATTCCGACCCTTCCTTTTGTTAAGACTGTAGAGCTCGAGGTGTGGGCGAGAAAACTCTGGTCATGCTAGTAAGCAAGAGTGCCGTAGCCGCTGGGGCATAGGTTTCTTGCAGTCCGACTAGTTTTTCTCGACGCTCATTTCTGCAAAACCTTGCCTCTAGGTTTTTAACATGAGAAAGGGTCAGGCCCGGTGAATGTTTTAGAAAGGGTATATGCATACCCTTATCAGCCCCAAGTGAGACCCGACCCCTTGCCATTATCGAGGTCGGGTTTCACTAAAGATCGAGGAGACGATAGCGAAGCTGGTGGGGGAAAGCGTTTTTGGTTTTAGAAATGTTATTCTTAGTTTTCGTACATATCCCCTCCCTAGAATTTGAGCCATCATTCTATGACCACGCATTCGGTCTCCTTGCGAGTCCAACTTCCCTTGAGCCCCCACCCTATTTGTGGTTTCCGCAACCGGATGGGTTGAGCTAATGTCACTTGCCTCGATGGCTTGAGTGTCACGCTCGGTGAGCTCACTAACAGGCATGTCCGAGTGGAATTTGGGTCCATCATTTGTAATAGGGTTAGCATAGCCCTCATGTGGAATTCCACTGCTCCTTAACCTGCCTCTCGGCAGATGTCCAAGTCATTCTAGAGACTGACTCAGGTGGCCCGCTGGCCCCTCCTCGATGGAAATTCTATGTTCATGGATCGAGGTTAGGATCAAACGAGAAGGTCAAGATGACCCTATCTACTTCCGAGCAGGTTGGGCAAAGGCCATTGGGGCTCATCTACATTTTCTCCCCTAGCTCTATTCGATGCGAGACAACCTTGAGCCCTTTGTGGGCTGGCCTTCAAACCCTGGTTGGTTGCCACTCATGTTGAATGAGATGACTATCGCTTCATGTCATGATGTGAAGTGTTGTGATGTAATAATTGCATATGTGATGCTTGGATGTATGAGAATGGTTGAATGAATGCTCATGCACTGGAAAAGTAAAGTGGGGTTGGTAAAGTTACCTCGATGGCTAGAGTGATGGTTTCAGGGAGCTCTTACCGGATGTATTCAAGTGGAATCTAGGTCTGTCGTTCGTGACGGAGTCGGCATAACCCACATGGGGCATCCTACTGCTCCTTACCCGTCTCTCGGTAGTGGCCTGAGCCATCCGATCAACTTGGGTGACCCGCTGGCATAGGACTTACCTTGATGGCTCAAGTGACGGGTTCGGAGAGCTCTTACCAGATACGTTCGAGTGGAATCCGGGTCCATCGTTCATGATGGAGTCGGCAATTCCTGCATGGGGCATCCTACTACTCCTTACCGATCTCTTGACAGTAGGCCGAGCTGTCTGATTGGCTTGGGTGACCCGCTGGCATAGGACTTACCAGCAGAGATAGAGGATGAGATCATCCCACCCAAGAAATTAGTTAGGCAGATAAGCCAGGCGGTGAACTCGTAATAAATGGACAAGCTCTTAAATTTTGTTATGGCCAAACAGATTCTTAGCCCTTCTCCCCTTTTGTATAAAAGGTTAATGCGTTCTAACCCTTTCCATCATTAAGGCCGTAAAGCTCGGGGTGCGGGTGAACAAACTTTGATCACGCTAGTGAGCAAAAACGCCATAGCCGTTGGGGTGTAGGTTTCTTGCAGTCTGACCAGTTTTACTCAGCGTTCATTTCTGCAACCCTTGCTTCTAGATCATAACATGAGAGAGGGTCAGGCACAGAGAATGTTTGCCAGGTGGATATGCTCTTAAATGCGTTCTAACTCTTTTCGTAGTTAAGACTTAAGAAGCTCAGAGTGCAGAAAAAACTCTGATCATGCTAGTGAGCAAAAACGCCATAGCCGCTGGGGCGTAGGTTTCTTGCAGTCCGACCAGTTTTACTCAGCGTTTGTTTCTATGACCCTTGCTTCTAGGTCTTAATGTGAGAAAGGGTCGGGCATAGAGAATGTCTACCGAATAGATATGCTCTTACCAGCCCCCAAGTGTGACCCGACCCCCTACCGTTGCTGGGGTCGGGTGTCACTAAAGATCAAGGAGTTGATAGTGAAACTGAAAAGAGAAAGCATGCATAAATTTAAGGGTAAAAGCGACGTAGCTGTTTGATGTTCCAGGCATTGATGAAGACTTCACCGTTGATGGTTCGGAGCTTGTAGGTGCCTGGTTGAAGCACCTCTATGATGATGTATGGTCCCTCCCATGGCTGAGAGAGCTTGTGGCAGTTCTTGTTGCTTTGGACGAGGCGAAGCACCAGTTCCCCGACGTTGAAGGCCTGACCCCACACTCGATGGCTGTGGTACCGGCACAACACTTGCTGGTACTTGGTCGAGCAGAGGAGGGCAATGTTGGGTGCTTCATCTAGCTAGTCCATGGCATCCTCGAGGGATGCCTCGGCTCCCTGTTCATCGTACGCCCTGACCCTCGGTGCTCCATAATTGAGGTTGGTCAGGAGGATAGCCTCAGAACCATAGACTATGAAGAATGGTGTGTAGCCAGTGGCCTAGCTGGGGGTCATCCTTAGGCTCTAGAGCACCGCGGGAAGCTCCACGACCCATCGTCTGCCAAACTTGTTCAACCGGTTGAAGATCCTAGGTTTAAGGCCTTGTAGGACCATGCCGGTCACGCGCTCGACCTGCCCATTTGTGCGGGGGTGCGCTATGGCGGCCCAATCGACGTGGATGTTGTATTCATCATAGAATCAGAGGAACTTCTTTCCAGTGATAATGGAGTTTGGGACTCCAAAGCGATGGACGATGTCAAGGAAGAATAGCATGGCTTGCTCGAACTTGATCGTGGAGATCGGTCGAGCCTCTATCCACTTTGTAAACTTGTCTACAGTGACAAGCAAGTGCGTATAGCCCTAGGGTGCCCTCTTGAGAGGACCGACTAGATCGAGCCCCCAGACCATGAATGACCATGTGATGGGGATCGTTTGGAGTGCTTGGACCGGCAGGTGGGTTAGCCGACCGTAGTATTGACACCCTTCATAGGTGCACACAATCTGTTCAGCATCGGCTACTATGGTCGGCCAGTAGAAGCCTTATCAGAATGCATTTTCAACTAGGGTCCTAGGTGCGGCATGGTGCCCGCAGACCCCACCGTGGATATCACTCAGCAACTGCTTCCCATGTTCGATGGGGATGTAATGCTATAGGATCTCAGTGTGGCTTCACCTATAGAGCTCGCCCTCAATAAGGACAAAGGACTTGGCATGACACACGAGCCACTGAGCCTCCATTTTGTCCATCGGCAGTGCCTCATGGAGGAGGTAGTCAAGGTAAGGCGTCCTCCAGTTGGCTAGAGGGTCAGGCTCTGTCACTGGATCCTCATCAAGCTCCATGACTTTGGGGCCGGATGGGGCCGCCGACTGGTTAGCCCCCGAGCCTAGGGTAGGTGTCGCGTCACCGGTTTGTCCTGGTTCTTCATAGCGGACCAAGGGCTTATACTGATCACTAGGAAAGGCGCCCGTCAGCACTGGCTCTTGGCCGGATGCCATTTTTGCCAGCGCATCAGCTGCCTCATTGAGACACCTCAGGATGTGATTGAGCTTGAGACCATCGAACTTGTCCTCCAGCCGGCAGACTTCTTGGCAATATGTAGCCATCTTGGCGTTGTGGCAGCTTGATTCATTCATGACTTGGTCAATGACTAGCTAGGAGTCACCCTGGACATCAAGCCGTCAGATACCCAACTCGATGGCGATGCGTAGGCCATTGATGAGTGCCTCATACTCGACCACATTGTTGGAGGAGGGGAAATGGATGCGAACCATGTACCTCATGCGTACCTTGAGGGGTGAAACAAAGACCAACCCCATGCTAGTGCCTTTCTTCATCATTGATCCATCGAAGTACATCATCCAGTACTCTTGGTCGATGACTACTGGCGACATTTGGACCTCGATCCATTCTACAACGAAATCAGCCAGCACTTGGGACTTGATGGCCGTCCGAGGGGTATATGAAATGCCTTGATCCATCAGCTCGAGTGCCCACTTCATGATTCTTCCTATGGCATCCCAGTTTTAGATGACCTCGCCAAGAGGGAAGGACATCATGACCATCACTGGATGTGACTCAAAGTAGTGACGCAACTTCCTCTTGGCGATAAGGATGGTGTACATGAGTTTCTAGATTTGGGGGTAGCGAGTCTTAGAATCAGACAAGACCTCGCTAATGAAGTACACAGGACCATGCAGTTGAGGGCGTGTCCCTCTTCTTCTCGCTCTACCACTAGGGCAGTGCTAACCACTTGTGTGGTGGCCACAATATAGAGCAGAAGCGGTTCCCCACTGGTCAGAGGGACCAAGATTGGGGCCTTCATCAAGAGCTGCTTGACCCTATCAAGTGCCCCCTATGCCTTGAGCATCCATTCGAAATGGTCGACCTTCTTCAGAAGTCGATAGAGGGGGAGACCTCATTCGCCAAGGTGCGAGATAAAGCGGCTGAGCACGGCAAGGCACCCTGTAAGTTGTTGTACCCCTTTTATGTTCTAAATTGGGCCCATTCTCATGATGGCTGAGATCTTCTCTAGGTTGGCTTTGATGCCATGCTCGGAGACGATAAAACCCAGCAGCATACCCCTTGGGACCCAAAAAATGCACTTCTCGGGATTAAGCTTAATGTTGTTTGCTCGGAGTTTTGTGAAGGTCTGCTCTAGGTCGGCTATGACCTGGTCAGCCCATTTGGATTTGACCATGATGTCATCCATGTAGGCGTCAACGGTCCGCCCGATGAGATCCTTGAAACACTTGAGCATGCAACGTTGGTACTTAGCCATCGCGTTTTTTAGACCGAATGGCATTATGACATAGCAGAATGATCCAAATGGGGTGATGAAAGATGTCATGAGCTGGTCAAACTCTTTCATCATGATTTAATGGTACCTAGAGTACGCATCAAGGAAGGAAAGGGTTTCACACCCTGAGGTCGAGTTGACTACTTGGTCGATGCATGGCAAAGGAAAATGATCCTTTGGACACGCTTTGTTGAGACCTGTGTAGTCAACACACATTCTCCATTTCCCACTCTTTTTTGTACAAGAATGGGATTGGCTAACCACTCAGGGTGGTATACTTCCTTGATGAACCCAGCTACCAAAAGCCTCGCAATCTCCTCGCCGATGGCCCTACATTTCTCCTCGTTGAAGCGACATAGGCGTTGCTTTGCCGACTTGGAGCCTAGCCTGATCTTCAAGGTGTGCTCAATGACTTCTCTCGAAATGCCTAGCATGTCCGAGGGTCTCCACACAAAGATGTCTCTATTGGCGTGGAGGAAGTTGACGAGAACACTTTCCTATTCAAAGGAAAGCATGGTGCCAATGCGCACCACTTTGCCTTTGGAGCCGCTGGGGTCTATGAGGACCTCCTTGGTGCCCTCTACAGGCTCAAAAGACCCCATAGACCGCTTGGGGTCAGGTGATTATTTGATGACCTCCTCCCTGATGGCTGTAAGCTCTTTGGAGGTGACAATTGCTGTGGCGTGTTCGCAGCACTCGACCTCACACTCGTAGGCACGCTAGAAGGAGGTGCTGATGGTGATGACCCCGTGTGGACCCAACATCTTCAACTTCAGATAGGTGTAGTTGGGGACAGCCATGAACTTCACATAGCATGAACGTCCCAAGATGGCGTGGTAGGTTCCATGGAACCCTACCACCTCGAAGGTATGGGTCTCCATCCTATAATTGGTTAGATCCCCAAAGGTGATGGGCAGATCGATCTGCCCAAGTGGCACGGCCTGCTTTCCTGGCACGACGCCATGGAAAGGTGACCTAGCTGGCCGGATGTGCTCTTGGTCGATGCCCATGGCATCGAATGTTTCAGCATACATGATGTTAAGGCCACTGCCTCCATCCATCAGCATCTTGGTGAGCCGCTTCATGCCGATGATCAGGTCGACCATAAGCGGGTATCTTCCTGGCTATGGGACGCTTTCTAAGTGGTGATAAGGACATGAGCTCCATGCATATGACCATGCTTGGAGATAGAGGATGAGGAGATCAGTGAGAGTGTCCTAACCGAGAAGGAGGCCCGAAGCTCGTCCGGTTCGAGTCACCAAGGTGGAGGCCCAAATCAAGTTCGAGCCCATCTCAGGTTCCAGGACCAGTCTGTCATAAAACTGGTCACACGGGCGCGTCCGGCTCCATTTTTGACAATCCACATATGGATGGAAAGCTAATTAGATAAGGAAGCCAATGCAAGTGGTCTCACATCAAAAGCCCTTCGGAATCAATAGGAATTGTCGAAACAAGTCAGCATCCAGAATCTACCAAGGTGCTGCGACACCGTCTTTTGGTCCATTGGACCATGTATTGTGTTTGGGCCCATTAGGGGGCGCATCCAGGGGGTGATGCCCAAGACTCTATAATTAGTAGCCATCACTCTCCTTAGGGTTTGGGTTTTGTTTAGTTCTTGATTTCCTCATGAAACAGATGTCGTTTTGCTGCAACTATGCCGCCAAGGCTGCTTGCTATGAACCAGGGCCCCAGTTCTTGATCTTGTTCGCCTATGGCGATTAGTCCTTTCGAATAAAGACTTGAACTCCTTCTTGTTTTCATAAGCCTCATATTTATTTGCAATTTCAGATTATGTTCATCCCGTTCTTGCTTGTGTTGTCAATTCACTTGTAGGAAAGCCTTCTCGGTGAGGTCAATCGCGTTCGCGTGGTTGATAACCAATGGAGCAGTGGTGTAACGGTTGCGGGGGTCCGAGTCAGTCTTGGTTCGAAGCCTAGATCATGAACATCAAGTCTCCACCAATCGATGCTATCATACCTTTTGGAAGATCGGGCCTTGTCTACATCAAGTCGTATCAGAGACCTTGTTGCCCGTTAGGTATACCATTGTTTTCCCCTTTAGATTGAATCTATTTTTGCATTACCTAAAGTCTAGAAAAAGCTAAAAAAATACATAGCCACATATTCCTTGTCCTACAACCCCTTTGTGCTGTTGCAATAATTTTAATTTTAGTTTGCTTTGTTGAACAGTCGTCCCTTGCGTGTCATCTGTTCATCCTATCTAGGTCTTGGTCTTGGTTTCTAGTGTCAGGTTTTGTTTTCCTTGTGTGACATCCATCAGATTGATTCTCTCCATCTTTCTAGTGTTTCTGGTGTGCTGTTTCCTTTCTTTGGTCAACAAACAAAACAAAAAAAGGGAGAGAATTTCCTTCTACGTGAGAGACAGAATCTATAATCCTTGTGCATGGTCACGTTCCATCTCCATTGTTTCTTTGGGCGATATTGATTTAGAAAGGAAAGTCTAGATATTTGGGATAGCTTGTTCCTATGTTCTTCTCAGTCATGTTTTCCACAAGAAAGGAAAGTCCAGATTTTGCCATAGCTTGTGTCAGCCACGCATGCGTGTTTTAGACTGATTAGCGCTGAGGTTTTGTGAATCTAAAAAAAAGAAGATTTGTTGCTTGGTGAATTGAAGGTAGAAGATCTATGAGCACTTCTCTTGTGGCACATTCTATTATTATAAAAAAAAAAGATAAAAACAAGGTAACGTAAAAGGCAAAGAGGTGTAAAAAAAGAAAAAAAAGCCGCACCAAAAGAAAAAGGAAAGGAAAAAAAGGAAGGTGAAAAAAAATTAGAAGTGCTTGCATCCTGTTTAGTCCTTGTGCTGAGATATTGTTGCTTGTTGAACTAGGTCTAGGACGAGTCTAGGCTGGCGACATAGACTAGCTTTGGACTACTTTTTAATCTTACAATTTCTGAATTAAATTATTGCTATTCCTTGCTACTATATTGTGCCTGTCCAAGCTCCACTTTCTTCTAACTAGGTACATGTTCGCCTTGCAACTGTTACACTCAAGCTACAACGGTATCATAGTCACCGACCGATTACACTGCCTATTGCTTTGGTAAGAACACTTGTAAGACCGTGGTAAGATGCTTGAGAGTGTGTGACTTTACTCCTTGACCACATCCTATAGTAGCCAATAGGAAAATACATACTTGTGTGTTTTCTTGTTTGATGCTAACAATGACAGGTTACAACACGTACCGATATGAGACATCAATGATGCATGAGCCACGCACTATTGCTGCTACACCTCCTCTCGTAGGTCAATCTATTCTTTCTTCCCCGCCTACTTGATGAGGACATGACCTCCATACATATGACCATGCTTAGAGAACCATATGGAGACCAAGGAGATTAGCGAGGGTCCTAGTTCTTGATCTTGTTCGCCTATGGTGATTAGTCCTTTCGAATAAAAACTTGAACTCCTTCTCATTATCATAAGCCTCATATTTATTTGCAATTTCAGATTGCGTTTATCCCATTCTTGCTTGTGTTCTCAATTCGCTTGCAGGAAAGCCTTCTTGGCGAGGTCAATCACGTTCGCGTGGTTGATAACCAACGGAGCAGTGGTGTAACGGTTGCGGGGGTCCGAATCAGTCTTGGTTCGAAGCCTAGATCGTGAACGTCGAGTCTCCATCAATCGACGCTATCATACCTTTTGGAAGATCAGGCCTAGTCTACATCAAGTGGGATCAGAGACCTTGTTGCCTGTTAGGTATAATTTTATTTTTCCCTTTAGATTGTTACTATTTTTGCATTACCTATAGTCCACAAAAAGCCAAAAAAATATACCACCACATATTCTCTGTCCTATAACCTCATTGTGTCGTGCAATTTCGTTTCTGTTTCGTGTTGTTGAGTTTGTGCCCTAGGTCAAGTTCTGGTTGCTGGTTTTAGATCGTTTTTAGTCTAGTTTATGTCTTTTCCTTTGTTTTTCATCATAATCTGTAAACACCTTCAAGTCCTGCTATGTTTTCTTTGTTTCCATCAAACCCTAGTCCACGCCATCTAATTTGTTACACTTGTCTTCACTGTTTCCATCAAATACTTGCTGTTGTGACCAATTTTGCGCGCATTGTTCCTGTTTTATCCTATAATTCGGAGTCAATTCGTAAAACTAGTCTAGTTTTCGTATACAAACTCGGATTTCGACGTTTCATATATCAAAATCGATCAGAAATTTTTTTTGGATCCATCCATCTGCGGCGTTGCCGGGGTTCGAAATTTTTAAATTGGTCAAAAAGTGGTCACAAGATCCTCTTTTCGTGGTCACAAGGGTTTTGTCGATTTTGATCAAGTTTTCTGAAAATTCCACAGGCCACGTCTTTCACTTGTTTATGCTCATATTTTCTATGGTTACTTCTTTTGTGCTCCTAAGTAAAGGAAAAATATCAAAAAAATAAAATAAAAAAGTCGAAATTTCCCAAAAAAACAACGACAACCTAAAAAATAGAAAAAAGAGAGGGGCAAAAGAGGAACAATATCTAGAGGAGCACATAGAGAGCGTCATTTGAGCTGTGTTTGCGTGTGTTGATTTCTACCTTGTTCCTAATCATATTCTTGCTGTTCATATCACTTGATACATCTGGTACTTGGAACGTGAGTAGGCCAGCAACTAAGACAAGTATTTGGGATACTTATTCAGCTTTGCTATTCAGTTGCGAATATTGTTTTTCCTTGCTACTATATTGTGCCTGTCCAAGCTCCACTTTCTTCTAACCAAGTATAGGTTCACCTTGCAATTGTTACACTTAGGCTACAACGGTATCACAGTCACCGACCGATTGCACCGTCTGTTGCTTTGGTAAGAATACTTGTAAGACCGTGGTAAGATGCTTGAGAGTTGAGTGCCTTGTTTTTTCTTCTCCACAACCTAAGTAGTTGATAGGGATAATACTTTTCTATTGTCTTTTGCTGTCTTCTAACCATGATAGGTTGTTCGTATCCACCGACTTATGATGGTATAGGTGCTGATGAGTACATGGAGTGGGAAATTGCCATCGATAACATATTTGCTACTTGCTTTATGTGTCCAAGGAGGAAGGTAAAAAATGCAGCTAGTGTTTTATGACATTCTGCTTTATCTTGGTGGGAGTCTTTAGATCCTTCTGATAAACCTCAAACTTGGAATGATATGAAACATCTTATGAGAGAAAAATTTGTTAATCCATCTCTTGTAATTAATTCAAATGATGAGGTGCATCAACTAGATCAATCTCTTGTTATTCCTCCTGCTATGCCTAACCTTTTGTAGGACAATGTACAAAAGAGCGAGGATGACGTGACAGAAAAGGAGATGCTCATAGCCTCATGTGAAAATTTAGAACCATCAACTATTACTCCTGCTGAACATGAGAGCAAAGGTAATGCCCACGATGCTAAACTCACGGAAGATGAGAGTTCTCTTGATGTGCTGAATTTTTCCACCAATCTAGTTTTTCTTTTCGAACACAAGTGGAATCCAAAGAAAGGGAGCATATGTTTCTTGTTAGTACTAATCTTTTACAGGATAGTATTGGCAAAGATTGTGTGTATTTCAATCGAGCAGACTACATGTCTGTAGGACAAGACATGCTACAAACTTGGACATGTGGTCATATTCTTTCTCACAACATTGTCTATTCCCATTATTTTGGAAACCTCGTTTGTCCTCCTGTTGTGCAGGATCGACTTCAAACAAAATCGACGCCAGGGACGGTTTTCTTCTAGAAAGGGAGGATGAGGAGGACATGACCTCCATACATATGACCATGCTTGGAGAACCATATGGAGACCAAGGAGATCAGTGAGGGTGTCCTAACCGAGAAGGAGGTCTGAGGCTAATTCGGTTCGAATCACCGAGGTGGAGGCCCAAAGCAACTCAAGTTTGAGTCTGTCTCAGCCCCTAGGACCAGTCTGCCTTAAACTAGTCACCCAGGACGCATCCTGACTCCGTTTTTGATGATCCACATATGGATGGAAAGCTAATTTGATATGGAAGCCAATCCAAGTGGTTTCACATAAAAAGCTCTTCGGAATCAACAGGAATCATCAAAACAAGTCAGCATCCAGAATCTGCCAGGGTGCTGCGACACCGTCTTTTGGTCCGTTGGACCGTGTATTGTGTTTGGGCCCATAGGGGCGCGTCCAGGGGGGTGACACCCAAGACTCTATAAATAGCAGTTGTCGCTCTCCTTAGGATTTGGGTTTTGTTTAGTTCTTGATTTTCTCGTGAAACATACGTCGTTTTGCTGCAACTGTCGCCACCAAGGCCGCTTGCTGTGAACCAGGGCCCTAGTTCTTGATCTTGTTCGCCTGTGGCGATTAGTCCTTTCGAATAAAAACTTGAACTCCTTCTCGTTATCATAAGCCTCACATTTATTTGTAATTTCAGATTGCGTTTATCCCGTTCTTGCTTGTGTTCTCGATTCGCTTGCAGGAAAGCTTTCTCGGTGAGGTCAATCGCGTTCGCGTGGTTGATAACCAACGGAGCAGTGGTGTAATGGTTGTGGGGGTCCGAATCAGTCTTGGTTCAAAGCCTAGATCACGAATGTCGAGTCTCCATCAATCGACGCTATCATACCTTTTGGAAGATCGGGCCTTGTCTACATCACTACTTATGATGGTATTGGTGCTGATGAGTACATTGAGTGGGAAACTAAAATAGATAATATTTTTGCACAAAGTTATATGTGCGAATGGAGGAAAATTAAAAATGCAACTATTGTTATGAGACAATCTGCATCAACTTGGTGGGAGTCTTTAAGTTTTTCAGATAAACCTCACACATGGAATGATATGAAAGATCTTATGAGAGAAAATTTTGTTAATCCATCTCTTGTAATTAATTCAAATGATGAGGTGCATCAACTAGATCAATCTCTTGTTATTCCTCCTGCTATGCCTAACCTTTTGCATGACAATGTACAAAAGAGCGAGGATGACGTGACAGAAAATGAGATGCTCATAGCCTTATGTGAAAATTTAGAACCATCAACTATTACTCCTGCTGAACATGATAGCAAAGGTAATGCCCATGATGCTAAACTCACGGAAGGTGAGAGTTCTCTTGATGTGCTGAATTTTTCCACCAATCATGCTATGATAGAGCAAATTTTAGTGGAGCCTTCGCTTGATTTACCTTTGTCACAAGATGATTTGCTTGATGTTCCTTGTGACAAAGATGACTTGCATGATGATATTTATGTTATACCCATGCAATCATTGAAGAATGATCATACTATATGTGTGCTAAAATCGAACACTTGTGCTGAAAATAGACTTATTTTTCATAATGCTAGTGAAGTTGATGAGCTAAAATTGTTGTCTTCTTTAAATACTTTGGGTTACATTTAATTTGATGTTCCATGTAATCTTAGTTCTTTAGAGGAGAAACTTTATGCATATGTTGATTTGCCATAGTTCTCTAGACATACATATTATGTTTTTGGCAAATATAACAACCATGGACAATATTTGATACAACGAGTTTACATTTGTACAAATCCGAATTCTCCTTTTGTTGTGCAAAGTAATGATCAACTAGAGGACAGTAAAATCAATACTGTTGTTATGCCATATTCCTATAGTTTTGCTTTTTGAACACAAGTGGAATCCAAAGAAAGGGAGCATATGTTTCTTGTTAGTACTAATCTTTTTGCAGGATAGTATTGGCAAAGATCATGTGTATTTCAATCGAGCAGACTACATGTCTGTAGGACAAGACATGCTACAAACCTAGACATGTGGTCATATTCTTTCTCATAATATTGTCCATTCCCATTATTTTGGAAACCTCGTTTGTCCTCATGTTGTGCAGGATCGACTTCAAGCAAAATCGACGCCGAGGATGGCTTTTCATCAAGAAAGGAAGGATGATAAGGACATGAGCTCCATGCATATGACCATGCTTGGAGATAGAGGATGGGGAGATTAGCGAGGGTGTCCTAACGGAGAAGGAGGCCCAAAGCTCATCCGGTTCGAGTCACCAAGGTGGAGGCCCAAATCAAGTTCGAGCCCATCTTGGGTTCCAGGACTAGTCTGTCATAAAACTAGTCACATGGGCGTGTATGGGCTCTGTTTTTGATGATCCACATATGGATGGAAAGCTAATTAGATAAGGAAGCCAATGCAAGTGGTCTCACATCAAAAGCCCTTCGTAATCAACAGAAATCGTCGAAACAAGTCAGCATCCAGAATCTGCCAGGGTGCTGTGACACCGTCTTTTGGTCCGTTGGACCGTGTATCGTGTTTGGGCCCATTAGGGGGCGCGTCTAGGGGGGTGATGCCCAAGACTCTATAATTAGTAGCCATCGCTCTCCTTAGGATTTGGGTTTTGTTTAGTTCTTGATTTCCTCATGAAACAGATGGCGTTTTGCTACAACTGTGTCGCCAAGGCTGCTTGCTATGAACCAGAGCCCTGTTCTTGATCTTGTTTGCCTATAGCAATGAGTCCTTTCGAATAAAGACTTGAACTCCTTCTTATTTTCATAAGCCTCATATTTATTTGCAATTTCAGATTGTGTTCATCCCGTTCTTGCTTGTGTTCTCGATTCATTTGCAGGAAAGCCTTCTCGGTGAGGTCAATCGTGTTTGCGTGGTTGATAACCAACAAAGCAGTGGTGTAACGGTTATGGGGGTTCGAATCAGTCTTGGTTCGAAGCCTAGATCATGAACGTTGAGTCTCCACCAATCGACACTATCATACCTTTTGGAAGATTGGGCCTTGTCTACATCAAGTGGTCGGTCCGATCAAAGGTTATAGCGGACTCCGATCATCGGAGGAATGTAGGTGCAGCTGGCTCGACCATATAGACCTCACATCATGCAAGCTCCTAGCGGCGCTTGGAATCGTAGGCTGCTGACCCTCCAAAGATCATGAGGCAGCCATCTAGCATTGAAAAGCGACCGTCCTTCCCCTTGGTGTCATCTGCGATCAGCTTGGGCTCCTTCCTATGCTCCCCCTTGTTGGGGCCTTCGAACAAGAACCGCTTCATGAAGATGCAATCTTTGTATAGGTGCTTGATGGGGAAAGCATGGTTCAGGCATGGCCCTTTGAGCAGCTTCTCAAAGTGGTCTGAGGTACCCTCAGTGGGCTTTCGACCCCCCTTGCGGTCAGCGGTGGTCACGAGTGAGCCGTCGTGCTGCTGCTTGTTCTTCTTCTTATTGGGATGGTTAGAGGTGCCTTCGTCGGTGTCCTCATCCTGCTTTACCTTGCCTTTGAGGCGGTCGAAAATCACCCCGACCGCCTCCTGACCTGAGGCATGGCTGGTGACGATGTCGAGGAGCTCCTTGGTAGTTTGCGAGCCCTTATGTCCTAGCTTGTGAACCAGGGACTCGCAGGTGGTTCTAGATAGGAAATCTCCTATGATGTCGGCGTTGGTGATGTTGTGCAGCTCATTGCACTATCGGGAGAAGCGCTGGATGTACCCATGAAGAGTATCCTTGGACTTCTGTCGGCAATTTTTGAGATCCCATGGGTTCCCAGGACATGCGTATGTGCCCTAGAAGTTTCCCATGAATATCTCTTTTAGGTCCGCCCAACTTTGGATTCAGTTGGGTGGAAGGTGTTCCAACCACGTTCACGCTGAATCGGCCAGGAACAATGGAAGGTTGTAGATAATGAAATTGTCACTATTCACTCCACTGGCTTGGCAAGCAAGCCGATAATCCTTGAGCCATAGTCTGGGGTTTGTTTCCCCAAAGTAATTTAGGATGTTGGTCGGCGGTTGGTACCACGGTGGGAAGACGGCGTTGAGGATGGGTCGGCCAAAGGCCTGAGGTCCCGGCAAGTCAGGGCTTGGGCTTTGGTACCACGGTAGCATCTGCCACGATGAGGGGGGTAGCCGCGGCTAGCCTCCTCCTTCTCATCGCTGCGGGCACACCAAGACACTATGGAGGCCAAGACACTCATGCACCAAGGCCATGGCACATGGCCTATCGCCTCGCTACGCCTAGTGGACAGACATGTCCCTGTCAGGTCACTCTGATGATGTGCGCTAGCTGGCATCAAGCTCGCGTTGTTGGGACAGCGAGCTCTCGGCCTACTACACCGCCACAGGCTCGAGTAGTGTGTGAATGTTGCGATGGGCCTGATGATCCTCAGGTGTCGCAGGCTCTGGAAGCCCCCAGAGCAAGGCTGCCACGACAGCGATGTTCTGGCTTGCTTGGGTGAAGTGTGGGAGGGCTTCGTCATCCTCAATGATCCTCTGGTTCATGTCACGGGCCACGGCATGCGCACACCCACCGTCTCTATGGCGCTCGATCTCTCGCTCGAACCGTGGGCACTATCGAGGGGACCGGCGATGCCGCCGTCATCTCCAACCATCATGGTTTTCAGAGAGAAGGGAGAGAGAGAGTAGCGTGGCGAAGAGAGAGAGGTAGGAGAAGAGAATGAGCTCTAGGGTTTGGGGGAGCAGCGGAAGGCGCCCGTTTTTGTTCTTCTGATCTGGGCAGATAGCCATCGATAGCGATGAACGACTGTGAATGCACGGGCTCCATTTGGCCTAGGCGGGTTGGAAGAATCCCGGCCTAGGCCTAGGTTGCGGCCAAGGATGTGGGGGAGCGTAGCGTGAGTGGTCGTCGTGGCTGTCTTTGTGATGGTAGGCCACGGCAGAGGGCGGCAGCGATCCGGGCCGCGCACGTAGGGGCGGGCTAGCGAATGGGCTGTTGGGCCAATTTTCGCTAATAGCACAGAACTGTAGCAAAGCTTTGGTTTCACATTTTCAGAAGAATTTTTTTTGATGATTTTTGTATAGTTTAAATCTCTGTCAAAATTTGAACCAACGGGATAATTTTTCAGAGAATAGATGAGTAAAGTAAAATGCTTCTGAAAAGTAGATAAATAATTTTTCCATGTTTCCACTACAAAGTTTAATGTTTATTATCTTCTAATTAAATTTGAACCAACAGGAGAATTTAATTTGAAGAGCAGTTATATTTATTTAGTAAATTATGATTATGTGTCGATGTTTTTGGACCACCGATGAGTAAATTTGTATTTGCGTGTCTGGCTCGGATGGTGTGCTCGATGGACACAAGGGTTTATACTGGTTTGGGTGGAACGTCCTTCTATCTAGTTCGCTATTGCTTGTGTTACCGGCACTTGGTTTGCAGTAGGGGTTACAAACAGGCGAGAGAGGGAGAGGTTCCCAAGTCTCTGGTGGAAGGAGTGAATGGGTGATGAGAGCTCTATTGTCGCTCAGTTGTGTGCTCGTGTCCTACTCTTGTGTTTCTATCTCATGGTTCAGTCTCGTGCGGATTGGGGCCCCCTCATGGGGTGCTCTGCTTCCCATTTTATAGGCAAAGGGAAATCACGGGTTACACCGAAGGAAAAAGGAGAAGAACAAGAGAGAGAAGAAGGCTTCCAGGATCGCCGGGTCCTTCTTCTCCTTTATGTGGGTCCCGCCAATCCTATAGATGTCAACAGGGATGGCTCCACGTCATGGCCCTATTCATCACTGGCGCTATGTGCAGGCATCATCTACCGGGCATGGTGTTCCATTCCATCCCAGCGGACGTCATGGTGAATTGACGCACCTGTCAGCATTCGTATGAGGGCTAGGTAGAATAGCACCGGCACGCCTGACGCTATTCTTGATGTGAATCCTTAGGTATGGCCCATCATGGCCATGGGTTACATCGAGGTGTGCCAGTCTCTTCCCTGGTGTCAGAGTTTTGACCCAGACCCATACGCTTGGACCTAGAGTGGATGGTGGCGGTATGGGTCCCCGTCGGATGAGATGGAATCTGCATCCTTGGGGTCGGGCGAGATGGACCCGCACCCAAGGGGTAGGACGAGATGGAGTCCGCACCCAAGGGGTCGGGCGAGTGAAAGCTCTAGTTTGGTTTTGGTGAATTGATGAAACCCTAAGTGCTAACCTAGTTTATCAAGTGATTATGAGATAGGTAGCACACTCCAAGTTGCGAAGCAAACAAAGATCATAGCATGATGAAGATGATGCCATGGTGATGATCAAGTGCTTAGACTTGGAAAGAAGAAAGAGAAAAACAAAAAGCTCAAGGCAAAGGTATAAACCATAGGAGCTATTTTGTTTTAGTGATTAAGACACTTAGAGAGTGTGATCACATTTAGGTTTGATAGCCGTACTATTAAGAGGGGTGAAACTTGTTTCAGAATGCAGTTATCAAAGTGCCACTAGATGCTCTAACTTATTACAAATGCATTTAGGATCTAGTGGAGAACTAACACCCTTGAAAATGTTTGTGAAAATATGCTAACACATGTGCACATGGTGATATACTTGGTGCTTGGCACATTTGAGCAAGGGTGAAGAAGTTTGAGGTGAAATGGAGTTGGTCGAAATGATGCTGGCGTCGGTCAAAGGACCGGACGCTGGGTCGCTCAGTGATAGGACGCTGAAGGGCTACGTCCGGTCATGTTGTTGGTCAGCACTGTAAGAAATCATAGTGTGACTAGACGCAGGCTGGGTCCGATCGAGTTGTCGGATGGCACAGTGACTAGGGTTAAGCACTGGAAGCTGGTCTGTGTCCGGTCAAGCATGACCGGACGTGTCCGGTCAGCAAAAGATGGTTTTGGGAGCTTACTGGAAATGACCGGACACTGGGGTCTGAGCGTCCGGTCACTTATACCAGAGCGTCCGGTCAGTTAATAGCCATTGAGATCTGGCAGCTTAGGTTTAACTCAGAATGACACGTGGCCGCCATCGAGCGACTCAGTAGGACCGGAGCGTCCGGTCACCACGACTTGTGCCCATTGAAGGGGTACAACAGCTCTATTTCATAGGGGCTTCTATTTAAGCCCCATGGCTAGCTCAAGCTCATATCTTTGGCCATTTTCATTGACATAGCAACCTTGTGAGCTTAGCCAAAGCCCTCCCACTCATCTCCATCATTGATTCATCATCTTTGTGAGATTGGGAGAGAATTCAAGTGCATTGCTTGAGTGTTTGCATCTAGAGGCACTTGGTGTTCGTGTTTTGCTGCGGATTTCGCTTGTTACTCTTGGTGGTTGCCGCCACCTAGATAGTTTGGAGCAGCGAGGATCGTTGAGCGAAGGGTGGTGATTGTCTCCGACTCCGATCGTGGTGATTGTGAGGGGTTCTTGACCTTTCTCTAGTGGAGCACCAAAAGGTACTCTAGTGGATTGCTCGTGGCTTGTGTGATCCTCATCTTGTGTTGGTTGTGCGGCACCCTATTGAGGGTTTGGCGTGTGAAGCCAATCAGCATGTGAACCTCCAAGTGAGTGAATCGCCACAAGGAGTAGCTTGCCGACAAGCAAGTGAACCATGGTAAAAATCATTGTGTTCATCATTGATTCCGAGGTGATTGGTCTCCATTGTTATTCATCCTTGTGATTGATTGGTTTCTTCATCTACACGGCGGTATAACCTTCTTGATCGCTCTCTTTATTTTACCGCAAACTAGTTGACAAGCTCTTTAGTGTAGCTAGTTGTGAGAGCTTGCTTACTTGGTTGGTGTGGCTCTTTAGTTAGCCTTTGAGAGCACACTAACATAGGGTAGTGTCATAGCTATTGTGTGAATAGACACTATCTAAACTAGAATTGTGATAGGTGGCTTGCATTTTGAGTAGGCTAGCGCAACACTTGCTTCGCCTCATAATTGTCTAACCATTTTGTTAAGTGTTGTTGTAGAAATTTTTATTAGGCTATTCACCCCCCTCTAGCCATTAGGACCTTTCAAGTGGTATTAGAGCCGAGGTCACCATGATTTGAGGCTTAACAACCTTCGGTGTAAAAATGGCTTAAATCAACAACACCAAGAAGCCACCCCAATTTGATGGAACAAATTATCCTTATTGGAAGTCAAAGATGACCACACACATCAAGTCAATCAATAGAAAAGTGTGGAAGGTAGTTGAAACCAAAATTGAGATTGGTGATCCAGAGAATCCCACCACCGCCGAAGAAGTGCTTCTCCAAAACAATGACATTGCTATAAGTGCTATTCATGATGCAATTGATGAAAGAACATTTGAGCAAATCAAGAATATTGAGATGGCTCATGAGGCTTGGAAGAAATTGGAAGAATCATTTGAGGGCACTCAAGCCGTGAAGGATGCAAATGCATACATCCTCAAAGAGAAGTTTGCAAGCTTCAAGATGAAGGAGGATGAGAGTGTGTCAGAGATGTTTCATAGGCTTCAAGTGCTTATCAATGATCTCAAAGTACTTGGAGAAGAGGTGAAGGACAAAGACTTCTCCCACAAGTTCTTGAGATGCTTACCTTCAAGATTTGGCACATTGGTCATAATTCTAGTGAGGAGTGGTTTGGACACCATGACACCAAACCAAGTGTTGGGAGACATCATGGCTGATGATACATATAGAGATGAAGATGAGAAGGAAGAAAAGAAGGAGAAGAAAGATGAGAAGAAGGATGATAAGAAGAAGAGCGTGGCATTCAAGGCCACATCATCCAAGGGCAAAGCCAAGCAAGAAACATCAAGTGAAGAAGATGATTCATGGGATGATGATGATGAGAAGATGGCTCTCTTTGTCAAGAGATTTGGTAAGTTCATGGTGAAGAAGGGCTATCGTGCTAGAAGAAAGAAGTCTTCATCCAAGAACAAAGAAGAGTCAAGAAGGTGCTTCAAGTGTGGAAGCAAAGATCATCTTGTTGCTCAATGCCCATACAATAGTGACAATGATGATGACAACAAGAAGAACAAGAAGAAGGACAAGAAGGAAAAGAAAGAGAAGAAGGACAAGATGGCATTCAAGAAGAAGAAGGGTGGTTCAAATGTAGTCACTTGGGATAGTGATGCTTCCTCAAGTGATGATGATGACGATAGTGATGATAACAAGACCACCAAGAAGAAGGTTCTTGCAAGCATTGCTATCAATGAGAAGCCTTCTCTCTTCAAATCTTCATCATGCTTCATGGCTAAGGCCACTAAGGTACAATCTTGTGATGATGAAAGTGATGAAGAACATGTTGATGATAATGAACATGAAAATGAAAATGATAGTGATAGTGATGATGATGAACCTACTAAGGATGAATTATTTGACATGCTAGAAGATGCTAAAGAACACTTTGATATTAAGAGAAGGGAATGCAAGAGCTTGAATAAGGAGGTAAAAGCCCTTAAGCAAGCCCTTGATGAGCTCAAAGCAACTCATGAGAAGCTAGAGGAAGCCCATGAGAAGCTTGGCAAAGCTCACAAAAAGCTTGAAAAAGCTCATTCTTCTTCGCTTAAAGAGCAAAATAAAAAGAAGCATGTTGAAACTTGCAATGTAGGTTTAACTTGTGATATAATTGATGAATCACTATCTATGCCTATCATTGTTGCTCCTACTAACCCTTCTTGTAGTACATCTACTTCCACCTCATCTAGTAGTGATGGTCTCACTTGTGATGCCTCACTAATGGTTGAGAATGAGAACCTCAAGAAGGAGGTCACTAAGCTCACTCACACCTTGGCTAAGGCCTATGGTGGTGAGGACCGCTTGCTTATGTGCTTGGATAGCCAAAGAGCTTCTCTCTACAAAGAGGGATTGGGCTATACCCCCAAGAAAGGCAAGGTGACCTTTGCTCCTCACAAGACTAGTTTTGTGAAGAACAATGGTCGATTTTGCACTAATTGCAAGCAAGTTGGTCATAAAGAGCAAGAGTGCAAAAACAAGAGCAAAAATGCTAATGTATCCTCCCTTAAGCTTGATTCATGCTATATGCTTACTAAGGGTACAAATGGTGTGAAGGCTAAGTTCATTGGTAAACCATGGATGGGCTCAAAGAAAAAAGCCATTTGGGTACCAAAGAGCTTAGTGACTAACCTTCAAGGACCCAAGCAAGTTTGGGTATCTAAAAAGAATTGATCTTCTTTTGTAGGTCAATTATAAAGCTGGAGGAAGGCATTGGGTTCTTAATAGTGGGTGCACTCAACACATGACCGGTGATGCAAGAATGTTCAACTCAATCAACACCAATGGCAATGATGGTTATGATAGTATCACATTTGGTGACAATGGCAAAGGCAAGGTCAAAGGGCTTGGTAAGATTGCAATATCAAATGACATGAGCATATCCAATATGTTGCTAGTAGAGAGCTTGAACTTCAATTTGCTATACGTGGCTCAATTATGTGATCTTGGATTCAAATGCATATTTGGGATAGATGATGTAGAGATCATAAGTGTAGATGGCTCTAACTTGATCTTCAAAGGATTTAGATATGAGAATCTATACTTGGTTGATTTCAATGCTAGTGAAGCTAGATTATCTACATGCTATGAGAATCTATACTTGGTTGATTTCAATGCTAGTGAAGCTAGATTATCTATATGCTTATTCACTAAGTCTAGTATGAGTTGGTTATGGCATAGAAGGCTTGGTCATGTTGGAATAAAACAATTGAATAGATTGGTTAAGCATGACTTAGTTAAAGGCTCAAAAGATATTGTGTTTGAAAAGGATAAACTTTGTAGCTCTTGTTAAGCCGGCAAACAAGTTGGAAACATCCATCCTAAGAAAAGCATGATGAGCACTAGTAAAGCATTTGAGTTATTGCACATGGATTTGTTTGGGCCAACACAATACACTAGCATTGGTGGTAACAAATATGGCTTTGTGATAGTGGATGATTACACTAGATACACATGGGTATTCTTTCTAGTGGACAAAAGTGATGTATTTGCAACATTCAAATCATTTGTCAAGGGCATTCACAATGAGTTTGAAACAACCATCAAGAGAGTTAGAAGTGACAATGGTAGTGAGTTCAAGAACACTAGAATTGATGAGTTGTGTGATGAATTTGGAATTAGACATCAATTCTCAGCTAAGTACACTCCACAATTAAATGGCCTTGTTGAGAGGAAGAATAGAACACTCATTGATATGGCAAGGTCTATGCTTAGTTAGTACAATGTGAGTCAATCTTTTTGGGCCAAAGCTATCAACACGGCTTGCTATTGTAGCAACCGCCTCTATTGTCACCGATTGAAAGAGAAGACACCATATGAGCTCTTGAATGGTAGAATGCCCAACATTGCATATTTTCTGGTCTTTGGTTGCAAATGCTATATTTTGAAGAAAGGCACTAGATTAGGCAAGTTTGACAAGAAATGTGATGAAGGATTCCTACTTAGTTATTCTACTACAAGCAAAGCATATAGAGTTTGGAATTTGGATAGTGGTGCTCTTAAGGAAGTTCATGATGTTGAATTTGATGAAACCAAGGGTTCACAAGTAGAGAATGAGAACTTGGAAGATGTTAGAGGCATTCAACTTTCAAATGCCATGAAGAACATGGATATTGGTAAATTGAGGCCTAGGCAAGTGAATGATGATGAAGATGATCAAGTGCAAGTGCTCTCCAACTCAAATGTGCAAGATGATACAAATCAAGTTAGTGCAAGTGGCTCTCATGACAATGAACAATATCAAGTGGCTAGTACATCATCTCAACCCAATGATCAAACAAGTGCAAGCAATCAAGTTCCAATCCTCCAACCAACCAATATTGCAAGAGATCATCCATTGGACACTATTATTGATGATATTTCAAGAGGTGTACAAACTAGATCAAGATTGGCATCATTTTGTGAACACTTCTCATTTGTGTCATCCATTGAACCAAAGAAGATAGATGAAGCTTTGAAGGATGTTGATTGGGTCAATGCTATGCATGAAGAACTAAACAACTTCACAAGAAATCAAGTATGGGAGTTGGTAGAAAGACCAAAGGGACACAATGTGATTGGAACCAAATGGGTCTTTAGAAACAAGCAAGATCAAGATGGGATAGTAGTAAGGAACAAAGCAAGATTAGTAGCACAAGGCTATACACAAGTTGAAGGTCTTGACTTTAGAGAAACATATGCCCCGATTGCTAGATTGGAAGCAATAAGAATCTTGCTAGCCTATGCTTGTGCTCACAACATCAAGCTTTATCAAATGGATGTCAAGAGTGCTTTTCTCAATGGTTATATCAATGAAGAAGTATATGTTGAGCAACCTCCCAATTTTGAAGATGATAAGAAGCTCGACCATGTGTACAAGTTGAAGAAGGCATTGTATGGCTTGAAGCAAGCACCTAGAGCATGGTATGAGAGGTTGAGGGACTTCCTCCTCTCTAAAGGGTTCATGATGAGCAAGGTTGACACCACTCTTTTTATCAAAAAGATTGGAAAAGATCTATTTGTATTGCAAATCTATGTTGATGACATCATATTTGGATCAACAAATCAAGAATTTTGTGATGAGTTTAGAAACATGATGGCTAATGAGTTTGAGATGTCCATGATAGGAGAATTGAGTTACTTCCTTGGTCTTCAAATCAAGCAATTGAAGAATGGTACTTTTGTAAGTCAAGGCAAGTATATCAAGGACATGATCAAGAAATTTGGCATGTGTGATAGCAAAGTCATTAGCACACCAATGGGAACCAATGGCAACTTGGATAGTGATGCAAGTGGAAATATGGTGGATCAAAAGTTGTATCGGTCTATGATTGGAAGCCTACTCTATGTGACCGCATCAAGGCTGGATGTCATGTTTAGTGTATGCATGTGTGCAAGATTTCAAGCCTCACCAAGAGAAAGTCACTTGAAGGCTACAAAGAGAATATTGAGGTACTTGAAGCATACACCAAATGTTGGTTTGTGGTATCCCAAAGGAGCAAAGTTTGAGCTAGTTGGTTACTCCGACTCAGACTATGCGGGATGCAAGGTTGAAAGGAAGAGCACCTCAGGCACATGTCAATTGTTGGAAAGATCACTTGTTTCATGGTCATCAAAGAAGCAAAATAGTGTTGCATTATCAACCGCCAAAGCCGAATACATATCCGCTGGTAGTTGTGCACAAATACTTTGGATGAAGGCCACTTTGAGTGACTTTGGAATCAAGTTCAAGAAAGTGACATTGCTATGTGACAATGAGAGTGCAATCAAGTTAACCAACAATCCGGTTCAACATGCAAGAATAAAGCACATTGATGTCCGCCACCATTTCATAAGAGATCACCAATAAAAAAGGGACATTTGCATTGAGAGTGTAGGCACCGAAGATCAACTTGCCGATATATTCACCAAGCCATTGGATGAGAAAAGGTTTTGCAAACTAAGGAATGAGTTGAACATATTGGATTTCTCAAATATGTGTTGATGCACCCCCACTCATATGACATGCCACTCCTTCGAGCAATCCAAGGTAAAAGTTGATTGGCATGACATACATCTTTGCTAAGGACATGGTTAGTGCATCTAGTCACATTTTCAATTTTATTAGGACCTTTCAAGTGGTTCTATTTTATTAGGCTCATTCATGAAAATCAAATGAATTTGATGTTTATATGATATCACTATTGCTTCTATGCTTTATTTGATCTAGTGATAGCATATGACATGTTTATGGGCTTGTAAACCTAGTGTTTGATCTAGAAAATGAGCTCTAAGTATTTAACTCAACATGGTACAAGATAACCCTTATTTGGAGGTGTGAATAAGCTTGTCCTTGGATCAAAACGAGTTAGATATCTTTGGCAAATAATCTAGATTGGACCAAATTTGGGAAAATTATCCTCACCCCATTGATTGACATTGATAATCTTGACTCTACAAGTAATACTATCTATATTTAGAACCTTTGTGGTCATTGATGACAAAGGGGGAGAGAAACAAAGATAGTAGTAAAAATAGTGAAAAAGGGGGAGAAATATCATAAAGAGAGAGAAACATAAAGATATACTTGATATATGACATAAGGGGAGAAAAGTGAAAAGGGAAAGGGATCAAATTAAAATTTTGAGCACACAAGTAGGGGGAGCAAGTTCATGAACTTGTATGGTGCATTTGAATGTGCATTTCATATGTTTTGCTTGCATGGCACAAGTTTTAAAGTGTGATATCCATGCTTGTGTGGTGTATGCTAGTTGTCGGTTTGAATGATGAAATGAAAACTAGCATGCATAGGATATCTAGTGATTTCATTTCCAAATATTTCCAAGTGGTATTGAGCTAACCATGGTGCTAAGGATGGTATATTGGTGCACTCTGATTGGTATCACGCTTCAAAGGTCCATCTTTTATACCTTAGCATCATTTGGTAGACATTGTCTCCTATATTTCCTATCTAAGCATATGTGCAAGCTACTATCCAAACTCTTAGCACATATGTAGCGGGAGCAATTGCTACCATTTAGGGTTCATGAAACTTATCCATATCCTTTTACACATGGTAAATATGCTTGGGCAAGCAATATGGATTAAATTAAATTTTATTTTCATATCTTTGTGTAAGGGTTGTCATCAATTACCAAAAAGGGGGAGATTGAAAGCTCTAGTTTGGTTTTGGTGAATTGATGAAACCCTAAGTGCTAACCTAGTTTATCAAGTGATTATGAGATAGGTAGCACACTCCAAGTTGTGAAGCAAACAAAGATCATAGCATGATGAAGATGATGCCATGGTGATGATCAAGTGCTTGGACTTGGAAAGAAGAAAGAGAAAAACAAAAAGCTCAAAGCAAAGGTATAAACCATAGGAGCTATTTTGTTTTGGTGATCAAGACACTTAGAGAGTGTGATCACATTTAGGTTTGATAGCCGTACTATTAAGAGGGGTGAAACTTGTTTCGGAATGCGGTTATCAAAGTGCCACTAGATGCTCTAACTCATTGCATATGCATTTAGGATCTAGTGGAGAACTAACACCCTTGAAAATGTTTATGAAAATATGCTAACACATGTGCACAAGGTGATACACTTGGTGGTTGGCACATTTGAGCAAGGGCAAAGAAGTTAGAGGTGAAATGGAGTTGGTTGAAATGATGCTGGCGTCGGTCAAAGGACCGGACGCTGGGTCACTCAGCAACCGGACGCTGAAGGGCTGCATCCGGTCGTGTTGTCAATTAGCACTGTAAGAAATCATAGTGTGATCGGACGCTGGTTGGGTCCGGTCAAGCATGATTGGACGCGTCCGATCGAGTTGTCGGATGGCACAGTGACTAGGGTTAAGCACCGGACACTGGTCTGTGTTCGGTCAAGCATGATCGGACGCGCCCGGTCAGCAAAAGACGGTTTTGGGAGCTTACTGGAAACGACCAGACACTGGGGTCTGAGCGTTCGGTCACTTGTACCGGAGCGTCCGGTCAGTTAATAGCCATTGAGATCTGGCAGCTCAAGTTTAACTCAGAACGACACGTGGCCGCCATCGGATGACCAGACGCTGAGGAGCAGCGTCCGGTCAGTAGGACCGAAGCGTCCGGTCACCACGACTTGTGCCCAGTAAAGGGGTATAACGGCTCTATTTTGTGGGGGCTTCTATTTAAGCCCTATGGCCGGCTCAAGCTCATATCTTTGGCCATTTTCATTGACATAGCAACCTTGTGAGCTTAGCCAAAGCCCTCCCACTCATCTCCATCATTGATTCATCATCTTTGTGAGATTGGGAGAGAATCCAAGTGCATTGCTTGAGTGTTTGCATCTAGAGGCACTTGGTGTTCGTGTTTCGCTGTGGATTTCGCTTGTTACTCTTGGTGGTTGCCGCCACCTAGACGGCTTGGAGCAACGAGGATCGTTGAGTGGAGGGTGGTGATTGTCTTCGGCTCCAATCGTGGTGATTGTGAGGGGTTCTTGACCTTTCCCCGGCGGAGCGTCAAAAGGTACTCTAGTGGATTGCTCATGGCTTGTGTGATCCTCATCTTGTGTTGGTTGTGCGGCACCCTATTGAGGGTTTGGCGTGTGAAGCCAATCAGCGCGTGAACCTCCAAGTGAGTGAATCGCCGTAATGAGGAGTAGCTTGCCAGCAAGCAAGTGAACCTCGGTAAAAATCATTGTGTTCATAATTGATTCCGAGGTGATTGGTCTCCATTGTTATTCATCCTTGTGATTGATTGGTTTCTTCATCTACACGGCAGTATAACCTTCTTGATCGCTCTCTTTATTTTACCACAAACTAGTTGACAGGCTCTTTAGTGTAGCTAGTTGTGAGAGCTTGCTTGCTTGGTTGGTGTGGCTCTTTAGTTAGCCTTTGAGAGCACACTAACATAGGGTAGTGTCATAGCTATTGTGTGAATAGACACTATCTAAACTAAAATTGTGATAGGTGGCTTGCATTTTGAGTAGGCTAGCGTAACACTTGCTTCACCTTATAATTGTCTAACCATTTTTTTAAGTGTTGTTGTAGAAATTTTTATTAGGCTATTCACCCCCCTCTAGCCATTAGGACCTTTCAGCGAGATGGTGCCCGCAGCCTTGGGCTAGACCCCCATGGCCTTGGGGTTGGACGAGACCTTTTAACACGTCTTGCTCCATCTAGGGAAGTCAGCGTGGACGCTAACTTTCTTGCTTTGGGTATCCCTAATATCGATACCCAACATTATATTTATCCTCTAATTAAATTGTAACCAACGGGAAAATTTAAGTTAGAGGAGTAGTCCGATTTGTTTATGTTAAATTATGGTATTGTTATTTTCTGACCAATGTTGATGATAACAATATTATAATGAGTTTAAGGTTGAAGTTTAAATCTCTGATAAATTTTACACCAACATGGTCAATTTTTCGGAGAGTAGATAAAGACCAAGAAATGCTCCTGAACTAATAGAATGTATTTTATTATCGTGTTTCGCTGCAATGATATTGATTATCTTCTAATTAAATTCGAACCAACGGGAGAATTTAATTTTGAAGAGTAGTTATATGTCTTTCAAGTTAATTTATGGGTTTTATGCATTAATTCTATTTTCTGCCCAACGGTGATGTAGAATTGATGGAGAAGCATATCTAAATTTTATTTTTTAACCGATGAGAACGCTCGGCTGCATGCCAACGGGCTGCAATGCTAGGGTATGTGAATGAAAGGCTTGAGTCAAGCCAACGGTAATTTATATATAGATTTATCCCGTATGGGGAGAAGTTTGGCATAGTACTTATGCTAGTCTATCCTGCATGGCGGGAGAAGTTTTGTGATGACTCATATATTTTTATATCCCGCATAGCGAGAGAAGTTTGGGTAGCTCTTATGCTATCCTAGTATTGACCATGGCACAATAGAAATGCATCGTCATGGTCAATACTAATCAAAGGACAAGAAAAGATGCAAGCGTGACTTGCAAAAGTACAGTTAATAAAAGATCTCGTCGAGTTCTTGAAGTGGAATGAGAAAAGTGTACTCCTATACGAATCAAGAAATAACTTTATTTGCATGGCATAATCATGTGAATGAAGTAAGTCATAAGTGTCTCCTCGTTCACAGTTTTCTAAATAGTTCTTGAAATTATGGCAGTATAGTTCATGTCATATTTCGAGGGGAAGAATTGTGAGATGAATTAAGAGTAAGAATTAAGATCAATTAAGAAACTACTCTTCATTAAGAGTGAGATAAAGATGTTGATGAATGTGTACTCTTCATTAAGAGTGAGATACAGATTTTGTAAGAAACTGAGTGAGATTGAGATTTTGATGAATGTGACCGTCAGTCATAACAATGATACCCCTAAGCAGAGAAACAACTAAATTCCTAGATTTTTTTAAAGTTCTGAGAGGAAGATAGCGTAGTCACCATCAAAGATATTAAAGCGGTGCTTAAAGCGCCATATAAGGTTTTAACATATTGAACAATAAGAAATTAAAAGATATACTATCTTTATAAAAGATGGGATGATCTGGGGGAGCACGGTATGTAGAGACCTATGATTTGAAGAGAAGCGGGACTGCGTGCCCACTTCAGTGATTCAAAACAATGAATTTCTCGATACCTGTTGATATTGTATGACTTATACAACACCTGTTGTTGGCTCTTCGAAGAAAATAAATAATGTAAACAAAGATCTTGTGATACAGGAGCCTGTAGAATCAATTGCCTCTTGGCAATGAAGAGCAACAACAGCCCCACATGAAAGTGCCAGTAGCTGAGGGCTCAAAAGGTCTCAAAGAATTAGTAAATCAGTTTTTTGATGACTATGAAGTCTATGTTAGTGAAGAAATTCAAATGAAGGGTGATCCCACCTCATTTGAAGAAGCCATGAGAAGTGTTTACTCGTTTGAATGGCAAGAAGCTATGGAAGTTGAAATGAATTCGATAAATACCAACGATGTTTGGGACTTAGAAGGAATTCCTAATGGATCCAAAATAGTAGGCTGTGAAAGGGTCTACAAGAAAAAATCTGACTCTAAATGGAATGTGAAAAGATATAAAGCATGACTTGTAGCAAAAGACTTTACGCAAAGAGAATGAATAGATTACGATGAGAGTTTTTTCTTCAGTCTCATGTAAAGATTCTTTTAGAATCATAATGGTGTTATTGGCATATTACGATTTAGAGTTACATCAGATGGATGTAAAGACGGCATTCCTCAACGGGGATTTGTATGAAAAACATTTACATGGCACAACCCAAAAGTTTTGTCATGGAAGAAAAAGGACGTATGGGATGCCGCCTGTGGAAATCCATTTATGGGTTAAAACAAGTCTCTAGACAGTAGTATTTGAAGTTGATGAAACGATAAGAAAGTTTGGGTTTAAAGAAAATGAGAAGGACAATAGCGTTTATGCGAAGTTCTAGAATGGAAAATTCTTTTTCCACATCCTATGTATAGATGACATCCTACTCACTAGTAGTAATGTTAATCTACCATTGGAGAAAAAGTATTTGTCCTCAAGTTTCAATGTGAATGATCTTGGTGAAGCCTCATTAGTTATAGGAATTAAAATTCACCGAGATAGATGAAAAAAGGGTATTAGAACTATCGCAAAGGCATACTTAGAAAAGATTCTAAAGAAATAAAGTATGCATGCGAGTAAACCTACGCCTACTCCTATAGTCAAGGTAATAGATTTGGAAACTTTCAGTGTTCCAGGAATCGATATGAGATCGATCAAATGAACATAGTTTCATATGCTTCAGCTGTTGAAAGCTTAATGATGTACAAGTAAGAACTTACCTTGATGTAGCTCACGTATCCGGGATATTTTGGCAGAAGTACAGTCTAGATATAGATCACTGGAATAGAGTTAAGAATGTCTTGCAATTTTTGCAAAGTATTATAGGCCTCATGCTGAGTAAGAAAGAACAAGTACTCTCAAATAGTTGTGGATACAAATATTAAGTTTTGGCGAGATGTATAGTGAAATCCACAGTAGTTGCTAACACTCGCAGTTGGAGTATTATTGTGAAAAAGCTCTAATAAAACAGTTGTGGTGTCATCAATGGTGCATACCATATTATAGCTTGTCATGAGGCCTCAGGAACAGGTAAAAGTGGTCAAGGGAATATGTACCCAGATTTAACAATGGTAGTCAACAGCAATAATCATTTAAAATAGTTAAGTCCTAAGACAACAGGTCAAGTGTGCTGCCAAACATATTGACATTAAGTTATATGTTGTAAAGGAGAAAATCCAGAATTATTTTGAAAACATTGAGCATATAAGTACCAAGCAAGTACTTGCGGATCCGCTTACCAAGGCTAACCACCCAGTGCGTTCAGAGAACACACAGTCGACATGGGTTTACGGAAAAGCCTATGATTTCTGAATACTACAGGCCTAGTTGAGAATCTGTTTCAAAACAAAGATGTGCATTATAGTTGTTTCATCTAATGGCAACTGACTGTGACGATGAGGCAATCTCTATGCACTGATCTGCGATGGAATGGGAAAAAGATAAAGTAAGTTAAGTTTAAGTTATAAGGTGAGATCAAGAGAGAGAATGCTAGATTGATTTCCACCAGTTGGCCCAACGGTCAATTGGGCCCTTAATCCGCGCCCTAATGGGGGGCGCACAATCGTTCTCCTGGCTGATGGGCCCCCGTCCCCACAGCGCTATAAAGAGTAAGGTGGGGGCCGGGGCGCAAGGTACGAGGTTCACCGCAGCCGCCAGCGCCCCACCATTTCCTAACCCTAGTTCAATCGTGAGGGTGCGCTGTGAGCGACGGGAAGCTCCACCGCCTTCACCGTTTCCTCTAGACCATGCCTACACTCTTGCCTTCCTCGAGACCCTAGCGGGCGCGTCAAGCTACTGCTACTTCCTCGCCGGTGCCATGGCTGCGACTTCACTGAGCGAGGTACATTATCAAGTACTCTATCTAAGTTAAGTCATTACCCGATAGATCTACACCTAGAGGTCCTATAAATCCTATCCTAGCTAACTGGAGAGTTGACATGGGTGACAACAACTGACGACTGGCTAATTAGTAACGTGATTACACGAACTCTACATATGTTATTTCATAGCTAGCTAGGTGGAGTGTTTTAGAGTTTCTTGCTCATATATATTGGGTAACCGTGATATAGATTGATAGCGCAGATGTCGTGCTCGTGGAATGCGTTATCCGGGAATTTATTTGAGCAACGTTATTAAATTAAAAGATGCAGAGGTTAAGTACAGCAAGAACGTGGCTTGCTGCCGCGAGTGGACATCCAACAACTCCGAGCTGAAGTCAACTCGCAAGAATAGGACGTGCTTTATATTTGTAAAAAATTAAGGATGAACTGTCGAATGATTTTGCTATATCCTTAAAGCAGAACCTGATTACCCGGCCGGCGGATGCCTTGAGGCAATCATGAAGTCGGCAAGGTGCAGGAATGTACCAGCTTCCTCGTGTCCTCGTCCTAGTGCCATTCACGTCTGCTTAATATATCCGTAAACATTCTGCCGCAGATCATTTTTGTTTTGCTGGAAAAGCTACCAGCCATCACCATTAGTACAAAAAAGATTTTTTAAGATGTCTCTTTTTCTAACACGAACGGTTTACTTAGCAAACCATTTGTAACTAGCTCTAGGAGCATTGTAGCTTATAAACCGCCTCCTAGAAATATATTTTTAAGTGCACTTCTATTAAGTGAACCGTCACTAGAAATAGATCTATTTTTAAGAAAGCCACTTCTGAAAATATGATCTTTAGGGACGTTTGCTTATGTCAACTGCTTCTGAAAATATGTGATTTTTAAGAACGGTTGAAAGTCAATCACCCTAGAAATCACTTTCTAAAGGCAATTGACGAAGTCAGCCATCTTTAAAAATAGTTACAGCACAAATAAATTCATAACTTTTTCAAATAAAGTCGGATGAAGACAAAATTTATATTTAAATTATAGAACTCGACGAGATCTAAAACTTTGTGGTTGATGAAATTTTTATTCGAGATTGTTTAGGGGCCTAGATATATATTATGTTCTTAGATTTTGAATTTTGAATTTATGAATTTTTTAAATGACCTTTAATGGAGACATGTCCTATATAAAGTTGTTGTGTTCGACGAGATATAAAACTTTGTAGTTAAAATTTTTTCCATTTAAAATTGTTTATAAGTTAAAATATTAATTATTGTACATATATTATTATAATTAGATAACATCATATAAGTAGTTGCAATTGATTGTGTGGTGCGGTCGTAGGTGGCTAACATGCAAGGCAGGTGGTTGTGGGTTCGTGGTGGTCGCATGGTCAGTTCTCCAGCCTTACAGCCACATTAAATTTTTTTTCTTATTTTATAATTTCAAAACATTTAAAAAAAATGAAAATTATTTTTAGAGATGGTTGACTTAAGTCAACTGACTTTGAAAATCGATTTTTAAGAGTGATTGTCTTAAGAAATCCATCTCTAAAAATAACTTATTTTTACAAATCGGTGGCATATTAACGATTTTGCTACCTGACTCTAAAGATCTTTTTTGAGCGTTCGTAAAAAAATATCTGTGTAGTAGTGGAAGTTAGTTATTATTGCCGGTTTGATGTGAACCCTATTACTGTCTATTTGGTTGTATCGGTTTAAAATCCAGCAGTGAAGGAGATTTGAACCGACAGTGATGTGCCGATAGAGATAATGAAATTCTTTATCTGGCAGCTGATGCATGGACGAATACAGTGCCGGGTCAAGCTTTTCAGCAAGCACATCATCGACTCTACCACTTGTGATATCTGTGGTGACACAGATGAATCGCCGGAGCACATTATTCAGGGATGTCCGTTTGCAGTATCGTTCTGGGCGGCAATCGGTACAAGGATATTTAAATTCAGAGGCTAAACTTTAGGGGTGTCATATCGGGTGTCACATTGGAATGTCATATGGGAGTGTTCTGATAATAATAATAAGACAAATTACATGAGTCCTCGGTAATCCGCGAGACGAATTTATTAAGCCTAATTAATCTATCATTAGCATGTGTTTACTGTAGCACCATATTATCAAATCATGAATTAGTTAGGCTTAAAAAATTCGTCTCGTAAATAAGTCTCAATCTGTACACTTAGTTTCATAATTAGCCAACTTCATACAACAGACCAGCCCCATCATATCCCGCTGGAGCAGTTCAGGATGTTCATTGCTCTATGCTGTTGGCAGTTGTGCAAGCGGCGCAATGCAAGCATGAAGCCGAAGTATGGAGATTCAGGCTGTGTTTAGTTCGCGAAATGAAAATTTTTGAATGTCACATCGGATGTTTTGGGATGTCGGAAGGGGTTTTTGGATACTAATAAAAAAACTAATTACATAGCTCGCCTGAAAACTGCGAGACGAATTTATTAAGCCCAATTAATCCATCATTAGCGCATGTTAGTTACTGTAGCACTTATGGCTAATCATGGACTAATTAGTCTTAAAACATTCGTCTCGCGATTTTCCATCAAACTGTGCAATTAGTTTTTTTCGTCTATATTTAATACTACATGCATGTGCCGCAAGATTCGATGTGATAAGTTGGGGTGAAAATTTTTAGGAACTAAACCAGACCTCAGACTGCCAACAGTCAAGCTACACTTAATCGATCAATGGGGCCATGTTTTTCATTCGGCAATGTGAGCCTTGTAACATTTTCATGTCCTTTAATTTTCTTCTTGTTCGACGATCAACCACCGACAGGCTATGATCTTTGTAACCGGTAACGGGACAAGGCTGATTTGAGGCCAAATCTGAATAAAATTCAGGTGGGGGAGTAACCCCCGGTGAACAGTAAAAACGGTAATGCTCTCAAACGCGCGTCCGTCTATTCGGACGCTATGTTGCTGGGCCACGACACCAGCCCAACAAGCTACGCTCCTTCGTTTCTCAAAAAAATGTTCATCCACTTATTTCTATAATCCTATCCACTCGTTCCGTTCCCGTCGCTCTTATCCGTGCGGCTGCCGCCTCCAAGTGCACAGCCGCTGGCTCTCCTTGCGCACCGCGCGGCCGCCTCCGAGGCGCAACGCTTGGCCGCTGGCCTTGCTAGGCACGGCGCGCGGCCGCCTCCGAGGCGCAACGCTTGGCCGCTGGCCTTGCTAGGCACGGCGCTCGACTGTCCGTCCTGCCAGGCGCGGCGCGCTTACTACAGCATGGCCCTTTATACAAGGCGTTTAAAAATGCCTTTAAAAGTGTTTAAAATGCTTTCAAAAACCTTTTAAGGCATACTTGAGAACGCCTGCTATAAACTAGACTCAAAAGGTCTTGTGAGGCATTTTTTTCAAAACGCCTTTCAATATCAATATTTAAAGGCATTATCTAGATGCCTATAATACTTTTTAAAGGCGTTTTCTATAAGCCTTCAAACATTGATGGAGGCGTTATTAAAAATGCCTCCAAAATCAAGCTATCCATCCAGAACCGCTAGCATTATAAAATCGGCACAATACATTGGAGAATGAACCAATAAGAGCACACATTAACACTATACATCCAAACATTTTAATCTTTTCGACATACATAGTTATATTTGTAACTAGACACGATCAATAAGGTAGAAAAATAACGAAATATCCATCTTCAAAAGATATTCCTCAACCCTGAAGCTTCTTCCTCCCTTTAAGAGAGATAAAAAGCTTGACATGTTCACGTCACAGTTATATACATAAGCAAGTGTAAATCCAACTGACTATATGTTACCTCACTGTCAGCCTTCTTACGGTCCTCACTTGGCAATTCCTCCTGCTTGAAACCAACATGTACCAATGAGTGAAAGTATATAAAGTATTGTGCTAATGTATTACTGTTAGAGATATTACCCTAAATTTTCAGAAATGACTTCAAAAACTAGAAACTGAAACCAAACTGATTTTCAAATGTAGCTTACAGATCTGCACGATATACTTGAATCCCTTCTTGGAAGCATAATTTAGCACAAGGATCAATGCACGATATTCAGCAGCGTTGTTGGTCATCATACCCAAACCCTCATGTAGTAGAGAAATCTTCACTAGAGGAGGAACACAATAAACAGTTAGGCATGATAATTGAAGAAAAAATAAAACAGCTAAAGCTAAGACTGGTGTACGTACCACAGATCCATCTAACCGCCAAATTATGACTCCAGCACCTGATTTCCCAGGATTTCCTATACAAGCTCTGTCAAATTCAAGAATACAAGCGAGCTGTAAAAGATAGAGTGCACTGGTGGAAAGATCTCAAAAATTCTCAAAAACAGTGAAGGTACATTACAAATATACATGCAGATCAAGTAGCATCTCGCAACCACCTGAGATGTAACTTTCAAAAGATCAGCTTAACACTCAAGTTGTGTTAGATAAGGTAAGGACCTGAGAATCAAGGGCAGTTGCCACGTGACGCTGAGATAGATACTACTACAAAGTATAAAAATGAAACTACTTTAGTGATGATAATGTGTGCCTAGAAATGACAAGAACTGGTTCAAGAAAGAAAAAGTAGACCATAGGAATCAGATTAGAGCACTGCATTCTTTCAATCAGCATATATGTTTTACTATGAGAAGCCATACTGATTATACTAACTATTTCACCTGAAAGACATGATTTGCTTATTTGATCTGGATTTCACAAGACATTCTGCATGTTCAGTCTGCAATATTTTAAGCTCATTTCTCAGTTCAGTGAGACAGAAGTAGTAGTTACTTGAAATCATAGGGCTGTAATTTCAAGTATCGTATTCAAGTGCTTATCACGAGTAGTAGTTACTTGAAATCATAGGGCTGTAAAGTAGATGTAAATAAACAAGTGCTAAATGTGCCGCAGTCTTCTTAAGAACGAAATTAGGGGATCTTTCTACCCTAGTTGAGTTTTTTTCAAGCACTAATGGTTGGTTAGTGTAATGCAAAATTTACCTTGTCTGCAATCTCCGTACTTCTGACCACTCGTCATTGTCTACATCTGAGCCAGAAGGAATTTCTGGCATCTACAGAGTTGTGTTATCAACATGTAAATGGTATGTCATAGTTAACAGTAGAACAAGAACAGTATGGCCGCCTCAGGCCGGGATGTAGTGGAGGACCTCCTCGTCGGCGAGCTCGGGAGCCGTCGCAGCCACCTCACGCCGGCGCGACCCCGAATCGCGAGCCCTAGCGGCCGCCTCCACCGGTCTCTGATGAATCGCGAAATTTGGGGATCGATTCGGTGGTGCGGTGTACAGGTGCGTCGCATGCGTCGGTGAACAGGTGCCTTCCGTGCCTGAGTATGCGTGAGTAGTACAGAGGCCCAAATGCCTCTTCGTGTGAATGCCCAGAGGCCCAAATAGATGACGTTCTATTAGAGGACTAGAAAGGCATTTTAAAAAACGCCTCCAATGCTCAGACAATTAAAGGCGTTTTTTGAAAAACGCTTCCAATGCTCAGATAATTAAAGACGTTTTTTATATTAGCCTTCAAAAAAAGTACTTTTAAAGTCCTTTTCGTAAGAATGCCTTTAGATAAAAAGAAATTAAGGCAATTTAAGAAAGATGCCTTTAACAAAATGTCTTTAATTAAGAGACGTGTTGTAGTGGCTGCTATCCTCTCCAAGTCGTGCAGCCACTTACGCCGGCCCACCGCCTACAAGCGCCATCGGGCCGCTGCCTCCGGTGAACACCACACACCGACGAGGCTCTATTCCGCCGAGCAATAAGAAGATGTTGCATGGAAAGCACATGTTGCAAGTGTATGTTTCAATTATTTAGATGTTTCAGATGTATGTTGTAAGTGTTTCATATGAATATTGCAAAAATAGAACGTGATGTTGCACTTGTTGCAATGGTTGTACACGTATGTTGCAAGCGTCCGTTCCAAATGCTTCATCTGCTTTTTTAGACGTATGTTGCAAGTGTGCTTATTTGGATGTTACATATGTTTCACAGCATATGTTGTAAGAGTATGTTCGAAATATTTCAGCTGTTTCAGTCTTATGTTGCAATAAGTGTTTCATGTTGCAAGTTGTAAGTGTTTTATCTAGATGTTGTATATGTTTCACATACATGTTGCGAGTGATTATTCCTAATGTTTCATCTGTTCAGACGTATGATGCATTCGAGTGTTTTATGTTGCAAGTGTTTCATGTATCAGAGGTGTGTTCAGAGTCATGGGGGCATGGCCCTAGGCAGTCGGGGGAAGGGGTCGGGCACGCGGCGTGCCTGGGGTCCTATGGACAGGGCGTGCTCGTCTTCTTCTCGACTCCCAGGTCCAGCCTGTGTGGAGATCGAGAGAGGAGGAAGGAGCGGCGGGCGTGGGATGGGGCGAGATGGATGGGGCCGGGGTACGCGTGCGTGGCGGGACGAGGTAGACGGGGAAGAACTGCAACGATACGGTGGGAGTGCGGCGCGTTTCTGCTGGGCTATTCGGTATCGTCCGATGAAATTCTATCCCATCGAACGTCCGGGCGCCAACAATTCCCTAAAAAAACAATGAGTCACTTATGCAAAGATTGCGCCTTCACCAAGGAAATTTGGGCAATACTCCAAACTACGTTCAGCCTAACTCATCTCCACAGTATTCCGCCCAATGGTTCTATATCTACAGGTATTGTTGAAGATTCAGAGCACACTTTGGTAAAGCCCAATAGGCCTCTTTTGACGCAATTAGTGTGTACTTATGGAAGAATGTTTGGAAGGAGCACAACGAAGAGTCTTCCAATACAAGGATCTCCAATAACGAGAAGTCTGATTTTTTTTTGTTAAAGATGACATCTCACAATATAGCTTGACCATGCATCCACCACCTACGGATCATTTTATTTGGGTTTACCTAGTTGTATCTTCTGTTGTCTTTCTTTCTTGCTAGAGGGGTTTGTTGTGCCCAGCCTGGCCTATGTGTTTTGTAGCCAGTGTTGTAAATAGCGGGCTAAGACATTTAGCGATCTTCCTCCTCAAACAACTAATAGCAGGCTAAATCAGACCAATAGCAACTAAATTGTACACAGGAGCAAATAACTTTATCCTCTGTAAACAATTATATCTGGAAATATATAGCGGCAGCTATAGCAGGAGATTTAGAACATTTTGTCGCTTCAGTTTTTTCAGTTAGCAGACGATGGTTTGCTAGTTGTATGTACAATCTAGCTGTTTTTTTCGCTCTCTTCTGAGCACTTGGTGTGGCTAGTATGATGTTTTCTATTTGCTCCTTTTTGCTGTCTCATTGAATAAAACTTGCGGCAAAGCTCTTGCCGTCTCTTTCAATCAATTTTTTTTTTATATCAACTCCTGTTTTTAGATCGTGGGTAAGCTATGTACCCAATTATGGCAGCGTCCTTTGTGCATATACATATAGGAGGTGTAAAAAGTCTAACAAGAACAAACAACAAACTTGAGCTACTACCAGGTCAGAAAATTGGAACTAAATTATTAGACTCACTCAGGCACTCAGCAGAAAGACCGAGGGACGACGAATTCGTTGACGACTGGCATAAGAAGCATGCACAACGAGGGCACCAATTTGAGGCTAGAGCTAGACAGCGTCTGTAGACTGAAGATCAGTCATGGAAACAAGGATATCCCCAACCCCAGGCGTGATACTGTCAGAAAAGAGGGAATGCTCCACCACCTGCGCAGCTAATCTAATCCCTGCCTTTAGTCAATTCTTTGCGGATAAGATCTTCAGATGATCCTTGCTGAATAGGGTACTGTATTGTCTCATTCTCATTTGGCACGCCTACTGCTTGAGGCAGCTGGACCGGCGGTTGTTGGGCCATCTCGGCCCCGCCCGGCGGCGTCGGCTCACCTGCTGGTTCGGGGGGCGCAGATGCCATGGCAGGCGGTGGTGTCAGTCACCGGACGGCGGTGAACACCGACGGCGAGGTCACGAACGCAGAGGTGGAAGATCAAGAACGCACACAAACGCTGGACACAGAGTTTTGGTGCTGCAAATAGCGGCAGCGTTTTCTGTTGTGTATTGCTTCTATTTATTGGAATTACAAAGCAGAGCTGTACAAGCCACGGCCGCACGATCACGCAGAATGCGCACGTCCATCCCCATGCGCCGTAACAGCCGACCATGGCTTGCATGCTCAGGTTCATGGCGAGCGAATCTCGTCCACTACCTCCTACGCACACGAACACCACATGCCGGTCCTCGTGTGCATGCAAAACTGAATAACTAACATGCTATGCTATGCAATGGACTACACAGGATTACTAACAAATTCTCCTCCTAATTCTTGTGTAGTCCCTGTACATCAACGACTCCAATTCTGGAACGTAACTCGCAAAAGCGTTCACGCCCCAGAGCTTTAGTGAGAATGTCCGCCAGCTGCTCCGTCGTTCCAATGGACTGAAGCCTCACCCTGTCTTCCTCCACGCATTCACGAATGAAATGAAAACGAACATCGATGTGCTTACTGCGATCGTGGAAGACGGGGTTCTTGCTGAGCGCGATGGCGGACTCGTTGTCGATCCTCAAAGTGACGGCGCTGGCCTCCTCGCTCTTGAGTTCAGCAAGCAGCCGCGCCAGCCACACTCCCTGGCATGCTCCTGTCGTCGCTGCAATGTACTCAGCCTCGCACGAAGACAGTGCCACAATCTTCTGCTTCTGTGACTGCCAGGTGATGGTGTTGTCGCCGAGGAAGAAGAGGATGCCCGTGGTACTCTTGCGCGTGTCAATGTCCCCAGCCAAGTCGCTGTCGCTGTAGCCGACGAGCTGGGGATCCTTCTTCCTCTTGTAGTAGCAGCCGAAGTGCAGGGTACCGGCGACATATCGTAGCACCCGCTTCATGGCCGCCAAATGTTCGGTGGTCGGGTTCTCCATGAATCTGCTGATGTACCCCACCGAATACGCCAGGTCGGGTCTTGAGTTCACCAAATACCGCAGCGAGCCCACCACACTGCGATACATGGATGAATCGATGGCTGGAGCCGAGCTCACCTTGCTCAATTTCAGGCGAGGCTCCATTGGCGTTGCACTGGAATTGCAACCCGTCAGGCCTGCTGTCTCTAGGATCTTGGCTGCGTAGGAGCTCTGGCAGATGGTGATGCCAGCCTCGGTCTGGGACACCTCCAGACCAAGGTAGTAGTGGAGCAAGCCCAAGTCGCTCATCTTGAAGGTGGCTTTCATCTGGTTCTTGAAGGTGTCGATGTCGACCTGGTTGCCGCCGGCGATGATGAGGTCATCAACATAAACCCCCACCACCAGCCGGCGAGCTCCAGCTCTGCGCAGGTAGACAGCGTGCTCGGAAGCGCTCCTCCGAAACCCAAGTCCGATGAGGGACTCGTCGAGTTTGGCATACCATGCCCTCGGCGCCTGACGCAGTCCGTAGAGCGCCTTGACGAGGCAGCAGAACCTTGTTCTCATGCCCACGGAGGATGAAGCCGAGGGGCTGCTCGACGTACACCTCCTCCTGAAGCACCCCGTTCAAGAATGCGGACTTCACATCCATGTGGTGGACAGCCCATCCTTGATAGGCAGCGTGCGCCAGCAAGAGCCGAACGGACTCCAGGCGTGCGACAGGAGCAAAGACTTCGTCGTAGTTGATGCCCTGCCGCTGCACGTACCCCTTGGCGACGAGGCGAAGCCTTGTGCTTTGTGACGATGCCGGCAGCGTCCTTCTTGGCCTTGTACACCCACTTGAGGCCGATGGGTCTGATGCGCGCCGGCGGCTCCACCAGCTTCCAGGTGCCGCTGGCCTCGATGGAGGTCATCTCGTCGAGCATGGCAAGGCGCCAACACTCGTGGCGCATCGCCTCCTCGAACGACGTTGGCTCAGCATCGCTAGCCATGCAGCAGATGCTCCTCCAGGTCACGGTGGGCAAGCCCGGGCGTCTTAGCCTGCCCGAGCACATTGTCGAGGCGGCGGAGACGCAAAGGAGCATTGTCGTCGTGGTCTGCGTCGAGGTAGTCACCTAGCCTCGGCTCCTAGCGGGGACGCGAACTCAACGTGGGGCTGCGCCGTGGAGCTCGATGCTGGAGGGGGCCCGTAGCTGGCTGGTGTCGCGGGCGCGCTTGAAGGAGCCGGTGAAGTTGAGCCCGATGCAGAGGCATAGGCCGTAGTCGTTCTGGTGGTAGTGATCACGGGGAGCTCCTGAGACTCCGGCTCCTCGATGATGAAGTCAGTGGGCTCGTCGTGGTCCGCCGCTGACCATGCCCACATGCGCCGCCTCATCGAACACTGACGTCACGGCTGATGTGGACACGCCGCGTCGAGGGATCATAGACCCGATAGGCCTTAGACCCCGGTTCATAGCCGACGAACACCATGCGCCGGCTGCGGTCCTCCAGCTTCTTCTGATGTGGCGTGTTCACCTTCACGTGGGCGATGCACCCGAACGTCCTGAGGTGCTGGACCGACGGCGTACTCCCATTCCAGAGCTGGTAAGGGGTCTTGCCACCGATCGCCTTGGAGGAGGACCTGTTCAGCAGGTACACCGCCGTCGTCATTGCCTCCCCCCAGAACACACCAGGGAGAGCTTTGGCCTTCATCATGCTTCTGGCCGTGCCCACGACGGTTTAGGTTGCGTCGCTCCACGACGCCGTTCTGTTGAGGCGTGTACGGCGCCGTGAGCTGCCTGTGGACGCTGAGTTGGGCGCAGTAGTCGACGAAGTCCGCGGTGGCAAACTCTTCGCCGTGGTCAGTGCGCAGCGTCACCAGCTTCTTGCCGCTCTTGCGTTCCGCCGCGGCCTGGATGTGCTTGATGGCGGTGGCCGCAGCGTCTTTGGATGGCAGCAGGGAGATCCACATGAAACGTGAGAAATCGTCGACAAGCAGGAGGAAATATTTGTTACCGCTCGGGGTAGCTGGCAGTGATAGGACCGCATATGTCGCCGTGGAGGAGTTGGAGCGGCTTCGTGGAACGCCAGAGCGTCTTCTGGGGAAAAGGCGCCCTTTTCTGCTTGCCGGCGAGGCAGGCCTCGCAGACTTGCTGCACCTGGTCGATGACGGGGAGGCCGCGCACGAGCTCCTCATGCCCCATCTTGCGCAGGGCGGCGAAGTGGATGTGGCCGAACCGCGCGTGCCACCTCCAAGCGTCGTCGTCGGTGCGCGCTGCCAGACATACAGGGCGCGCTATGTTGACGTCGAGGGTGTACAGGCTGGCCCGGACTCCGAGGGATCTTGGCAAGGAGGCGTCGGTCTTCATCACGCACCCGCATCATGCCATCCTCCACCAGCACCTGGTACCCGCCTTCGTCGAGCTGGCCGACGGAGATGATGTTGGCGGTGAGGCGCGGGACGGAAGTAGACATTGGCGAGCGACCGGTGCTCGCCGTTCTTGCAGTGGAAGAGCACCTGTGCCGGAGCCCTCGATGCGAGCGACGGAGCCATCCCTCAATCGGATGGAGCCGGTGACGCCGGTGTCAAGATCGGCGAATGCGGCGCGGGATCCGGACATGTGGTTGGACGCACCGGTGTCCAGGATCCAGCGCGTCGGATCTCGGTCCGCCGCGTCATCGAGCTCGGCGTGGACCTTCTTCTCCACGACGTGGAGCTCGGGGCTCGGCGCGGACGGCGGCGGCGCCGATTCGGTAGAGCGTGGTGACGGCGGCGGAAGGGGAGAGGAGTCCTCCTGCTGGGCCACGCCGATGGCGAGCATAAGAGTGGCCTCCTCTTGGGCCACGTGGGCCTACTGGGCCGGCTCCTCCTTCTTCTTATTTCGGCAGTCGCGGGCCCAATGCCCCTTCTTGCCGCAGCGCGGGCAGGGCGCGTCTGGTGGAGGCCCGCGGCTGGAATTGGAGTCGCCGGAGCCTCCTGATCCGCCCGAGCCGCCGGAGCCGCCGAAGCCGCGGCCTCGGCCTCTGCCGCGGTTCTTGCCACGGCCGCCGGAGCTGGAGCCGCCACGGCTGGACTCTTGGTCCTTCTTCTTGTACCTCTCGACCCACTGCTCCTCCGTGAGGAGTAGCTTGCCGCCGGCGGTGTGCGCTGGGGCGGTCTCAACATCATCGGCCGCCTTGAGTCTTCCCGTCACCTCCTCAATTGATAGCAGAGAGATGTCAAGCAAGGTCTCAATCGAAATTACCAGCTGCTTGTAGCTTGCGCACGCGACGCGGAGGTACTTAGCCACCACTTTCGCCTCAGGCTCTGGATCACCGAGCGCAGCCAGGCGCTGCACGATCCCAGTGAGCCAAAGAGCAAAGTCCTCGATGGGTTCGCCGTCGCGGAACGCGATGTTCTCGTACTCGGCGCGGAGGGTCTGCGTCGTGGCTGTCCGCACCCGGTCGTCGCCGATGCGGAGAGTCTTGATGGCCTCCCAGGCTTCCTTGGCGGTCGCCTTCGTCGCGAGCGCGGGCGCCATCTCCCCGGGGACGGCGCTGCAGATGGTGTCAAGGGCGCTCCGGTCGTCGTCGAACTCGACGTCGTCGAACTTGACGTCGTCGAACTCGATGGCGTCCCAGAGGTGGCGCGCCTGCAGCTTCAGCTTCATGCGGAGCGACCACTCATGGTAGTTGGTCCGCGTCAGCTGCGGCCAGTTGCCAGAGCCGCTCCCCTCGCGGATGATGCGCTCGATGACGACTTCCCGTGGACGGCGTGCGTCGCGGGTGTGCGAGCGGCTGCGATCACCGCGGCGTATTGTTGCCGGAGCCGTCGCCCTTCTCTATCTTGTCCTTCGGCGGCGGTGAAACCATGGTCGCCGCGGGTCCCGAACTCTCCTTGCTCTGATGCCACTTGTCAGTCACCGGACGGCAGGTGAACACCGACGGCGAGGTCACGAACGCAGAGGTGGAAGATCAAGAACGCACACAAACGCTGGACACAGAGTTTTGGTGCTGCAAATAGCGGCAGCGTTTTCTGTTATGTATTGCTTCTATTTATTGGAATTACAAAGCAGAGCTGTACAAGCCACGGCCGCACGATCACGCAGAATGCGCACGTCCATCCCCATGCGCCGTAACAGCCGGCCATGGCTTGCATGCTCAGGTTCATGGCGAGCGAATCTCGTCCACTACCTCCTACGCACACGAACACCACATGCCGGTCCTCGTGTGCATGCAAAACTGAATAACTAACATGCTATGCTATGCAATGGACTACACAGGATTACTAACAGGCGGTACCGCTGGTGGACGCTGAAGCTCCTCGTTCCGTGGGGATCCATTATTGCCTTGAGTAGCAGCAGGAGGGAGCTTCGGTTCACCCTCGGCAGGAACGACTGGCGGCGCCGCAGCAGCTTTCACCCGCTTCGTCCGCATCAAAACGTAGGAGGTGACGCCGAGCGCCGTGGCGGCGAGGGAGAGCACGCCGGCGCCGGCGAAGATGCCGTCCTTGACGTAGGAGCAGTTGGGCGCAGTCATCCGCACCACGTTTTCGTTCCACACCGTTCCTTCTATGAGCAGCACCCACGCGATCACCGCTGCTATCCTGCTCGCAGAAAGTGCGTGATCATTTGCTCATATGTTCGAGGCAGATCGGCTGCGGTCACTCACCATGAGACGACAGCGCTGACGATGCCGACGATCCGCTTGGTCTCCGAAGGGTTGGAGCGGGACTTATTGCAGCAACCACAGCAGCCGCCAGCCGCCGTGAAGGTGACCTGGGCGGCGAGCAGGAAGATGGCGGCGCAGATCCCCAGCCCAAGCGCGGGGTTCTGCGGGTAGATGCACTCGTCGCCGAACACAAGTATGTTATATGGCTGCATGTTACAAGATTCATTCGACTTCAGTTAAGCAAGCGACAACGCGAGATCGTACGTGCACCTAGCTCAGAGTCAGTCGTCTCACAGAACAACAAGGTCATATGCATCTTTGCAAAAATGTATAGCTAGCAGATCGGTAGTGCTTACAGTCAGCTTTGTGCCCTCTGCCGAGAACCCAAAGATGGCGCTGAGCACCCCCAGAGACCCGACCACCGCAGACACGATGATCAAGATCTTATCCATTTTTGTGGCCCTTTTATCTTCCTCCAGGGGCAAGAGATGCTTGAGACTTGAGAGGCGTGGTTCTTCTGTCTCTGGACCAACGTAGATGTCAAATGTGTGCTTATATATAGAAAAGGTGCACACTAGCAGTGATGCAGTCTTGCCGAGAGCTGCTAGCTCACTTCAGGCACACCAAGACATATATATGCTGATGAAGAAGTCGATCGTCACAAGCAAACGGGTAGAATACTAATGCAACAACCATGCATAACGTTTCTCGCCAAGTTCGGGGTAATTCCTCTACGACTATGATTGGGTTCATCCATTAGCGGAGCCAAGATGAGCACATCGGGAGGAGGGAGGGCTAATCAATAGAGATTTAGAATAAATATCGAAGATTAATGTTGAAATCACGTTTTTTTCTACAGTAAATACAAAAGCAAAATCACTCTCACGGGGGGCTGCAGCCCCCCTAGCACCCCCCCCCCCCCCTACCCCCCCACCCGTGGATCCGCCACTGGGTTCATCAGCCCTACATATATATGCGTATCTTTTTTCTCCTCTCAGCAGCTGAATCCTGCGTCTTTGGATGTAAATGAACGTCTTTGATTAAATCCCATGCCCGCCACTCCCATCAACCACTTCAGCGTACACACAAACGGACACGCCCTCTTCCAGTGCTAACAATCAACCCTGAGTTTTGACTTTTGACTTTTGACGCCAAATAGAAGGGTTAAATGCGGTAATCATATTAGCTTATAATTAGCCCATGTTTAACCTCTTATCACAAGATAGGCTCATTTTAGCATTGGGATTCAGACATCCCCTAAGCTACCGCCACGTGACAAGTGGGAGTCAACCACAACTACGTCATACTCCATAGCCACCGCCAAACTGCAACCTACACCACCTACGATCCTTAGAGCATCTTCAATAGCCTACCTAAATGGCCACATACTCTATCGTACTGTTCGTTTAGGCATGTTTGGCTGATAAATTATGGCTGAAAGTACTGTTGGTTGATCTGTTGTGAGAGAAAAATACTGTTCGTTGGTTGAAAAAGTACGGTTTATAAGCCAAACAAGCACAAACGAATAGGGCGTATATTTGAGTAGTAGAGCAAAAAAAAAGTTGCCTCTGATAAGCTACTTACTTGCCCTCCATATTTCTTGACTGCCTAAATCATCCGTCGCTATCCATTCCCATGGGTCAAGTAGGGGGCCTATACTTTTCCTTTCTATTCATTTCCCCACCCACGCCACGCTCGACTCCATGCCTCCGCCTGGTCCTTCGCACACACCACCCTCCTCGTCGCCTCGATGATGCCTCCTCCTTGCCCAACGCCGCCTCTCTTCCCCTCCTGGTGTCGCCTCCACGCCTATCGCCACCTTCTCCTGGTCGGCTCCCTACCTATCCGGCACCCACGTGCCTGACGCTGCCCAACCCTATCGGCGCCCACACCCCTACAGGTTGGTATTGCACTATGTCATTGTGAATTTTTTGTGAGATATATATCACTGGGATTGCTATGAAATTTGATTCCTATGTCATTGTGAACTTTTTTTTGTTCTGTATGTCATTGTGAAATTTTTTATAGTCTATGTCATTGGGATTGCTATGAAATCTGTTTGCTATGTCATTGTGAATTTTTTTATACTATCATTTTAGAACAGTTTGCAATGGATTGCGAAGGCGCCTTCATAGATATAATGTCAAAAGACACCAATGTGGATTCGATTTCATTGTCTGCACCTATTCGATCTACTCAATCAAAGTCGACCAAAAGTAAATGCATCCTCATCCTCATTATAGATCAATGGATAGAAGGCTTTGTGTAATCCTTGCTATTTTTTTCTTATCTTTTTTGTTTCTTGAACTTGAAGTTGTACCCTTTTGTTCCTTTTTTAAATAATAAATTCTAGTAGGGCCGTGACCCCTCCTGTTTAATAAAAAATGCATTTTTAAAATTCACGGACCTAGATCACACCCTTACAAGTTTAAGAGCCACTAGTACATTTAATCTATTTATTTCTAAGGTCAGCAAGGCTACTTAGAACCACTACAGGAACTGCTGGATTCCCCGAGTGCCAGTTGCACTTGGGGAAGGCCCAGTTGCACTCGGGGAAGCCTTCCCCAAGTGCAACACTCGGGGAAGAGCCTCCGGCTAATACTCTCACGGGAAAGTCGCCTTCCCCGAGTGTCAAAAATCGTGCACTCGGGGAAGGCTTTGCCGAGTGCCGTGCTGGCACTCGGGGAAGACTTGACGCCGTTGGCCGACGGCCGACGTCATTTTTTTTTTGATTTTCTTCCCCGAGTGCAACACTCGGGAAAGATTTTTGAATTTTTTTTAAATACTCTTTGCCGAGTGCCGTAGTTCAGGCACTCGGGGAAGAAATTTGTTTTTTTTTAAATCCCTCTTCCCCGAGTGCCACAGCACAGGCACTCGGGGAAGCCACCTCTAAAATTCTTTTTTTTTGTTTTTTGCTTTTCCATGTAAACAACAAAGCATATATATATATATATATATCACAAACCACAAATCAACACCAATATGCCACAAACCACATTTATATATAACAAACGACCAAATTTGTCCGAAATCCACAATATATTGCAAACCACACGTTCAAAAGTACACACTATTCCAAGTTCACAAGTTCAATACAAAAAACGACTCCGAAGGCGGCTCACGGCGACTGTGAGGGGTGGGACGCCCCAGCGTGATATCCCGGCGACGGTCCAGGTGGGGATGGCCCGACGTGCGATGCCGGCGGCCCTTCGACATGGTTTGACGCCCCACCCGATTGATGCTGCAAAAAAGAGAGGAGATTGCACGTGAGTGACAAGATAAAAATGTAAGGAGTGTAAAGAAAAGTTGAAAATTTCGGCAGCACCTCCCCTGCACGGGGAGGTTTCCAAAACCTGCAAGAAAAACGTCGGCACGAAGGCCGACAACCACATTTCCGGCACGAAGGCCAACACATCAACAAATCCGGCACGAATGCCGACACATCAACAAATCCGGGATTATCTGGACGTAGCAAGGGATGCAAAATAAAGAAAATGTAATTACAAAATAACATAGTATTACATGTATTTCTAATATTCTTCATGATCGGGATTATCTGGACGATAAGTATCGTCATCACTATCAAGAGCCTCCAAATCGTCAACAGCCTCATCCTCATCGCTGTCTAGTTGTAGTCCGTCAAGCATTTTCAAGTCTCTCGGATCATGCACCTCATCTGCAGCTTGCTCGTCAACAACCCATTCCTCGTCTACTTCCATTTCAATCTCCCCGGTTAAGTCTATGTCAAGCATCCCTAGTAGTCCCTCGTCTTGTTGATAGAACTCCCCGTCATGCGTGGGTGGGTTCAAGTTGTAATCATCATCGTTTGGGCGAGGTAATTTACCATGTGGTGATACCTTGTGCACAATATACCAACCCTGAAGACGTGGGTCGGTTTTGCACGCATATGGACAATAATAAACTTGCCTGGCTTGTTGAGCCACAATATAGACATCATCTCCTTCATAGAAGGAATCCTGTCTAGTTTCAACTATTTCAAGTTTAGGGGACTTTCTCTGTACTGCAGGTTTAAACCACTGGCATTTGAATACGACAAGCTTAGGTGCATTTTCACCATGGTATTCGAGCTCGTATATTTCTTCAACTATGCCATAATAGTCCTCCTGATCAGCGTCGGGCGTAACTACTCCGGGCGTAAATACTCTGGTATTCGTGGTCCTTGCATTGGCCCGATTCTTCTCGTAGCCTGTTGTGTGAAAGCGATATCCATTCATGTCATAAGCGTTAAATGACGAGACCTTACAGTAAAAGCCTTTGGCCACTTGTCGTAATTCGGCACTTATAGACAAATCACTTTGGCACTACAAGATCAAGCAGGAGAGAAATGAAATTAGGCAACTAGGAACGCCAAACTTGGAACGAGCTAAGTTGGTCAGAAGGTACCTTTCTTTGGAACCATGTAATGAAATCAACCTTGAAATCAGGAGAACCATGTTGAAGAAGGGTATCTCGTTCATGGTCAGAAGGTGGACTTGGATGATGCCAATATTGATTAAAAATTTCCCTGCACCGACAAGCAACAAGGTTGTTGGATGCAGAAAATTTACGGAGTATGTAACAAGTTCGTTGAGAACTTACCCCTGATACTTGTCGACTTCCTCAAGGTTCGTCAACACGTAGAGCATGATCTTACGCCACTCTTCATTGGTCAATATCTTTTTGGACGCTCCACTTGATCTCCCACGTTGCCCTTTGAATAGGCTGAGGGTCGATTCATTTTCGTCCTCATTGTAACGAGGGGGTGGATTATGCATGCTTGGAAGGTTCTCACTATAGTATGATGTTGTGAAGTTTGACACCTCCTCATGAATGAATGCCTCTGCTATGGAAGCCTCAATCCTGCCTTTGTTTCCACATTTCTGGCGAACAGTCTTTAGACATCTCTCTATTGGATAGCACCAACGGTTCTGCACGGGCCCCCCCATTCGTACCTCATTCGGGAGGTGCAAAATCAAATGCTGCATCGACAAGAAAAAGCCAGGTGGAAAAATCTTCTCCAACTTATAGAGCAACTCGGGTGCCATTTTTTCCAACTCCTCAACCACTCTCTGAGATATCTCCTTGGCACAGAGCTGGCAGAAGAAAAAGCTCAACTCTGCCAGCACCTTCCAGACATGCTTAGGGATGTAGCCTCGAACCATCGACGGAAGAAGCCGCTCAATCCATATATGAAAGTCATGACTCTTCATCCCTAAGACTTTGCCAGTTTCTGGGTTCGCTCCCCTCCTCAGATTCGCTGCAAACCCATCAGGGAAACTTAACATCTGCATCCATTCTATCACTTCCGCCCTGTGCTTCTTTTCCAAGACGTAATCAGCCTTAGGCCTTTTCCATGGTTTGTTGTCTCTTGGAGGCAGCATCTGTAGCTTAGGTCTGTCGCATAGTGTTGCCATGTCTACTCTGGCCTTAGGGTTGTCCTTTGTCTTGTCAGGAATGTCCATGAGTGTTGCCCAAAATGCTTCGGCGACATTCTTCTCAGTGTGCATTATATCTATGTTATGTGGAAGGAGAAGGTCATCAAAATAGGGAAGCCTCTCCAATCCCGTCTTATAAGTCCACATATGTTCCACACCATAGCCCACAAAGCGATCTTTCTTTGGCTTATCTTTCTTTGGATTACCTTTCTTTCTTTTACCCTTCTTTGGATTATCTTCCTACGCTGGGACCACGAGAGCATCTATCTGAGCATGAACCTAGGCACTAGTCATCTTCTGAGGTGCACTAGTCATCACCGTGGCACCTTTCGTGAAGTTCTTGGTGTCTCTTCTGAATGCATGGTCAAGAGGGAGGAATTGTCGATGCTTGTCGAACGACGAGAACTTGCCACCCTTCTTCAACCAAATGAACTGTAGAGCTGCCTTGCATACCGGGCATGGATACTTCTCGTGGACACACCAGCTGGTGAATATCCCATATGCCAGGAAGTCATGCATGGAGTATTGGTACCAAACATACATTTTGAAGTTCCTCCTTGTAGCTCGGTCGTAAGTCAATACGCCTTCATTCCAAGCCTCGATCAATTCATCATAAATAGGCTCCATGTACACACCCATTTTGTCTCCCGGGTGTCCAGGAATTATCAACGTCAAGAATATGTTTTGCCGTTGAAGTAGGTCCCCGGGGGGGAGATTGAGGGGGATAGCGAACACGGGCCAACAAGTGTATGGGGCCAACATCATTCCATAAGGATTGAACCCATCCGTTGCCAGCGCAACACGTACATTACAGGCCTCTTCATCTTTGCCACGATGCTTGGCATTAAAGCTTTTCCATGCTTCACCATCTGCTGGATGTATCATCTTGTCTTTATTGTATCGAACACCATTCTTGTGCCATCTCATCTGTTTCGCGGACTCCTCTTTCATGAATAGTTGTTGGAGCCTCGGTATGATCAGAAGGTGTTGTAGGACTTTCATGGGGATCCTCTCATTCTGCTCCTTCTTGCCATCACCTTTCTCTACCTCCACATATCTAGAGGATTTACACTTTGGACAGTACTTTGCATCCTTGTGTTCTTTCCTAAATAGGACGCACCCCTTTGGACAACAATGTATCTGGTCATACGGCATCTTCAGTGCCCGAAGGAGTTTGTTGACTCGTACAAGTTTGGAGGCAGCTGATGACCCGCCGGAAGTAGATCCCCAATAATTGACACCATATCATCGAAGCATTTTTGAGTCTTGTTGTGCTGTGACTTCAACCCCAATAGGCGCCCAATGGCATCCAGTTGAGAAATCGTTGTCTTCTCATGTAGGAACTTCTGTGCCGATTCCAACATGTCCAAGAACGCCTTAGCGCTTGGCTCTGGCCCCTCCTCCCCATCCTCCTGCTTGTCCTCCGTACGTCCTTCAGCGAACATCGCATCCGCATAGTCACCTAACCATCCTGCTACCCCGCCATCACCATCAAATGCCTCCAAGCCTCGTCTCACGACCTCCTCTCTAGGACGGTAGGGTTCACCATGGTGCACCCACCGGGTATAGTTTGGCATAAATCCATACTTGCAAAGATGCTTCATCATGACTTCCCTTGTTCTTCTTTTCTTGTTTTCACATTCGCTGCAGGGACAGAACATGTCTCTCGCTCCCTTAGCTGCCTTAAATGCATGGTCCAAGAATTTCTCGGTCTTATCCATCCATTCACGGGCGATTTGAGACTGACTTGGGCGTCCCGTGTACATCCACTCACGATTATCCATCCTCTAGCATGTACACATAACGGAGTAAAGTAACCATCAATCGCATCTGCACGGCGTGCCTACTGTCTAATAGGTGAGGATAGGTCCTAATCCCACCCGCGGATGCATAGATGAGGTTAGTTTCCATGCTCTACTCCGATCCGAGACAGAATTTTGGCAGCACCTACCCGCTGCTCTCCCGATACACGTCCTAGAAGGGAGAGTGTGTATCTGGAGAACAATAGGGAGGTGGTGCCGAAACTCCATCTCGTATCCGAGCAGAACATGGAAACTAACCCATCTACGCATCCACAGGCTGTCCAATTACACCTGGATAATCCGAAATAGATACGATCATAGATATGCGGAGATCCGCATACCTCCAATCATATCTGTTTCAGATGGGAGACGCCTAACTGGGCTACACCGATCTACGTACGACAACGGTAAGGAAAATAGCTTAATTATACCTAGGGTGGTGGTGGAGAAAGGCTAGCGACGTAGTGGCGAGTCGGCGCTGTGCAGGCAGGACCGCAGCGCCGACGAAGACGATCGGGGTCACCTAGGTGCTCCGATTCCCCTGCAACAGGTCCTGCTCTGCAAAAGAAGAAAAACAGCACTATAAGTACAAAATTTCGGCAGAACCACCCCTAGATGGGGAGGTTTCGATAACCTGCAAGAAAAACCGTCGGCACGATGGCCGACGTCCACATTTGGGGCACGATGGCCCACAAATCCACAATTCCGGCACGAAGGCCGTCAACACATAAACGACACGATGGCCGACAACCAGAATGGGACGGTTCGTATACCTTGGGCATTGGCGGGACATGCACGCGGAGAAGAAGACGCCGATGATGGGACAGGACGTGGCGACGGAGGCACCTCCTCCCCTTCTTCTTCCTCCTTCTCCTCCCCTTCCCCTTCTTCTTCTCCTTCTTCTTCCTCCTTCCTCCTCCTTCCTCCACCTACCTCCTCCTTCTCTGCTCCCTGACCAGCGCCAGGGCCCGGGCTCCCTACCTCACGGACGGACAGGGGCCAGCGGCTTGCCTGGGGGCCAGCCGCAGGGGCCGGGGAGGGGGCGCGCCGGCTGGACGGGCCTCGACGCGCAGGGACAGGGGCACGCCGACGGGCCGCACCGCCGTCTCGGGCTACGGGGGCGCGCTGGGGGGGCCTGCGGGGGCTGCGGGGGCGCGCGGCGCGGGGGCTGCGGGGGCACGCGGCGCTGCGGGGGCTGCGGGGGCGTGCCGGCGGGGCCGCGCCGCCGTCTCGGGCTACGGGGGCGCGGCGGCGGGGGCGGCGGGGGCTGCGGGGGCACGCGGCAACTGCGGGGCGAGGGGGCGCGTGGGGGGCGGGGGTGCGGGGTGTTGGGCCGGGGGGCCGCGCGCTGTTCAGCTCCCGGTGGGGGCGGGGCGTCTGCGGGTCGGGGTGCGTGGTTGCTTGGGGCTGCTCTCCGGGGGCTTATTTCGATGCGGGGTGCGTGCCAGCCCTCGCGTGGGCTGGCCGGGAGCTTTGGGGGCGCGCGGCGGCTGGCGGGGGGGGTTCTGGGGCGGCGGGGTAGCGCAGGGGCCGGGCTGGCGGGGGGGGGGTCCGGTTAGGTTTATATAAGGGTGTTCCTGGTTGGGCCTTTTTTTTAAGTCTTCCCCGAGTTGGCCTGTCCTGACACTCGGGAAAGAGCACTCTTCCCCGAGTGCTAGGAAGGCACTCGGGGAAGAATTTTGTTTTTTTTTGTTTTTTTACCTTATTTTTTTGTGAGACCTTCCCACATTATTTAAAACTGTCTGTTCAAATTTGGGACAATTTTGACTTTTTTTTTGTTATATTTCATTAGTTTTTTTTGTTTCGTTGAATTTTTTTGCATACTTCGAATTTGAACTGGAGGTGCATGAAATAATGAAATTTGGTGATTCAAAAAATTATATTAATGATATTTGTTGTATGTTGATGCCTTATCCAGGAACTCGCATGAAATGTCGAGCATCTTGTTGACGTAACATGACAAACAACTTGTGGGAAAAGTGTATTTAAATTATATAAAATTCGAACGAAGTCCGAAAATCACGAAACTTGTCTGAGTGTCGTGTTATCGCATGTAGAGGCTATGATAAAAAATCGAGAAGGTTTCGACAAAGTTGCGACGTCGGATGCCTAAAACCCAGACATCTCCGCATGTGATGTGATCACATGCGGATGCTCGACATTTCATGCGAGTTCCTGGATAAGGCATCAACATACACCAAATATCATTAATATAATTTTTTGAATCACCAAATTCCATTATTTCATGCACCTGCAGTTCAAATTCGAAGTATGCAAAAAAATTCAACGAAACGAAAAAAACTAACGAAATATAACAAAAAAATTCAAAATTGTCCCAAATTTGAACAGGTAGTTTTAAATAATGTGGGAAGGCCTCACAAAAAAATGAGGTAAAAAAACAAAAAAACAAAAATTCTTCCCCGAGTGCCAGGGAAGGCACTCGGGGAAGAGGCCCTTTTCCGAGTGCCAGGACAGGGCACTCGGGGACGGCAGCCTCTTCCCCGAGTGTCATGTTCTGACACTCGGGAAAGTGTCTCTTCCCCGAGTGCCTTCCCTGGCACTCGGGGAAGAATTTTTGTTTTTTTAAGTTTTAACGGCGTGGGCGGGGTGAACCGTCAAGTAACATGTTTCTTTACCGAGTGCCGATCTTCCCCGAGTGTTGCACTCGGGGAAGAGGGCCTTTGCCGAGTGCTGCTCTTTACCGAGTGCCATGATCTATGCGGCACTCAGAAAAACCTCTCTTCCCCGAGTGCAATTATTCCCCGAGTGCAACACTCGGGGAAAATTCTCTTTCCCGAGTGCCCGATTTTTGGCACTCGGGGAAGCCAGAGACGCTCGGGGAATTTTGTCTCTCCCGTAGTGAACGTGTCAAGTCACCTAGAGACAAAGACAGAGCAAAATATAAGGTTGGAAAAGTATTTAGGGTTTAGAGAGAAAAATGGTAAAGTTTATATATTTTGATCGATTGAATTCTCCCAGTCAACCGTGGTCCTTTATATTTATATGGTGAAAGGTCTATTCTAGAGGGAAAGTACTGATGATATATCACGAATCATCATCAAAATCGACTCAACATTAATATGGAGTCCCACGTTGACAGGGAAGCAGCTATATATATATATGTATATACAGTACAACCGGGTCTTCAAAAAAAAATTCGAAGAACCGAGTCTTCACCTATATATAGTATGTGCTAGCTTTCCATATAGTCCATTTGGCACGGCAACGATGAATCCTTGCAAGTACTTCCGAACGTACTCTCTTGTTCTTCTCCTAGCTAAACGACGAGAGACGATAGAGAGACCGCCAGCCCGCTTGGTTTCACGCCGCGTTGGTACGTATTTGGCAGCGAGTGCTTAGAGGAGGTAAGGGTGCTTAGGTAAGGGCGCCTGTTTGTCACCATCAAATCATATCAGGCGACCTCCTCTAGGTAAGGGCGACCCTCTAGGTAAGGGCGACCTCCTCTAGGTACAAACAGGCGTTCTCAAAACTGGAGTACAAAACATGTCACCATCATATCATATCACCAGAATACAATGGAGAAGGAATAAAAAGTTCAGCAGGCTAGGTTAATGCCATTGTAATCTCATATAACTAATAGAGATTAACATTTGGCCACGTAAAACCAACATTACTAGAATATTCACATCGTTCAACGTTGGATGTGACGATTAAGTTGCATTTACCCGCAAACACTAGTAGTAGTTGTTAAATGTTGAGGCCATGATATGGCGATGCCCTCATCACATTATCCCCTTCGGTCCTATCTTTTGCCTACGAACTGTCTTTGGGGTGCAGCCGTGCAGACAGGGAGTAGCGGCAAGGTGTATTAATTGGGCCCTGTATTTAGTTAATGGGACTTGTTTTTTTGTTTCCTCTAGTTTCCGCGAGGGGCGAATTTGCTCACACGTGTTGACGAACTCTTTGATCCATATACTGGGCCATGGGACGAAGCCCTAGTCCCTGACTGCTTCTGGAAGGAGGATGCAGGAGGATGCGGATCTTATCTTAAGCCTTCCGGTTCATGAGGGAATGGAGGATATGATAGCATGGCACTATAACAACAATGGTCTGTTCTCCGTGAAATCAGCTTATAAAGTAGAGATTGCGGAAAGAAGGAGAGGACAGAGGGATAGGGGATAATGCTCCTCGTCGTCAGAAGGATTAGATGCCGATAAATGTTGGAAGAATTTGTGGAAGATCAAATGCCCCAAGAAAATGCTGCATTTCCTCTGGCGTCTAGGCAATAACAGCCTCGCTTTGCGGGTTAACCTGAGACGCCGAGGCATGAGACTGGACACGGTGTGCGTCCAATGTGGGAGACTAGATGAGGATGGCGCCCATCTTTTTTTCAAATACAAGAAGGTACGGCAGATTTGGAATGAGCTACAGCTTGAGCACATCAGAATCCTCCTAGCAGCGCTTGACTCAGCCAAAGCAGTGGTGGAGGAGATTATCAAACTCAAGGAGGAAGTCCAGCGCTCGGTGGTCATCTTGATGTACCTCTGGTGGTGTGAGAGATGTGCGGTGCGTGAAGGGGAGAGGCCGAAAAACAGCACCCAGCTAGCACAAATGGTAACAACGTATGCTGAAGAGTGCTCAGTTTTTTAGAAGATCAGAACGACACCTGTTCCTCGTCCGGCAAGGCCGGGTTGGAGCAAACCTCCAGAAGGCTTTGTCAAAATCAATTGCGATGGAGCATTCAGAGACCATAACCTCTCTGGAGGCTGGGGCTTTGTCAGCCGAGATGGCGACGGAGCTGTCATTGGAGCGAGTTATGGCAGACTTGACAAAGTTTTAGAACCTGTACATGCCGAGCTTGTTGCCTGCCTGCAGGCTGTCCAGAGAGCTGTGGAGTTAGGAGTTCAGAAAATTGTCATAGCGACTGATGCTACTGCGGTAATTCAGGCATTGTCCACAGAAGCTGTTAACCGAAGTTCAGCAAGCGGGCTCATCTGGGAACTCAAGGACTTGATTCATTGTAATTTTGTTTCATATGTAGTAGTTCATAATTAACCCTCGTTCCTGTAACCTAGTAGCGCATTCTCTAGCTGCTTGTGGAGCAGGCCTTGGTTCGGGTACTGTCTCAGTTCGAGATAGTATTCCAAATTGTACCCAGACTCTGTTGGCTAGTGATCTGGCCACACTCATTGAGTAATGGAGATCTTCTTCCATGTCAAAAAAAAAAAAGTGGGTTCTTTTCAAGGGCACGTAAGTTTTCACGCAACACATGTTAATGTTCTCTATATTTTTTTGTTTTGCTTTGTTTAGTGTTTTGTTTCATAGCCTTTTTGTCTTTTTTATCATTTTTGTTTCTACTTTAAATGTTTTGCTTAGTATTTCATTTATGTTTTAATAGCTGAAGAAAGTTTATTTGGTACATTATTTCTTTCATTATCTTCAATATTTTTTTCCTAAAAAAAACTCAGAGCACATATATTTTAATCTTTTGCACATTGCTTATAAATTACCATGCCTAATTGATGAGCAGTTGGGAGTGATCACGCCCCCACAGCTTCACCCGCCTTCTCCACCGTGCAAGCCTTTCTTCTCTAAAAGCCCCCTGTCTTTGCGGGGCGAGGCGTGGGGCACGCGACGAGGTTAGCGATGGCCGATGCAGCGGCAGGGGTGACGCCATCCTCTCAAAGAAGAACAGGTCGACGAAGAGAACCTTGAAAGCGCTAGTTTGGTTTTGGATAATTGATGAAACTAGTACTAATCTTTGTCATGAGTTGTGATGTGAACTAGGTTGGTGCAATCCAAGTGATTGAGTAAGATGAGGTCCATTGTCGACAGAATATCGTCGGCAGTCCTCCGAGGGGTATCCCACGAAGGTAGATTGATCGGCAGGGGAGCGTGAGATCAAGGACAAGAAGACAACAGAGACACACGAGTTAGACAGGTTCAGGCCGTCAGTATGACATAATACCCTACTCCTGTGGTCTGTTGGTTTGTATTAGCTATCGTATGATATTGCGTGTCCGCATATGTATGTATCTTGATGTAGCCTGTCCGCTAGGGGACCCCTTCCTCTCCTTATATAGTTTGGATGGGCAGGGTTACAAAGAAAGTATCCTATTTGGTACTATACAATAGCTTGCGGTGCACGCCGAGCGGCGCCGTGCACGCCTTGATCTTGTGGGCTGGGCCACCTCTGATGGTGCGGCCCATGTCTTGTCTTGTGGATATCGGGGGCCATACCCCCACAGCTAGTTCCCGAGCCTAACAGTAGGTGACGTAGTCACGTGGTGCCAGGGTTAGAAAGTAGAAGACCAGCCGAGCAGGCAGCCAGTCTCCGGGCATAGCCTCGAGATGAGAACAAGCACATTCACCGCAAGGTGAAGTGTGCCCACTTAGTCCCCGAGCCTGCTGGAAGATAAAGAATAAATCTTGTAGCGGGGTCAAAGAAAAAGAAGTTTGAAAGCTTGCCGATGTCGTCTGATATGCGCGTATCAAGACCCCAGACATGCTGCCCAAGATCAGCACCCTGATCCGAACAACATAGAGCAGCTTGATAGCACACCGATGAGACGTAGCAAGATCCAACCAGTAAGGGAGTCCCCGGTGTCGCTTGCGCTGTCCGAGCACCGATGAGCGAGGAGTCCCCAGCGTCGCTGGCGATGACCGAGCACCGAAGAGCGAGGAGTCCCCGGCGTCGCTGGCGATGACCGAGCACCGAGGAGCGAGGAGTCCCCAGCGTCGCTGGCGATGTCCGAGCACCGAGGAGTCCCCGGTGTCGCTAGCGATGACCGAGCACCGAGGAGTCCCTGGCGTAGCTGGCGATGTCCGAGCACTGAGGAGTTCCCGGTGAAGCTGGCGAGGTCCGAGCATCGAAAAGCGAGGAGTCGTCGGCGTCGCTGGCGATGACCGAGCACCAAGGAGCGAGGAGTCCTGACGTCGCTGGCGATGACCGAGCACCAAGGAGCGAGGAGTCCCCGGCATCGCTGGCGATGTCCGAGCACCGAGGAGGGAGGAGTCCCCAGCGTAGGCAGCGATGTCCGAGCACCGAGGAGTCCCTGGCGAAGCTGGCGATGTCCGAGCACCGAGGAGTCCCCGGCGAAGCTGGCGAGGTCCGAGCACCGAGGAGCGAGGAGTCCTCGGCGTCGCTGGCGATGACTGAGCACCGAGGAGTCCCAGCGTAGGCGGCGATATTCGAGCGCCGAGGAGTCCTAGGCAAAGTTGGCGAGGTCCGAGCACCGAGGAGTCCCCGACGTAGCTAGCGACGTCCGTGCGGTGAAGTGTGCCCACTTACTCCTCGAGCACGAAGAAACCGAGCACCGAGGAGTCCCCGGCGTAGCTGGCGATGAAGCACGAGCGACGAACAGTCTGGTCAACTGGTCGGCGGCAAAGTAAGCATTGAGTAGAAGCGATCGGCGAACAGTCCGATCAACTGGTCGGCAACGGAGTCCATGAACCTAGCGGTCTGACTAGTTGATCAGTGGAGAAGCCCGAGCACCAGGTGATTCGATCACCTGGACGATGATCCTACAATACAAACATGTAGAGCGGGTAGTACATGATGTAAAGATATATGAACTCCAAAGAAAAATAGAGTATGTAGCTTGACGATCAGTTGGAGCGAAGATGTATTTAATATAAACCGCTCGAACAGTTAGTGTGTAGCTGAGTCTCCAGCCCTAGCTAGCCCGTTAACCATAACGCGGAGCGCAGATCCATGCACGTGTAGGAGGAACAGGCGTCGCTAAGGAGCCGCTGCTGACCACCCATAACACAGAGGGCAGACGCTCGTGCACGTGTAGGGAGGAGACGGAGACAGGGCCGTCTCTGGAGGCGTCCGAGCATCAACAGGACTGTTCGGGGGTTCGGAAAATCGTTTGGAGAGCAAATATGGAGAAAACAGCTCGGAGAAACATCATGGCGATTAACGAAGATTGGAGAATATTTAGAAAAATATTAAAGGATGACTTAGCTTTAGACAGAACGACTGGTCAGCGGCGTATGGCGCTATCTGGTCAGTGAGAGGATGGACGTCTTCAACCTGGTCAGCGAATCTCCCCCTCAGGGCGTCTTGGTAAGTAACGACGACGTCGGTGAGCCTGAAGGGAAGAGCCGCAACTCCTGGAGTTTTCTGAGCAGCCTCCGATAGATCTAGATCGATGGGTGGTCGATGCTAAACCAAAGTATCTAGGGCCGATTCAGCGACGGAGAGGCAATCGGCAAGCTTCAGGTTGACCCGATCGATAGATTCGATCAAATCATCATTGTTGATCTACCTCCTCTGGTAGCGAGGAAGCAGGCGGCGAGTCGTTGATGAAGGCAACCTCGGAAGTGGTTCCAAGATTAGATCTGCAGTTGCAGGAGCGGGGGTGGTCAGCGGAGAAACGATCTGCACCAGCTTGAGAAGCTCTCTAACTCCATCAGCATTGATGACCCACGAGATGGATCCGATCGTGAAGATCTGACCGGGCTGCGGAAGGGACGAAGAGCCTACAGAAAAAGCCATCTTGTTCGACAAGGAAACAACACGCACACCCCTACCTGGTGCGCCAACTGTCGATAGAATATCGTCGGCAGTCCTCCAAGGGGTATCCCACGAAGGTAGATTGATCGGCAGGAGAGCGTGAGATCAAGAACAAGAAGGCAACAGAGACACACGAGTTAGACAGGTTTAGGCCATCAGTATGACGTAATACCCTACTCCTATGGTATGTTGGTTTGTATTAGCTATCATATGATATTACGTGTCCGCATATGTATGTATCTTGATGTAGCCTGTCCGCTAGGGGACCCCTGCCTCTTCTTATATAGTCTGGAGGGGCAGGGTTACAAGAAAAGTATCCTATTTGGTACTATACAATAGCTTACGGTGCACGCCGTGCATGCCTTGATCTTGTGGGTTGGGCCACCTCTGATGGTGCGGCCCATGTCTTGTCTTGTGGATACTGGGGGCCATACCCCCACATCCATGGTGATGAAGGTGGACACGAAATGATGATGATGAAGCTCTAACTTGGAAAAGAAGAAAGAGAAAAACAAAAATCGAGAAGATCAAGGCAAAGGTATAAGATATGTTTTTATTTTACACTCAAGACACCATAGAGGGTGTGAGTGATTTAGGATCGATAGCCGTACTATAAAGAAGGGAAATCTTTGGCTAAGCGGTTATCGAGTGCCACTAGGTGACATGATTCTTGCATATGCATTTAGGAACCTAGTATGCTAACTTTGACCCTTGTAAAATTCTTTGAAAAATGCTAACACACATGCACATAAGTTCTATACTTTGTGGATAGCAAGTTGGAAGCAAGGACGAAGTGGTTGTGGACTTAGAAAAAGAAAAGGAGGAAGAAGTCCACGACCGGACGCTAGTCGCGGGGTGACCGGACTCACCCCGGTCGCGTCCGATCAATTTTAACCAGGCAGCGTGGCTGGCCAAGAGCGGCAAGGCGCGACCAGACGCTGGTTGTAGCTTGATCGGCGCGTCCATTCACAAGTTGGTTGGCGGTGTGGTGGAGCGATCGGACGTGTAGGGTGCGCTTCAGGGGAAGGGTGACGTATGCTGGCGTAAGCTTCGCAGGTGAGCGTAGAGAGATGGTGTGTGGACCGAACGCTGGGGCGCGTCAGGTCGTCCTTGACCTGATGCGTCCAATTAGTTGAAAACAGCTCTAGAACCTCTCTGAAAACGATCGGGCGCTGAGGGCTTGTGCATCTGGTGGCACAAGCAACGAGTCCGAACATCACTTGACTAACCGCGCTGACCATTTTTTTACCGTTGGAGATCAACGACGCGGGTTCAAAGCGTTGACACATGGCATAGGATCCTCGACTAGGCGCTAGCTTGGGCGCGTCCAGTCAGCTCGATCGACACGTCCGGTCAGTACGTAGGGTGCCCCACTTTGGCTCTAATGGCTCTATTCATTTGGGGACGTCTATAAATAGTATTTGGCTAGCTCCAAGGCATCTCTCTTGGCACTTTGACATACTTGACATCCTTGTGAGCCTAATCAAACACCTCTCACTCATCTCCATCATTGATTCATCATCATAGTGAGATTGTGAGTGATTCCAAGTGCATTTGCTTGAGTGATAGCATCTAGTGGCACATGGAGATTGTTGTGGCTGTGGATTTTGTTTCTCTTGGTGGTTGCCGCCACCTATATAGCTTGTAGCAGCGGAGGAGGATTGACATGAGTTGGTGATTGTTCATGGTCATCTCCCGGTATTTGTGAGGGGTCTTGTGCCTTCCCCTACGCGAGCGCCGAAAGGTAACTCTAGTGGATTGCTTATGTCATTGAGTTACCTCACTTGTGGGTAGGTTCTTGCGGTGTCCAATTGTGTGGACGAGGTTCGTGCAACACCTCTTAGCCACCGAACCACCAAGTGTTAGTCAACACAACAGGGACTAGCATGCTGGCAAGCACGTGAACCTCAGGAGAAAAATTTGTTGTCTCTTGCCCTTTGGTATTCTCCCGGTGATTGAATTGGTATTCATCTTGTGATTGGTTCACTCTATACGATGGTATAATCACCCTATTCCCGCAAACTAGTTGTAGCAAGCTCTTTAGTGTAGCTAGAATTGTGAGCTTGTTTTGTAGTTTAAGTTCATCTTGTGGAGCTCTTTAGTGTAGCAAGTTTGAGAGCTCTTAGTGAGTAGCAACTTAGCCTCTTATGTGCCTAGTGATCATAGCAACTAGAATTGTTGGATAGGTGGCTTACAACCCTTGTAGAGCTAGAGCAAGTTTGAATTTCGCTATTTGTCATACTAATCAAATTGCTCTAGTGATCATGTAGATTTTTAAATAGGCTATTCACCCCCTCTAGCCATATTAGGACATTTCAAGTGGTATCAGAGCCGTGATCACCGTTTGATTCAAGGCTAAACAACCTTGGTGCAAAATATGGCTCAAATAGTGTTCAACCATGTTGGGGGCAAACCACCGTTCTTTGATGGAACATCTTTCGATTATTGGAAGAGAAAGATGAAGATGTACCTTGGTTCAATCAATGATAAAGTGTGGGATGTGATAGAGAATGAGTTTGTGATCATTGACCCTACCAATCTCACCGACAATGACAAGATCAACAAGCAATGCAACATTATGGCACTCAACACAATATACAATGGCATTGATTCAAAGGTGTTTGAGCAAATCAAAGATCTTGAGAAGGCAAGTGAAGTTTGGGTGAGACTAAAAGAAACATATGAGGGCACTTCAATGGTAAAAAAGTGCCAAGCTCTACATGTTCAAAGACAAGCTATCAAACTTCAAGATGAAGGATGATGAGTCCATTCGGTAGATGATATATAGACTACAAGTCATCATCAATGATCTCAAGAGTTTGGGTGTGAAGGTGAAGGATGAGGACTTCTCTCACAAGTTTTTGATGTGTTTGCCAAAGAGATTCAATACATTGAGAACTATCATCTTTAGAGGTGCATTGAAGGATGTCACTCCAAATGAGGTGCTTGGTGATGTGATGACCGAGGACCAATACAATAGTGATGGTAAAGAGCTTGTGAAGGAAGAAGACAAGAAGAAGAAGAGTGTGGCATTCAAGGCTAGCTTATCATCTAAGAACAAGGGCAAGTCCAAGAAAGAATCAAGTGATGATGAAGATTTTAGTGACATCGATGATGAAGCTATGGCTCTCTTTATGTGCAAGATAGGAAAATTCATGAAGAAGAAGGGCTATGGTGCAAGAAAGATAAGAGATCACACCAAGAGCGAAAAATATGTGAGAAGATGCTACAATTGCAAGAGCCCTGATCATGTTGTAGCGGATTGTCCCTACAATAGTGACAATGATGAGGATGAGAAGAAGAAGCACAAGAAGGACAAGAAGGAAAAGGAGAAGAAGGAGAAGAAGATGACCTTCCAAAAGAAGAAGGGTGGAGGCTATGTAGTCACTTGGGATAGTGATAGCTCTTCAAATAGTGATGGTTCTAGTGATGATGACAAGAAATCTATCATAAAAGCACTAGCAAGCATCACCATCAACAACAAGCCTTCCATCTGCGACACTCCATCGACATGCCTAATGGCAAAGCCTACCAAGGTAAAATATGATGTGAGTGATGATGATAAATGTGAAAGTGGTGCTTGTATGAGTGATGATGATGATGAGGAGTACACCATGGAGGAGGTCATGGACATGTGTGAGCAAGTGCACACTTGCTTTGAGATGAAGAGAAAGGAGTTCAAAGAATTGCACAAGAAAGTCAAATTTCTTGAGCAATCCTTTGATGAGCTCAATGCCACTCATGAGAGGCTAATAGAAGCCCATGAGAAGCTTGGCAAAGCTCACTCTAAGCTTGAAAAGGCTCACTCCTCTCTCATCGAGCAAGTCAAGAAGGAGACAGCCAAGAAGGAGCAAGTGATTGTGTCTTGTGATGTGGGACTAACATGTGATATTATTGATGAATCTTTTTATAAGCCTGTTGTTGTTGCTCCCACTAACCCTTCTTGTAGCACTACCACTTCTACTTCACCTTTGAGTGATGGTTTCACTTGTGATGCCTCACTAATAGTGGAAAATGAGCTCACTCATGCCTTAGGCATTGCCAATGGTGGAGATGCCCGCTTGCTAAAATGCTTGGGTAGCCAAATGTTTTCTCTCAACAAAGAGGGATTAGGCTATACTCCCAAGAAAGGCAAGGTGGCTTTTGTCACTCCTAAAGTTAGCTTTGTGAAGGGCAATGGTCGGTTTTGTAATAGATGCAAGCAAGTTGGGCATATAGAGCAATATTGAAAGACTAATAAGAACAAGCAACCTAATGTATCCTCAATTAGATTTGATTCTTGTTACATGCTTGTTAAGGATACCAATAGTGTGAAGGCTAAGTTCATTGGTACATCAATTGTGGGCCCAAAGAAGAAGACCATTTGGGTACCAAAGACCTTGGTAACTAACCTTCAAGGACCCAAGCAAGTTTGGGTACCTAAAAAGAATTGATCTTCTTTTGTAGGTCAATTATAAAGCCGGAGGAAGGCATTGGGTGCTTGATAGTGGGTGCACACAACACATGACCGGTGATTCAAGAATGTTCAATTCAATCAATGAAAATGAGAGCAATGGGATTGATAGTATCACATTTGGTGACAATGACAAAGGCAAGGTCAAGGGTCTTGGTAAGATTGCAATATCCAATGACTTGAGCATTTCCAATGTGCTGCTAGTAAAGAGTTTGAACTTCAACCTATTGTTGGTGTCTCAATTGTGTGATCTTGGTTTGAAGTGCATATTTGGTGTGGATGATGTAGAGATCATAAGTGTAGATGGCTTTAACTTGATATTCAAAGGATTTAGATATGAGCATCTATACTTGGTTGATTTCAATGCTAGAGAAGCTCAATTATCAACATGTTTGCTCACTAAGTCTAGCATGAGTTGGTTATGGCATAGAAGGCTTGGTCATGTTGGAACGAAACAATTGAACAAGTTGATCAAGTATGACTTAGTTAGAGGCTTGAAAGATGTCACATTTGAGAAGGATAAGCTATGTAGTGCATGTCAAGCCGGAAAGCAAGTTAGAAACACACATCCTAAGAAGAGCATGATGAGCACATCTAAGGCATTTGAGTTGTTGCACATGGATTTATTTGGACCAACCACATACACTAGCATTGATGGAAACAAATATGGATTTGTGATTGTGGATGATTTCACTAGATATACATGGGTGTTTTTCTTGTTGACAAGAGTGATGTATTTGCAACCTTCAAGACATTCATCAAGAGAATTCACAATGAGTTTTAAACAACCATCAAGAAAGTGAGAAGTGACAATAGAAGTGAATTCAAGAACACAAGAGTGGATGATTTGTGTGATAAGTTTGGGATTAGGCATCAATTTTCGGCCAAGTACACTTCTCAATGAAAAGGCCTAGTTGAGAGGAAGAATAGAACTTTAATTGACATGGCAAGATCAATATTGAGTGAGTACAATGTGAGTCATTCATTTTGGGCCGAACCAATCAACATGGCTTGCTACTATAGCAACCGACTCTATTGTCATCCATTGAAGGAGAAGACACCTTATGAGCTCTTGAATGATAGAAAGCCCAATATTGCATACTTTTAGGTTTTTGGTTGCAGATGCTACATATTGAATAAAGGCACTAGATTGAGCAAGTTTGAGAAGAAATGTGATGAAGGCTTCTTGCTTGGTTACTCCACTATTAGCAAGGCTTATAGAGTTTGCAATTTGGCTAGTGGTACTCTTGAGGAAGTGCATGATGTTGAATTTGATGAAACCAATGGTTCTCAAGAGGAAGATGAGAATCTAGATGATGTGAGAGGCACTCAATTGGTCAATGCAATGAATAACATAGATGTTGGTGATATAAGGCCTAGAGAGGTGATTGAAGTTGAAGATGACAAAGATCAAGTGCTCTCTAACTCAAATGTGCAAGTTGATACAAGTCAAGCTAGTTCATCATCTCAAATGCAAAATCAACAAGTGACTAGTTTATCATCTCAACCTAGTGATCAATCAAATGCAAGCAATCAAGTGCAAGTGCTCCAACCAACCAATGTTGCAAGAGATCATCCATTGGATTCTATCATTGGTGAACATTTCTCATTTGTGTCATCCATCGAACCTAAGAAGATAGATGAATCTTTATTAGATATTGATTGGGTAAATTCTATGCATGAATAGCTAAATAACTTCACAAGAAACTAAGTATGGGAGTTAGTTGAGAGGCCTAAGGATCATAATATGATTGAAACCAAATGGGTCTTTCGAAACAAGCAAGATCAAGATGGGATAGTAGTAAGGAACAAAGCAAGATTAGTGGCTTAAGGTTACACTCAAGTTGAAGGTCTTGACTTTGGAGAAACATATGCCCCGATTGCAAGATTGGAAGCAATTAGGATCTTGTTAGCCTATGCTTGTGCCCATAACATCAAGTTGTACCAAATGGGTGTGAAAAGTGCATTTCTCAATGGATACATCAATGAGCTTGTGTATGTTGAGAAACCTCCCAGTTTTGAAGATGAGAAAAAGCCCAACCATGTCTACAAGTTGAAGAAGGCTTTGTATGGATTGAAATAAGCACCAAGAGCATGGTATGAGAGATTGAGGGATTTTCTCCTCTCTAAGGGATTTAAGATGGGAAAGATTGACACCACTCTCTTCACCAAGAAGCTAGGCAATGACTTATTTGTGTTGCAAATCTATATTGATGACATTATATTTGGGTCAACCAATCAAGATTTTTGTGAGGAGTTTCAAAAGATGATGGCAAGTGAGTTTGAGATGTCTATGATTAGAGAGCTTAGTTACTTTCTTGGTCTTCAAATCAAGCAAATAAAGAATGGCATATTTATGAGTCAAGACAAGTACATCAAAGATATGCTCTAGAAGTTTGGAATGGACGATGCTAAAGCTATTAGTACACCAATAGGGACAAATGGAAGCTTGGATAGTGAAGCTAGTGGCAATATGGTAGATCAAAAGATGTATCGGTCTATGATTGGAAGCCTACTCTATGTGATCGCACCAAGACCGGATGTGATGTTTAGTGTATGCATGTGTGCTAGATTTGAAGCCTCACCAAGAGAGTCATTTGAAGGCAACCGAGAGAACATTGAGGTACTTGAAGCATACATAAAATATTGGATTGTGGTATCCCAAAGGAGCTAGATTTGAGTTGATTGGATATTCGGACTTCGATTATGCGGGATGCAAAGTTGAGAGAAAGAGCACATCGGGCACATGTCAATTATTAGGAAGATCACTTGTGTCTTGGTCATCAAAGAAGCAAAATAGTGTAGCACTTTCCATTGCTGAAGCGGAGTACATTTCGGCCGATAGTTGTTGTGCTCAATTACTTTGGATGAAGGCAACTTTGAGTGACTTAGGAATCAAATTCAAACAAGTGTCATTGCTATGTGACAATGAGAGTGCCATGAAGCTCACCAACAAACTGGTTCAACATTCAAGAACAAAGCACATAGATGTTCGCAATTATTTCATTAGAGATCACCAACAAAAAAAGGACATTTGTATTGAGACTGTGGGCATCGATGATCAACTTGTCGATATCTTCACCAAGCCACTTGATGAAAAAAGGTTTTGTAAGCTAAGGAGTGAATTGAACATACTTGACTTCTCAAATATGTGTTGATGCACCCCCATTATATGACATGCCTCTCCTTCGAGCAAAGCAAGGTAAAGTTGATTGTCATGTCATTCATCCATTGCTAAGGACTTGTTTAGTGCATCTAGTCATTCCTCACATGTCTTAGGCTCATTCATGAAAATCAAATGAATTTGATGCTTGTATGGTACCACTATTGCTTCTATGCTTAAAATAATCTTGTGGTAGCATATGACATGTTTGTGGGCTTGTGAACCTAGTGTTTAATCTAGAAAATGAGTTATAAGTGTTTAACTCAACATGGTGCATGATAACCCTTATTTGGAGGTGTGAAGAAGCTTGTCCTGGATCAAACCGAGTTAAATAACTTTTGTAAGTGATCTAGATTGAATCAAATTGGGAAAATGATCCTCACTTCACATAGTTTCACCCCCAACCTATCTAAAATTTGAGCTCACCTTTTGTGCTAATTGTTGACAAAGGGGAAAAGAAATTCACAAAGATAGTAAAGATAGGGGGAGCAAACAAATGAATTGACATTGTAAGGGGATCAATTAAAATTTGCACACAAGTAGGGGGGCAAGCTCATAAACTTGTTTGTTGCACTTGTATGTGCATTTACATATGTTTGCTTGCATGGCACGAATTTTAAATTCCATATCCATGCTATGTGTGGTGTATGCTAGTAGTAACTTGCATGATGAATGAAGCACTAGCATGCATAGGAAGAGTAACTAGGCTTGTGCTTATCATGTAAAAACTAGACCCTTTCATATAATGTTGATCTCATAGGGTTTTCTAGTTTTTGTGAATGTCTAGTTACTAATGGTGCTAAGGATGGTGTATATTGGCAACTTCGATTGGTATCACGCTTCAAAGGTCCATTCTTTACACCTTAGCATCATTTGGTAGCTATTACTCTCATAAACTTCTAATCGATACATATGTGCAAGCTTTCAAATCCAAACATGAATCAAAATAGATTTCATTGAATATCTTTGTAAATAGGTTGTCATCAACTACCAAAAAGGGGGAGATTGAAAGCCCTAGTTTGGTTTTGGATAATTGATGAAACCTAGCACTAACCTTTGTCATGAGTTGTGATATGAACTAGATTGGTGCAATCAAAGTGATTGAGCAAGATCAGGTCCATGGTGATGAAGGTGGACATGAAATGAAGATGATCAAGCTCTAAATTAGAAAAGAAAAAAGAGAAAAACAAAAACCGAGAAGATCAAGGCAAAGGTATAAGATAGGTTTTTGTTTTGCACTCAAGACACCATAGAGGGTATGAGTGACTTAGGATCGATAGCCATACTATAAAAAGGGAAATCTTTGGCTAAGCGGTTATCAAGTGCCACTAGGTGACATGATTCTTGCATATGCATTTAGGAACCTAGTGTGCTAACCTTGACCCTTGTAAAATGCTAACACACGTGCGCATAAGTTCTACACTTTGTGGTTAGCAAGTTGGAAGCAAGGATGAAGTGGTTGTGGACTTAGAAAAAGAAAAGGAGGAAGAAGTCCACGATGGGACACTAGCCGCGGGGTGATTGGACTCACCCTAGGTGTGTCCGGTCAATTATAACCAGGCAGCGTGGTTGGCCAAGAGCGGCAAGGCGTGGCCGGATGCTGGCCCTAGCTTGATCGGCTTTTTGGTCATAGGTTGGTTAGTGGCGTGGTAGCGCGATCAGACACACAGGCGAGCGCAGAGAGGCAGTGTGTGGACCGGACGCTAGGGCGTGTCTGGTCACCCTTGACCTGATGTGTCCGGTCAGTTGAAAACCACTCTGGAACCTCTTTGGAAACGACCGGGTGCTGAGGGCTCATGCATCTGGTGGCGTAAGCAGCGAGTCCGGTCGTCACTTAACTAACCGCGCTGACCATTTTTGACCGTTGGAGATCAACAGTGTGGGTTCAAAGCATTGACACATGGCATAGGATCCTCGACCGGACGCTGGCTCGGGCGCGTCTGGTCAACTCGACCGGCGTGTCCGATCAGTACGTAGGGCGCCCCACTTTGGCTCTAACGACTCTATTCATTTGGGGACGTCTATAAATAGTGTTTGGTCAGCTCCAAGGCATCTCTCTTGGCACTTTGACATACTTGACATCACATCCTTATGAGCCTAATCAAACACCTCCCACTCATCTCCATCATTGATTCATCATCATAGGATTGGGAGTGATTCCAAGTGCATTTACTTGAGTGATTTCATCTAGTGGAACTTGGGGATCGTTGTGGCTGTGGATTTCTTGTTTCTCTTGGTGGTTGCCGCTACCTAGATGGCTTAGAGGAGCGGAGGAGGATTGATATGAGTTGGTGAGGGGTCTTGTGCCTTCTCTGGTAGAGCACCGAAAGGTAACTCTAGTGAATTGCTCATATCATTGAGTTATCTTGCTTATGGGTAGGTTCTTGCGGTGTCCAATTGTATGGACGAGGTTCGTGCAACACCTCTTAGCCACCGAACCACCAAATATTGGTCAACACAATAGGGACTAGCGTGCCAGCAAGCACGTGAACCTCAGGAGAAATTTTGGTTGTCTCTTGCCCTTTGGTATTCTCCCGGTGATTGAATTGGTATTCATCTTGTGATTGGCTTACTCCTCTACGCGACGATATAATCATCCTACTTACTCATTTATATTCCCACAAACTAATTGTAGCAAGCTCTTTAGTGTAGCTAGAATTGAGAGCTTGCTTTGTAGTTTAAGTTCATCTAGTGGAGCTCTTTAGTATAGCAAGTTTGAGAGCTCTTAGTGAGTAGCAACTTAGCCTCTTGTGTGCCTAGTAATCATAGCAACTAGAATTGTTGGATAGGTGGCTTACAACCCTTGTAGAGTTAGAGCAAGTTTACATTTCGCTATTTGTCATACTAATCAAATTGTTCTAGTGATCTTGTAGACTTTTAAATAGGCTATTCAACCTCCCTCTAGCCATATTAGGACCTTTCAGACCTACGGCGGGTTCGGCAGTGCAATGACACCATGGCAAAGACACATCGAAATTGATCTTCACTTTGTCTGCGAACACGTGTTGGCTAGGGTGGTTCGGGTTTTGCGTGTCCCCACCTCGCCACAATATGCTGATGTCTTCATTGGAGGCTACCATCTTCGGTCCCATAAGTTTAGATCCACTCTAAACGTTCTTCCCTATGGCTGGCCACACTCAGACGATAGGAATGGGGGTGTTAGATAAATACTGCAACATACCCTTGCATGGCACTATTGAATTGTTTGGCCGAGCAGCCAGACGTTCGGACGCCCGCGCCTACTGCCTGCTCATGCGCCTAACGCACTCCCTATGCATGCAGCAGGAAATTGTGCTGGTGACACACTTCCCTGGATGCATGCGGCCAACGGAAGGGACACATGCACCGCGCCTCTGCCTCCCACTTTGCCTAGGTGGGCCCCACAGCGCATGCATGTAGCTCCTGTACGCCCGTTGACACGCTGTTGCCGCATCTGTCCGCGCGTTCCTACTGCTATTATCGTCGCGCGCTGCTGCTATCGCGCCTAGCGGCCGAGCCCCGCCTGCTGCTGCGGTACGCATGCGCCTGCCCATGAATGTGGGGGCCGCCACACCCGCTTTGCTTCCCACATGCACGAGGGGACCACCCCCGTCTACGCCCTCTTCCTGCGTCTAGTCATGCAATACTTGCAACATAAAGCATTTGCTGCAACATACGTCCGAAACAAATAAAACATTTACAAACATACGCTTGCAACATATGTGTATGGCTAATGCAACATATGCAATATACAGATAAAACAATGGCAATATATGTTTAAAACAGGTAAAACATTTGAAACATACACTTGTAACTTACGTGTAAAGCCAGTGCAACATATGCAGCATCTAGATAAAACACTTGCAACATACGTTTGAAATAACTGAAACATTTGAAACATACACTTGCAACATACGTGTATAGCTATTGCAACATATGTAACATCTAGATAAAGCACTTGCAACATACATTTTAAACAACTAAAATATTTGAAACACTTGCAACATATGTGTATAGCCATTGCAACATATACAACATTCAGATGAAACGCATGCAACATCCAGATGAAACATACATCTAAAACCCATGAAATCAACATACGGAGCTTGATGCCATGGAGTGACGGAAAAATTTGGCCCAACACTAGCTGCCATGCAGATGTGGGCCCACGCTCCTCTCACAAACAGGGAAGCGGCCTGACCAGCCCTACAATTGGCTAAGCACCTACGCCGGTCGGCCAAAGCAGCAACGCGGTAGGCAGCATGCGGCAATGGCAGCTTGGCCTAAGCGCAGACAACACACAGAGAGAAAAAGAGCAGCACGGCAACACTACAAAAAATCTGGGCTTGTATGACAAACCGAAATTGTCATGTAAAGTACTGAATTTGTCATAAAATGTATTATATGACGAAAATGCGGCGTCACGCCGGTCGTCATATAACGACCGTCACATAATGTACCGTGTGACGATTGTATGAAAAGCCGTCACAAAATGTGATGACCTTTTGTGACGGTACCATTTGGTCATCACATATTGTTACCTTTTATGACGATAGTATTTGTCACATATTATTTAGTCAACCCGTCACTCAATATATTAACCGTCACAAATGCCGACTACGTATCCTGGTTAATGCTCACTATTATGACGATAAGAAGCCGTCATCTATAGTGTAGTTAACCATGGTTAAGAAGCGTCGCGCATTATATATTCATTCAGTGATGAATCTTAGCACAGGTCATATAACATAGACATAAAAGTCACGCCATCATTCACTTAGAACCCAAATCATATGATATATTACATAGCGCAAATAGGTTCAACCATCACACAAGTTTGTCTTTTGCATATGCAAATAACTTCATATAGCTTATGATAAGACAGAGTTTGTAGTTCCAGCAATACATTAGCCCCCATGTCCTTTACTACAAAGTTGAAGAATTTGCACCTTGCAAGCATTTATAGCTCACATGTCCCTCACTTCTCTCCTTGCTGCAACTTTCAATTGAACAAAACAACACAAAACAAAATAACAAATCAGCAAGTATGCATGCTTGGTGTTGGATTCTTGAAAAAATTACAAAGAATGTAACTTAATTGGAGATATCAATACCTTGAAGAGGACATAGTAGATTTAATTAATAGATCAACTAAGCTTCACATTGGCACAATGGATCTGTCTGGCACAAATAGCAAAACAACTCCCTTTAAAAAAATAGCAGACCATCATACTGGTTAGGGGCAGGAAATAAAAACCTATGCAGTGATACATGAGCATTATATGAACTAGTATAATGCCCGTGCTAACGCAACGGATTTATCTTGGAGACACACATGAAAACAACAAATGTTTTTATTCCATAGTTCAACTTTTACACAATATCTTTGAGCATGTATACAATCCGGGAAACTAAGAAGTAATAGTAAAGTTTTTTCTAAAACATTTGGTCTCATAATTACGGGGAATGTTAACATGAAAGGTGCAAAAAGATTCCCTGTTCTACATAGGATGTTGATTACATCAACAATATTAAGACAGTGCTAGTGGATGGCCTTGTGCTGCCCACATGACAGGACGCCTCAATTATAAACTCATACTTTTTATCACCAAAACAAGGCTTACAGCTGCTCGGTTTCGCACAGTAGCGAGGGAATAGAAGGTGCGAATACCTGGTGGATTAGTGCCATATGGTGTTTCAATATCCGTAGAACAACTTGACATTATATATTTTAGTCATCTCTCTCTATCCCAATCTGCAGAAGGGAACCATGAGATCTGCCTGTTGCTAGGTGTTTTATCAGCATCAGAAGAGTTGTTCTTTTCAGCATCTTGATAAAGCACTTACAATCCAATTGATTTTAAAGGGATATGAATATATTATAACAGGAACATACAATTTACATGCTACCGTTGCTGTAACCTGAAGAAGGTAGAAAGAGAAGAACCATAACCTAGTAAAATTCCTTATATTCCGATCTACACATTCAAAGGCACACTAACCTTAAAGTCTCATGTGCCTATCTGTTCAGCAGAAGGGCATGGCTGGCCGGCCTGGTCATTGGGACGGAGGAACAGCAGCAGGACCTCTTCCTCTTTAGCTGTGGAGAAGAACTGCAGCAAGGCCTAGTGGGTATGTTGAGCGCCGGTGATCGCGCCGGTGGGTATGATGCAAGAGACCAAAGAATGCATAATCAGATAAACAAATGAACTCTAAAATCACAGTATTTCTTACAGTTGTTCTGGTCTCTGCTCTTTCCTAGCTATTCTTGGTGCCCTGAGTCCTGTTGCTATTCTCCTGGATCTACACAAGAAATTTTCTCCTATATCCATGCAAGAAATTATCGGATGAAGTTAAAAAGCAGAATTCAGAGGACGCATGAATAACTAATGCACCAAAAATCTCCTCACCTTTCTGTTTGTTCCCGGCCTGGCTTCTGCTCTGTCACTATGACTCTAAGATGCCTATCTGCAAGAAAGACGCAACGCAGAGAAGACCGATGTATAAGCATCAATAGCACGACCTCGACAGTTCTACTCAAAATCCCACATTAATCCTCTACCTCCAAGGGCGAGACACGTCTGAAGAAAGCAATTTGGGAGCAAAACCAACAAAATCAGCCCAAGAACCAAGCAAATCCCACAACCGTTTACAAAAACGGTTTCTTACCTCGTCGATCTTGTATGAATCCAGATTAACGTCGGTGAGAGACAACCCCGGGTACAGCATCTGCAATCAACCAATACGAGCGAAACCAGACAGGATTGAGCAACGGCGGCCGAAAATCCGCGCACCAGACTAGAACATGCTAGAGGGGAGAGAGGAGGTAGAAAAAAAATCGTTACATTGACTGGCGCTGCACGGCGTGCGGGTGCTTCTTGGGCTGCCGCGGCGGGCGGCTGCCGCGGATGGCGGTGAAGTCCGCGGTGATCTCGTCCCTGGTGAGCGCGGCGAAGGCCCTCTTCGTGGGCAGGGCCGCCGCCGGCGGCGGCGGGTGCCCTCCACACGCCGGCGCGGACGCCTTCCCCGAAGCGTCCGATCTCGACGCGAGCAGTGCGGAGGTTCCAGGGGCACGGGGGCTGCAAAGAGGCCGCGGCGCCGGGGAAGGAGGCCTGCTGCGGGTGCTGGTGCGGCGGCTTCTCCTTGTCCCGCGACGGCGTTTGCGGGAGCGGCGACGGGGACGCGGGGCCGCTGCCGTCCTTGGAGCAGCGGAGGCAAACAGATGGGGATGGAGGCCGAGCGGTGAAGTGGGGAGATCGGGGGTGGGAGATCCAAACAATGTGAGCAGTTGGTAGGGTTTAGGTTATTTATTTCAAGCGGAATGAATGTGAGCCGTCCGTTGATCGATCCAACGGCCAGGAATGATATGCAGATCAATTTGGGATGGGCTGAATCTACGTTTGGGCTGAATCTGATGTTAATACAGCGCGTTTATTATGTTTATAATTTATCGTAAAATTTATGATAATTATTTTAAGAATATAAATTAATTCAAATGAAAAAGTCGTCAACTACAAAATTTTAGAACTCATCAAGATCTACAACTTTCATATTGGTTATTTTCCCATCCGTGTTTATTTGAACTTTTTAAAATTTGAATTTCAAAATATTTAGAATTCAAATAGATTTTTGAGGTTATAAATGATTCCAGCCGGAAAAGTCATCAACATCAAAGTTGTACAACTCATCAAGATCTACAACTCTTATTTTGGTCATTTGTTCATCCGACAAAGTGATAGTAACATTGTTCACAAATTTTACATATCTCTCTCAAACTTTCATAAACTAAGACAGAGATGTAGAAATTGTGAACAACGTTACTACAACTTTGTCGGATTTGTAAATCACCAAAATAAAAAAGTTAGATCTTGATAAGTTCTACAACTTTTATATTCATCACTTTTTCAGCCGAAATCATTTTGGGTTTTAAAATTTGGTTTGAAGTTGTCATTTTACAAAATTCAGAATTTGAGTTCTTCAAACTTTGACACATGACAACAAGAATACAATAACTACATAGATCATGATTTTAGAAAAATTCAGAAAAAAAAATCATCGCATTTGGAGTTACTATGTGGGAGAAAAACTTGTTACAAGTTTTAAAAGGAGATTAAAAAGAGAAATCATTCTTGTTCGTCACTTGTTAATGATGAAGAACAAGTGATTTTTCTTTTTAATCTGCAGCTAAAATTTGTAACTAGTCTTTCTCCCACATACTAACTCCAAATGCGATGCTTTTTTTTCCTAATTTTTTCTAAAATCATGCTCTATCATTGTATTTTGTTTATGTTTCAATGTGACAAAGTTTGAGTAATTTAAATTTTGAATTTTAAAAAATTACAAATTGAAGCCATATTTTAAGACCCGAAATGATGTCGGCTGAAAAAGTCATCAACATCAAAGTTGTACAACTCATCAAGATCTACAACTCTTATTTTGGTCATTTGTTCATCCGACAAAGTGATAGTAACATTGTTCATGAATTTTACATCTCTCTCTCAAAGTTTCGTAAACTAAGACAGAGATGTAGAAATTGTGAACAACGTTACTATAACTTTGTCGGATTTGTAAATCACCAAAATAAAAAAGTTAGATCTTGATAAGTTCTACAACTTTTATATTCATCACTTTTTCAGCCGAAATCATTTTGGGTTTCAAAATTTGGTTTGAAGTTGTCATTTTATAAAATTCAGAATTTGAGTTCTTCAAACTTTGACACATGACAACAAGAATACAATAACTACATAGATCATGATTTTAGAAAAATTCAGAAAAAAAAATCATCGCATTTGGAGTTACTATGTGGGAGAAAAACTTGTTACAAGTTTTAAAAGGAGATTAAAAAGAGAAATCATTCTTGTTCGTCACTTGTTCATGATGAAGAACAAGTGATTTTTCTTTTTAATCTGCAGCTAAAATTTGTAACTAGTCTTTCTCCCACATACTAACTCCAAATGCGATGCTTTTTTTTCCTAATTTTTTCTAAAATCATGCTCTATCATTGTATTTTGTTTATGTTTCAATGTGACAAAGTTTGAGTAATTCAAATTTTGAATTTTAAAAAATTACAACTTGAAGCCATATTTTAAGACCCGAAATGATGTCGGCTGAAAAAGTCATCAACATCAAAGTTGTACAACTTATCAAGATCTAAAACTCTTATTTTGGTCATTTGTTCATCCGACAAAGTGATAGTAATATTGTTCACAAATTTTACATATCTCTCTCAAACTTTCATAAACTACGACAGAGATGTAGAAATTGTGAACAACGTTACTACAACTTTATCGGATTTGTAAATCACCAAGATAAAAAAGTTAGATCTTGATAAGTTATACAACTTTTATATTCATCACTTTTTCAGCCGGAATCATTTTGGGTTTCAAAATTTGGTTTGAAGTTGTCATTTTATAAAATTCAGAATTTGAATTCTTCAAACTTTGACACATGACAACAAGAATACAATAACTACATAGATCATGATTTTAGAAAAAATCAAAAAAAAAAATCATCGCATTTGGAGTTACTATGTGGGAGAAAAACTTGTTACAAGTTTTAAAAGGAGATTAAAAAGAGAAATCATTCTTGTTCGTCACTTGTTCATGATGAAGAACAAGTGATTTTTCTTTTTAATCTGCAGCTAAAATTTGTAACTAGTCTTTCTCCCACATACTAACTCCAAATGCGATGCATTTTTTTCCTAAATTTTTCTAAAATCATGCTCTATCATTGTATTTTGTTTATGTTTCAATGTGACAAAGTTTGAGTAATTCAAATTTTGAATTTTAAAAAATTACAACTTGAAGCCATATTTTAAGACCCGAAATGATGTCGGCTGAAAAAGTCATCAACATCAAAGTTGTACAACTCATCAAGATCTACAACTCTTATTTTAGTCATTTGTTCATCCGACAAAGTAATAGTAACATTGTTTATAAATTTTACATATCTCTCTCAAAGTTTCATAAACTAAGACAGAGATGTAGAAATTGTGAACAACGTTACTATAACTTTGTCGGATTTGTAAATCACCAAAATAAAAAAGTTAGATCTTGATAAGTTCTACAACTTTTATATTCATCACTTTTTCAGCCGAAATCATTTTGGGTTTCAGCCGAAACGATTGTGAAGTTGACAAAGTTTTAAAATTTTAAATTTCGAATTCCAAAAAAATGAAAACTTCAAACCAGATTTTGAAACCCAAAAAAAGAAAAATATCTCTTGGCCCTAATATTTTAGGCCCAGCCTGTCTCCCTCCACACGTGCGCCCTCCACATTTTTACATGGTCCAAGGCCTAGCTCCGAGCCCAACAGACATTGGTCAAGGGTCCATATCCTACTGGGTATTTTATGACGTTGGGGTCGTCATATTTGATAAAACATTCAGTGACGACTACTATCGTCACATAAAAACTATATGAATCGTCATAAATTCACAATCGTCGACTGGCTTCTGGCGCCTGCCATTTTGTGACGAAACTTGGTACCTTTACGTGACAAAAAAAATGATGTCGTCATAAATAGTTTTAGGTCTTCTAATTTTATGACGCTAGAGAAATTTTTGTCATATTATGTTACATTATATGACAAAAACAGGCCCCGTCATGAGGCATTTTGTCATAGAAAGACGGATTTCTTGTAGTGCAAGCAGCAGCAAGCCTAGGCGCAGCAGAGGGCAGGCACGGCTGGGAGGCTTGCGGCTCTGGGCGCGTGCGGCTAGGGGCCTAGGCGGCTGGTCCAGCCAGTCCTCTCTCTATGGTCAAACGCATGCACAGGCCCCATGCGCCGCATGCACCCCGAATAAGTCACTACACGCGCTCCTAGGGTGCGGACTCCGTCTGACCGTAACTACACGCCCCTTGTTTTTGGGCTTAAACGTCACGCAGGGTCGGTCGGTCCATCGTCCGAACGTCCTCAATCAAGCATTACCGTTAACTTAGTGTTCTCTGCTTAGCAAGTCTGATAGGCCTCAGCACCTTCCTATCCACCGAACAATGTTTCTATGAATAGGTTCGATACGGTAGCCTCTGCTGATATATGTACTTGTCACCTACGATTTAATTCTATACATGAATTCCATCGTCTATCAACGTTTGATAATTTTTTTTTCTTACATTACAACACACGTGTATATTTGCTAATAGTACTATAATATAAATAATACCATGCAATCACTCCTTTTGCATATTGACTTCTCGATCACACACGTTACACGTACACTACTTATGTCTCAAAATAAATATCGCTCTTTCTTACACGTACACTACTTATGTCTCCGGCACAGCCGGCCGTGTTCGTGTTCCACTCCGTCCTGCCGATGCCCCTTTCCCTCCCTCATAGTTAACGTTGGCGATCAGCCGATCCTACACGGTTCTCTTCTTCCTGGGCTGTCCAGTCTGGGCAATGGTAGCGCGGGTTGGGCCTTGCATCTCTTCTGGGCCGCTTCTTCATACTCCCACTCCCGGCTTCAGCTTCCAGAACGTCGTCTTCAGAACTGGATGTCGCCGGGGTAATAAACTACCATCCTCTCTTGAGCTGACGACGACGACGACAAATTCAATATGCGACGATCGATTGCACGCCACTCACCCGATACACCTGCACTCCCAATATCACCTGGTGGTGGTCTGGTCCAGGACGCAGCACGCCGTCAATGGGCAGGAACGACGGCAACTTCGGGGGTGTATACACCATCCAACCTTGCCAAGGGTATATTCGACAGATGCCCGGTTTCTCCAGTAGCCGAAACGTTCCCGAGCCCCGCAATTCAGCCCGCAAAGCAGCTCCTGATTTGTATAATAATAGATATATATGCCCGTACGTTGTAGGGACAGCGAATTTTTATGCATGTTTATGGCGACACACGTGAGTATGCCTTAGACGAACGTATTAATAAATATATAAATCTAATTACATAGAAAATATAAAGCATATTTTGTGATGCTTGTCGCCTATATCTTGTAGATCTAGTTTATAGAAACCTAACAAAATTAATTTCATTTTTTCAATTAATACTTATATAATTTATTACTATGTATTTTCAGAAATTAATAAAAATATAATAAACACTTTTGCATTGGGAATCTTTCCATTTTTTTTAATTAATCCTTATGTAATTTAGTACTTCTCCGTAAGTCACTATGTGTTTTCAGAAAGTAATAAGAATATAATAAATAATTTTTTATTAGGAATCCTAAACTATTTTTCAAATTAATTCAGGTCTTCCTCTAGCCATGTGGTGTTATTCTCTCCCGCAGACAACCAGGGAACGGACTCGTCTTACACTGTTTGTTGGGCCCATGGTCGCTTAGGGCAAGTTCAACCCAAAGACGTGATATCGTCTATAAGTATTTTGAATAGCGCACATAGACAACAGAATAGACAACTTATTTAGTTGTTTGATAAACTGTCTATATAGTATTTAACGTACACATGGACACATAAATCATGGGGATCAAACATAAATTTGAACTCTGTATGTATGCTATTTTATAGCTTGCTGAGAAAATGCACGGTGATTTCAAACAAGTCATGAAATTCTCCCGTAGCTCCTCTCTTACTCTCTTACCTGAGGAAATGCCTAGTGTTCCAACCATCTGAATCCGTTTCTCTCCTCGCTTCTATCTCCCTCTTATCCTTTAGCTGTGTGGTCGTAGCCAGCCACGCCCCCATGTGCTGCAAGCTTCACCCTTTTTGCTTCTTTCTTGAACAAAAAGCCACGGCGGCGGCATCGGAGCATGGCTGCTCGCACGCGTCGGCCCGGTGGTCGCGCAGACGCGCGGGCACGCGCGCACGGACGAGTGGGGCGCCGACGCGCGGGCGAGCGCGCAGACGAGCAGGGCGACAGGGCAACGGACGCAGATGATTCTCGTCTCGGAAATTTCCACCGATTCCGAATCCACGCGTTTGACCGGGACGCGCGCACAATTTTTTTTCCGACAAAAAACGGTCCGTATTTTTTTTTTTTATGGCGTGTTCGCTGGTTGGTTTCTGAGCTGATAAGCATGACTGATGCTGGTTTGTTGTGAGAGGAAAGCACTGTTGGTTGGCTGATAAGTCCTGTCTGAAACCAACAAGCGAACATGCTGATAATAATAACAATCTAGTAAGGTGGTCCGCGCAAAAATTTTCATTATAATATTTGGCTTTATTTATTTGAAAATAACTTTTGCAAAGGGCAATGTGTCAATGTTAACATCAGGACGTTCGGACGCTCACGCTACACTCCATTTCCCCCGCGCGTGCTTGCACTCCACGCCCCGCGCTCGTGCCAGCATGTCTCCGCCCGTGCCTACGTTTCGCCCGATCATGCGGGGCCCACGCCGCCCGGACATCGCCCGCGCCGCCAGACTGCGCGTGAGGACCGCTCGGGCCCCCTCTCGCTTCCCACACGCATCTCATGTGCAACACCCGATCTACTTTTGAAACATCTAGATGCAACACTTGCAGCACATGTCTGACGACAGATGAAACACTTCAAACATGCTTCTGAAACACTTGCCAAAAAAACACCTGAAAAAATGCTTGAAAACCATTTTAAACATACGCAACATTCAGATAAAACATTTACAACATATGTAACATCAAGATAAACACACTTACAACATACGTCCAAAAATACAAATGAAACACTGAGAACAGACGCTTGCGTACAACCTTTGCAACATATGCAACATCTAGATCTACTTTTACAACACATCTGAAACACTTACAATATATCTCTGAAACATCTAAAACACTTGAAACGTACGCTAGCAACATACGCTTTTCACCCTTCTTCTGTGCGACGCCGAGCAGAGCAGGGAACGACCAGTTCTGGCCAGCCGACGACCAAGGATGGTGGCGCGGCCTAGCAGGGCCAGGTGCGCCTGTGCCTGGTCTGTGCCCGGCCAGTAATGGCCCCCTCTCCTGACTGCCTGGCCACGTGCAGTGCCCGAGCACCTGCACGCCTGCTGCTGTGTTGGCCAATCCAGCTAGCGGCATCGGCGAGTGGCCAGACTCGGGCGGCGGCGAGGAGGCTCGCCGGCTCGGTGGAGGCGGCCACGACGAGCGGGCAGCACGGTGCGGCGGTGGAGAATGCCGCAAGGTGGAGTCCTGAAATGTCGCAGCGTCCAGGATTTTTAGAAGCCGTCGAAGGATCCAGTTAACTTGGTAGAAGGGAGCAGGCTTGTTGAGCCGGTCCGTAGGCCCGTTAAGGTGGGTCCGGGCGGACAGACACCCTCGCCATAGCATTTCCTTGTTTTATTGTAGTTCTCGTTTGCCCAAGTACCTCCACTGTATCCATCTATACGTACAAACTCCCTAGTGCTATCACCGATCCCTGACACAAGGATACTGTTGTATCTCTTCTCTTTCTTTCTTTCTTTCTTTCCAATCCTTTACGTGGCTGTGCAGTTTATGCCGACATAATAAGCGGGGAGCCTTGTTTTCTCTTGGTGAGCTTCGTTCCTCGAAAAAAAAAAATCATTATCCAAGAGTCTAACAAATTTGTTCGATTCCTTAGCCCTTTTGTACATTTAGTTTATGGATTATCTTGTACATTATCATGCAAATCAGTTGTTTCCTTTTTGCCGTAAAGCATCATCGGATTCATCACAATGCTGCTCATTTTTACTACATCCACTGTTGCCATCATCCATTGGAGCCTCAAACATTTCCAAACAAATTATGGAACCATAAACTGCTAATATCATGCCCGCTAGCCACGCCTTTCTACTGCACTGCTGTCAACCATGTTCTAACCATGTTTATTTCCAGTTGTGACCAACATCTTGTGAGGGAAAAAGCTGAACGATGTTTCTTACATGAAGGATATCAAAAGCAGATACATTTTTCATGATTTGGTCATAATCTTAACCACCTAAAGCTATTTCTCCCTATGTCACTGCTATAGAACGAAGACTTCATATTTGAGCCACGTTAGTTGGAATCGACACGTTCAGTTTGGTTATTTCCACTTTGGTCGACACCAATGGTGAAATTGGTGATGGCAAAAATTTTTGGCTACGAACATGGGTAAAGCAGATCGGTGAGGTTAGGGCTACAGGGAGGAGACATAGAAACATGGCAAGATGTAGGCCCCGTTTAGAGCCCAGGATTCTTATAGAAATTTTACAGAAAACGATTCATTTTCACATGAAAAACACAAGAAGCAGAAAAACAATCTTCTAAGACATTGGCGTGCCTCGATTATATGGGCATGCCTGCCATAGACGCATTTCATTGATTTCTACTACTACATAAAACTTAACCGGGCCAAATAGATTAACAGAGGCAGGCAAACCATCCGCCTCGTCCAAAGGTCATGGTTAATCTAGACCTATATAGACGGTTGTTTTGTCCGTCCCAGTTAATATATTAATGGATCAGTTAATCCCATTAACCGATTAATCGAGACGGGCGAACTGGCAACTTTGGAGAGTCGAATCCACGACCTACCACTCAACACTACCACGTCTCTACCACTGCACCACATACTCATTCATGTCTATATATAATATGCTATTTTTTATATCAATATTTCATAATTTTATATTGAATATTTTGGCTACTAAATGAACTTAAATAAAAAACTTTTAGCTACAAAGTTTTAAATCTTGTCATGGACTACAACTTTGATATATGATGTATCTCCATCAGAGATAGTTTGAAAAATTCAAAAATTGAGTCTCAAAACATTTGAATTTCAAACACATATTTAACACTCTAGATGACTTTAAATCAAAAACTTGTCAATATCAAATATATAGATTAGGGCGGCCACTAGAACTTCGGTATTAACTATGTGAACATTTGAGATCGTTTAGGGATTCTAAATTTTAAAATTTAAAATTTATAACCTTTGAACACATAGTTGGGACTCTAAACATCTTTAAATTCAAAAAAATTCAACTACAAAATTGTAGATCCTATTGAGAACTATAAATTTTGTATAGACCATGTCAATATCTAAGGTCGTTAATAATTTTAAATTTTAAAATCTGTGCACTCACAACAATATTTTCGAACCCTAAACAGTTTCAATTCAAAAACTTTTCAACTACAAAGATGTAGATCTCGTCGAGAGCTACAATTTTGATATAAAGTTTGTCTTTATTCGAGTCCATAAAAAAGTTATGCATTATTTTTTGTTGCAATCACAAACTGAGACGGACATGTTAAGACACATGCCTTCGAAAATCGATTTACGGAGGCGGACGCTTATAATGACCGCCTTCGAAAATAATCGATTAACCGAGACGGTTGGCTTACGGTACCTATCTCGGTTAATCAATTAACGGATGCGATTGTCGTAAGGCAACCGTCTCATTTAATCGTGGATTACGTTATGCGGCCCGCCTCTGTTACCCTCCATTAATGATTAACCAAGGCGGTCGTGGGCTTGCGGCTCGGGGCGGACGAGGCTGCGCCGGATCACCGAGCAGGCCGTCGGATATGTGGCGGCTTCACAGTCGTGGGCACAGGGGTCGCAGGTGTCGCGTCGCATCCGGCTGCGGCACAACAGCGGCGGCTTGGCAAGGTCGTCTGGCGGCGGTTCCTTGGACCTAGACGAGCTGGGAGTTAGACGTCGTGCGCGGGCGGCGGTTCTCTCGAGCGAGACGAACGGGGCGGGGGCTGTGGTTCCTTTTGAGGAGACGAGCGGGGCGGGGTATTTAGCAGGACAGTTAATTACGAAGAGGGGAGGCTTTGTGGGAAACGTTTTTTTTCGAGCGACGCGATTAGGAGAGGCAGGCCGATTAATTTTGCGGAGACGGTAACATTTGTGTCGGTGTTTCGAGTAAACACCAACTAGTAAATTTGTATTATTGCATGTTGGGCCCAGATGGTGTGCTAAAAGACACAAGATTTATACTGGTTCGGGCAGAATGTCCCTACATCCAGTTCATGGCTGCTGCTCGTGTTATTAGCACCGAAAAGTTCATAGTAGGGGTTACAAACGGTCGAGAGAGGGACTGGTCCCAAGTCTCTGATGGAAAGGTTGAAAGGGCGCTAAGAGCTTGGTTGCTGCTCAGCTGTGTGTTATGTGATGTGTGGTGTCTTGAATCGATCCGTCCCCTTAGTGGGGTGTCCTGCCTTCCCTTTTATAGACCAAGGGGAAGCAAGGATTATAGATGGTAGGCGCCCACAACACTGTTGGATGTCAGATGCACGTGGGAGGTTGTGTTGTCTTCTTCGGGTATGGCAGACGTCGGCGCCTGCCACACTGTTGATACCTGGAGACATGCAAGGGGTTTTACCATGTTCTCCTGGTATGGTTGATGCCGGCGCCCACAACACTGTTGATACCCAGAGGCATGTGGGGGGAGCCTTACCGTATAGGAGTTAATGGCACCCACAATACTGTAGGGAAAATGTCAGCGCCTACAACACTGCTTGGGTTCTGACGTGTCAGGGATGTCGTAGAGTGCTGTTTCCGTAGGTGTACAGGGTACGGACCCCGGTATTGCGGTTTGACTTGTGCACCCGGCCTTACTTTCTCCATCCATTTCCTAGTCCTTACCGAGCGGGCGTCCCCGATCGGTTGGTCCTAGTCGACTCTGATCACGCCAATTGGAGAAGAGCAGTGAGCAGGGGTTTGGCGCATCCCCGATCGGAGACGTGGGTCGGAGTAGGAAGTAGTGCTTTGGCCAGGCCTTTCGGCCGGAGAGGCCGTCCGAAGGCGGGCTAGAGACCGAAGCGAGCGCTCCGGTCAAAGAGGTGGGCCAGAGGTGGAAAACGGGTGCCATTCTTCCTTGGCCAGACCTTCCGGTCGGTGATTGGATCACCCTTCTGGCCTGTCGTTTAGATAACTAGGCTGGCCCACGAGTTGCGCGTTGTCTGCTTGGGCCGAGCCTTTATTGGGAAGCCGGTCCACGAGGGACCCCGGGTTTATGAACCCGACAGGAGCCCCCGAGCCCCCGGGTGATTCGAGTAGAATTATCTGGGGGATTTTTGTCTTGACGGCGGGTGCACGCGAGCGCACCCGTGGGTGTAGCCCCCGAGCCTCGGGGCGATTCGGGCAGAATTGTCTAGGGGGGTTCGTGTTGCCAGCGGGGGAGGTTTTCATTTCATTAGTGGGTGCGCGCGAGTGCACCCGCGGGTGTAGCCCCCGAGCCCCCAGGTGATTCAGGCAGAATCGTCTAGGGGTGTTTGTTTTAGCGGGCGTGTGTGCGTGTTTTTTAGTTTGAGATGGAGTTGTCAACCAAGGCGTCATTGCGCAGCCGAGGCAGTTAGTTTTTAGGGATCGGGTGAGGTAGAGCTCATGGATCCTGGCGTCGGTGCACGCTGTGGGATCGGGCGAGGTAGTAAGTTTAGGGATCGGACGAGACGAAGCTCGCGGGTCCTGGCGTCGGTGCGCATCGTGGGATCGGGCGAGTCAAAGTCGTGGATCCTAGCCTCGGTGCAGCCCGCGTAGCCGAGGCAGTTAGTTTAGTTAGTTTAGGGATCGAGCGAGCCGGAGTTCATGGATCCTGATGGGGCGAGTTTGGGGTCGCAGACCCAAGCATTTTTTGTGTGCAGTCAAAGCGTAGCCGAGGGATGGGGCGAGTTTGGGGTCACAGACCTAGGCGTTTGGTGTGCAGTCGAAGCGTAGCCAGGGGATGGGGCGAGTTCAGGGTCGCAGACCTAGGTGTTTTGGTGTCTTGAGCCCCCAAGCCCCGTTGGGCATTGGTAGGGATCGATTTGAGTTGTGTGCGTTATCCCGTCCTCAGTTTCTCACAACCGGAGGGGCTGAGCTTTGTCGCTTGCCTCGATCGCTCGGGCTCGAGTGACGCGCTTGGTGAGCTCGCTAACGAGTATGATCGAGTGGAATCTAGGTCCGTCGTTCATGATGGGGGCGTCATAGCCCTCTTGTGATATTCCACTGATCCTTTACCTACAGCCCGGCAGATGCCTGGGTCGTTCCGAAGACCGACCCGAGTGGCCTACTGGCCTCCCCTTGATATAGATTCTGTGGGCTTGGCGAGAGGTTTAGGATCAAATAAGAAGGTTGAGATGACACTGTCTGCTTTGGGGCAGACTAGGCGAGGGCCGCACGGGGCTCATCTATGTTTTCTCTCCTAGCTCTGTTTGACGTGGGGCGGCCTTGAGCCCTTCGTAGGCAGGCCTTCGAACCCAGGTCGATCGTTGCTCATGTTTGAATGAGGCAACTACCGCTTCGTGACGCAACACAGAGCATTGTGATGCATTTCGCCGCATGTGCGATGCTTTAGTTCTCGAGCCCCTGGGCGATTCAGGGCCCGAATCGTCCGGGGGGCATGGGCGTATGGAATGAATGCGTGTATAAATGTATGAATGATTATATATAAAGAAATAGCTGGGGTCGGTAGTGTTACCTTGATGACTTGAGTGACGGGGTTTGAAGAGCTCCAGTCAGAAATGTCCGACCGGGACCCGTGCTCGTCGTTCATGATGGAGTTGGCATGGCCTACATGGGGCGTCCCTTTGCTCCTTACATGTCTCTTGGTATTTTCCTGAGCCGTTCGATCAAATTAGGAAGTCCGATGGTCTCTCCTAGCGGAGATCCTATTGTTTGGGTTTTTTCAAGTACAGCCTGGGAAGGCAGGGGGCCGCCTACGAGTGGTGGTGCTTTGGTTCCTACGCCCGGTGTGCGGTAGTGGTGGGCCATACCCAGGCCACATCCTATCTAACCAGGCACCGTTCCATCGGTCAGTATGCGTCCCATCGGTCAGGGCGTGTCCCACCGTTTCCCATCCACATTGAATGGGGGAAGAGAGAGTTTTTCGCTCCAATCTTTTGCCCTTCTTCAGCTATCACATTTCCTCCTTAAATAGGGGGGAAAGAGATGGCTTTTTGTTGTAGTCCTTTGCCTGTTCTCCAACTATTGCCTCTCCTCCTTCTTCCTCCTCACCGAGAGTGCCTGTATGCCGTGGCGGTTCCTAAGTGAGAGAGAGGGTAACCGAGGGGGAGGATTTACAGATCCTTTCATGAATCCGGAGCTCGATGTCGAGCTGGAGGCTGCTCGAGGCGGTGCTAGCTGTCTTTGCTTGAGAAGGGCGGCTTCCGCCGATGGAGGAGGTGGCACGCTAGATTCATCTGCGAGGCCTTTTTTTGGGATGGAGCCGTGTGTGGATTTTTTCCAGTGGATCTTCACCGGGCGAGCCTTGTCGGAGGGGAAGTTGCCTAGGATCGTGCTGGTGGAGGGTTTCGTGCTTGTAGTTGCTTAGGTAGGCCAGTTCATAAAGTTTGATGAGATCTCTTGTAGCCATGGTGTCCATAACTCGGTGGCAGCGTTCCTATCTAGGAGCTGCCTCGACTACATGAGAAGGTCTGGAGCTCCATGTTCTTCTGCTAAGCATCTATGGGTGTGACGCCCTTGAGGTACCCGTTGCGCACGCCGAAGTCGAGGGAGTGGAACCGGGCGGGGCTCCTATGGCGGTGGTTATTTCTGGTGGCGTGTGCCGTGGCCTTCCCTTTAGCGTCAGCTGATGGCACCGAGCGGCCATAGTAGTATTTGGAGTAGAAGTAGTTAGAAAATGTAATAGTTTTGTTTGTGGGTGAGTCCTCGTGTGAACAGTTTTTTGTATCAATGAATGCATCAGTTCTATTTTTGTGACAGAATCACTATCCGTTCCTTGTTTTTATCCTAGCATAGCTTTTGTTTTTGTCCTTTCTTTTTCACACCTGCCCATTAGTTCCATAGGCTGCAGCTTTTAAGAACCTAGGCATGGCCCGCGGCGCTCGGCTGCTCGTAACCATAGGTCATGGCGGGGTGCGTTCGGTTAGAAGTAAGAACAAAGTTATGTAGGGTAATCGAAGGAATGGAATGCACTTCCATTTGGGGACATGGTTGTTACCATGTGATAGTAAAAAAGAGAGGTAGTATTTAGTATTGTACCCTCATGGAGCTCCCGAGCGACCCAGGCTGAAAGTGTTCAGGCTAGGGTGCTTTATAGGAGCAAGTGTTTGGCTAAAAAGCGGTAAGACCAAATTTAGGGAAAAACAACGTAGTTGTTCAATGTTCCAAGTGTTGGTGAGAATGTTGCTGTTGTTGTCCTCCAGTCGGTAGGCACCCAGTCGGATCACTTTGGTTACCGTATAGGGTCCTTCCTATGGTGGAGAGAGTTTGTGTTTTTCTTTTGTTGACTGGGTTCTCCTGAGTATGAGATCGCCGACTTCGATGATCCTCCCCCTGATCTTCCTTTCGTGATACCTACGGAGAGTTTGCTGGTAGCGAGCGGAGTAGATAATGGTCATCTCACGGGCCTCCTTAAGCAGGTCGACTACGTCTTGCTGAGCCTCCATGGCTCGGTCGCGGTCGAAAGCCTTCACTCTTGGGGCGCCATGGTCGAGGTCAGAGGGCAGCACTGCTTCAGCTCCGTAGGCTAGGAAGAAAGGTGTGAACCCTATGGATCGGTTTGGAGTCATTCTCAGGCTCTAGAGGATCACTGGGACCTCTGCAACCCATCGCCCAGCGTACTTGTTGAGTTGGTCGAAGATGCATGGCTTAAGTCCTTGGAGGACCATGCCATTGGCATGCTCGACCTGACCATTAGTATGTGGGTGTCTGACCAAGGCCCAGTCGATCCTGATGCTGTATCCATCACTAAAGTCTAGGAACTTCTTTCCGGTGAAGTTAGTCCCATGGTCAGTGATGATACAATTAGGAACGCCGAACCGGTAGATGATATCGAGGAAGAATTTGACCGCCTCTTGCAAGCAGATGTTGGTGATGGGCTTAGCCTCTATCCACTTGGTGAACTTGTTGACTGCCACGAGTAGGTGAGTGAAGTCGCCTGGGCCCTTTTTGAGGGGTCCTACCATGTCGAGGCCCCAAACCACGAATGGCCAGGTGATGGGGATGGTTTGAAGTTCCTATGCCAGCAAATGAGTTTGTTGAACATAGAATTGGCATCCCTCACACCTACGGATGACCTCCTCTGCATCTTGTAGTGCGGTGGGCCAGTAAAAACCTTGGTGAAAGGCTTTTCCGATCAGCATCCATGGGGCCGCGTGATGTCCGCAGATCCCGGCATGGACCTTGAGGAGGAGCTGCTTCCCCTGGTTGGTGGGGATGCACTTCATGAGTACCCCCGATGGAATCCGTTTGTAGAGCTTGTCACCAAGCACAACAAAGGTCTTGGCGCATCGAGTGATTCATTGGGCTTCAGTCCTTTCAGGCGGAAGGACCTGCTCGAGGAGGTAGGCAAGTAGCGGCGCTCGCCAGTCGGTTTGATCGAGTGCCAATATGGCAACATCAGCGGGTGACGTCATCATAGAGGTACTGGGGTTGGAGCCCCGGGCACCGGCTTGGCATCGGGGTGTGTCTAGATCGGACCTTCTAGGACACGGGTGGATGGCTCATGGAGATCATTGATGAAGACCTCGCTCGAGGATGGATCCCGCCTGCCGGCTAATTTTGCGGAAAAATCGGTGGCATCGTTGTCCTTTCGGGGGACGTGATGCAACTTGATTCCTTGGAATTTATCCTCGAGCTTGCGCACCTCTTGGCAGTATGCCACCATGAGGGGGCTTTTGTAGGAGGACTCCTTCATGACCTGATCGATGACCAGCTCTGAGTTGCCACGAACGTAGAGTCATGTAGCACCAAGTTCGATGGCGATGCATAGTCTGTTGATGAGGGCCTCGTATTCCACGGCGTTGTTTGAGGCTAAAAAGTGGAGGCGGATGGCATAGCGGAGCCTACTCCCATCTAGGGAGATCAGAACCACTCCAGCCTCTGATCTGGGCGCCATGATGGACCCGTCAAAGTACATTGTCCAGTACTCGTGGGTGACGTCTGGGTTCGGTAGCTGGACCTCCATCCATTCGGCAACAAAATCCATGAGAGCTTGAGACTTAATGGCGGTACAGGGGATATACCTGATGTCGTGGCCCATGAGTTCGAGTGCCCACTTGGAGATTCGTCCTGAGGCATCGCGGTTGCGGACGATGTCTCCAAGCGGGTATGAAGTGACGACCGTGACTTCATGGTCGGTGAAGTAGTGTAGGAGCTTCCGGGTCACCATCAGCACGGTGTATAGGAGCTTCTGCACCTAGGGGTACCGGACCTTAGGGTTGGTGAGTACCTCCCCAATGAAGTATATGGGCCACTGGACCTTAAGGTGGTGTCCTGGCTCCTCCCTTTTGACAACTAGGGTGGTGCTTACCATATGGTTGCTGGCCGCGACATAGAGGAGGAGGGGTTCTCCTCGTTCGGGAGCGACGAGGATTGGGGCCGACGATAGGGACGCTTTGAGGCTCTCTAGAGCCTATTGAGCTTTCTCAGTCTAGACAAAGGCGTCTGTCTTTTTGAGGAGCTTGTATAGTGGCATCCCTCATTCACCAAGCCAAGAGATGAACCGGCTCAGAGTAGCCAGACAGCCGGTGACCCTTTGCATGCCCTTGACGTTGCGTATGGGGCCCATGTTGGAAATGGTCGTGATTTTTTTAGGGTTGGCCTCGATGTCGCGCTTGAACACAATGTATCCTAGCAGCTTCCCCTTTGGAACCCTAAAAACACATTTCTCGGGATTCAATCTCATGTTGACCCTTCGGAGGTTTGTGAACGTTGTGGCCAAGTTTGCAATCAGGTCACAAGCTTGAGCCGTTTTGACTACTATGTCATCAACATAGACGGCGATCATTGGTCTTGGCCGCTCGACTTGATCAGGCTAATCGAGCGGGTCGATTTGGTCGGTGAAGCATTGCTGCATGCACCTTTGGTAAGTGGCGCCAGCATTTTTAGGCCGAAAGGCATGGTTTCATAGCAGTACGAACCATACGGGGTGATGAATGAGGTTGCGAGCTGATCAGACTCTTTCATCGCGATCTGGTGATAGCCCGAGTAGGCATCCAGAAAGGAGAGGGTCTCGTAACCCGAGGTGGAGTCAACTATCTGGTCTATGCGCGGCAAAGGAAAGTGATCCTTTGGACACGCTTTGTTGAGGCCAGTATAATCAATGCACATTCTCCATTTCCCGGTCTTCTTTTTAACAAGAACGGGATTGACAAGCCAGTCGGAGTGGAATACCTCTCTGATAAAACTAGCTGCCAGGAGTTTGGTGATTTCTTCGCCTATGGCCCTGCGCCTTTCATCATCAAAACGGCATAGGTGTTGCTTAGCGGGCTTTGAGCTCGAGATGAGGTGCAACGTGTGCTCGGTGACGTCCCATGATATGCCTGGCATGTCGGATGGCTTCCATGCGAAGACATCACGATTGGCATGTAGGAAATCCATGAGCTCGCATTCCTATTTGGCCGGGAGCTAGGTCTCGATCCGTACCATTTTGGTTGGGTCGGTGGGATCGATTCCCACCACCTTGGTTTCCTCGAGTGAGCGGAAGGCCATCAAGGAGTTTGGTTTGTTGTAGTCTAGGACTGCTGGGGTCGATGACTCCCCGAGCCATGGAAGCTCAGACGAGTTGATGATTGTGGTGGTGAGCTTGAAATGCTCACGGTCGCATGTGAAGGCATGCGAAAAGGCACTACTGACGGTGATGTCGCCTTTTAGTCCTGACATCTTCAGCTTGAGGTAGGTGTAGTTGGGGATTGCCATGAATTTGGCATAGCATGGCCACCCCAAGATGGCATGGTAGGACCCTGGAAAGTCCACCACTTCGAAGGTGAGGACCTCTAAGCGGAAGTTGGCTCGATTGCCAAATGTGATGGGTAGGTCGATCTGCCTGAGCAGGTATGCCTACGCTCCCGGGATCACCCCGTGGAAGGGAGAGCCCGCCAGGCGGAGTTCTAATCGGGGGATGCACATGGCATTGAGGGTGTCGATGTAGAGGATGTTGAGGCCGCTGCCTCTGTCCATCAGCACCTTGGTAAGGTGCTTCTTGCGGACAATGGGGTCAACGATGAGAGGGTAACATCCTAGTCTCATGACGTGGGAGGGATGGTCCCTCTGATCGAAGGTCATCAGAGATTCTGACCAGCTGATGAAGGAGGGGACGGCCATCTCGGTGGCGCATGCCTCCCTATAGCGCACCTTGTGCTGGCGCTTGGACTAGATGGCATCAGATCCGGTAAAGATCATGATGCATTCCTTAGGATCGGGGAAGCCATCTCCGTCCTTGCCCGCCGCGCCTCCTTTCTTGGCTACCGCCTCTTTGCTGTCTCCTTCTTTCGGCCTGCTGGCCTGTCGTAGGAAATGTTTAAGGAGCTCATTGTCCTTGTAGAGGTGTTTGATGGGGTAGGCGTGGTTGGTACATGGGCTATCCATGAGCTTGTTGAAGTGGTCGGACAGTCCTTGTTGGGGCTACTTGCTCGTGCGATCAGCCGCGACGACCAACGCGGTGTTGTCCGATCGACACCGATCCTTTTTGTTCTTCTTGCCCCTCTATGTGGAGGGGCCCTCATCTTAGTCCATGCGCTTGGCCTTGCCTTTGTCTCGGCCTCCATTGAAGACTGCTCCAACTGCCTCCTCGCTGGAGGCGTGGTTAGTGGCGACGTCGACCAGGTTGTGGGTGGTATGGGGCTTCAGGCAGCCAAGCTTGTGGATCAGGGACTCGTAGGTCGTCCCGGAGAGGAACACGTTGATGACGTCCGCATCGATGACATTAGGGAGGGAGTTGCATCGTTGGGAGAACCTATGGATGTAATCCCATAGGGACTCGCTAGGCTCCTGCTGGCAGCTCTTGAGGTCCCAAGAGTTTCTAGGTCGAACATATGTCCCCTAGAAATTTTCGACGAAGACCCTTTTGAGGTCCGCCTAGTCGCTGATGCTGTCGTGCGGGAGAAATTCAAGCCATGCCCAAACATGTTCCCCCACATAGATGGGGAGATACTGAATGATGAAATAGTCATCATCCACCCCTCTGGCTCGGCAGGCGAGCCAGAAATCTTCAAGCCAAATATCGGGGTTTGTCCCCCTAGTGTACTTGGTGATGTTGGTGGGCGATCGGAAGCACTGTGGGAATGGCGCTCTCCAGATACGCCGATCAAAGGCCCATGGTCTCGGGGCCTCAAAGCTGGGACTCCAATTGTCTGGTCGGTGACCATGCTTGGGGCATGTTTCACCGCTCCCCTCGATGGTTTGGCCAGGACCCATGACGCATGTCCTTATCGCCGCTCGATGGACGTCATCATCATGCTGGGCCTGATGCTGGTTGCTAATGATGCTACGAGCGTCTTGGTGCAGACCGGGCCATTCACGTACTAGCGGTCGGTGTAGAGCAGGCACCAGGTTGGACCGCGACGCGGCCGCTGCCTCCCGAGCCACACTTGGCGGCTATAGCGGCGAGCGAATGGAGTGATCCATCTGGCGCGTTCCCACTCCTAAGGTGGGGAGAGAGAGGGTGCATGTCAGAGTCATGATGTGGAGCTTTCTGCCTATTGAACGGTAGTGGCTTCTACCAGCACCCAGAGGTTCCGATAGATAGCCCGCTCCTAGGGGTCGACGGGCTCAGGAAAGCCACGCAGAAGCATTGCCGCAACAGCGATGTTCTGGCTAGCCCGAGCGAACTATGGGGGATTGTTCCCCTCATTCATGATGTCATGTTGGACCTGGCGGGTGCGACCCCGGGCATTGCTTGGCGGGTCATGCGCATGGGGCGCAACATGCCACACCGAGCGCGCCAGCGTAGGCGGCGGCTGGTTCTACCGCCATTGTCATAGTTCCTCGGCGTGTTCTTGTGCAAATGCGAGGGCCCACGCACATAGGTCTAAAGGGGTGTGAGTCTGCATAGACTCCGCAACCGTAGGTGGCTGTCCCAGAGCATCCGCCATAGCACACTCTCGGGACGGACGGTGGCTAGGTGCCACATCGCCGATACTGGAGCCGTCGCTCTCACACTCATCGTTCGGGAGTTCATGGAAAGTGGTAGGAGCATAGCTCACCATTCCCATGAATTTAGATGTGAGAGGGGATGGCGCCAGCGTCCTTCGGAGCCCCCGAGCACATGCATCTGCGGGGGACACGAGGCCATAGGGGAACCGATCGTACGACATTCGTGGTGCGGTCAATACGGTCCCTCTGGATAATCGGCGGGAGATAGTAAATAGAGAGTAAATAACAGTATGCATAATACTCATGATGGGGTTTGAGCAGAGTTTGCTCAGAATGAAGCATAGAGTCCTCGTTGTTGAAGTCGTCGTGCGTCCTGGGGCCGATGGAGGTCGCCCCTCCGATGGGCACCAGAACAAGTGCTTCCTCGTGGAGGTGAAGTACGCTGAGCCAGTCGGCGATGAAGTCTAGGCTTCCGAAGAGGAAGGCCTAGGATGGCTCGAAGATAGGTGGAATCCACATCCCAATAGGTGGGAGTGCGAGAAACTCTAGTGAGCCAAAGCGAGTCGTATCGCTTGAGCCCGCTATGGCGAGGGTGGCAGGAAAATGGGCCATTCGATGACAAAAAATTGTTGAACGTACAACGTCTTCCCCACGGACGACGCCAACTATCGGTGCAGAAAGTGACCAATAAGTAAATATTTGTAGTTTTGCCATATGTTGTGATCGGAGGTGGCCTAGCACTCAATGACATATGGTTTATACTGGTTCAGGCAACGTGCCCTACGTCTAGTCTGAGTCGGTCGATGACTTTATTTTTGAGCCCAGGTGCTCAAAGTTTGCAGTGGGGTTACAAACAAGAAGGAGAAAAATGGGGGATACAAGAGGTCTGGTCGAACTCCATACGGAAGGGCCAAGAGTGATGGGAGCTCCGCTATGAGCTAAGTGTACGAGCGTGTGCTCGTGGTTTGAACCGGGTGGTTCTACTATTGTGTACTAGTGAACTAGATCGATCTGAATCAACTTGTTGGAAGAGAGCGCATCCCCTATTATATTTGAAGGGGATGGCCTTACAAGTGAGAGGGAAGGAGTATGTTTGCTGCTAAGTCTTGCTTCCCATGCCGGTGGGTACAAGATGATGGTAGGCACCCACAACACTGTTGGATGTCAGATGCACATGGGAGGTTGTGTGTCTTCTTCGGGTATGGCAGACGTCGGCGCCTGCCACACTGTTGATACCTGTAGACATGAAAGGGGTTTTACCATGTTCTCCTGGTACGGTTGATGCCGGCACCCACAATAGTGTTGATGCCTTGAGGCATGTGGGGGAGCCTTACCGTATGGGAGTTAATGGCGCCCATAATACTATAGGGGAAAATGTTGGCGCCTACAATACTGTTTGGGTTCTGATGTGCCAGGGAGGTCGTAGAGTACTGTTTCTACAGGTGTATAGGGTACGGACCCTGGTATTGTAGTTTGACTTGTGGGCCATGCCTTACTTTCTCCGTCCGTTTCCTAGTCCTTACCGAGCAGGTGTCCCCGGTCGGTTGGTCCTAGTCGGCTCTAATCGCGCCAGTTAGAGACGAGCAGTGAGCAGGGGTTTGGCACATCCTAGATCAGAGATGCGGATCGGAGTTGAAAGTAGTGCTTTGGCCAGGCCTTCCGGTCAGAGAGGCCATCCGGAGGCAGGATGGAGACCGAAGCGAGCGCTCCGGTCGAAGAGATGGGCCGAAGGTGGAAAACAGGCGCCATTCCTCCTCGGCCAGACCTTCTGGTCGGTGATTGGATCACCCTTTTGGCCTATCGTTTAGATACCTAGGCCGGCCCACGAGTTGTGCGTTGTTTGCTTGGGCCAAGCCTTTGTTGGGAAGCCAGTCCGCGAGGGACCTCGGGTTTATGAACCCGATAGATGGCGAGACTTTGGAGAATTCATCTCTTGTATTCGCACGCTCCCTCCCCCAAGGGTCTTAGCTATTTTTCTACGACCATGCGTTCGGTCTCCTTGCAAGTCCGATCTTCCTTGAGCCCCTATGCTTAGCAGGGATTCGATCAAGGATCGGCTCATTTTTGTGACTGTCACCCCATCCACGGTTTTCGCAACTGGAGGGGATGAGTTAACGCCACTTACCTTGATGGCTCGAGTGACATGCTTGGCGAGCTCGCTAGCGGGCAAGTTCGAACAGAAATCTAGTTTTGTCACTTTGTGATGGGATTGGCAAAACCCTCTGGGGGCATTCTATTTCTCCTTAACCAACCTTCCAACATATCCTTCCTTAATGGGGATTCTATGGGCTCGACTAGAGGCTAGGATCGAACGGGAAGGTTGAGAAGGCCTTGTTCGCCTCTTAGTGGGATGGGCGAAGGCCGCTGGGGCTCATCTATGTTTTCTCCCCTGGATCTGTTTGACGCGAGCCAGCCTTGGGCCCTTCGCGGGCAGCCTTCGAACCTGGGTCTCTAGATCTAGGATCAGGCGGCTTGAGCCCCCGAGCCCCGTGGGGTTCAAAAGGGGTCGGCCGAGTTTCATGCATCACCCTATCCTCGGTTTTTGCAACTGGAGGGGCTGAGCTAACAACACTTGCCTCGATGGCTCGAGAGTCGCGCTCAGTGAGCTCGCTAACGGGCATGTTCAAGTGGAATCTAGGTCCGTCATCCACTGATGGGGTCGGTAGAGCCCTCATGTGGCATTCCACTACTTCTTAACCCACCGCCCAGTAGATGCCCGAGCCGTTCGATAGGCTCGGGTGGCCCATTGGCCTCTCCTCGACGAAGATTCTGTGGGTTTGGCTCGAGGTTAGAATCGAATGAGAAAGGTCGACATGTCCCTGTCTGCTTCTGAGTGGGGTTGGGCAAGGCCATTGGGGCTCATCTCGGTTTTTCTCCCCTGGCTTTGTTTGACACGAGGCGGCCTCAAGCCCTTCGTGGGCCGGCCTTCGAACCTCGGTCGATCGCTATTCATATTGAATGAGATGACTACCACTTCGTGATGCGATGCGAAGCGTTGTGATGCGGTAATCGCATGTGCGATGCTTGGATGTATAGGATGATTGAATTTATGAATGATCATAGTTTTAAGAAAAAATGGGGGTCGATAATGTAACCTTGATGGCACGAGTGATGGGTTCTAGGAGCTCTTATCGGATATGTCCGTGCGGGGTTCGGGTCCAACATTCGTGATGGGGCCAGTGTAACCTGCACAAGCATCCTAGTTTTCCATTTCTATCTCTCGGCAGTGATCCAAGCCGTTCGATCGGTTTGAGCGACCTAACAGCTTCTTCCTGATGGAAATTCCACAAGTAGGCCCTTTCGAACCCTTCTCGAGAAGGAGGATGCTAAAGCTTGGAGTGCGGACACAAACGGTCTATTCGCTGGTTGGTTTCTGAGCTGGTTTGGGCTAGCTGGTGCTGGTTTATTGTGAGAGGAAAATACTATTGGCTGGCTGGTTTAGGCTGGCTGAAACCAATAAGCGAACAGGCTGAAAGACTTCGAACATGCTAGTGAACAAAAACGCCATAGCTGTCAGGGCATAGGGTTCTAGTGGTTCGACCAGTTTGTTCAAAGTTTATGCCCGCACACCGCGCCTCCAATTTTTTAAATGTAAGGAGGGGTCAGGCAAAGAGAAATGTCTAGCGAGTAGACACTCTTGCCAGCACCCGAGTGATGTCCGATCTCCTGCCGTTGCTAGGGTCAGAGGCTCGGTAGAAAATTTAATATGTAATGTAAGTAAGTAAGGGTGCTTATCTCTCGGCGGCGGTTTCGAGCCATTCGATCAACCCGTTTCTCGACAGTGGCCAAGCCATCCGGTTGACTTGTGTTTCCTATTGAGATAGGATTTTCCTACAAAAGTAGAGGACGAGAGTATCCCGCACAAGAATTTAGTTGGGCAGATAAGCCAAGCGACAAATTTGTGCAAAAATGGACAAGTTCTCAAATTTTGTTACAGCAAAACAGCTTTTCAGCTCTTCTCCCCCTTTTTCTACAGAAGGGTTTAGCGTGTTCCGACGCTTTCCATTGTTAAGGCCATAAAAGCTCAGAGTGTGGGCGAGTCAGTTCTGATCATGCTGGTGAGCAAAGGTGCCATAGCTACTAGGGCATTGGTTTCTTGCAGTCCGATCAGTTATACTCAGAGCTTGTTCCCAAAAACCTAGCTCCTAGGCATTAATGTGAGAAAGGGAGGCTAGCACAGAGAATGTTTTCAAGGTAAATATACTCATATCAGCCCTTGGGTGAGACCCGACCCCTCACCGTTGCAGGGGTCGGATGTCACAAAGGATAGGGGATTTCAATAATGAAACAGATAAGAGAAAGTATGCGTTTATTTAGGGGTAAAAGCGACGTAGCTGCTCAATGTTCTAGGCATTGGTGAAGACCTCGCCATCGATGGTTTTCAACTTGTAGGCGCCTGGCCGAAGTACCTCCACGATGACATATGGTCCCTCCCATGGCGGGGAGAGCTTGTGGCGGTCCTTGTTGCTCTATACGAGGCAGGGGAGCAGGTCCCCGACATTGAAGGCTCGGCCCCACACCTGTCTGCTGTGGTACAATCGCAACGCCTACTGGTACTTGGACGAGTGGAGGAGGGCAACATCATGAGCTTCGTCCAGCTGGTCCATGGCGTCCTCATGGGATGCCTTGGCTCCCTGTTCGTCGTACGCCCTGATCCTTGGCGCTCTATAGTTGAGGTCGATTGGGAGGATGGCCTTGGAACCGTAGACCATGAAGAAGGGCGTGTAGCTGAAGGCTTGACTAGGGGTTTTTCTCAGGCTCTAGAGTACTAAAGGAAGTTCGGCGACCCAGCGTGCGCCAAATTTGTTCAATAGGTTGAAGATTCTGGGTTTGAGGCCCTGTAGGACCATGCTGTTCGCATGTTCCACCTACCCGTTTGTTTGGGGGTGTGCTACGGAGGCCCAGTCGACGCGGATGTGATGTTCATCACAAAATTAGAGGAACTTCTTGCCAGTAAACTGTGTGTTGTTGTCCATGATGATGGAGTTCGAGACTCCAAAGCGATAGACGATGTCGAGGAAGAACAATACGGCCACCTCGGATTTGATCGCGAAGATGGGCCGAGCTTCTATCCATTTTGTAAACTTGTCAATGGTGACAAGCAGGTGGGTGTAGCCCCCAGGTTCCTTTTTGAGTGGTCCAACCAGATCGAGTCCCTAGACTGTGAATGGCCAGGTGATGGGGATCATCTGGAGTGCTTGGGCTGGTAGGTGAGTCTGCCGAGCGTAGTACTGGCACCCTTTGCAGGTGCGTATGATTTGCTCGGCATCGGCAACCGTGGTAGGCTAGTAGAAGCCCTGTCAAAACGTGTTTCTGACTAGGGTTTAGGGCATGGCGTGGTGACCATAGACCCCACCATGGATATCGCTCAGCAAATGCTTCCCCTGTTCGAAGGGGATGCAGCATTGTAGGATCTCAGTGTGGCCTCGCTTGTAGAGTTCGCCCTCCACAAGAACAATGAACTTGGCATGACATGCGAGCCATCAGGCCTCCGTCCTGTTTGTCGATAGTGTGTCATGGAGGAGGTAGTTGAGGTAGAGCGTTCTCTAGTCGATCAGAGGGTCGGGCCCCATCGTTGGATCCTCTTTGAGCTCCATGACCTCGGAGCCAGATGTAGCCGATGGCTGTTTAGCCCTTGGGCTAGGATTTGATGGACCATTGCTACCCTATTCTGACTCCTCATAGTGAACCGAGGGCTTGTGCTGGTCATTGGCGAAGATGCCCGTTGGCATCGGCTCTCGGCTAGATGTAGTTTTCGCAAGCGTGTCAGCTGCCTCGTTGAGACGCCTTGGGATGTGATTGAGTTCAAGGCCGTCGAACTTGTCCTCCAACCGGCGGACTTCTCGGCATTACGCGGCCATCTTGGTGTCGTGACAACTTGACTCCTTCATGACTTGGTCGACGACCAGCTGGGAATCCCCTCGAACATCGAGGCATCGGATGTCCAATTCGATGGCAACGCGTAGGCCGTTGATGAGCGCCTCGTATTCGGCTATGTTGTTGGAGGAGGGGAAATGGAGATGGACCATGTACCTCATGCATATCTTGAGGGGCGATACGAAGACTAGCCCCACGTCGGTGCCCTTCTTCATAAGTGATCCGTCGAAGTACATTGTCCAGTACTCTTGATCGACGACCGATGGTGGCATTTGGACCTCGGTCCATTCCACGATGAAATCAGCCAAGACCTAGGACTTGATGGCTATTCGGGAGGCATACATAATGCCCTGACCCAACAGCTCGAGCGCCCCTTTCGCGGCTCTCCCTGTGGCATCTTGGTTTTGGACGACCTCGCCGAGGGGGAAGGACGTCATGACCGTCACTGGATGTGACTTGAAGTAGTGGCGTAGCTTCCTCCTAGTGATGAGGACAGCATCAGAAGTTTCTGGATTTGGGGGTAGCGGGTCTTCGAGTTGGATAGGACCTCACTGATGAAGTACACAGGGCACTGTATTTTGAGGGTGTGCCCCTCTTCTTCCCGCTCCACTACCAGGGTGGCGCTAACTACTTGTGTGGTGGCCGCGATGTAGAGCAGAAGAGGTTCTCCCTCGGTGGGAGGAACCAGAATTGGGGCCTTTGTCAAGAGTTGTTTAACCATGTCGAGTGGTTCTTGGGCGTCAGATGTCCATTTGAAGTGATTGGCCTTCTTCAGAAGTCGATAAAGGGGGAGACCTCATTCATCGAGACGTGAGATGAAGCGGCTGAGTGTGGCTAGGCACCCCGTAACCCACTGTACCCCCTTTATATTCTGAATTGGGCCCATCCTTATAATGGCTGAGATTTTCTTGGGGTTGGCTTTGATGCCACGCTCGGAGACGATGACACCGAGCAGCATGCCCCTTAGGACCCTAAAAACACACTTCTCGGGATTAAGTTTGAGGTCATTCGCTCAGACTTTTACAAAGGTCTGCTCAAGATCGGTGACGAGATGGTTGGCCTATTTGGACTTGACCACAATGTCGTCAACATAGGCCTCAACGGTCCACCCGATGAGGTCCTCGAAGCACCTAAGCATACAACGCTGGTATGTAGCCCCAACATTATTCAGACCGAACAGCATTGTGACATAGTAGAATGATTCGAAGGGGTGATGAACGATGTCGTGAGCTGGTCAGACTCTTTCATCACAATTTGATGGTACCGGAGTACGCATCAAGGAAGCAGAGGGTTTCACACCCCGAGGTAGAATCAACTATCTGGTCTATGCGCGGCAAGGAAAACGGATCCTTTGGGCATGCTTTGTTGAGACCCGTATAGTCAACACACATCCTCCATTTCCCCCTCTTTTTTTGTACAAGAACGAGATTGGCCAACCACTCTGGGTGATGCACTTCCTTGATGAATCCGGTGGCCAAAAGATTTGTGATCTCTTCGCTGATGGTCCTGCATTTCCCCTCGTCGAAGTGACGCAGGCCCTATTTCATTGGCTTGGAGCCTGAATGGATCTACAAGGTGTGCTCGGCGACTTCCCTTGGGATGCCTGGCATGTCCAAGGGTTTCCACGCAAAGATGTCTTTGTTAGCGCGGAGGAAGCCGACGAGCGTGTTTTCCAATTTAGAGGAAAGTGTGGTGCCAATGCGCACCACCTTGCCGTCGGGGCTGCCGGGATCTATGAGGACCTCTTTAGAGCCCTCCGTAGGCTTGAAAGACCCGGTCGACTTCTTGGGGTCGGGCGCTTCTTTGGTGACCTCCTTCTTGATGGCAGCGAGCTCTCTAGAGGCGACGATTGCTGCGGCATGACCGCAGCACTCGACCTCGCACTCATAGGCATGTTGAAAGGAGGTGCTGATGGTAATGACCCCACCAAGCCTGGTATCTTTAGCTTGAGGTAGGTATAGTTGGGGACGACCATGAACTTCGCGTAGCATGGACGTCCTAGGATGGCGTGGTAGGTTCCGAGGAACCCGACCACCTCGAAGGTGAGGGTTTCCATCCTATAATTGGATGGATCCCCGAAGGTAACGGGCAGATCGATCTGCCCAAGTGGCATGGCCTGCTTTCTGGGCATGATGCCATGGAAAGGTGCTTTGGTTGGGCAGACGCATGTCCGGTCGACGCCCATTTTGTCAAGCGTCTTGGCATACATGATGTTGAGGCCGCTGCCTCCATCCATCAGTATTTTGGTGAGCCGCTTCATACCGATGATCAGGTCGACTATGAGTGGATATCTCCCCGGATGCAGGATGCTCTCTTGGTGGTCGGTTCGATCAAAGGTTATGCTGGACTCGAACCACCGGAGGAAGGCAGGTGTGGCCGGTTCGGTCGTATAGACCTTGCGGCGTGTGACCTTCTGGCGGCATTTGGAGTCGTAGGCCACCGATCCTCCGAAAATCATGAGGCAACCGTCTGGTGTTGGAAAGCCGCCGTCCTTCCCCTCGGTGTTGTCCATGGTGGGGTCAGGGTCCTTCCCATGCTCTCCTTTGTTAGAGCCTCCGAACAAGAACCGTCTCATGAGGCTACAGTCCTTGTACAGATGTTTGACCAAGAAGGCATGGTTCGGGCATGGCCCCTCGAGTAATTTTTTGAAATGGTTCGGAGTGCCCTCCGCGGGCTTTCGACCACCCTTGCGGTCAGCGGTGGCCACAAGTGAGCCCTCGCGCCGTTGCTTCTTGTTCTTTCTTTTGGCAGAACGATTGGAGGCACCTTCGCCGGTGTCGTCGTCCCACCTTCCCTTGCCTTCGAGACGATCAGAGATCGCTCTGACCACTTCTTCTCTAGAGGCGTGGCTGGTGGTGATGACTAGGAGTTCCTTGGTGGTTCATAGGCCCTTACGTCCCTGCTTATGAACCAGAGACTCGCAGGTGGTCCCGGATAGGAAGGCTCCTATAACGTTAGCATCGGTGACATTAGGAAGCTCGTTGCACTGCTAGGAGAAGCGTCGGATGTACCCATGGAGGGTTTCCCTGGCCTTCTGTCGGAAATTCTTGAGGTCCCATGGGTTCCCAGGGTGCTTGTATGTGCCCTAGAAGTTCCCCACAAAGATCTCCTTTAGATCTGCCAAACTCTGGATTCTGTTGGACGGCAAGTGTTCCAACCATGCTCGTGCCGAATCGGGCAAGAACAGTGGAAGGCTGCAGATAATGAAGTCATCATTATCCGCACCATCGGCTTAGCAGGCAAGCCGATAGTCTTTGAGCCATAGTCCGAGGTTTGTCTCCCTAGAGTACTTTAGGATGTTGGTTGGTGACCACTACATTGGTAGGAAAGCAGCATTGAGGATGTGTGGGCCGAAGGCCTGAGGCCCCGGTAGGCCAAGGCTCGGGCTTCGGTCCTCCCTGCTGTCGTAGCGTCCGCCACGATGAGGGTGATAGCCGCATCTGGCTCCCTCTCTTGGGTCATCATAGGCGCATCTGCGGGCGTTGAGGGTGTTGCGTGCATCACAGTTGTGGCCGAGACGCTAACGCACCAGGACTACGGTGTGCTGCCTACTTCCTTGTGGTTCCTGGTGGACCGATGTGTCCCTACCGGGGCATTCTGAGAGCGTGCGCTGGCTGGCATCGAGCTCACATCACTGAGACAATGAGCTCTCGGCCTGCTGCATTGCCGCATGCTTGAGCAGCGTGCAAATCTCATGGTGGGCATGACAATCCTTGGGCGTCGTGGCCTCTGGAAGGCCATGGAGCAAGGCCGCCAAGGCAGCGATGTTCTGGCTTGTCGGGCGAAGCGAGGGAAGGCTTCACATTGTGAGTCATGGCGTATGCGCGCCCATTGTCTCCGTGGCGCTCTATCTCCTGGTCGAGCTCTGTGCATTCCTACTCGAGCTGGAGTCGCCCTTCCTCGATCTCTCGGTGTCAGGCTTTTAGCTGCTCCACCAGCATGCATGGCGAGGCCGCTGTCTCCCTCTTGGCCCCATCACCGAGGTCATTTGTTGGAGTAGACTCCCCCTCGTGGATGCTTTCGACGTGCCCCTCGGGGGTACCCACCATGAAGCATTCATGAGAGGGGTGATGGCTTCCCCTGCTGGAGTCAGAGCTAGAGGGCGACCCTAGCTCCTCTACCAAGAGGTCATGGAAAGATTTCGCGACGTGTTCGATCACCCCCACAAACTCGTTGTTCATGGGGGATGGGATCATGCGCTGTGCCACAAGGTGGCTAACGGTCGCTGTGACATTGCGGAGACCGAATGGAAGCACTATCGGTGCGCTCTGTGTGGGGTGTTCCAGAGAGAGGGTGAGGCGGCGCGGATCCTCCCTGGATGGCTGGGGTCCTAGTGAGACGCCAAGCTGGCGCTCAAGCCTTCCGTAGTTGAGGCCAATGGAGGGGAGAGGTTGGATGGCGGCGTGAGCCAATGCCAACTCTCCTTCCACCGTGACGATGAAGTCTAGGTCACCAAAACGCACGTGTGCGCCCAGGACCCAGCTGATTCCATGGCTAGCCATCCGTGGCCTAATGTTATTGTCGGAACGTGCAAAGATCCCCTACTTGGCATGCCAACTATCAGTGTTTCGAGTAAACACCAACTAGTAAATTTGTATTATTGCGCATTGGGCCCGGATGGTGTGCTAAAAGACACAAGGTTTATACTGGTTCGGACAAAATGTCCCTACATCTAGTTTGTGGCTGTTGCTCGTGTTATTAGCACCGAAAAGTTCGTAGGGGTTACAAACGGTCGAGAGTGGGACTAGTCCCAAGTCTCTGATGGAAAGGTTGAAAGGGCGCTAAGAGCTTTGTTGCTGCTCAGTTGTGTGTTATGTGATGTGTGGTGTCTTGAATCAATCTGTCTCCTTAGTGGGGTGTCCTGCCTTTCCTTTTATAGACCAAGGGGAAGTAGGGATTACAGATGGGAGAAAGAAGAAAAACCAGAGGCTAAGAAAGTCCTTTGAAGGTGATGGGTCTTCCTTTCCCTCTGAGCCAGCCCTGCTGACATAGAAGGTAGTGCCACGGATAGCTCCATGCTAAGCGTCTGTCCGTTGATGATGTCATGCTTTGGCTTGATCAACAAGTGGTCACGTCCCATCCCACCCCGGCGGGTGGTGCGATGGATCGGGGTGTCGATCCGCAACCCTACGAGGAGCAAACGGCGTAGTGACTATGTGTCTCTCACTATAGAGAATGTGAGTCTCCTCCTGAACCATAGTGGTTGTTGTACTCTTCCGTCAGGATCCACGCCCAAAGGCAAATGTTGGCGCCCACAACACTGTAAGACAAATGTTGGCGCCTACAACACTGTTCAGGCTCTGACATGTCCAAAAGGGCTTTAAAGCGCTAGTCTTGTCATATCCTGATGGTACTTTCCTATAGGCACGCAGGGTATGTAATGGGGACGGGGATCTCGATCTTCCGTCAGGTAGAGGTAACTATCGTTGTGGCGGAGAATGACACACCGATCCGGCTTCAGATCGAAAGATCAAACCCTGCAATCTTAGCACCACAGCTCCTCTGGTTATCAACCAAGTCACGAACTAGGTTGACCTCTCTAAGAAGGCTAATCCCTGCCTACGCAATGAAGAACACAAGCAAGAACAAGAAAGAAAGCAACCAAATTGCAGATGATTGATTAATCTCACGAAGTTGGGGTCTCACAAATCGATGAATGGCGAAACTGTTCTTGACAGATTAATCTAACCAAAAACCCAAAACCTAATGACGGTGGCATGTATGATTATAAAGGTCTTAGGGTCATCGCCTACCCTAGACGTGCCCCCTAATGGGCCTAAACACGATACACGGTCCAACGGACCAAAAGACGGTGTTGCAGCACCCTAGCAGATTCTGGACGCTGACTTGTTTCAACAATTCCTATTGATTACAATGTCCTTTTGATGTGAGACCACTTGGATTGGCTTTCTTATCAAAATTAGCTTTCCAACCATATGTGGATCATTGAAAATGGAGTCCGGATGCGTCCTGGGTGACCAGTTTATGGCAGACTGGTCCTGGAGGCCGAGACAGACTCGAAATCATGTTGGATCGGGCCTTCGGTTTCTGTTGGACGTCCTTGCTGGTCATCATTGCCTCCACCATCATCCTCTAAGTCCCGCATGACCCTCTCCAATGTTCCTAAGCAAGATAACATCATTAGGTAGTAGTCTATTCTCAAAAGTATGAAAATGATCGCTTAAGAACAAGCTCACCTCTAAATTGAGTTAACGCATTCGAGCCCGGGTCATTGGACCTTGCATGATGGTTGGAGGATCAGTGGGTACATCCGAAGGAGTGATGTTCTCATCATCCTCCCCCTCTTGAATTTGAGTCGTCCTCGACTCAAGCTCATCTTCTTCTCCCAAATAAGGCTTCAGATCTACAATGTTAAAGGTGGGACTAACCCCAAACTCGGGTGGCAACTCAAGTTTGTAGGCATTATCATTTATTTTCTTAATTATCTTATAAGGACCAGCTGCTCTTGGCATTAATTTATACTTATGCAGCTCAAGAAATCTATATTTTCTCAAATATAACCAAACCAAATCACCCAGTTCAAGTTTAATTTCTTTTCTACCTTTACTACCAGCAATTCTATACTTTTCATTCATTCTTTCAATATGTGCTTTAGTTGTTTCGTGCAACTTACGAATGAATTTAGCATGCTCTCTAGCATCACTATGTGTTCTCTCAATGGTAGATAAAGGCAAAAGATCAATAGGAGCGCGAGGGTTAAAACCATACACTACCTGAAAAAGACTTACCTTGGTGGTGGAATGGTCCGCCCTATTATATGCAAACTCCACATGCAGCAAACACTCTTCCCACATCTTTAAATTGCGCTTCAAAATTACTCTCAACATGGTGGACAATGTTCGATTCACCACCTCAGTTTGCCCATCAATTTAGGGATGACATGTTGTAGAAAACAGCAGCTTGGTCCCCAATTTATTCCACAAAGTGCACCAAAAATGACTCAAGAATTTTGCATCACGATCTGAAATAATAGTAGAAGGCATACCATGCAAGCGAATGATTTCTTGAAAGAAAAGGTCAGCAATATGAACAGCATCGTCGCTCTTATGACAAGGAATAAAATATGCCATCTTAGAAAAACGATTAACCACCACAAAAAATACTATCCCTCCCCCTCTTAGTCCTCGGCAAACCCAACACAAAATCCATAGATATATCAGCCCAAGGAGTAGAAGGAACAGGAAGAGGCATATACAAACCATGTGGGTTCAACCGCGACTTAGCTTTTTGACATGTGGTGCACCGAGCCACGTACCGTTCTACATCTCGCCTCATCCTAGGCCAAAAGAAATATGTGGACATCACCTCCTCTGTCTTCTTAGCTCCAAAATGTCCCATCAATCCGCCTCCATGTGCCTCCTGCAACAACAAAAGACGAACGGAGCCAACTAGAATGGATAGGCGGTTAACTCTAAACAAAAACCCATCATTGATCATAAACTTATTCCATGTATGTCCCTCTCTACAATTTAGCAACACATCCTTAAAATCAGGATCAAGCGCATATTGTTCTTTTACTGATTCAAGCCCAAAAATCCGACAATCAAGTTGGGACAACAATGTATATCGTCTAGACAAAGCATCAGCAATCACATTATTCTTCCCTTTCTTGTGTTTGATAATATAAGGAAAAGATTCAATAAATTCAACCCATTTAGCATGCCTACGATTCAGATTATGTTGAGAGCGAAGATACTTAAGTGATTCATGATCAGAATAAATAACAAATTCTTTAAGCCACAAATAATGATGCCACCTCTCTAAAGAACGGACAAGGGCATGCAATTCCTTATCATACATGGAATAATTCAGAATAGGACCATGCAATTTTTCACTAAAGTAAGCAATGGGTTTACCATCTTGCATCAAAATGCCCCCAATGCCAACTCCACTAGCATCACATTCTAGCTCAAAAGTCTTACAAAAAATTGGAAGTTGCAGCAATGGTGCGTGTGTGAGCTTGTCCTTCAAAGTGTCAAAGGACTCCTCATGTGCCTTTCCCCAATAAAACACCACCCATTTCTTCGTCAACTCATGCAACGGGGCAGCAAAGGTGCTAAAATCTTTGACGAAGCGGCGGTAGAATCTTGCAAGACCAAGAAAACTCCTCACCTGTGTGACGGTTTGGGGAACCAGCCAGCTCTTTATGTCTTCAATTTTCATCTCGTCCACCTCAATTCTCTGTGGAGTTACAACATAGCCAAGAAAAGAAACTCGATCCGTGCAAAAGATGCACTTCTCAAGGTTACCAAATAAGCGTGCATCACGTAAAGCATTAAAAACAGCACGTAAGTGATCCATATGTTCATCAAAAGACTTGTTGTAAATCAATATATCATCAAAGTAAACTACCATAAAACGACCAATAAAAGCTCTAAAACCCTCATTCATTAAGCGCATGAAAGTGCTAGGTGCATTGGTCAAACCAAAATGCATTACTAACCACTCATACAACCCAAATTTGGTTTTAAACGTGGTTTTCCATTCATCTCCAAGTTTCATTCTAATTTGGTGGTAGCCACTTCGCAAGTCAATCTTGGTGAAAATTATAGAACACACAACTCATCAAGCATGTCGTGTAGCCTAGGAATAGGATGACGATACCGAATAGTAATATTATTGATGGCTCTACAATCAACACACATACGCCAAGTCCCATCTTTCTTAGGAACCAAAAGTATAGTAATAGCACAAGGACTAAGGCTTTCACGTACATACCCGAGGTCCAAAAGGTCTTGGACTTGCCGCTGAATTTCTTTAGTCTCTTCGGGATTGGTTCGATAGGCAGCTCGGTTGGGCAAGGTTGCTCTCGAATTCAAATTGATTTGATGCTCTATCCCTCTCATAGGTGGCAGCCCCGGGGGTATCTCAGCTAGAAAATATCCTCATACTCCTGCAAAAGGTTAGTGACAGCAAGAGGCACTGAGCTAACAATATCATCAAGCGAAAACATAGCTCGTTTGCATACCAAAGCATAGCAAATATCATCATCAGAAATTTTAGCAAAGTCACATTTTGTTGCAAGCATAACACCACCCTTCAATTTAATCCCCTTGGCCTTAGAATTAGATGTAGACTTATCCTTTTTAGGTGGGAGAATAGAATTAGCAACTTGCTGATTTTCAGATTGAACGTCATTCAAATTAGCAGCGCGTTCTCTATCAGTTTGTACAATTTGAGCAGGGGTCAAAGGTACCAAAGTAATTTTCTTTCCTTTATGCGCAAAAGTATATTTATTACTTCTACCATAGTGTGTAGCATCATTATCATGTTCCCAAGGATGACCCAATAAGAGTGAACAGGCTTGCATAGGTACCACATCACAATCAACAGAATTAGCATAAGAACCAATGGAAAATGAAACTCTACAAGTTTGTGTTATCTTTGCTTTTCCAGAATCATTTAGCCACTGAATATGGTATGGACGTGGGTGCGGGTGTGTGGTCAAACCAAGCTTCTTGACCAAATCAGAACTCACCAAATTATTGCAGCTACCTCCATCAATAATGACATGTGCTCGACGGTTGCTAATAACAAAGAAAATCTAGAACAAGTTATGGCGTTGTAGCTTCTCAGGTTGTTGTACTTGTGAGCTGAGCACCCGCTGTACAATGATGCTCCTATAGACCGCCGTGACCTCATCACCAAGGACTTCGTCGTCCTCCTCATCTGCATCTTGGTCTTCTTCATCGTCAATGTCGGAGGTGCTGATGTAACCATCTTCTGTAGCAATATATGCCCGCTGACTTGGGTAGTCCTTCTGCACATGGCCAATGCCATGGCAGTGGTGGCACTGAATGCCCGAAGTGTGTCCCATCGATGCAATGGATGAGGCACTCTTGGTAGGCACCTGCAAAGAATTTTTACCTAAATCTAAAGGTCGTGCGGGAAGTGCCTTAGGTGTAGCGGAAACTCCAGAGGCTGTTGGTCGTTTGCTCACTGGTGGTGGTGGCCGAAAAGTGGTTGGCTTGGTCAGCCCCGAAGATGGTGCCGATCATGGCGTGTAAGTGGTGCTGACCTTGCTCTTGCTCTGCTGTTCAAGCCCCTACAATTCCTTTTCTGCAAGCATAGCAAACTGAAACAACTGGTTAATAGTGTTAAATTCTTTATAATCAACAATATCCTGAATCTCACGCCTCAAACCCGAATAAAAACGACAAATGGAATCTTTGTTCCCCTCGACAACACTACAACGCATCAATCCCTTTTGGAGCTCACCATTGTAATCCTGTACAGATTTATCTCCTTGTTCTAGACGCATCAATTTCTTACGCAAGTCTCTATGATAAGAAGGAGGTACAAAGTGATCATGCATAGCTACCTTAAGTTCTTCCCATGAACTAGGTAAAGCATCCTGTGCAGCTAGCCCATTCCACCAAATAATGGCAAAATCCTTAAACTCACTAGTAGCTTGTCGAACTCTATGATGCTCAGGCACAAGGTAGGCGCTAAACTTTTGTTCTACTGTCATCTCCCAATCAAGATATCCCTCAGCATCATAATGACCCAAAAAAGATGGTATTGTGAACTTAATCTTAGCATAAGGATCATCGGGCACACGGTGATTATTACCTTGATGGTGGTGGACACCACCCATACCTGTCATGTTGCAGCGAATGCGTCGTCGTAATCTTGCTTGTCGGAAGGCTGCTCGATCTATGTTCCCGCTAGCATCATGCACCATGTCTTCTGGCAAGAGACCATCGGTGTTGCTGCCAGAGACGTCGTTATTGCCCGCCACAAAGGTTTCCAACTCAGTAACCTTGTCGGTTAGCGTGGAAATTCATTTGTCCAACCTCTCCATGTTGTTGCCAATGTTGAGTTCAATGAGTGTGTTAGTGACGGCCTTCCTGACGGCCTCATTCATCCTTTTTGGGGCATCCTCTACAACAGCTTGTAGTTGCTCTTGGTTGACACACTCGTTGAAACCCTTAGGATTGTTTCTCCAGTCTGTTCATCCTCTGCCATTGTAAACACAAGAACAGAAACAAACGGTGAAAGTTATCCCTACCAAATGACTATGTGGTTGCAGTTGCAGTGGTGTCACTTTTCATAGCAAGTGGAAGCGTCTTACCAAGCTCTTACAAAGTTCTTACCAACACAAGCAGTGGGCGGTACAACCGGCGGCTGGTTCGTGATACCTGTGAGGCAGTGGTACCGAGATTGTAAGGCCCTTTTTCTGTACTGATCTGAAGAGTTTGTGGAGATTGGAAGGCACACAAAGAATAATATGTATGTCTGGCACATAAGTCAGTAACAGAAAGTAATGCTAAATTATAGTCCAAAGTACTTGTTCTCGTTGCTGGTCTAAAATGTTCTAAGTACCAGGTGTGTAACAAATAAGTATGGTGGATAGCAAGGTGACAGGGGTGTAAAAAACAAGTATGGTGGATGACAACAGCAACACAAACAAGAAACCAGAAAGCACACTCTAACACAGCTCAATTTGGCCTTCTCTATGTGCTCCTCTAGATATTGTTTCTCTTTTACCCCTCTTTTTTCTATTTTTTTGGGCTGTCGTTGTTTTTTGGGAAATTTTGACTTTTTCTTTTTATTTTTTGATATTTTTCCTTCACTTAGGAGCACAAAAGAAGTAACCACAGAAAATATGAGCCTAAACAAGTGAAAGACGTGGCCTGTGAAAATTTCAGAAGACATGCTCAAAAACGACAAAAAGCTTGTGACCACGAAAAGAGGATCTTGTGACCAGTTTTTGACCAAATTAAAATTCTCTGACCCTAATAAATCAGGGGATGGACGGATCCAAAAAAATTTCTGATCGATTTTGATATATGGAACGTCGAAATCCGAGTTCGTATACGAAAACTAGACCAGTTTTAAGAATTGACTCCGAATTAGAGGACAAAACGGGAACAATGTGCGTAAAATTAGTCACCGAAGCAAAGATTTGATGGAAACGATGGGGGAAAACACACGAACTGAACTCTAACATGACCTAACCAGCAACAAGACCTCGACTAGGACACAAACTCAACACGACGAACTCTGAAACTGAAATATGAAAAGTCTATGGCGCGGAAGGTTCTAGGACAGTAAAAAAACGAGTATGGCACTGGAGTATGGGATAAATGCGAAACACTCAAAACTAGGGGATAAATATGAACCTGACAATATACCTTAGCACTGATTACCACTTAACGGGGACGGGAATCCCGATCTTCCGTTAGGTAGAGGTAACTATCGTTGTGGCGGAGAATGACACACCGATCCGGCTTCAGATCGAAAGATCGAACCCTGCAATCTTAGCACCACAGCTCCTCTGGTTATCAACCAAGTCATGGACCAGGTTAACCTCGCCAAGAAGGCTAATCCCTGCCTACGCAACGAAGAACACAAGCAAGAACAAGAAAGAAAGCAACTAAATTGCAGATGATTGATTAATCTCACGAAGTTGGGGTCTCACAAACCGATGAACGGCGAAACTGTTCCTGACAGATTAATCTAAGCAAAAACCCAAAACCTAATGACGGCGGCAGCGTATGATTATAAAGGTCTTAGGGTCGTCGCCTACCCTAGACGCGCCTCCTAATGGGCCCAGACACGATACACGGTCCAACGGACCAAAAGACGGTGTCGCAGCACCCTAGCAGATTCTGGACGCTGACTTGTTTTAACGATTCCCATTTATTATGAAGTTCTTTTGATGTGAGACCACTTGGATTGGCTTCCTTATTAAATTATCTTTCCAACCATATGTGGATCATCGAAAACGGAGTCCGGATGTGTCCTGGGTGACCAGTTTAAGGCAGACTGGTCCTGGAGGCCGAGACAGACTCGAAATCATATTGGATCGGGCCTCCGGTTTTTGTTGGACGTCCTTGCTGGTCATCATCGCCTCCATCACGTCCTCTAAGTCCCTCATGACCCTCTCCAATGTTCCTAAGTAAGATAACATCATTAGGTAATAGTCTATTCTCAAAAGTATGAAAATGATCGCTTAAAACGAGCTCACCTCTAAATTGAGTTGACGCATTCGAGCCCGTATCATTGGACCTTGCATGACGGTTGGAGGATCAGCGGGTACATCCGAAGGAGTGATGTCCTCATCAGTATGGTCCTCGGTATTACGGTTGACTTTGAGTGTCCAGCCTTATCCGCGCGCGTAGTTATGAAGGAGCAGCGTGTAGACGTCAGGCGAGGCGGAGCCAGTCCTCAGGGGTCGAGTAAGACAGAGCTTGCCCTCGGACGTCGGGCAAGGCGGAGCTAGCCCCCGGACATCGGGCGAGGCGGAGTCTGCCCCGGACGTCGGGTGAGGCGGAGCCAACCCTCGGATGTCGGGCGACCTCGGGGGTTGGGCGAGACGGAGCCTGCCCTTGGACGTCGTGCGAGGCGGAGCCAGCCCCCGGACGTCGGGCGAGACAGAGTCTGCCCTCAGACGTCGGGCGAGGTGGAGCCAGCCCCCGAGGGTCGAGCGAGGCGGAGTCTGCCCTCAGACGTCGACGGGCGAGACGGAGTCTGCCCTCGGACGTCGAGTGAGGCGGAGCCAGCCCCCGGACGTCGGATGAGGTGGAGTCTGCCCCCGAACGTCGGACGAGGCGGAGCCAGCCCCCGGACGTCGGGCGAGGCGGAGTCTGCCCCCGGACATCGGGCGAGGCGAAGCCAGTTCCCGAGGGTCGGGCGAGGCGGAGCCAACCCCCGGACGTCGGGCGAGACGAAGCCTGCCCCCGGACGTCGGACGAGGCGGAGCCAACTCCCGGATGTCGAGCGAGACGAAGTCTGCCCTCAGACGTCGGGCGAGGCGGAGCCAGCCCCCAGACATCGGGCGAGGCAGAATCAGCTTGGGGCGGGGCCCATGGTCCCGGTGGACGGACGAGGAGTGACCCGGTAAGCGGTGTAGTCGCGCTTTTGATTGTGCGGATGAGTCAGCGTTCGACGGTTGTTAGCTCCTCCTCTTTGGGTACCATAATATTGGTCCCTGATAATTTATTTTTTTTATATTAGAGATTATCTTGAATAAGCGGGAAACAGAAAACAAAGTCGTGCGGCGGGAATGCACCAACGACGGATGGACTCGATGACTGAGCACATGAGAAAACGAAAAAAAAAACAAATGCGCGGGAAAAAATTGGACGGACCCAAACGACATGGACTCGGTTGCGGACTTGAGTCGGACGCTGCGGAAGACGGAGGACGCCGGACCAAACAGAGTCATATTTGGGCTGAAAGGCCACTGATTATGGGCTAAACCCAGACTTAGAGGCAGGTATATTTCCTTGCAGTGAAATCTATCCATCTGAGTTTAAGTCATCGACTTAACACGGGTGCTCGTATTTTTCTGGATTTATTTCAAGATTTAACGGCGCTATGCTTTCAATGGCAGGCGACATCCCCGTCGACAGCGAGGCGCCTGTGGTGACTTCATAAATCTCGAGATCTGCTGACTCAATCCTTCGGAGGTGCCCATAGGGATAGGGTTTACGTACGTATGTTCATAGATGGTGAGTGTGCGTGTATATTGTTGACGTCTGCGTTGTACTATGTAATTCTAAAAAAAAGATAAATAAATAGATATAAATAGACATAGATAAAGCTAGTAGGAGAGCTCCCCCTGTCTGTTAAAAAAAAATCGGTTATGCTGGGAAGTAGATATCCGTCTGGACACTCTTGTTGGTGGGTTCCGACTTCCAGAAGGCTATCCTATATGTTTCTATCCATTTTCCTCTGGTCACCGTAGTTTATAAAAAAAACTCACACATCACCGCGACCACGATGCGCCGCGCCTCCCGCATGTCTTCCTCTCCACGCCTCCCACCAGCCTTCCTCTCCACCGCATCCACTCCCGCACCGCCATGGCATGCTCCTCCACGACCGCACAGCTGTTGCCGCCTCGCCGCGTCGAGCTACACCCGCCCGACTGCAGCTGCCGCCTCCACCACGAGCATCGCTCGCCAGGAGCACCGCACGCGCCCTATCGCCAGGGGCAGCGCAGCCGCTCATCGGGGGCCGTGCATCCATCTGCCCGCTGCCATCCTCCTTCTCCATTGTGACCACACAACTGGATCCCGCTGTACATTGTTCTGCCCGCCTGCCAGATTTTGCAGAAAGCGCATGTTACAAGCATATGTTTCAAGTATTTTGGATGTTTTGGAGGTATATTGCAAGTATTTTATATGTATGTTGCAAAAGTAGACCGGGATGTTCCATATGTGGCAATGAATATACACGTATATTGCAAACGTCTGTTTCATTTGTTTTCTCAGACGTATGCTGCAAGTGTGTTTATCTGAATGTTGCATATGTTTCACACATATGTTGCAAGTGTTTTATCTAGATGTTGCATATATTTTGCAATAGCTTTCAAGTATTTTTTTGCAAGTGTTTCAGACGTATGTTGCAAGTGTGGATGTTGCATATGTTTTGCAATAGCTTTCAAGTGTTTTTTGCAAGTGTTTCAGACGTATGTTGCAGGTGTTTCAGCTATTTCGGACGTATGTTGCATGTGTTTCATCTGGATGTTGAAAAAGTAGATCTCGTGTTGCACATGTTGCAATGAGACCCACCTGGCTGTTGGGGCATCGCCGGGCAGGCGCAGACGTCCCCGCGTGCATGCGCGTGGAAAGCGGATGGGGCGTGAGCGGTCCTAGTGCGCAATCTGAACACACGGGGCCTGCGTGGGCGTGTGAAACGTAGGCGTGGAAAACAGACTGCAGGCGCGCGCGGGCGATGTCCGGACAGCGTGGGCTCACGAAATGGCACAAAAAACAGACTGCAGCCACGGACGTCTGGACGCTGGCGTCCGTCATGACGTTCGGGCGCTAGGAGTGCCGAAAATTTTTGCCTTGCATATACATCGTGGCTTGACGAGGCACTGAGAAATCAGATCACCAATTTTACGGGACAAGCGAATGGCAAGCACTTTGGAGACCAGCTTAGTAAAGTAGTAAGAAAAACTAAACGGCTTAAAATCAGCCGGCGTAAGGGCCGGCCAGCTCCTTCTTCGGTGATGGTGACGGCAGCTGTATTCATTTTCTTCTCATGCATGCGGCCCGGTGTTGAGATTGAGGCAAATGAAAGAGCATGTAATCGCCTCCAAATACAAAAAATACTTATCATAAACAGCGTAGCTGCACAATTCTGATGGATACCGGGAAAAAGTTACATTACAGGTATAACGAAAAGTAAAGTTCGAGCTTACGATGATTCAAACCAGATCGACAAGTAGGTATACAGACAGGGACACGCTTCACAGTCTCGAAGCTACTGACAAATACAGGAAGAAGAACAAACAGCAAACTAAGACTACGTAGTATAACGCACAGAGCATTAAGCACCATCATCCTCTCAGTTAATTTGTAGCCTGAACAGCATCGCCTCCAGCAGAACCAGTCATCATGGAAAGAATGCCATCCCCAACGGTGTTGTTATCAGAAAAGAGGGACTGCGTCACCACATGCGCAGCCAATTTAACTCCTTGTCTCGCTACTTCGTTGCGAATAACCGTCGATAGTGCCGACGATCCGCTCCCTGCCGCCGGAAGAGCAGCAGAGGGGAGAGCGCCGCCCGGAATATCCACGCCGCCGACCTGAGGCGCCACTGCCGGGATAGGAACAGAGTACTGTAGCGGGACCTGCGGCAGCGGTTGGCCCATCGCGACCGCCCCGAGCGCCGGCTGCAGCACGCTTGGTTCTGAGGCTGCGGCGGCTGCCACGAAGACCGCCGGTGCCGCCCCTGGGGCTGGGCGCGGAGGGAGCTGGTGGTTCGGCGCGTGGGACACATTGTCCTGAGCAGCAGGACGAGGGGACTGTAGGTTCTGTGTCTGTGGTGGTGCCTGTGCGTAGCCTTGTGGGTGAGGGACCTGAGGTTGCTCGTATCCCTGGGGTTTTACAGGGTAGTCGGTCTGTGGCTTGGCCGAGGGTAACAGCGGGTGGCCCATTACTACCTCGGGGGATGGCGACTGCCCGCCTGCTGCGCCTGGCCTGTTTGGCGTGCCTGCGGCCGATGACGTCGCCGGCGCCGCCGCCGCCGCCGCGTCCACAGCTGCTGGCTGAGTCCTCTGCATGATGAAGGAGGTGATGCCGAGCGCCGAGGCGGCGAGGGCGAGCACGCCCGCGCCGGCGAAGACGCCGTCCTTGAGGTAGCGGCAGTAGGGCGCTTCGGCCACCCGCACCACGTTGGCGTTCCACGCCGCTCCATCTATGAACAGCGCGAACGCGATCACCGCCGCTATCCTGCTCACAAAACGACGAAGGGAGTTCTTATATATATGTAGTGGGCTCCCCATGAGATCGACCAGTTGGAGTCACACTGTCACAGTCACTCACCATGAGAAAACGGCGCAGACGATGCCGACGATCCTCCTGGTCTCCGAAGGGATGGAGCGGGACCTGCAGCAGCCGCAGCAGCCGCCCACCGCCGAGAAGGTGACCTGAGCCACTATCAGGAAGATGGCAGCGCAGATCCCGAGCCCGATCGCCGGGTTCTGCGGGTAGAGGCAGTCGTCGCCGTACACCAGTATGGTATATGGCTGCATGCATGGAGCATGATTCGAGTTCATCACATAAGCAGGCAAGCTTAAGCGCGTGTCAATAACATTAGCATTCAAAGTTCAGAGCTCTACAAGATCTATCATGCCCATTAAAGAAAATAGAAGAAGGGAACACAAGTAACTGGATACTGATACAAAAGTGGCATAATATGATTGATGAACAGATATAGGCATATAGCTAGCCGCTAGGTTGTTGTTTAATTCGGTTGGTTTCAAAAGGAGAACTTGAATCTTGAAATAAGACAGCAAAACTGAAAGAAAAGTAACTAGGCAGATCGGCAGTGCTTACAGTGAGCTTTGTCCCCTCGGCCGAGAATCCCAGGATGGCACTCAACAATCCTAGAGACCCGATCACTGAGCAAACGATGATGGACGTCTTATCCATTTTGATCCCCATTTCTAGCTTCTCTGCTTCCGGCGTAGGCGAGAGATACCCGTTGGAGGCAAGGTTTGCTCCTCTGATCTCCGCGCGCGGCTCTAAACCAGAGTCGTCGACCCACGTTTATATAGCGTTAGACACGCTTGGCGATTTACAGAGGGCACACAGCTCGCTGTAGCCTGTAGGGATACATATTATATGGTAACGTACGTCTAGCCGTTTAGGTCGATCGACCGTGACGAGCATAAATCAAAAGGTTTAACAGCCTGTTCCGGGCTGCTCGTGGTAATTCACTAATTCTTCTAGTGCTGCGTACGTACCTAGGGCGTACACAGGATATAGTTACTTTAATTTACTTTCAGAACAGGAAACCACGGGGGTAGAAACTGTGTGGGTTTGACTGCGTCAAATTCGTTGGTACTTTTTTTTAAAGCAAATTCGTTGGTACTTGGTATAGAGAGAGCCAGAAGCTTAGCTGGCTAGACTGCGACCCTCTTTGACATACAGGAGCCAACTGCATGTTGGCGATTAAGAACAGAACTCAGTGAAGTTTCTATTGGTGAAGCAAGTGAAAAAAAAATAGGAGAGTACTCCGTATATTTTTTTTCTAACTCTAGTTCCCAGTGTCAATAGAGAAGTGGTCTGTTTATCCTTACCATAATCTTGCTGTTTGGCTGAGTAGAAGTGTAATTCTCACGAAGAAGAATCGGTCTGCTCATAAACTTTACTCCTTTGTCTAGATACTGCTTATAGAACGGTCAGCGAGCGGAGGTGCGTTGACACTCGACACTGATGACAGATTGTAAATTTGTAATGGCCCAACCAAACTGTTCTCGGAGCTGGCAGAGCGTTCGTACAGGCGACGACTACGACTAGGAGGATGGATGCATCATCATGCATGTGGGCGCACGAAACGAAACCATGCATGCCGCCTAAAGTACTACAAGTTGCACCAGCTAGATCGAGCCGCAATAGGTTTCTTTCATTTAATCTTGATTGAACAGCGCACAGAATGTGTCTATTGGGAGTATCTTACATATTACGCCGTAGTACAAAATGCATGGAAACTCCAGCACATTTGCTCTGTACTCTTGCTGTATGTCTTATCCTACTACGGGTTGACTTGACTCTTTGCCCCTTGTGCCGCGTCAGAATAGCTAGTGCGTATAGACTATCCGCAGTCGCCTTTCGGAGATCGCACGCCGATCGTGGAGGTCCACTGCGTCACGACGCCGGAGCATATGGCTGAGCAGAGACGTCACGTAGCCGTCGGGCGCGGCGTCGCACGGCACCGGTGCGGTGCCTGACCCACCACCACTTCTTCGATGGGAAAATGATCCCAGGAGCGAAGACTAACGTTTCGTGAATGTGCATTAGGTGTCTTCTCAGCTGGGCCCTGTAAATATATAGCAGCAACGGCTAATATGAAGTGCACAGACGGAGACTGTGTCAACCATTTGTTAATCTTGTTATGATTCGTGGCCCAGATACCATTAGTGGTGCTCATTACTCGGGCGCACACACATATGTATGTACGTACGGGTTGTGATTTGCGCCACACATGTATAAAGCTCATCAGCTAGCGCCGCTGATCTGTACGTAATTCCATCCAGTTGACTTGCATTGGCAACCGTACGTAGAGGAATGAATGGCAATGGAAATGGAGTGTAGATCGAGTACACACACAGCGAGCACACAGTCGATATTGCCGCGATTAGGCCAGTCAAATCATCCGCATCGAAAACGCCGAGTCAGCTATGGTCCCCGTAAACTGCTGGGCAGCCAACGATTGCGGCGAGCCCAGCAAGTGAAGCGTTGCGCCGCGTGAGAAAGAAGCGTCGACCCTCAGCAGGGCCACACTCATATGCGGACAGGATGAGCTGCTGAGCAGGCATCTGTGATGTGTGGGGTGCAATTTTCCTCTCTCTCTCCCCCCCCCCCACCCCCCACCCCCGCTCTCTCTGGCGACTGCTGTGCTGTGTGATGTAAATGGCTTGGCAATGGTAGCTTGATGGTGGTGCGTACTAGAGTAATAAGTACAATAAAAGATTATTGTACGTGGGCTTTACGCTAAGATGGAGGAAAAAGAGAAGATAGAATAGAAGCGGGTTCTAAGTTTACAGTTAGTGCGCGTTTAGTTGGCAAAAATTTTTGGTTTTGGCTACCGTAGTTCTTTCGTTTGTATTTGGCAATTAGTGTCTAATTATGGACTAATTAGGTTCGAAAGTTTCGTCTCACGATTTTCCACCCAACTGTGCAATTAGTTTTGTTTTTCGTCTATATTTAGTACTTCATGCATGTGCCGCAAGATTCGATGTGACACTTTGGGGTGAAAATTTTTGGAATCTAAACAGGGCCTTAGTTTATATCGGACCCTCGAGAAAATTTATGAGAGAAGAAAGTGGATCAAATGTTGATGATAAAGAATGTCACAACAACATTATTATATGACTGGGCTGATAGATCGGCTGTAAATAGGGATGGCAACGGGGCGGATTTGGATCGGGTGGAGTCTCTGTGTACCTGAACCCGAAATCCGAAATCAAAACCCGAAACCGCACCGAACATCAATTCAGGTGATAATCCGTCCCCAAAACCAAACCCGTGGATACTCGAAACCCGAATGGATACCCGAAACCTGCTTTGTATGGCAACATAGTAAGAGCAAAAAAGACTTTCTATAAACATATGCATGATATATACACACATATTCACATGTATAAACAAGAGGCAACAAATAATAAATATTTTCATGAGTCAACTTAGAATAAATTTAATAATCTAAGTAAATAAGTCATTATTAGCATATTATAAAACATGAGTTTTAATTCCAAATGATTTTTATTGGATATCCACGGGTGGAAAACCGAACCCGATAGGTTTCGGGGCCTCGAACCCGAAAACCGTGGGTGAGAAATCACCCCGAAACCCGAACCCGCGAGACCCAAAACCCGTAGATATCCGACCCGAAACTGCTCCGTTGCCATCCTTAGCTGTAAATATACGTACAACCAACAACTAGCTATGTTATTAGCCGTGTTCTTATTGATGTCAAAAGATTTTCTATAACGGATATAAATTGACTTATACGTCCCAAACCCCAACGATGACTATCATGGGAAAACAATCATGACAAATAAAAAGTTGAGGCATATTAAAAAAATAAAACCAAGCAATAACACTAATACACAATGGGGCTAGAGACTTCAGTAATGAACCTCGTTGATTGGCATGAGTAGCAGATTACGGTTTGAATCTTCTTCAAACTTCTTCACCACTTGGAAGTTGTGTTGACGCGAACTACGGTCAGCATACCGGTAAGGAGCTGGATTTCTTGGTATAGGCGGTCAAAAGATCAGCCTAGCCAACTTTTAGATCGGTCGACGCCTACAGTGTGTTCCTACACGAATACTTCACCTCGTGCCTCCAGTAATGAGCACGATAAGCAACGCATATCGTTGGAGGAGACTCGTTGGGAGTGCGGTACACAAGACACGCTAACGTGGTCTCTTGGAAACCAAAACCCCACATGATTGAGAGAGACCCTGTCGGGGCGTACGGCGGCTATAGATTTCCCTAGCCAACCTGACCTCTCTATAGCTTCGTCGACGTTGATCCACCTGCCATGCAACAACAAATAAGAACGAAGGGGAGATTGTACATGAGAAAGAGAGGGTAAAAGGATTAGTAGATGTATTTTGCTAATATAGTGTCAGGGCACATAACCTGGGTACCCCGAGACACACTTAGAAAACCACTCAGGGCGGCTCAGCAGGCCATGGCCCAGCCAACTACGGCCCACCTTGACCACTCTCTCACATGCCGTATGAGGCCCGCCTCGACCTTTGAAAGGTCCTTGTTTAGTTTTGGTAATTGAGTGATAACCTTAGGTGGACTAATATGTGTTCGAGTGAGATACACAGGTGATTAGTCCACAAGTACATGTGTGTGAGCAATTCTTGCCATGGAGGTGGAATGGCTCGGAGATGTTGCAAAGCTCACACATGTGATGAAGGAGCTTATTGCACATGAGACATGACATTGAGTCATCTGACTAAGGTGGAGAAGATCAAGACAAGACTTGGCTCGACGGACCGGTTGCAAGTGTGAAGGGCAACTTGAGTGATGACTTGGCGCCGATGGACCGAAGCAACGGTGAAGAGCAAGTGAAGTCAAGATCGATGAACCAATATGGTCACGTGATGATATGAAGTGGATCATATCATTGTTGATCATGTTGGTGCATGTGTTGCGTCAACATCGGAGGAGTTGGAATGAAATGCTCAAGGCAAAGGTATAACCTAGGGCATTTCATTTCACCGATCAAAGGTTGTGTAGAGAAGTGCATGACCGGGTTTAGGATATATGGCCATACTATCAAGAGGGGCAAACTTGTTTGCATATCGGTCATCTAGTGCCACTCGAGTGATCTAACTTTGCATCGTTGCTAAGATCGAGTGGCGTGGCAAGTTGAGTGGCTAACTCCTTTGGGAAAAATGTTTGTCAAATGCTAACACACTTGCACATGATGGCGTACACTTGGTGGTGTTGGCACATCTCTACTATAATGGACCAATTAAAATTATACTAGGTCCCTCCCGGAAAACGTCCCATGCTGAGAGCTTCCAACTATTATACACCCAGGAAAATGCACACAAGAATTCGTCTCCATTAAAATCAAGGGCTAATAAAACACCTAAATCAAATCTGATGGCCACGATTCGATGTGGGATGCCAGGCTTCTCACGCATCCACACCCCGCACGCCGACGCCGTGCCCTCGCTCCTCCCCGCATCCCACACGCCCGAGTTCGATTCCTACACCCACTCACATACTGCAGATTCCCACCACAATGGCGACCGCACTCTCCAAATCCGCTGTCAAATCCCACCCTAGGTCGCCCACCACAGCGCATCCGCCACCGCTGCCAAACCCCGGCTCCAGCGCTGCGTCGGCTGGCGGTGGGGCGGTGCCTCCGCCGCCATTGTAGGCCACCGCCGGCGTGGCGCCGTCGAAGAACGCGGCGATGGCGGCGCTCAAGTCGCGCGTGCTCACCGTGCTCGACAAGCTCTCGGACCGCGACATGCACCACATCGCCGTCGAGGAGCTGGACCGCATCATCCGCGTGCCACCGTCGACCGACGCCATGCCCATGCTGCTCAACGCACTGGCATCCGACTCCCTAGGGCTCGCCTCCCTGGCCAGGCGCGAGTCACTGTGTCTCCTCGCCACGCTCTGCACGTCGCATCCGGACGTGGCCGCGCCGCACCTCCACAAGGTGTTCGCCCACCTTGCGCGGCGGCTCAAGGACCCAGCGTCCGACACCTCCGTGCGCGATGCGTGCCGAGACATCGCGGGCCAGCTCGCGGTAATGTACCTCCACCCTCTGTCGACTTCCGGCATTGCCGAGGCATGCAATGCGACTGTGACTCTGTCCGTGAAGCCGCTGTTCGAGGTGATGGGGGAGCAGAGCAAGGCAGTGCAGGGTGGGGCGGCCGCATGCTTGGCCAAAGCGGTGGAAGGGGTGGGGCCTAGCCCTAGTGCCATCAGGATGTTTGGGAAGCTCGGTCCTAGGATTTGCAAGTTGCTCGGTTGGCAGGGCGTGCAAGCCAAGGCAGCATTGCTCGGCGTCATGGGAAGTTTGGTGCAGGTGGGTGCTCCATTTCTAAATTTTGTTGTGCATGCCTTCTGTTCCATGATTTTACTCAAGGAATACTAGATATTAGAAGGCCTTGCTAATTATTGGTCATGTCATATTTTAGGCAGGAGTTTATCCTAGACTGGGGGCAGGGGTTATTTTGAAGTCTCAAGTTCTTAGTTTGAATCATAATATTGTTTTGGTTGTCGGCTGTGCAGTTCCTGTTAACTTTATTAGGTATGAAAAATACAGGCAAGGTTTTGGTCTGCAGGGAGCAGGTCAAGAATTTGCTATTTGGTAGTAGTAGATTACTTGTAGTGTGGGGCTATGAATGTTATCCTCTACTCAGGTTAGGGCTTCCAGCAGGTTCACTTCTTCTTTGTGGTACTGTGGCTTCTGTATCTCATAGAAAAGTGTAGGGTTGACACTTGTAAGTTTTCAAACTGCTGGTGAATCATTACTGAGAATGGCAAATGGAGATAGGATTTTAAAGCATAAGCACTGTGATCACAATGTGACTCCTGATAGAGTGAATGTAGAAGTTCAACGCTTGATGTCATCCCAGAGAACAAAGAGTTTGGGTTTACTTGCTTCTGTTTGACTTGATGGACAATGGAAAATATCATATTGTTGTGATTTTTGTGAGGTCCATAAATAGGAGCTTAATTGACCTTGTATTGACATCTCTCCCTCTCTTTATAGTTTCACCATGGATTAAGAGACATAGAGATATGACGTAGAGTTCAATTAAAATGTTTTTCCTGATTTATTATTTCATGTATTATTTTAGAAGGGCGGGCCTGGTGCAAGCGATAGAGTCTTACCGCCTGTGACCGGAAGGTCCCGGGTTCGAGTCGCGGTCTCCTCGCATTGCATAGGCGAGGGTAAGGCTTGCCACTAACACCCTTCCCCAGACCCCACAGAGAGCGGGAGCTCTCTGCACTGGGTACGCCCATCTGAGATAGTAGAAGACAGTCATTTTATCTATCCTCTTACTTGCTGGCATTGTGAGCCATGTTGGATGGTGGTCATGCATTAGTCTTTTGATTTACAGTATTGGATCGTGTTTGAATGTTTTAGATATTTTCTAATCTTTTTAGACTTTGATTTACAAGTAGCATGTAGCTTGCTAGGTTGGACTGTATTTGTGTCTTTTGTTTTTATTATTTTTACATTTACATGATTCATCTGTATTACGAATTACGATAACATGGATCATGAGTATAAGGTTAAGGTTCTAGCTTAGCTCTTTGAGTTTTGTTGGTTATATTCATATAAGATTTCAGTGCTAAACCTACAGGAGCTTTAGGTAGTTTTGTCATGATTCAGGAGCATTATGTAGTTTTATCATGACACCACCATAGCGTTAGCACGGGCAATATACTATTGTGGAAAAGTTGAACTATGGAAACAGTTCATTGTTAGGTTATTTCATGTGCATCCCCAAGATAAAGCCGTGGCGTTAGCACGGGCATTATACTAGTTTGTAAAGGAGAAAAAGTTCATGAAGAAAAGAAGTTGAAAGCGCTGGTCACGGGGTGACCGGACGCGTCCGACATGTGGACCGGATGCGTCCAGTATCTGACTCAGGCGGCTGTGTTCCCGATGTGACCGGACGCATCCGGTATTCTGGCCAGGCGCGGGCGGAGTGGTCGAGTTGATCGGACATTAAATAGTAAAAGTGACCAGACGCGCAGGGCCTACATCCGGTCAGTGGCGACGTACGCTGACATAGCGCGCGGAGTTGATCCAGAGGGGATCGGACGTGGAGGCAAGTCCGGTCATATTGTTAGGTGCGTAGGTGAGTTAGCCGTTGGTGGCAACGGCTAGTTCAAATGGCTAGTGACACGTGACGAGAGAGCGATGACCGGACGCAGCGACCAGACGCGTCTGGTCGCCACACCAGACGCGTTCGGTGTGCACGAGCTGCGCGTCCGGTCAGTGCGCAGAGCACCCAGTGAAGGGGTAACGGCTAGTTTAGCCCATGGGGCTATAAATAGAAGTGTTGGTCGGCCCTTGGCTGGTTGCTGAGCACACAAGAGCCTTGGTGGCTTACGTGGTGGTGCTTGGGAGCCCTCTAACTCACTCTTGCTTGATATTGTTCATCCGATTAAGTGAGTGAGCGATTCTAGTGCGATTGCATTATGAGGTTGCATCGAGTGGCACTAGGTGTTCGAGTTGCAAGCCGGTGGTGCTTGTTACTCTTGGAGGTTGCCACCTCCTAGATGGCTTGGTGGCTTGTGACTCCATTGGAGCACGCATGAAGATTGTGATGTGCTCTGGAGGAGGATTTGTGAGGGTGATTGTGCTCACCCTGCGGGGATCGTGAAGAGCAACTCTAGTTGAGCGTGTCATTGAGCTACCCTCACTTTCAGGGTAGGTTCTTGCGGTGCCCGACGTGCAGGCTTGGCGGGTGATGCCAATTAGCCGCTGAACCACCAAGTGAGCGGTCGACACAATGGGGACGTAGCTTAGTGGCAACCAAGTGAACCTTGGGAGAAAATCACCGTGTCAACCTTGTCTTCATCATCTTCTCGGTGGTTTGCATTCCGCGAAACACAAGCTTGTATTTCTTTCATATACATTGTGCTTGTGTAGTTACTCTTGTGACTAGTTTAGATTTAGTAGCTTGCTAGTTGCCTTCTTGCTTGTGTAGCATAGAAGTAGCTCCCTTGCGTGGCTAATTTGATTTTAGTAACCTTGTTAGTCACATTGCTTAGTTTGTGTAGCTAAGTAATTTGCGCTCTCTAATTTGGCTTGTGTAGCCTTGTTATTGAGCATTCCTAGTGAGCTTAGGAGCTTTGTGCTTTTGCATCACTAGTTGTGTAGGAGCTCCCCCGGTTGCTTGAGTACTAGTGCATAGGTTTGTGTTACCTTGCTCTAGAATTAATTAGGTGAGCTCTAGTAGTTCGGCACCTTTGTTGCTTCTTAAGGATCTTTTTAAGGTGCTTGTGAACTTAGATAAAGGGGTGTAGTCTTGGCTAGACCGATAGTTTTAATTCCGCATTTGTTTCGGTTAGCTGACGTGATTAAGTTTTAGAAAGGACTATTCACCCCCCCTCTACTCCACCATCTCGACCCTGCAACCTTCCCAATCTACCACGCACCGCGCTGGCTGCCTCGGCCACCACCGACCTTAGCTGCAGGGGAAGGATAGAAGGTGGGTAGAGGCACTAAATGCACCTGCCCAGACAGGACGCGCATGCACTCTCACACTCCTCTAGGTACGAAGAAGCACAATCACTCCTCAGACTGCTGGGTCCTGGGGTAGAGCGTCACCCCTCGGGCCGCGTCCTTCTAACGGACAAGACTACACTATGGCTGAGCTACGTCACCATGCGGTGGCTTGGCACCATCCCAACCCTGCCTAACTCGACAGACAGGTGTACGATCATACCCACTACGGGTATGGGGCTCACAACCAGGAACCAGCTCCCACCAAACTAGCCAGATCCAATGCCCCAACCCGACCACGGGAGGTCAAGGCAACATAACCACGACCAAGGGAGCAGGCAACCCGCGAGGAACAGCCACTCCCCACGTACGCTGACGCCACGACGCCTCCCCGGAATAATGGATGCAAGGACAGAGACCACGGCGCCGCCCATGTTACACTGGGTGGTAGGTGAACAACTACTACCCGCACAGTCACGCCATGACATCCCATGACCGGCACAGTGCAGCCTAGGCACGTCATGCCTTGGCGTGAGGAGCAAGAACCCGACGTGTCCACAGGAGCAAGGACAAGACATGGAGGGCCCACCAACCGTGCTCATCAGCTTCTCCCTCCCCTTGGGCTCTCGACCACTCAGGTTGGGAAAACCCTTCTCTTCTCACTTGTTGCCCAGCCCCCGAGACTATATAAGGGGAGCCGGGCCTTCCTTTAGAACGATCAAATTCTCCTACCTCGAAACTCTTCTCTCTATAGAACTCTAGCTTACGAACCCCTCATTGTAAGCCTTCGGAGCACTTGAACCGAGGAACACGAACTCGCTATCTCGGGGACCGGACGTAGGGCTTCGTCCTGAACCAGTATAATTCCTCTTGTCTCGAGTGCCACCATCGATTCCCTTGAGCAGCGCGGCGCTAAATATACTAGTCGGTCCATAAAACACCGACATATAGTGCCATAGATGTTGCTGTATTTTTCTAAAAGTTTGGTAAAATTTAAGAAAATGTTTGGCTTAGAGCGTCTCCAAAAGTTTGCAAAGCCCTCGTCGCGAAAATTGCATATATTGTGATTCCATACTATTGGTAATGCACTTTTAGTCACCTCCTCCAATATACTACCAAAAATCCATGCATCCCATCCAACATGTGGGCCCCCATGTGACTAGGCAATTCATTTTTTCTTTTTCCCTTTCCTCTCCCTCATCTCTCTTCTCCCATGGCACCACCCACCAAGAAAAACGCAGGATATGAATAGGGGGATGCATCTTCTATATTTAGGTCTTGTTTGGATGCACATGGATTCACCTCAATTCATGTTTGTTAGAGTGGATTGTGATGCAACTTAGTTTAATTTCTACCACAGTCTATTCAACACATTTGGATTGAGCGGTGAATACATGTGCATCCAAACATGCCCTTAGATGAGAGGGCATGTTTTTTTCATAGTTAAAAATATGGATATTTAGGATGGGATGAGCACCAATCCAAATCATCTAAATGACAGTTTTTAAGTACTCTCTTTGTTCTAAAATGTTAGCCATTTTCAGTTTTGTCATATGTGAAAAGTTTCTAACCATCATCAATCTTGTAGAAAAAAATAAACCAATATCTCAAATTAATTCTATTACATCTGCAATGAATTTATTTGTGTATTTATTTGGTACGTATTATACAAGTTAATATATATTTATCTATAAATAAATCCAGTAAAAGTTATACATTTAACTCAGGGCAAACAAAAAGCGACATAGGAAGTCGCGTCAGGTTATCAGGTTGAAGATGCTCGTAGATAAAACTAGAGCAACTTATTTTTTTATTATTTTAAAATTTTAAAAAGGTATAGGATCTCCTGCAGGGATTTTTTTTAATTTTAACCCTTTTTTTAATATAATTCTAAATCTAACATCGACTATTTTTTATTTTAAAAACTAACACTTTTGGTCGCGCCTATTGCCCTGGTGCGGCCAAATGCCTGTGCCGCGTCATGCATGGTGGCGCGGCAGCAGGCTGACGTGGCGACGACCGGAATCGCAGACCAGTGACATGGCAGGGCTTGCCGCACCACCGATCACGGCGCGGCAGTTGGCCTGCCCGCGTGAGGCTCGATGCGCTGCTGCTCGGAAACCGCGGCGCCAAAGACACGCGAGAGACGCGCCCGCGGCTTGCCGTCTGGGTCTGGCTCTCAGCTTCTCCCGTCCCTGTGCCGCGTAGGGCACGGGTGCTGAGGCTACGCACCCACCCGCTGCCGTGATAAAAGTACATATGTGTGCTAGTACATCGAGGCCGCTGTCGTGATAAAAGTAAGCTCCTATGCTATATCTGCTAGGAGTACGTACCTCCTTGCTAGTACATATGAAAGAAGAATTGGGGTAAATAAAAGTACATATGTGTGCTGTCTGTATTCCACGTGAACCAGCATGATAAGTTATTTTATATCCAGATGTTCCTGCTGGATTGGTTAAATGGAGCTTGTCCAGCACATTTCAGACTTGTAATTTGTATTTTTGCAGGTTTTTTGGATGATTTCTTTTGTTGTTTTGAGATGATTTTTTGGGATTTTTTGGGAATTTGGCTACGGTAGCACTTTCGTTTTTATTTGGCAATTAGTGTTCAATCATGGACTAATTAGGCTTAAAACGTTCGTCTCGCAATTTTCAACCAAATTGTGCAATTAGTTTTTTTCGTCTACATTTAATGCTCTATGCATGTATCGCAAGATTCGATGTGATGGCTACTGTAGCACTTTTTGAGAAAGTTTTTGGGAACTAAACAAGCACTGAATAAAAGTATCAGGACGAGGGACTTGGAAAGTTTATGCGGGTGTCTGGTCAGCATCAGGACGAGGGACTTGGACAGCATGAACAAGAGCAAGGAGCACGGGTTTCTCGGCTTCCGAAGCACGGTTAAGTCCTTCGCCAATCACCACATGGATCAACAGGCTAAAGGCGTACAAGATTGTTCCTTGATGCCTTTCATTTACATGTTCCTTGTGGTTCTCCGTCCTATTGCTGTATTATACATCACGTCAAGTGATTAACATCTTTTACCTATCATTGTTGATTTACCTGTCAGAAATCTTGTTTTACTACGGTAGCACTGTATAGAGCTTCAAGCAAAATTTATATACATACAGAAGCACCAGGGATGGACCCACAGGGTATGCAGGGTGGGCCACCGCATACCCTGGGGTCCGCCAGTCATAGAGATAGGTAGAAATTTTCAATGTAAAAAAAATAAAAAAGGAAACGATCGACGCTTTGGCTTCCGTCCTGGTTGATGAAGGAATAAGCTAGGTGATATTGTTCTGGATGATTGTCTACAAACATTTATTGAGCGGGATATTTTCTTTCAGGTTGATGAAGATGATATAATTGAGACATTTATGTCATTGAGAAAGCGACGGATCAACAAGTAATATTATAAGTCTCTTATATGGCTATATTTTAAAGTATTTTATATTTCATTTGAACAATTTATATGGTTTTATAATATGGTTTTACCGAATGAGAATATGGTTTTACCAAATTATATATGGTTTACCGAATTGCATAAGAATTTTTTTTGCTGCGTATACCCAGAGATAAAAACCTAGGGCCGTCACTGAGAAGCACACAGATTTGGCATAAGACTTGTGAACTAAGAGCACCAACTATCTATGATTCACCCATTCATCTCTAACAGTCGAATGAAAATAATAAAAAGAGCATGACCAATCTAAAAATTACCTCTAAAATAAAAAAAAATAGAAAATAGAAAGGTGGACCAAAAAATTTATCTCAAAACAACAAAAGAAATCATCCAAAAAAACCTGCAAAAATACAAATTACAAGTCTGAAATGTGCTGGACAAGCTCCATTTAACCAATCCAGCAAGGAACATTTGGATATAAAACAACTTATCATGCTGGTTCACGTGGAATACAGACAGCACACATATGTACTTTTATTTACACCAATTCTTCTTTCATATGTACAAGCAAGGAGGTACGTCCTCCTAGCAGATATAGCATAGGAGCTTAGTTTTATCACGGCAGTGGGCTCGATGTATTAGCACACATATATACTTTTATCACGGCAGCGGGCGGGTACGCAGCCTCGGCGTCCGTGCCCTGCGCGACACAGGGACTGGAGAAGCGGAGCGGCGGTGCCAGAGCCAGACCCAGACGGCAAGTCACGGACGCGTCTCTCGCGTGTCTCGCGTGTCTTTGGCGCCGCGGTTTCCGAGTAGCAGCGCATCGAGCCTCGCGCAGGCAGGTCAGGGCCAGGCGATCACGGCGCGTCGCTGCCGCGCCACGGATCAGGGCGCGGCACTGCCGCGCCAAGGTCGGTGGCGCGGCAGGACCTGCCACGTCAGCAGTCAGCGATTCCGGTCGTCGTCACGTCAGCCCGCTGGCATGCCACCATACATGGCGCGTCACAGGCATTTGGCCGCACCAGGGCAATAGACGCGGCAAAAAATGTTAGTTTTAAAAATAAAAAACTGCCGATGTTAGATTTAGAATTATATTAAAAAAGGTTAAAATTAAAAAAATTCCCTGCGGGCCATGGCACTTAGCTAGGATGCGGCCCTAGCGTGCATCTGTCTGTTTCATAGCGCTCGGCGTTTGAGTCGGCGCGTGTTTAGTTCCGACCCCAAATTTTAAAAAAGTGCTACGGTATCTATCACATCGAATCTTGCGATACATGCATGGAGCATTAAATATAGACGAAAAAAAATTAATTGCACAGTTTGGTTGGAAATCGCGATACGAACGTTTTGAGCCTAATTAGTCCATGATTGAACACTAATTGTTAAATAAAAACGAAAGTACTACAGTAACATAAATTCCCAAATTCACCCAACTAAACACGCGATTGGTTCAAGCAGCACTGGCGGAGCCTCATGGAGGCGATACTGGGCGTCAGCCCCCCATTGGTCTGAAAAGTTTCTGAACACCATGCTTGCTAGCTGCTGATCTAGCCAGTTGTAATGCTCGCAGTCACAGAGGAGTGCTAGGCAGTAGGCACCTAGTAGCTCAAACGGCAGAAGACTGCAGCTAGTGTTTCACTCTGTTCGCTTGTTGGTTTCAACCAGCCCAAATCAGCCAATCAATAGTGTTTTCCTCTCACAACAAACCAGCACCATCCAGCTCAAACCAGTCCAGAAACCAACCAGCGAACATGCCGTTTGTCCATTCACATTTATGATTTGACTTCCCATCCTGTTAAGTAGTACCCGTACCCATCCTGTTAAGTCCTAAATTGAGTAGTTGGGTGAAAGTTAGGAATTTGGCTACCGTAGCACTTTCGTTTTTATTTGGCAATTAGTGTTCAATCATGGACTAATTAGGCTTAAAACGTTCGTCTCGCGATTTCCAATCAAACTGTAGAATTAGTTTTTTTTCGTCTACATTTCGTTTTTATTTGGCAATTAGTATTCAATCATGGACTAATTAAGCTCAAAACGTTCGTCTCGCGATTTCCAATCAAACTGTGGAATTAGTTTTTTTCGTCTACATTTAATGCTTTATACATATTGTAAGATTCGATGTGACGGCTACTGTAGTATTTTTTGAGAAAAGTTTTTGAAAGTAAACGTGACCTAAGCTTTCATAGATAGTTCTACTTTAAGGTGAGAACTCGGCCACTGCCACTACTAGGATAATAGCTGGCACCATCGAGAGCTTGCCCGTTGCCCCTACGTTGAGTTTCTTTCTCATCACATATTGGCTCCTTAGCTAGAGTTCACGCTCCGCCACTGTCAAGCAGGCCGAAGCGATCTCAATTCTCCCTTGCTTGGTCGATCTGGGCTTCAACAATGGCCTGTTGGGCCGGCTCATCCGTTCCCATTGGACAGGAAGTACAGGACTACTATTATGTAATCACTCCGTCCCAAAATAAATGATGTTTTGGGTTTGTCTAAGTCAAACTTTTTTAAGTTGGATCAAGTTTATACAAAAAACTATTAATATTTATGATATCAAATAAGTATGATCAGATTTATCATAAAATATATTTTCATATTCTACCTATTTGGTGTCATAAATATTGATATTCTTTCCTATAAGTTTGGTCAAACATGAAATGGTTTGACTTAAGACAAATCTAAAACATCACTTATTTTGGGACGGAGGGAGTAGTTCCTATAAAAAGAGTAGTACTAAGTTATATATATATATAACTACCCTGTAGTTGGCTACAAAATAACTTATTCTGTAGCCACTTTGAGTTACGATAATTACTATGTTAATTTACGAGATTATAGTAACTCCTTACTAAGTGGTTTACTATAACGTTATGGTAAATATTTCCATGTGTTATAGTAACCCAACTATCGTAAATATGTATTGACATTATCGTTAATTAGTATATAAAATTATCGTAAATGGAGGTGGCTACAAAATAACTTATTTTGTAGCTAGCAACTGAATATACTCTGTCCCACAATACAAGTCGTTATGGGATACGTGCAGGTCAAACTTTTTCAAATTTGACTAAGTTTGTAGAAAATGCATGCAACATTTATATCTCTAAATAAGTTTATTATGAAAGTATATATTCAACGATCTATCTAATGATATTAACTATGTATTATAAACATTAATATTTTTTATATATAATTGGTTAAAGTTAAAAAAACTGACTTCTCGGAAAACGAGTACGACTTCTATGGGAGGACAGATGGAGTACTACTATAATAAGGGTTTCTTTTGGAAGTTTGGATAAACGATCTAACTTGGTGCCGCGGGGCAGTGGCAGGGCACTCGCTTTCCGATGCTAAGGGTCTGTTCGGTTAGTGCGAAATGATGCTAGAAATTAATTTCGCTGATCAATATTATACAAATTAGACAATCATTCTATGTGTCCATTTCGAGATAACCGAACAGACACTGAGTCGTTGCGGCCGCGTTGCTATCCGGCGGTGCGGCCGGCCGTCCACCGTGGCGGTCCGTGGCCAAGTGGCCAAACTGGCCGAACTCCGAACATGTGTCCAGGACGAACGGATCGGACACAACATGTGATCTCGACCATTAGCAGAGTAGCAGAGGACCGATATATATGACCCAACCAAAACGGAGGGGCACACGCCTACGTGCCGGTTGTTGTAGCGCGGCCATTGGTTGGCTGGGGGGCCCGCGTCACATGGCCACGACGACCCCGGAGCGACACCACTCACCAGACACCGTAAGAGGATAACATGTTAACATAAATTCGCTAATCATGCTGAAAGGATGGTACCACTAGCGAAACCCAACATTTTCTATATAAAAAAAAAACTAGCGAAACCCAACATGCTGCCCTTTCCAGGTGGTGCATCTTTGACGTATTTGGTTGAGCCGTGCCTTTGAGTAAAGCTGATGTGTCTGTGAGCTATGATTTTTGAAAAAACTACTGTGAGATTTAGGCCATGAGAAAAACCAAAAGCCGTTTGGTCGAGCAGTTAACTTTGAAAAGCAGTTGTCAGCAGGTCCCACGTGTCAGCCGACCCCACCGTACCTGTCGGTCACCCAACACATATTCGTTAGTTTTTTTCTACGCGCCTTCTTCTTCCTCGTTTAGTCAATCAACGGAGAGAAGGAGGCCGGCGAGCACGGAGAGCAGGAGGCCAACGAGGGGCGGTGCTCTGGCAAGCCCACAAATCTGGGGACGGGGCCGCAGCTCCGGCGAGGGGCGGTGCCTCAGTGCTCGCCCGACGGACCTGCGCTCGGCCGGCGCTCGCCCGAATCCAGTGGAGCTCTCGACCTGCACAGGATACAATGGAGCCCGCAGTCGCGCCAACGGGAACCACTCGTGAAGCTCGACATGCGCTGGATCCATGGAGGAGGAGGAGGTGCGTCGGACGCCGGATCCATGGAGGAGGAGGAGGAGGTGCGCCGGACCCCGGCCATGGAGGAGGAGGAGGTGCGCCAGACGCCCCTCTTCGTCGGCGCCGGCCATGGAGGAGGAGAAGGCGCACCTGCCGAAGGGCAGCGACCTGAGCTTGCCTACGCTCGTCGGCGGCCTAGATGCGGCGATGGGCCAACGAACAGTATTTTTCTCTCATACCAAACCAGCCAACAATACTTTCAGCCATGGCTTATAAGCCAAATACGACCAAGCGAACGTGCCGATAGTTTGGTCACTTGACTATCCCAGCTGAGCACCCTCCCCGCCATTTTTTACGTTGCTCCTCCTTTTTTTACATACCCAATTGTTCTCATCACTTATATTTCCAAATGAGTCTAGAAACTCTTTGGTGTTTATAACAAATAAATTTGTAAAACTTTTTTACATATTTAATGAATTTATAAAAAATGATTTCTCGATAAATGATAAGTGCGCTATTTTAGCATGGAATGAGTAGGATATATACTTATTTTAAGTGGGTCCCGTGTAAGGCTGGACGAAAAACTCGAAGCTCGTTAGCTTGCTTGGCTCGTGGCTGGCTCGACTCGTTATGATAACGAGCCGAGCCGAGCCAAGATTTTAGCTCGTTAGCTATAACGAGCCAACTCGAGCCAGCTCGCGAGCTAAACGAGCCAAGCTTCCAGGAAAAAAGTATCAAAACTAATATTAGTTTTTGTATTACTTCATGTCTTGCACTTAAGCACTTTATAATTGACTGTAACTGATCTAGACCCTATAAATTGACTGGTAACTGATCTAGATGCATTTCTTTTGTATTATTATTATTCTCAAACTTTAGATAAATGCAAATATTATATTTTGTGTATTTTTTATATTTGGCTTGCGAGCTTAACGAGCCAGCTCGAGCTTTTAACGAGCCGAGCCGAGCTAGCTCGTTATCTTAATGAGTCAGAACGAGCCGAGCCAAGCCGACTCGTTATCCAGCCTTAGTCTCGTGACAAGAGAATGCAAATTGCAGATCCTGGCATGCTGACAAATAACAAGGTGGGTTCTAACATGAGTGAGACAAATAAAGTGGGTGTTTGATTTTCCCTCCTAAATTTTAGTCGTTGTCCCATCGGATGTTTGGACACATGTATGGAGTATTAAATATAGATTAATTATGAAACTAATTGCATAGTTTACGACTAATTTACGAGACGAATTTTTTAAGCCTAATTAGTCCATGATTTGACAATGTTGTGCTACCGTAAACATATGCTAATGACGGATTAATTAGTCTTAAAAAATCCGTCTCATCGAGTACTGATGGATTATGACCCTGTTCGGCTTACCCCATATTTGGCTTGTTCGGCTTCTATTTTCAGCCGAAACAGTGTTTTTCTCTCACAACAATTCAGCCGAAACAGTGTTTTTCAGTCAGTTCAGCCAAGTTTCAGACCAGCGAACGGGGCCTATGTAATTTGTTTTTTATTAGTATCCAAACACCCCATGCAACATACTTTCGACACACCTCCTAGATTTTAGTCACCGGATCCAAACACCACCAAAGAGCTAAACGCCTATTTACTAGTACATCCCATCATCATTTACTCTCTCTGTCCCTAAATGTTTGTCACTATGATTTACGTGTCGATAATTTTGACTTAATTTATAAAAAATACGTGCAATATTTCTATCTTAAAATAAATTTATTAAAAAACTAAATTTAAATATCTATTTAATTATACTAATTATATATCATAAATATTAATAATTTTTAATATATATTTAATCAAAGTTCTTTCTCGGAAAACAAAAACGAGACGTTCAGGGACAGTGGGAGTATCTGTGATTTCGACCTGCACTGTTGATGAATGGTGCCATCCCACCTTCCCCTCACATATCCCTGTTCATTCCACAGTGACTCCATGCTGTCCGTCAGATCGTACAGCCGGCCAGCGGATGGCCGCCACGCACGCGTGCAGCAGGCCCACGCGCCCACCCTATCCACCGCTCCAGCCCACCACGGACACCACACTGTTCGGTTAGCTGGTTCGTATAGTTAAATACTGCTGGCTGATTTGTGTGAGAGAAAAATACTATTTTGATTAAAAATTTATATCGTTTACGATAAGTCACATCAAACGAACAGGCTGACCACCACCTGCCTCAGCGGTCCCGGGAAAAAAAAAGCACAGCGGCGAAGGCACCGAGAAAATCCGTCGCTCCTGCAGCCTCCGCCGGCTGCGACGGGACCCCGCTGGAGCACCGCCCAACCTGTGCCCGCACGCCGCCCGCGCACGCCGCCCGCCGCCGCAGGGAGGCGCCACCGCGTCCTCCGCCGCCCAGGGAGGTGAGGGCCGCAGGGAGGCGCCACCGTCTCCTCCGCTGCCGCCCAGGAAGATGGAGGCCGATTAGCACAAGGTCCTCTGCGTCCACCGCAGCGCCGGCGGCGACGACCCCAACAAGGCACCTCCCTCTCTCCCTCAGGTCTGACCGTGATTTGGGCGTGGAATCCAAAGTCGGTCAGGGAGGGCGGAGGGCCTCCGACTCCACGTCGTCGTCCACGCACGCCGCCCGCCGGCACACGGACTCACCCTCCGCCGCCGCCCAGGGTAATGGGGGCCGCAGGTATGCTCTCCTTTTTTCTCTCTCTCTTTTTTTTTCTCACTTTTCCTAGGTGATATGCACATGCCAATTCATTTGCAGTGCCACTCCCTCTCGCTAATAGTGTCTACCTCCTCCTGCATCATGTGACAGGCAGGCCATATGAGCCAACCTCTTCCTTGCTGAGCGCTCATCATAAATACTGATAGATGGCTGAAGGTGTTTGACAATTTGCTCAACAGAATGTCGAGGGTGGTGCTGCATCTTGCGGTTCTCTCAATGTTCAGGTCATCATCATGTAGTTCAGTTTTTAATTTTCTATTACACGCCAGTAAATATTTGTTGTCAAACACATGCTCAGTATATTACTCAATGATGGCATGTGCTAATTTCATGTGATATTGCGCACACCTAACTTTAGATTTTCGTAATGATAGCATGAATTGCATTGGTAATTGGTAACGTTTCATTCCATCTCACCCTTCTACTTCTCCAAAATGCATTTTAAGTTTCCCTGTTTATAAAAGACTAATGTGCTATTTTTTCTCCATGCTAGCATGCTTATGCCAACCTTCGCTTGCCAATGTACACCAGTTCAATCGGCCATTTCCGTGTTCCTTCTATTTCAGGCCAGCGTGCTGTCTACTGTGCTATGGCAAATGACACCGGTCTATGCATGGATGTTGTAGAATATTATGAGATCATGTGTGATGTCATGCCTGACTTTGCATAGTGATTTGACATATAGTGTATTGTGTGTGTTTGACCATCTTCTCTACTATATGTGGTTTAGTACCACCTACGAAAACTTCAGCATATGGTCTATTTGGGATGTATGCAATATGTTATATTGCTTTCAGAGCTTGCCTTATTATTATTTAGTCTATTTGGAACGTATGCACTTGGTTGAAATGCATTCAGAATTTAGGTCTCTTCTGAACAAGAGACTCAGAAATAAGTAGGTTAGAATCAATTCTCCTGGGGTAGGTGTTTACATTTGATATAAAAGCTTTTGCTTAGGTTTAGTTCAGATTTTGACAGGCTGGGCAGTACATAATCATAGCTTGGCTTACCATTTGGTATATTTTGTGAAGTATGCAGTGGGTTCAAATGCATTCTGAATTTAGGTTCATGTTGGGGAAGCCGCATAAAAGATTGGGAGTCAATTTCATTCAGCGAAGTGTTTCTGTTTGCAAGTGAAGCTTTTTCTTAGGTTCCATTCAGGTTCTTGCAGGCTGTGTATGGTGGACAACAGGGTCCATTGCCCTTTTAGTAGGTTCCTGAGAGGTACAGACGGTGCTCTTCATATGAATCTTCTACACCTACTTTGTATCGTTGACCTTACATACACCACCGCACTATTTCTGAATGATCAGCACCAATGAATTGTGGTGCTGGCAAATATATAATACTCTCTTGGTGCAGGATTGGTATTGGACGTGTGCTTCAATCGACACAATCATGAGCCTGTTCTCTTAGAACAATTACTTTCCAAATTTACTCATGCTGCATGTCAAAGCTCCATCTCTTATCACTTTGAGGAAGGCTAAATTTGCTGCTGCATGTGAACACACTAAATCCACTGCTATGTAACAATGGTAGTATATGCCTTTACAGCATTGTCTAAAATTGGTTATCTGATCTTAATAATTAATTTGTTTTTTGTTTCTTCCATGAATTGTGGGCACTGATTCACGAATTTGAGCTGATATGCAATTGATGTACTCAGGTTGGCTATCTCTTCTCGCTACCCTCAGTTTTCATTGCCATCAATCACCTCTAATTTGCTATTCTCTAATTCAGGTCTTATTGTTTCAGGTGTAGTCCATAGTGTCTGGTATCCTCATGTAGCAATTAGACAGGGTCTCTGCTATCTCAACATTACCCAGTTTGCTATAACACATGCTACTAAACAGCTCCCTGCTTATAAGGTAACAATTTCCTGTGGCTACAGTCATACCCCTATATGTAAAAAGTTACTTTTGCTGGAATATGTACACCCACAAACAGTAATAAATGGTGATAGAATATTACATGCTCTATTGCTTCTTTACCCTTTGCAGAGTGATGTTTAAAGAAAAACGACCCACATTTTTCTCATATAGTAAACAGGTTGCAATGCCTGGCAGTAAACACCAAACCGTAGTTACTAATTTAGTTTCTATTTCCTCATATTGTTCTTCGATTTCCAAATGTATATCCTTAGATCTTTTCACCTAAACTAGATACTTTTCAGTTTACATGCGCAGTTCCAGGTCCTCAGTGTTGTCGTCTTCCCCGAGCTACGCATCTTTCGTGATCGTAACCAGTCTGATGGAACACATTCCCATAACAGGCCTCCCTCGCCAAGTGGACAGCTTTGCCAAACATTGAAAGTTCTTTAGCCCATGGCAAAATGAGTCTCCATACCCAATTGAAACAACCTTCTACTATGCTAACATTATCCTATGAAGGGCTCAAATGAACCCATCTGTAACTGATGTTAGTGATCTTTTTGTTCCATGTATAATAATATGATGTGCTATAATTCCGGCTTGCTGGCCTTTCGCACAGGGGTACCTGCTAGTTCTCATATAAATCTGATGCGCATGAATACCACGTAGCTAACTGGCAGCTGGTGGCACAAAAGAATGAGGTGGGGGTTTTTGACTTTTGACATCCCTAATATGAGGAATTTAAATCTCTCCTTGCTCAGTTCTTTGTTCTTTAGGTATGGGCTACAAAATGACTATATGGGTGAGAATCATGGATCACAAGTATAATACTAACAATCCAAACGTTGTGTGTAGTAATGACACTACAGCGTCTCCGTTTTGGAAAGGTGTAATGTGGGTTTTACAAGCAGCTAGGATGGGAATTAAATGGTTAGTAGGTAATGGAAGAAAGGTTAGGTTTTGGGAGGACCATTGATTTGGTAACTCCAGCTTAGCTACTCAGTTTTGGCCTCTATATGTCATTAATGATTAACAGGGGAAAACTATAAACCAGGTGTGGGATGGACAGGTCTTAAGACTCACTTTCAGACGTACTGTTTCGGAGAACTTGATGAACATGTGGTATGATCTGTTAAGCATAGTGGAGAATTTGAATTTACAAGATAATAGTGATCAAATTATCTGGAGCTTTAGCTCAAATGGTAAATACTCGGTTCAATCTTTATATGCGGTCATCAACCACAGGGGTGTGGGACCGGTTTATGTACAAGCGGTTTGGAAACTTAAGATTCCAGCGAGGGTTCAAATTTTTCTATGGCTGTTATCCAAAAATAAGATCTTGACCAGGGACAATCTAGCTAAGAGAAGAGAAGTTTCAGACAACTTGTTTATTATGCAATGAACCAGAATCAGTGTCTCATTTGTTTTTTGATTGTTGTGTAGCTAAAAGGATAACTCCGCCTATGTTGTCTCAACATAGCAGGTCCCAAGTCCTGGTAAAGGAGGAGGATTGTGATAGGTGTGGCGAGCCAATGTTAAATCTAGCAATTCTAATGGAGATGAAACCCGAAAGAAAATCGTTGGGGCGCAACCCTCTTAGCGACGCGCCATATCGGAACCCGAGTATGATGTTAAATGGGCAAGGGCCGGGTCGGCACCCCCTTGATGACGAGTCGTGTCGTGATCTGGACATGGTGTCAAGTGAGCAAGTATCGGGTCATCGCTTCCTTAGTGGCGCGCTACATCGGCGCCCGGGTGTAGTGAAAAATGAGCAAGGGTCTTCACATCTGAGTCGATGGGTGCGAAGGGTAAGGAAGCTAGTCGAACTAACTAGGATTCGTTTAGGTAGTTGGAATGTAGGGTCGCTTACAGGTAAGTTAAGAGAATTAGTTGATACCGCGACTAGGAGGCGTGTAAATATATTATGCGTTCAAGAGACTAAATGGAAGGGTCAGAAGGCGAAGGAGTTGGACAATACAGGTTTTAAGCTTTGGTACACAGGGACAGTCGCGAATAGAAATGGAGTAGGAGTTTTGATTGATAAGAGCCTCAAGAATGGTGTGGTGGGAGTGAGAAGACAAGGAGATAGGATTATCTTAGTCAAGCTTGTCGTTGGTGATGTGGTCTTGAACGTAATTAGTGCGTATGCCCCCCAAGTAGGCCTCGACAAGAGTGCTAAGAGAGTTCTGGAAAGACTTAGATGGCCTAATTAGAGCTGTACCTAGTAGTGAGAAGCTTTTTTATAGGAGGAGATCTAAATGGGCATGTAGGTACTACAAGCGCAGGTTTCGAGACAGTTCATGGAGGTTTTGGGTATGGTAGTAGGAATCAAGAGGGGGGAGTTCTGGACTTCGCGGTAGCTTTTGACCTAATGATAGCCAAACACTTTCTTTAGAAAAAGAGAATCTCATCTGGTGACCTTCAGTAGCGGACAACACTCTAGCCAGATTGACTTTGTCCTCGCAAGAAGAAAGGATAAACGAGCATGCTTGGGTTGCAAGGTGATACCAGGGGAATGTGTTGTTTCTCAACATAAGCTTTTGGTGGCAGACTTTCGTTTTCAGGTGCGTGCCCATACGGATAAACAAGCTAAGATTGAAAGAACAAATTAGTGAAAACTGAAAGGGGAGACGTCAGAGGTATTCAGAGAAAGGGTTATCAAAGAGGGCTCTTGGAAGGAAGAAGAGGACATAAACAACATGTGGGAGAAGATGGCAATTAACATTCGGAAGGTGGCCTCAGAGGTGTGTGGAGTAACCAAAGGAAGTGGAGGCGAGGCTAAAGATACTTGATGGTGGAACGAGGAAGTTCAAAGGGCTATTAAGGAGAAGAAAGAATGCTATAGACGTTTGTACCATGACAGGAGTGTGGACAACATAGAGAAGTACAAGGTGGCAAAGAAGACTGTAAAGCGAGCTGTAAGTGTGGCAAAGGGTAGAGCGTACGAGGATCTTTACCAACATTTGAGTACGAAGGAAGACGAGAAGGACATTTATAGGATGGCTAGGGTTCGTGAGAGAAAGACAAGGGACTTCAACCAAGTTAAGTGCATTAAGGATGAAAGGGAGCATCTCTTGGTGAAGGGGGTTGAGATCCGACATCGATGGCAAGAGTATTTCGACAAATTGTTCAATGGTGAGAATACGGACACAACCTTTTAGTTGGATGACTCTTTTGATGACACCAGTAGGCGCTTTGTGCGGAGAATCCAAGAATCTAAGGTCAGAGAGGCGTTAAAAAGGATGAAAGGAGGTAAGACGATGGGACCGGATGGTATCCCAATCGAGGTGTGGAGATGCCTCGGGGACATAGCTATAGTATGGCTAATCAGACTGTTCAACCATATTTTTCGATCGAACAAGATGCCTGACGAGTGGAGAAGAAGTATATTGGTACCAATCTACAAGAATAAAGGGGATATTCAAAGTTGCACTAATTATCGGGGAATTAAGTTGAGGAGTCATACTATGAAGCTATGGGAGAGAGTTATCGAGCATCGCTTGAGAGCAATAACGCGGGTCTCTATGAACCAATTTGGTTTCATACCCGAAAGGTCGACCATGGAAGCCATTTTCTTAATAAGACAAATTATGGAGCGGTATAGGGAGAAGAAGAAGGATCTACACATGGTTTTTATTGACTTGGAGAAGGTTTATGATAAAATACCAAGGAATGTTATGTGGTGGGCTTTGGACAAACATAAAGTCCCAACGAAGTACGTCGGGCTCATTAAGGACATGTACAACAATGTTGTGACTAATGTTCGAACAAGTGATGGAGACACAGATGACTTCCCAATTATGATAGGACTACATCAAGGGTCGGCTTTGAGCCCTTATCTGTTTGCCTTAGTGATGGATGAGGTCACAAGGGACATACAAGGGGACATCCCTTGGTGTATGCTTTTCACAGACAATGTAGTGCTAGTTGATGAAAGCCGGACATGAGTGAATCAGAAACTGGAGTTATGGTGGGAGACTTTGGAGTCCAAAAGTTTTAGACTCAGTAGAACTAAAACTGAGTATATGAGATGTGACTTCGGCACTACTACTCGGGAGGAGAAAGATATTAGTTTGGAAGGTCAAGTAGTGTCTAGGAATGATACCTTTCGATGTTTAGAATCAATGCTACAGAGAGACGAGGATATTAATGAAGATGTTAGCCATAGAATTAAAGCAGGGTGGATGAAGTGGCGCCAAGCATCTGATGTCCTATGTGATAAAAGGGTACCACAGAAGCTAAAAAGGCAAGTTTTATAGGACGACGATTAGACCTGCTATGTTGTATGGTGCAGAATATTGGCCTACGAAAAGACGACATGTTCAACAGATAAGTGTCGCGGAAATGCGTATGTTGCGTTGGATTTGCGGTCATACAAGAAGGGATCGAGTTCGGAACGATGATATACGTGATAGATTAGGGGTAGCACCAATTGAAGAAAAGCTTGTCCAACACCGGTTGAGATGGTTTGGACATGTCCAACGGAGACCTGCAGAGGCACCGATGCGTAGCGGAATCCTAAGCCAGGATAGTAACGTGAAGAGAGACAGAAGAAGTCCGAAGTTGACTTGGGTAGATGCAATAAAAGAAGACTTGAAATGATGGAATATACCCAAAGACTTAGCTTTAGATTGGAGTGCTTGGAAAACAGCTATTTACGTGTCTGAACCTTGATTGCTTCTGCTGGATTTCAACTCTAGCCTACCCCAACTTGTTTGGGACTAAAAGATTTTGTTGTTGTTGTTGTGGTGGTGGTGTAGCTAAAAGGATGTGGCCTGTGATAGCTGAAATTTTAAACCTGAGAAGTGATTGGAACTTTGAAGTTCTAGCCACCTTGTGGATTGCTAATAAAAAGCCATGCTTTCACTAACATTATTAGTTCAGTTGTGATCTGGTGCTTGTGGAATCTTCGTAACAAAATGTGTTTTCAGGGGCTTACTTGGACAGGGGAAAGAATGGTGTTGTTATGGACAGGCAGGACGCTTGGAGGAATTTGGATGGTTCGGAGGAATGCTGGAGGAATTTGTGAGAGAAAAATACTGTTCCGGATAAAAAAAGAAGCGGATTAAGCCGAATTTAAGGGCATGCGAACGGAGCTAAGAAGATGGAAACCACTATACGAGCAGGACCTGGGAACCATGGTGGACTCGGTGATACACTGATACAGGCTCTGGAGAACAAAGCAAGCCAGCCACCAAGAATCTGCTGGGATGGGGGGATGAGATCGAGGTTGGAGACATTGGCTTCACAATCTTCGGCACTGGGCTCCGTCGCTGTGATTCAATCTGAGGAGACGCAAGAAAGGATATGTAATAACCAGTGCTGAGTCTGTAGGGAGCTCGTCTATGAAGTTCGGCTGTTAGGCTTTCTTGGCTGTGCTTTAAACTGTAAACTCTGACGGACACGCCATTTACGCTGTGCTGAATGCTGTTAATTGTTTTATGCAAATAAAGCAAGGGAAACCTTTCATCTAAAAAAAATTCGTAAAAAATAGCAGGATGAAACAGTGGCAGCAGGTAGGTAGGACGTAGGAGTAGATCGGAGCTCGCCTGCAGCAAATCGACATCGGAGGGCGGGAACAGCTTCGATCGGCGTACGTATCCATCCATGCTGCAGTGACGGAGGCCGCTGAAGTTTGGTCTCGTTTCCTCTCTTATTCAAAGGGAAATTCACACGCTTTGGCCTCGGGCATATGGGAGAAAAAAAGAGATTGGAGCGATTTTTTTATTCATGTACAATGGGCATCTAGCTACAGTTCCTGAAGAAAGGAATTGATGCTTCATCCATTTCATTCCTTTGATTTTTCTTTGAAATTTGTCTGTTCCAAATAAGAACTTAGGATTTTCAGTGTTTCTCCTAAAACAATGCTTTTTGTTTTGGTAACCACGCCACGTGTGCGTTCACATAATTAGTGAACCGCATGCAACATACAGTTATCACTCTCTGGTCTAATTGTGTGTGCTCATTCTGAAATGATAAGTTTTTGCGTAAATTTTTTTAGTGTTAGAATATCGAGTTATTTGGGATGGAGGTCATATTATAGTAAGAGTCGTTGCGGCCGGCCGTTTTGAAGGCGCACTGCACGCCCACCTCACCATTACCCTCCCTAGCGCGCCGCACTGTTCTTCTCTCCACCACCCGCGCGGGCGCGCCCGCGCCTGCCCTACCCCATTCTTCCCCAACTTCGGCAGGCTTAGAAGAGAACGGGTTTTTTTTGGGGGGGGGGGGGGGGGGGGGGGGGGGGGCGGCCAGACGGTGAGGATGGCAGGAGGGTGGTTTAGGGGTCCTGGCGGCTGTGGAGGCGGCCGGGCCAGGTCGAGTGGGGGAGCTCCATGGCCGGAGCTCGCCGCGGAAGAAGGAGGGGGAGGAGAAGAAGGCGGTTCCCGCTGGCGCGCTAGAGTTTTGCCGAAGCTCCGCGGCGGCGGGCGCAGCCGCCGAGCTTCGGCGAAACCCTAGCATGCCGTGGCGGAGCGGCGGGGGCAAGAACGAGGAGGAGGGCGAGGTCGAGGGAGCCGCTGGCCGGGGGCGAGAAGGAAGACCGATGGAGGTAAGGAGGAAGAAGGCGACCCACAGGCGTGCGGCGCGAGGAGGAAGTCAGCCGTGCGCGAGGCCTAACACACGTCCGTGTGTGCGTTAGCCGCGTCCAAATACAACGCCAAAATATGGAAGAGAATGTACGTATATGCTTTGTTTAAATAGCCAACTAGGAGCAGAAGTTACGTTGGTTACACGCACGGAACCTCATATATCATCACTACTGTTACTAAATTTTTTGAGAAAAATTCATATTTGATACCAGAAATAATGTTGCTTTCTTATATAATGTTGTTTTCTTATTTGGCACCCAAGCTTAAATTCTTTCCTATTTATAAAAAAGCAGCATTATTTCTAGTGTTAAATAGGAAATTTTCTCGTATTACCGCTGCTGCATCCGCAAACAGAGCAAGAAGTGGTAATTTGCAAAGGCGACTAGACAACAAACTTCATACTATATATGCAAACGAAACGAGTCGCTACTCTGCAGATCGTCACAGGACCAAACATGTCACGCCTGTGAAGGGAAACTTGTTTGCACTATACAACTTCTTGCTGTACAAAGTCCATGTAATCATGTAACAATCTTCAGTGCCCGTGCTCGCACAGATCCTCCTCGCTCCATCTCCACTCTTTCGACGCAGATTTGGGCTGTTGGAGCGGGCCCGATTGCAATCTTGGCATCATTGCTCCGGTGTTCAAAACACTGAACCGTACCGGTGCTTGATGCTTCATGTTCACCCTTTTCTTTGTATCGTTTCTTTTGGGTCGCTATGATCAAGTCCTTGATCTCTTCTCTCGCTTCAGTACTTAATAAAGCTAGGCAGCAGAGCCAGTGGATCCTTGTACTAGACAGTGCTGCAGTGCACAGTCCACATGCCGTGCTTCAGATTTGTCATCTGAATTTCTGTCTCTCTGCGTGTCGACGACGCAGCGAAGACCAACAAGTCATCTCGCTGAGGAGTGGCCAGCGGCCTGAAATAGATTCAGCACCAGCTTCCCCTTCCTTTTCTCCGATCATAAATAACCTGATCTATTTCTTTGTCTTTTATCAAATAAGGTCGTGTTTAGTTCCCAAATTTTTTTTCCAAAAAGTGCTACAGTAGCCATCACATCGAATCTTACGATACGTGTATGGAGCATTAAATGTAGACAAAAAAAAAACTAATTGCACAGTTTGGTTGGAAATTGCAAGACGAACGTTTTGAGTCTAATTAGTCCATGATTGAATACTAATTACCAAATAAAAACGAAAGTGCTACAGTAGCTAAATTCCCAAAATTCACGAACTAAACACGCACTAAGTACAATAATTGCATAGATGAGGATTCGGTATTGATCGCTAAAATGCGAGAAAAAGACCCACGTTTCTCTGTTCGTCCGCATTTCTAGCCACGTTTCAGCCCTATCCTTCTGTTCTTTATGCAGTAGTTGGTTGTTTATGGCCAGCCAGCCTAGAGACTAGGGATAAAATCAAGCAATAGCCGGCATTCAATTCTTCTTTACATCTACAACTCCAAGAAAAGAATCGAGTGGGCTCGCTTCGCTGTCTTTCGCTACGACGTCAACTCTTCTCTGGTCGGCAGGTCGCCCTCTCGAGTCAGCGTCGGGAGCTCCGCGCCACAACCAGCCAACGATCCGGCGCAACCTGCCCATGCCGTATTCGGCGCGGCGCGGCCTCGGCACATCTGCAGTGCTGGCCGTGACAAGTGCTCAAACTCTTGCTCTACGAATGCCACACGGACAGAGTCAAAACAGAAGCTGAAAGCTGCGTTCGCTTCGGCTATGCTTAGGCACGAAGCACGCCGGTTACACGACGGAACTGAAAACGCTAGCGGTATTTCATCGATCGTGCAACTAAGCACTATATACGGATCGACTGCGTTGCTGGGTAATACAATGCATTTCACAAATTTTTAGTTGACATAAAAGAATACTCAAATGATACATTTATCCATGGATTAAACATAATTAAAAAAATACTTCTCAAATTACGGTTTCTTTTTGACAAACTTTGCTAAATCTGAGTATGGGTACCCTACAGAATATGTTATATTTCAGTATAAATTTTAAAAGTCATAATGCATTGTATTTCAGAAGGGAGAGAGCAATATCTATTTTAATAACTATCAATATACATAAAAATATATACCTCAAATGGAGATAGTTATATATTATGAAAGGATTTCTAATTGTATTGGTAATCTTGTGTTGTTAACTTCTGTCGTTCTCATGTAAGGAAATTGTGAAATTGAAAAGCTTCTTTCCCCCGTTTGAGGATTACAATTTCAAGTTTGATAATGGAAATTTTTCCTAATTTAAAATAGGCCATGACAAAAAATAGTATTTTAAGTTTTGGTTTATTTAAATGAAATCCAATTAAGTTGTTTTGAAGGTTTTAATTCGTTGGAGTTGACTTTCAAGTGGTTTGTTCAGTTTTTGTTCCAAACTTATTACTAGTGCAGACACACTATCCTTACTCGGTCCAGTGAGCTATGCCAATCAAGATCTCCAAATTTTGCCATGGCGTAACCCCCTCGTCGGTCCTCGAGTCAAGTTTTTGCATGGGAGTCATGTTTTAAATCATTGCTCACATTTAACGTTGTTTACTGGTCAAACATTTCCTAGAACGTGTGAGTAGTGAGAAATCCATCGCTATCTCGACTTTAACCGCAACTAAGCGACCGCCGTGATTCCACCACTAGCTCTCCTAACCCTTTAGGCATCAATCGACATCAATGGTTATCAACTTGTACCTTGTTATTTGGTTCTCTTACAAATGTCAAATTGGATTTTACTTGTTCTAGTACTGCTTTGAATTTTGATGTATCATGCGTATCTAGATGTGAATTTGGAATGCCATGCATGTTGTAATGTGGTGCAAATCGTATATTTTGGATTTTTGGTGTACTCTTGAATTTGTTGGAATAGAAAAATATATTATTATGTTGGTACATCCACACCCCTAGGGTTAAAAGAGAGAATTCATTATTATGTTGATAGATCCACACCCGTAGGGTTAAAAGATAAAATTCATTATTGTGTTGAGAGATCTACATCCATAGGTGCCTCATTGGGCTTCTGGCCAGGGTTAGTTTTTCTTATGCGAAGCCTTAGTGGCTAGGTTGGGTTTTTAGGTCCCGTTTGACACGGCTCAGCTTTACCATGGAAGTTGATTTTTTGAAAAACAACTTCACAAGCAGCTTTAACAGTGAACATAATCTATTTTAGAAAAATTGCTTGGCAAAACAGTTTCACCAACAACTTTATGTATGGCTGATACAGGGAAATAAGGGAGAGAGCTATGAAAAAGGCACTTTTTTAGCTTCATCTCTTTTGAATACTTTGTGAGAGTATAACAAATGAGCTTCATCGTGAAGCTATTTTGAAAAACAGTGTTTGAAAAAAAAAACTCAAAAACAACTCAAGAAGCTGTGCACAGGACCTTAGCTCAGGTACACGGGTGCCTGCATAGATGGTTCACTCGCTTGATCCCCCCGTGTACGTAGACTCCTTTTTATCCTAACTATCATGCCTGTGAGTTGCTACGTGACAACTAAATTTTTTATACTAAAAACACACGGATCACATGATAAGATAACAATACTATTAAATTAAATATCAACGTCAAAGTGATATTTAATTCAAAAAGCAAAGTTCGTGAAATTAACACAGTCACGGAGAGCGCGATGTCGCAGGCTCACAAACTCTACTGTATAGACTTTTTCGTGATACGGCTAAGATAATATTTTATATCAGCATAAAGAATTCTACGATATCCATTTCTTTCATGCGCCAATAAATCTATGAATAAGTTTCACTGCATCTCCGTATAATCATATACATACAGGTTCGATTATATATGTAAATATGTTCATGCACATGCGTTGTTACAGGACAACTAAACTTTTGTACTAAAAACACACGGATCGCACGATAAGATAACAATACTATAAAAGTATATGACCGACATTAAAGTAACATTTAATCCAAAAAGCTAAGTTCGTGAAATTTACATAGTCACAGAGAGCATGGCGTCGCAGGCTCACAAACTCTACAGTGTAGATCTTTTTATGATGTGGCTAAGATCATTTTTATACCGATAGGAAAAGATTTCCGATATCTATTTCTTTCGTGCGCCAATAAATACATGAATAAGTTCCACGATATCTCCATACTGTACACGGCGCTGGTAAGCAAATTAGCCACAACTTATGTAATTAGTTTTATAATTAGCTCATGTTTAGTCCTCCTAATTGATATCTAAAAATTCAATGTGACAGGGACTAAAGTTTAGTCCGAGGATCCAAACACCTCCTAACTCTCGACTCCTGCTGGCCGCTCACTTACACCACCATATCTATGTGTCTGCACGTATATACTCTAATGCCAGAACGTTTAAGATGGTCTTTATTGTCCACCATTTGAAAATATCATAACTTTAAGGTTGCTATTTGCGTATGCTGTAGGATTGAGATGTTTTGCACTGATCCATGAGGGTATCCATGAGAGTCAAAATTTTTGATGGCATTATGATGTCTAAGCTTACAAATCAGACGGAGACAAACTTGATTGTTAAAATATTTTCAACACTGCTTTCATATACTTCTTCTGTTTTAAAATAGAATTCATTCTCGTTTCCCGGGAAGTCAACTTTTTTTTACTTGAACCAATTATATATAAAAGAATATTAATATTTATAATACATAATTAGTATCATTACATAGACCATTGAATATATTTTCATAATAAACTTATTTAAAGATATAAATATTGCACGTATTTTTTACAAACTTAGTTAAAATTGAGAAAGTTTGACCTACACACATCCCATAACGACTTATATTTTGGGGCAGAGGAAATATATGCTAATGGGAGTAGTCAACTGGAAGTTGTGATGAACACAACAATACTTTCATCTTATATGCTAATTGGAGCACGAAGAAACACAGGGGAATAAACCTATATACGAATGGTGGGAATATTCGTTTAGGAAATTGCAGAAGGTTCACCAGTCTCATCATGTATAACCTGCATATCTTTTATTTAGCACCACTGATATTCTTAAGAAGCAGTCACTTTTTAATTTTAGGTCTGCATGCTGGAAACACTAAAATTAAGGGCCAACCTCATTGAGTCGTCTTGCTTGATCTTTGCCAATTATTTTCTTCTATGTATGATTATTGTTTCCTTCTATGCATGTAGCTTCAGATGATCGATTTGTTTTCTTCAAAGTATGCGGGAATCACAGGGATGACAATTTCTTTTTCTATCGCACGGGGTATCGCATGGCCGAAAGGGAGGAGTCTTGCTTGATCTTTGCCAATTATTTTCTTCCATGCATGATTATCGTTTCCTTCTATGCATATGGCCTCAGATGATCGATTTGTTTCCTTCAAAGTAGGCGAGGATCGTAGGGATGACAGTTTCTTTTTCTATCACGCGGAGTATCGCATGACCGAAAGGGAGGAGCGACAAAAAAAAGTCAGACAAAAAAATAGTCTTACTTTTAGTCTTTTGGTGGCAGAGAAGGAGAAACACATACGCTAGAGCGTTAAAAAGAGCTCTAGGCCATGTTTAGATTGTAAAAAATTTCAACCTGATGAATAGTAACACTTTCGTCTTATTTGGTAAATATTGTCCAATCGTGGACCAACTAAGCTCTAAAGATTCATCTCGTGATTTCGAACTAAACTGTACAATTAGTTATTTTTTTTACCTATATTTAATGCTCCACACAAACGACTAAAAATTGATATGACAAAAAAAAAAATAAAAAAACTTAGAATTTGAAGGTGATCTAAACAAGGCCTAGCTGATTCAAAAGCAAAGCGCACCGAATCCGTTGCTACCATAAAAAAAAACAATCAGCGCTTCCTTCCTGGACACGCCACAAGGCACTGACTGCGGGGCCCGCCTAGCACCCACCGTGCATCTCCTGTATATAAACCTCCAGCGAGGCGCCACACACCGGAAAGCGACACGACCGCGCCCGAGGAGACCACACCACACCGACTCCTCCGCCCAGCCACCTGCGCCCGCCGATTCGTCGAGCTCGCCTCGCGCTCGCGCCCTCACCCGCTCGCCTAGCACCCCTGCCTCTTCCCTTCCTCCCCACCTCCTCCCCCGCGACCGTGCTCCCGCATGCCAGCGCGCTGACCGGCGGACGACGTACGGGGTGGGCATCATGGACAAGTACGAGGCTGTTCGGGACATCGGGTCGGGCAACTTCGGGGTGGCGCGGTTGATGCGCAACCGCGAGACCCGAGGGCTCGTCGCCGTCAAGCTCATCGAGCGCGGCCACCGGGTCTGAGCCTTGGCTTCGCTGCTCTCTCGACTCGAAGGGTTTGGGTCGGGTTGGTTTGTCGAGGGTTCGGATCCGGAGGTTCTGGTTTTGTTGTGCTGATCGGGTGGGCTTTTTTTTTTCGCAGATCGACGAGAATGTGTACCGCGAGATCGTCAACCACCGGTCGCTGCGGCACCCGAACATCATCCAGTTCATAGAGGTGCGTGTGCCAATAAGGAGCAGATATTTATCGATTGTTTGTTTATTACTCCCTTTTGTCCTGTTAGGTTCATCTGTAGTGTTGGGGGTAAAAAAAGAGGTGTGCATGCTTTTGTGCGGTTCGAAGGAGGTGCCGATGAAGCGGAAGTTTTGACGAAGGGTGCATCTTCTTCTTGATTTGCTGTGTTTATTGGCAATCTGTTTTGAGATTGCATTCAAGCAATCAAGCTGGCCGCCCATGTTCTTGCCTTTTAGGATTTGTGGGTCAGTATTTAGGTGCCGGATGGTTTGGGTTTTAATTATTTGGGAAATAAGCTGCTTCCTGGGGCCAGTTTGGATGCCAATTTTTTTTGGCAAAATGCTACTGTAGCGTTTTCGTTGTTATTTGGTAATTAATGTCCAATCATAGTCTAATTAGGCTTAAAAGATCCGTCTCGTGGATTTTGTCTACACTGTGTAATTAGTTTTATTTTTTATTTATATTTAATGCTTCATACATGCTTTCAAAGATTCGATGTGACAGGGAATCTCGAAAAATTTGACGTTTTAGTGGGGAACTAAACAGGCCCCTTCTTGGATTTGATTGAAGTGTGTGCCAAGTTTATCTCTCTCCCTACTTTCTCTAGTACTAGTACATAACACTATTTTCTATTACTTTTTATAAATATATTGGCTAAATAAACCAGCACCAACTCAAAAGCTTATTCCATTAGGGAAAAAAACTCTGCAGGTGATCGTAACACCAACGCATCTTGCAATTGTGATGGAGTATGCGGCTGGCGGTGAACTATTTGATCGAATCGTGGATCGTGGGCGATTTAGCGAGGATGAGGTACTATATTATCAAATTGGGTGTTGTTTGAGTACTATTTTAGCCTTAATGTGTTATTCATCCCCCACAACAAATTTCAATGTGTTCTCTTCTTCTCATTGTAGGCCAGGTATTTCTTCCAGCAGTTGATCTGTGGAGTGAGCTATTGCCATCACATGGTATGAGGAAACTATAAATTAGCGTCTAGTCGTTACTGTTCACATATACTAGATATATATGCTTTGTTGCGGGAAGTGCAGGTGTGTGTTTTTAAATTATTTATATGAGTGGGACCTGAACATATGCTTAAATGTTGGAATCTTGTCTACTTTTCAGCAAATATGCCATAGAGATTTGAAGCTGGAGAATGTTCTCTTGGATGGCAGCCTAGCTCCACGGCTCAAGATATGTGATTTTGGCTACTCCAAGGTTGTCTCTAATTTCTCGTTGTATTGGTAGCTTTAAGTTATTTGACATGTCTGTAAGCTTGCTTAAGAATACCATTTAATTTCTAGTAATTTGTTACAGTCATCAGTACTACATTCAAGGCCAAAATCAGCAGTGGGGACGCCAGCATATATTGCACCAGAGGTCCTTTCTCGGCGGGAGTACGATGGGAAGGTGAGTGGCAAGAATCTCATGTTTATGCATACTTGCATGTTGATGTTCTGTTAAGCATATATTCAAAAGTACATCAGTAATATTCTTCATCTTATCATTATTACACATCATATTTAGTTACATTCTTATTTTGCTGGCATTCACATTAGTACTAGATATGTTGGCTGCAAGTGCTGCTTGGTCAAGTTTAGTGATTATTTAGGGTTATTCATTTCAAAAAATGTTATTGAGATGTAGAGGTACCACCTTATTACCAAAATCTCTTCTAAGTACTTATAATTAAGTTATCCATTAATAGTGCGCAACATATCTGATTCTTTTCAAGATTGTGGCACTGCACATGTTTGGTTCTTTTGTGGACAGTTAAATCTGATGGTCCACAGTTGCCTGTATTGGTTCTGGAGAATTCGCCCCCAATATTGATGTCATTAAGGAAAGAGGCTTGAGATAAGAAAGATACCTATATTGAACTTCCCAATTTCGATAACATACTTGGTCAGGTGTTTATATTCTTTCTGAAGAACAGTTTATTCATTAGTTACTTGTTTCGTCGACAAACATATTTGTGTATTTGATTTGATTTCACCATCTTCAGCATGAAACCACACTTCCTAGATTAATATTCAATTTTATGGTTAGTTGTAGTAACATTTGGAACCATAATTCCTGGACTTATCTTGATCAATACTTGTGACTTCTAGAAGGCAGTCGATTGATTATTGGACTATGTAGCAACAGTGAATAGAGGATAAGTAGTCACTTTCAGACATCTTGTTGGAATCTTGCCTCTTCATCCCTTGCATTTCTGTTGGTAAGGTGTACCCTAACAGATGTTGACACTGATAAAGTAGAGTGGACTCATTGGCCCATTGCACATGCAGACCACCCATCGAGTGGACCTTCTACGCATCATCCACTCTCCAATATGTTGGTCCAAGTTTTGGTGTAGTTAATGGAGTCTTGGCCTTTAATATGTTTCTCTGTGTCGATACTCTTTCAGTAGATTAACTAGATTTTTTAGGCGAGTAAACTGCACATGGTCACCGGTCAGCACATAGGTTCTCCTTTTTTATTCAAGGTGACTTCAGAGCTGTATCTTGTTTGATTCAACAAATCATGTACCTTCTACAGGCTGGACTGCCTAAGTTAGTTGTATGTGTTTGGGTTCTATACCCTTTCCTTTTCTTTTCTTTTTCTCTTCTTCATATTCAAGAAAGAAAAAAAGTTAGTTGTATGTGCAGTTCAGATACTATGGCTGTATGGACACATCCATACTGATTTACCAACAAAAAAAAATGTTGGCATATCTTCAGTGCTTTCATTGACACAGAATTTCAACTAGCAAAAGAATATTATTGTCAAATTACCAATTTACTGTGACTCTGTTAATAGCCAGTGGAAATCAACAGTAAGCTTCTGTTGATTGAATCATGACACAAGAATCACTAATCAAAATAGAAAAAATGTGCTAGAGTCTAGAGTTTGTTATTTTTATCTTTATTTCAGCAAGTTCCACTCATGTAGCTGTTTATATGTAGTTAAACTGTTAAATTAAATGATTCTTAAGAAAATCCCTCAACAGCTAAGTGTCGCGGAAATGCGTATGTTGCGTTGGATTTGCGGTCATACAAGAAGGGATCGAGTTCGGAACGATGATATACGTGAGAGATTAGGGGTAGCGCCAATTGAAGAAAAGCTTGTCCAACACCGGTTGAGATGGTTCGGACATGTGCAACGGAGACCTCCAGATGCACCGGTGCGTAGTGGAATCCTAAGTCAGGATAGTAACGTGAAGAGAGGCAGAGGAAGACCGAAGTTGACTTGGGTAGAGGCAATAAAAGGAGACTTGAAAGGATGGAATATACCTAAAGACTTAGCCTTAGATAGGAGTGCTTGGAAGACAGCTATTCACGTGCCTGAACCTTGATTGTTTCTGTTGGGTTTCAACTCTAGCCTACCCCAACTTGTTTGGGACTTAAAGGCTTTGTTGTTGGTTGTTGGTTGTTGGTTAAGAAAATCCCTATAGATAAAACAGAACCCTTTGTTTCCATCAAGAATTGTTGAAATCAAGCGTTAGAGTGCGAACTGGCGATGGTAAATCTGTTAAATTATAGGGTCAATCAATTCATCCATCAAAACATATCATGACTTGATGTTGCAGAATTTGTTTATTCTTGGTAAAATGGTGATATCTGATATCTCTCTGCCTTTTTTTGATATACTCTACTTTTCTTTTTTTCTTTAGTTTCCTTGGATTTTGTTTATTGTGAAAATGATACAGTCGATAAAGCTTTTGTTTGTTATTATTGCATTGTGATGGCACTAGATGTGGCAGAAATTATCTCAATGAACTTATCCAGTTGATGTGGACATTACTTGATCTCCATCAGAAAGCTAACTATTATTGGGATATTGACCAGTCATATCCATAGCCAGTTCAAGCATGCCATCTACACGAGCATCTGTTGCTTGGTCATTTACACTTTTGCTTTTGGTGGTTCTTTATCCTAATTTAGCTCATATTATTATTAAATATATGAATATGCTAGGAGTACAAATGAAACACTCTGCTTCATTGCTTCCTTTAAAACAGCATTAGTACCTGGTGTTACTGAGTAATGACAATTGACCAGTGTATTTTGGTAGTGTAGCTTGCAGATGTATGGTCCTGTGGAGTCACTCTTTTTGTCATGCTTGTGGGAGCCTACCCGTTTGAAGATCAGGATGATCCTAAAAATATTAGAAAGACCATTCAGGTGACAGCTAGGTGCCTATGTTACGGATGCTCTTCACATATATTGAGGAAAAAATATGTTTTACCCCCTGACATTTACACCTTTATTTTCAGCGAATAGCAGCAATTCAATATAATATCCCAGACAACATTCACATATCTGATGATTGCAGACAGCTCATTTCACGCATCTTTGTTAGCAATCCATTAAGGGTAATACAATGAACCATCTCAATTGTAGTGTCACTGTATCAGCATGGTTATTGGGTCTATAACTGGCTTACCTTTGTTGTTTGCAATTTTGAATTTCCCATAGAGAATCACCATGAGGGAAATAAAAAACCATCCATGGTTTCTAAAGAACTTGCCGAGGGAGCTCACAGAAGCGGTGCAGTTATCCTACTTCAGGAGGGACAACAGTGTCTCTGCTTTTTCAGAGCAAACAACTGAAGAAATCATGAAGATTGTCAAGGAGGCAAGAACCTTGCCAAAATCATTGAGATCAGGCTATGGCTACAGTGAAGAATGCTCAGATGAGGAGGAAAAGGAAGAGAGCGAACTCAAAGAGGAGGAAGAAGAAGATGAGTGTGATAAGAGGGTTAGGGAGGTTCGCGAAAGCGGGGAGCTGGATATGACCTCACTGCACATCTAAATGCTGCCTGTGACGTGTCTCAATGTAGATAATTGGCTTTATTGTCTGCTAAATTTGGTAGAATGTATGCAATACTGGCGTCAGATATAGTAGTCTATTTAAGCCTTCTCCACCCTGTAATATATTTGTTTTGTTGAACTGTATGTGTGGTATATGGGTTTGTTCTAAAGGAGCAAGGTTTTGTACAGGCACACCTGATTGTGTTTTTGGATAGGAAGTTCTACCATTTGTTTGCACTCTGTAGCAACATTTTGGAGTTTGTAAGCCATATGTTGGGGCATATCCAGTAAAATTGGATGAAATGCTGCAAATTCTGTCAGAATGAGTTGTGTAACTTTGCAAACATTGAATATAAAAGTTAAAAGATTTTGAAATCGAGTATGCATTTCTTCCCCTGAAAAGTTTACTTGAGTCTTACAAGGAGGGATAAACGAACATGCGTGGACTGTAAGGTGATACCTGGAGAATGTGGTGGCTGACTTTCACTTTCTGGTGCAAGCTCGTGGGAACAAACACGATAGGGTTGTGTCGGCGCAAAAACGTGTCGATACGTCTGACACATAGCAAGCTGGAAGGATCTGCTTGATGAAGCAAGGATGGAGATCCGCTTGGCTTCAACGTAAGACAGTCGACCCTGCGAATTCCCGAAGGCGTGTCAGTCAATTTGACCTGCAATGGACAAGGAGAGAAAGTTTATCAGTAATTTAAGGTGAAACATGTCGGTTTTGCCCAGACAGTTCCAAGTGTGCCGTTTCGGGAGCAGCCAGACAGGAAAATCGACTAAATAGCTGATACGCGAAGAAATCATCTGTTTATGGATTGTAAAGCTCATGGGTTGCGATTGATTTTATGATGACAAATACAATGCACACAGATATAAGTAACATCGTCAGCTAGGTGAATATTACCAGTGTAAAGTATTGAGCCGATGAGTTTAACGAGAAATGATATAACATGCGAACAAATCGACTGTCTAGTATAAACGGATCTACAGACGCTCTGAATCTAATCTATTACCATGAACAGTGAGGTTCAACCGGATCGATGACAGCTATGATGATAATAACAAACTAAAACCGAAGAATCCATAAAACCGTCTATACATTGACATGTTTTTTTGTGAGACATGCTATATGTGTGAAAACACAAGCGAATCGGTTGAAATAGCCGATTCCGGTAGAAAAGGGACTACAGCATGTGAACAATCGACTATTTAACATGGACAGACTTATAAACTCATCAGACCTAACCTACTATCTTTAACAGTGGGGTTTAATCGGATCGATAACAACCATAATAAAGATAACAGCCTGTTCGCTTGCTCGTAAACGATCGTAAATTTCCAGCCGGGAACAGTGTTTTTCTCTCACACCAAACCAGCCAGCAGTAAATAATCCATGATACGATACGGCCTCCCGAGCAGGCTGTAAACCTTTAAAGAAAACATATCTATTCACATTTAACAGGATCATGAAAACATATTGTAAGCATTAAAGTACAGGCGATCGGCTATTTAGCGATACGGACATAGCAAACAGCCAGAGTCATGTCTGGTCGAAAGCAAATCTACCAACTAGCATTCTCCGATCTAAAGTACTAACAGTGGGGATCGACTAGATCGATACATCCATAATAGCGAGCTATAGACTAGATTCAACTAGCTAGTAAACCTTCTCAAGATCAGATATGCCTTGACCACGTACTATGTACGACCAAGATCGAAGCAGAACGGCCGATGAAACATAATCCGTCATTTTAAGTAAGAACCGTCGCAATGTAACAAAAATAAATGATGAATTAAAAGGATGTGAGGCCGATCTAGGTCGATCTCGATCGTGCATGTTGATATTGTTGAAAACTAATGACAATAAGAACATCAGCAAGATCAGTAACTTAATGAATCTACCCAAAGAATGCCACCCTTAGGTAGAGCCGATAACTTGACCTTAATCTAATTCGAGCAGTAGAGGTCAAACTTAACCGATGCAGCCGTACTTGAACTAGATAAGAATCGATAACTAGCTTATACTAGAGCTTGCAAGAGTTCGGCTGGACCGATATAGCCATACAAATAGAAATATAAGCCATGACGGTACTTATAGACAAGCCGGAGGTCGGTCGGACCGATGTAGCCCTGCTTGTTGAAGAACTCGTAGAGATCTACACTACTACTACTTCTAAGGATTGGCATAAAGCCGAAAAAAGTAATTAGTATTGATTGATTGGATGTCTTTTATAATAGCCAGGGTCCAATATTTATACCCATAACCTAAGCATGAATCATACTCAAGTACGACCTGTTACAATCTTTGGTGTAAGAGAAAACTTTCCTAACTTAAGATAACTTAGACCCTACTCTTTTCCTTTTTGTAGAGTCCGACATTTTTCTCGACCATAGCTCATTGACGTTATCTGCTGATGTCATCCGAAGAGATCCGATCCTAGTGCCGTATCTGAATCAGCTGATATCGATCATTATGCAATTGATTCCTTGATGACTCAATCTTGGAAGTTTCAAGGTCCCGTGTTCTTCTTCCTAATTTTTGGTGTAAATAGGTTGCTAGAACGAAGTGGTGGAAATTAGAAGGGGATGCATCAAAGGTCTTTAAGGAAAATGTCATTGAAGAGGGCCCTTAGAATGGTGAAAGCGATGCAAACAACATATAGGAGAAGATGGCAACATGCATTCGGAAGGTTGCTTCAGAGAAGCTTGGAGTGACCAAAGGGAGTGGATATGACTCGAAAGTCACTTGGTGGTGGAATAAAGATGTGCAAAAGGCTATTAACAAAAAGGAGTACTATAAGCGCTTGTATCATGATAGGTGTGCAAACAACATAGAGAAGTACAAGGTGGCAAAGAAGATTGCAAAACGAGCGATGAGTGAGGCAAAGGGGTGGGCCTATGAGGACCTTTATCGATGTTTGAGTATGAAGGAAGGAGATAATGATATTTATAGGATGGCTAGGGCTCGCGATAGGAAGACAAGGGACTTCAATCAAGTCAAGTGCATAAAGCATGAGAGGGAGCAGCTCTTGGTGAAGGAGGATGAGATTAGACATAGATGGCAAGAGTATTTTGATAAATTATTCAATGGTGAGAATGAGAACACCACCGTTCAGCTAGATGACTCATTTGATGACACTAACAGGCACTTTGTGTGGAGGATTCAAGAATCAGAGGCTAGAGAAGCCTTAAAAAGGATGAAAGGGGACAAAGCAATGGGCCCGAATGGCATCCCAATTAAGGTGTGGAGATGTCTCGGGGATATAGCTATAGTATGGCTAACCAAAATGTTTAACAATATCTTTTGATCAAACAAGATGCCTAAGGAGTGAAGAAGAAGCATATTGGTACCAATCTAGAAGAACAAGGGAGATATTCAAAGTTGTACTAATTATCCGGGAATTAAGTTGATGAGCCACACAATGAAGTTATGGGAGAGAGTCATCGAGCAGCGCCTGTGAGGAACGACGCAGATATCAACAAACCAATTTGGTTTCATGCCCGGAAGGTCAACCGCAGAAGCAATCTTCTTAATAAGACAGGTTATGGAGCAGTTTAGAGAGTAGAAGAAAGACCCCCACTTAGTTTTCATTGACTTGGAGAAGGCTTATGACAAGATACCAAAAAATATTATGTGGTGGTCTTTAGACAAACATAAAGTCCCATCAAAGTACGTGACCCTCATCAAGGACATGTACAACAATATTGTGACTAGTGTTCGAACAAACGATGGTAACACAGATTGCTTCCCGATTAAGATTGAACTTCATCAAGAGTTAGCCTTAAGCCCGTATCTTTTTGCCTTGGTAATAGATGAGGTTAACAGGAACATACAAGGGGATATCCCTTGGTGTATGTTGTTTGCTGATGATGTAGTGTTAGTGGACGAAAGCTAGACAGGAGTAAATAAGAAACTAGAGTTATGGCAGTAGACTCTTGAGTCTAAAGGTTTTATATTGAGCAGAACTAAAACCGAATACATGGGATGCGACTTTGGCGGAGTTGTACAGGAGAAGGGAGATATGAGTTTGAAAGGTCAAATAGTGCCTAAGAAGGATACCTTTTGGTATCTGGAATCGATGCTACAGAGGGATGGAGATATTGAAGTGGATGTTCGCCATAGAATCAAAACAGGGTGGATTAAGTGGCGACAAGCTTCTGGCATTCTCTGTGACAAGAGGGTACCACTAAAACTAAAAGGCAAGTTCTATAGAACGGCGATTAGACCAGCTATGTTGTATGGAGCAGAATGTTGGCTTACAAAAATTCAACATGTTCAACAACCGAGTGTTGCAGAAATACTTATGTTGCGATGGATTTGCGGTCACCTAAGAATAGACCAAGTTCGGAACGATGATATATGTGATCACCTAGAGATAGCACCAATTGAAGAAAAGCTTGTTCAACATCGGTTGAGGTGGTTTGACCATGTCCAAAGAAGACCTCCAGAGGCACCAGTGCATTGTAGAGTCCTAAGCTAAACTAATAATATAAGGAGAGGTAGAGGAAAACCAAAATTGACATGGGGGAGACAATAAAAAGATATTTAAAAGCTTAGGATATATCTAGAGATCTATATTTGAATAGAAGTACTTAGAAAACAGCTATTGAAGTGCCTGAACCGTGACTTAGGGTTTTTGGTGGGTTTCAACTCTAGCCTCTCCTGACTTGCTTGGGACTGAAAGGCTATGTTGTTGTTGTTGTTGTAAAAGTTTACTTGAGTACTTGACTATCTGTTTAATATCACTTTGGGCACTAGTATGCTGCTCAAGTTAGTAGTACTCAATAGGCTTGTGAGTGGTCACCCTTGGTTCTCTTCCAATCGACTATGAACATTTGATTTCTAGTGGGAAATCAAATTCTATGTTGTAAGTGTTGTCCATACATACAATTTGGTTCCTCCATTGCAGACTGTACTTGTCCAGCATTGGCATGTTTGTTTTCCTTGACAAATATCTATTCGATCTCAGACTCTCAGCCCATCCTCTCAGAGCGCTAAAAGTAGCCTGAAAAATACGTATCTAGGAAGTTTTGGCTGCTAATTTGCTATGAGTTTTTTTAAAAAAATCCCCCATAACATTTTCCTAGCTCTGTCCTGGGTTGGCATGTTTGAACTAGAATCATTGTTGCGAACGTGCAGTGACTGGCTTGTAGTGGGCATCCTGCCGACCTAGGTTTGGACATGCGTATCGCATACCTCCTCGAGAATTACGGCACTGTCTCCGCGCCCACCAAAGCGAGATTTCATGTTGTTATAAAAAAGCGAGATTTCACTCCTGTGGTGCCTATACAGAATGCACGTCCCATTTATGCTCGCCTGGGAGCTATGGAAGGAGAGGAACGCAAGGCACAGTTCCATAAGTCCTAGCCGTCATCAAGCACGTCTCGGATCTATGGATCGACGCCGACGCGCGCAAACTTGGGTGTCTAGTGCGTCAGTAATAACCCTAAGATTTTTGGCTAGGGAGGTGAATGTTGATTGCAAAACCTTGTACAAATACGATATGCCAAATTCAAAAACAGTACAAAAATGGTTTAAGTGTTTTTCGACCATTTTCTACTTTTCTTCTTTTTATTCGGAATTTCCCCTTTTAGAAATACGAAATATCCTATTTTTGGCCCAATATAAATCTCAATTTAGACATAGTCTAGCCCAATCGAGACAGACAACCCAAGAAGCTATGCAGTGGCTACGAGTGCACCTAGATCTAATTATATAAATCATTGGCTTCATCACTCCTATCTATTAGCGAGGTGGGACTAAAATTGAGAAGTGCACCTGACGCTTGGAGCTTGCTGGCTCCCTTGCTACTGCCACTCCTGGTTGGGCTGTCGTGGGCCATTATGGGCCTGTTTGGGAGGGTGGCTGAGGCCAGCTTGGCCCGCCCGCCTGGCCCAGGCTAGTTCAGGCCTGCTTCAAGTGGTGCAACAGCTCTTGTTTGACATTCAGTGTGAAACAGGTTAGGCCCACTTGAGATTGTGTTTGTTTGCACATATGCAGCTGAGCTGAGGAACCAACTAACTCCAACTACCAAACTGATATTATGTTTGGTTGTTGGCTGCCTCGGCCAGGCCCATAGTTAGGATGCATAAATGCAGTTATAGCAATGGAATGAGCAAGAGTTGGAGATCCATTACAATAGTTTTGAATAAGTAAACAATACAATTAGTGCTGCTAAAAGCACTAGGCCTCAGACAAATTAACAGCTGATCAATCCATAACATTGTTGGCTATACAGTACAATTAAAGAAGTAAGCAAGGAAGAACATGTCCATTTGCAGCATAGTCAGCCACCAAAGACAAGTCTGTGAAGCCCAGCATAGGTAAAAGATCACAGAAATGGATTACACAAACAAAAAGCACATATATCCAGCTAATGCACCCATCCATTTTGTCATCATCGGCCTAATTTTCACAGTTACAAAAGTACTAATAAAGCAAGGCAAAATAACAACATCAACAACCTAACAATACATAGGAGATAGGTAACAGAAATTAGTAAGACACAACAGCAGCTCATCTAGTTGTAGTCATCATAGCCTAAGTGAGGCAGTCGTAGCAGCCAGTATTGCTCCCCTTTATCCATAGTCCAAACAACAAGATAACAAGTGAGGTGATTAACATCTTCTTCCACCAGCCAACCTTACCATTACCATCAAAAGGAGCAATGATTGGAGCAAAAGCATCATCAGGAACCAGATCATAGGGGAGGGGAGCTACTGCTCTATGAGATGGATTGACATCTCTTATTTTTGCCTGAAAATCTCTAATAGCCTACTCATAGTTGCTATACTTCTTGTATATAGCATTTCTGACCCCAAGAACTTGCTTACTACACTCATGCCAAGTCAGGTAAATCCCTGGAGTCTTCCCATAGAAAACCACATAGCAAGTTGGCATTTCTATGAAATGAAACAGTGGTTTAGCCTCAGTCAAATGTAATGCATGAAACTAGCCATAAGTATGGAACTTGAAGATCTATGGCTTGCGATGAAATAAATCATTGATCTTAAATCTCTCACTGATGACCAGCATCATCAAGTTCAAATCAATAGTTATGACATCATAGGCATTGTAAGAAAAGAATGGCCTCAGCTTTAGAATCTAGTAGTGTTCATCAAGTTGAAATTATTGGTGGCTGCCATACAAATAAAAAACTAGTAGAACAGCAAGTTACAGACTGCAGGCGATAGAACAACCAAACAAGTGCATATCCAAGGTCATGGCTGCCATGGAACCCTATTGTGCACATCCACTCACTGCCATCAGCACAAGAACGAAGAGGTTGTTGCTAAGGGAATGCATGTGCACACATAGGGTTTGATGACAGTCATGAAAAACATCAAGAACTAGGTAAACAAGGCAGCCACCTCATGTATATGTTGTTTGCATCATAGGCCTTATAGATTTCCCACAGTTACCACCAATCAAAAGGAACAAAACCAATAGTTCATAAGTAAGAGAATAAGGAACAATAGATCTCAAATAAAGTAGCAAACAGAGGCTACAAATATTGCCTTACAACATGATTATTCTACCCAACAATTCTGGGCTCAAATGCCTACTATGGTGCCCTATAGCACATATAGTTAGCCACCCTCCCAAAAAGGAACCCAAAAGGATAGGTGTGGGTCAGTAAGTAACCTAGACAAAATACCTACAGCTCAACTATAGTCAAAAGAAGAGAGAGTGGGTGAGGGAGGTGGAGAAACTATACATCTCAACAGTCAACCCCCTCAATGCATATGGTTGCCAACATGTGCAAGAACTACATGTAGTAGTTCTTGGCTAGGTAGTTCCTAAGCCAAATGTTCCTATGGCTGTCACTCATGCCAACAAAGCTCCTGCCTTGGGCCTTGTTGTCCAACATGTAGGTGTAGGCCACTATCAGTGCCTCCTCAGTAAAACTAGGCATCTCCATCACAGCAAGGTAGAGGTCAACATCAACATGGGCTGGTCTAGTCTCACTAAGAGCATTGGCAACATTGTTCACAACATCAGGCATATTGATCAACATAAGCTTCTCATCCTCACTGAAGATGCCTCTCTTCCTCTTTCCACCCATAGCTGAGGAGAGGAGCTCAGTTGCCTTGCTGCTACATCCTACATCAGTGTGGGCCTTCTCAGCAGACAAATGGGTAGAGGAAGGACCCTCTACCTTAGCAGCAACATTGTCGGCCTAGTTGGGCCCTAGGGCTTCACTAGAAGCAAGTGCAAACCTACCAGTGGCCATAGCATGGTCAAAGATGGACTCCATCTTAATGTAGAATCTTATAGGGCAGTTTAGAAACCTGCATCTTTAGGTTGGTCCTGCATTAAGGGAGGAGGGAGGGGGTACAGTTTTAGACAAGTAATTGAAAGACAAGTACAAGGAGACATAGGAAAGAAATCAAAGTTCTACCTTGCAGTGGCCAAGGTAGTGCTCCTGCTCAAGCATGATAGCATTGGTGTCACTATCCCACAGTGCCCCACTTAGGTTCTTGAGCTTATAGACCCTAGACCACTTCTGCCTCCACTTCCTGAGCTTATAGACCCTAGACCGCTTCTGCCTCCACTTCCTTAGGTGGTTGTACACCTGAGTAGGGCTCACTGCCTCCCCACTGTACTCCTTAAGGGCTTTGGCAACATGGTTAACATCCTTATCCTTGAAGACTTTATCAGGCCTACTACCATCACTAACAAGATGAGCCATCCTCCTAAGGACAAAACCAGAGGTGTTGTTGTTCCACCTCATGGCCCTAGGACCCCCTGCAGCAGCACCAGCACCAGCTGCTGCAATAGCAACACCAGCACCAGCAACACCAATACTAGCTGCAGCTGCTGCACCAGCACCAGCTGCAACAGCAGCAGTAACAACACACCCCAGCAGCCCATTTACTATGTTAGAAGCAGCCACAAACCCACCCTGGTGAAAGCTTTAGTTTGGTTTTAGTAAATTGATGAAACCCTAAGTGCTAACCTAGTTTATCAAGTGATCATGAAATAGGTAGCACATTCCAAGTGGTGAAGCAAATGAAGATCATGACATGATGATGGTGATGCCATGGTGATGATCAAGTGCTTGGACTTGAAAAGAAGAAAGAGAAAAACAAAAGGCTCAAGGCAAAGGTATAAATAGTAGGAGTTATTTTATTTTGGTGATCAAGACACTTAGAGAGTGTGATCACATTTAGGTTCAATAGCCATACTATTAAGAGGAGTGAAACTCATATCGGAATGCGGTTATCAAAGTGCCACTAGATGCTCTAACTCATTGCATATGTATTTAGGATCTAGTGGAGTGCTAACACCCTTGAAAATGTTTGTGCAAATATGCTAACACATGTGCACAAGGTGATACACTTGGTGGTTGGTACATTTGAGCAAGAGTTAGGAACTTCACCAGCGCCCTAGACAGAAAATACGGAGGTCACTGTAAGTGACCGGACGCTGATCTTGATTAGACCGGCGCGTTTGATCAGTGGCAGCAGAGGGCGTGCAGCGTTAGTCTCTGATCGGACGCTGGGTCACTCAGTGACCGGACGCTGATAGGGTGCATCTGGTCCTGCTGACATGATAGTGGACAGAGGAATCGCCGAGTGATCGGATACTGGGTGTGTCTGGTCGAGCATGACCAGACACGTTTAGTCGTGAAAAGTCGTCTCTAGATGTTTACTGAAAACGACCGGATGTTGGGGTTCAGTGTCCGGTCATTTTGAGCTGCTGTGTCCGGTTGTCACTTGACCATTGAGATCGGGCGATCAACATTTAAAGAGAAGGGACACGTGGCACGCATCGTGTGACCGGACGCTGAGGTACAGCATCCGGTCAATATGACCGAAGCGTCCGGTCACCCCGTGTTGTGCCTAGTAAAGAGGTACAATGGCTCTATTTCATGGGGGCTTCTATTTAAGCCACATGGCTGGCTCAAGCTCATGCTCTTGGCCATTTGTATTAACATAGCAACCTTGTGAGCTTAGCGAAAGCCCTCCCACTCATCTTTATCATTGATTCATCATCTTTATGAGATTGGGAGAGAATCCAAGTGCATTGCTCGAGTGTTTGCATCTAGAGGCACTTGGTGTTCATGTTTCGCTGCGAGATTCACTTGTTACTCTTTGTGATTGCCACCACCTAGATGGCTTGGAGCAGCAAGGATCATCGAGCGGAGGGTGGTGATTGTCTCCGGCTTCGATCATGGTGATTGTGAGGGGTTCTTGACCTTTCCCTAGAGGAGAGGCAAAAGGTACTCTAGTGAATTGCTCGTGGCTTGTATGATCCTCATATTGTGTTGGTTGTGCGGCACCCTATTGAGGGTTTGGCGTGTGATGCCAATTAGCGCGTGAACCTCCAAGTGAGTGAATCGCCACAACGAGGAGTAGCTTGTCGGCAAACAAGTGAACCTCGGTAAAAAATCATTGTCTTCATCATTTGATTCCAAGGTGATTGGTCTTCATTGGTATTCATTCTTGTGATTGTTTGGCTCCTTCCTCGACACAGCGGTATAAACATCTTGCTCACTCTCTTTACATTACCGTAAACTAGTTGTCAAGCTCTTTAATATAGCTAGTTGTGAGAGCTTGTTAGTTTGGTTAGTGTGGCTCTTTAGTTAGCTTTTGAGAGCATACTAACTTAGTGTAGTATCATAGCTATTGTGTGGATAGAAACTATATAAACTAGAATTGTGGTAGGTGGCTTACTGTTTTAGTAGGCTAGCGTAACACTTGCTTCGCCTTATAATTGTCTAACCGATTTGTTAAGTGTTGTTATAGATTTTTTTAATAGGCTATTCTCCCCCCTCTAGCTATTAGGACCTTTCACCTAGGCACCAAGCAGATCAACTGGGAGTGGAGCCATCCTATTTGGTATTGCAATTTCAAAGTAAGTAGGAGAATAACATCATAATCATGAATACACATAAGCTTTGGCCATGGGACATAGCCATGCAACAGGAGCATCATAATTGATCTATGCTGCTACCACTGTATGTAGGGATGAAAACGGACCGGATATGGACAGATATCACTGATATTATATTTGTTTTCATATTTCTGTCCGGATTCGGATTCAAATACGGATAGTGTCAACTATGTCGGATAGGATACGATTGGATATTGACATCATAAATATGCAATTTGAGTATTCGGATACGGATACGGTATTAGATGTTGGATATCTGGACTCAGATACGGATAGATCTCAACCCCTCTAAACGGATTCGGTTTCAAATACGGTCGGAAAATATTCGTACCGTTTTTATCCCTAACTGTATGGCTGAGTTTCATGGCCAAAGACCATGAACTAGTGACAGATGATGAAAAACAACATGAACCAAACAATAAACACTTGAAAAGAAAATAAATTTAGTCTCAGGCTTGTCCAATAGATTATTACAATAGCATCACACAAACATGAGTTCCAAAGAAGGGTAAACAAACTGAATTGAATAACAAAGTTACTGCATGATTAGATCCTAGAGGTACCCCTCCCTTCCCACATAGCATTACCGATGGCATTCCTCCTAAGTGCCATGGCATTGGAGTCTTGGGACTGGCTCTCATTATTAGGCAGGTTGTCAAGTGGGTCAGGTTGACTGCTAGTGAAACCCTCCTCAGGTGTCACTACTTGGTCAATACCAAAACCTAGGATCCAATTGTGCAGAATAGAGCAGGCCAATACAAGCTTGACTTGAGTCTTATATGGGTGAAAGGGCTTGTTGTATAGGATACGAAACCTGTTCTTCAGTGCACCAAAGCCCTCTCCATAGTGACCCTTAGTGATGAGTGCCTTAGGTTGAAAAGCTCCCTTGCATTGGTTGGGTGGTTTCTGCTCCCAAACTCAGTCAAGGTACCTAACCCCCCTATAGGGGGGTAGGAAGCTACTACGACATGCATAGCCAGCATCTACCAGATAGAATTTACCTACAATTGGACAACTACTGTGAGTGTGTGTGCTAATCTTAAGGACATAAGTGCAATGACTAGGTAATGCAGTTACCTTCAGGTACAGTGAACCCATCATTCCTCTCTATGGCATCGGCCAGGATAAGTGCATCATGGACAGAGCCCTCCCAGCTAGTAAGGACATATGTGAACTTGATATCAAAGTCCACAGCAACCATGACATTTTCTGTGAGGTTGTGTTTCCTACCCCTAAAAGCAGCCTGCATGTGTCTAGGCACCCTTGCCAACACATGGGTGCCATCAATGGCACCAATACAGTCCTAAAAACTATGGAAGTGAGATAACAATACATGTGAATATGCACATGTATCTAATGAAGGAACATGTGCTTCACAATTACCTTCAAGAATGGATTCCACCTATGGCTTCCAAGTACCTTGGGATGAATGGCAGTGCTAGGAGGCTTGATCATCTCATTCCTAAGCTCACCAACTACAAAATCTAGTGGAAGTGTCTGTGCACTGTCTCAATGGACCATCCTAAATAACTGGTGGACAACTCTAAATCTTTGGTTGTGACCAACCACATAAAGGAACATTACAACATGCTCCTCTACTGTCACCCTCTCTCTATTAGACACTAGGCTCCTAGCTCTAAACAAATTGCATAATGCAAAAAGGTGCTCTAGTCATCCTAAGCATGGATAGGCACTCTCCATCATTGGAGTTATAGATCAGGTTAAGGGTTTCTTGCCTGTGCTGGTCAGCTTCATCCCTAAGTGCATACAGTAGAGGGTCAGGTTCACTATTAGATCCATGCCTTTTTTCCTTTTAAGCCTGCTGGTAACAAAGTATACCATGACTACAACCAGGGCAGCTGCTTGCCTACACATCATCTCACGACTCATAGAGGGATCCATCTACATGCATATAACAATGTAACACAAACTCATATCATCATACCCTGCCTGGCCTCAACATGATTGTACAATGATTCAGTAAGCAAATAAAGCACAACTACATTTAGGTACATGCCTCCAGGTGCTCATGACAACATCATCGACCATATCGTAAAAAATACAGAAGCAAACCATATGAACAGCAAGAAACGCATCACGTATACAGAGCTTAGCAAGGAACAAACACATCGTAGTAGCAATCAAGAAAGACTATAAGAACGACCATCACTAACTATGATAGCAAACCCTAATCCATCAAGGAACAGCAAGTAGTACTCAAATAAGATGAACCAATCATAAACAACAACTAGGATATAAAACCCTAACATCATCGCCATGAAGAAGGAGGGAGGATTGGGGGTTGATTTCACCTCGGGGTCGGCGTCGGCGTCGGCGCAAAGGAGCGGCGCAGCGGGAGAAAGAACAAGACCCGGCGAGGTAGGTGAAGCAGATCCGGCCAGAGAGGAAGCAGATCGGGTCGGAAGAACACCTTCACCACCACCGCACCAACAGAAGAAGAGGGAAGAAGACGGCCGCCTCCACGGAGTCCCCGCGGTCGACGGAGTGGCGCCGCGTCGTAGCAGATCCAAGGTGGGGGAACAGAGACGAAGCCCGCCAGGGGAGGCCGCCGCCGCGACGCACACCAGCTCACCACCACCGCCGGTCTCTCACGTGGCTAGAGGAAGGCGAAGAGCACGGAGAGGAAGGAAGGAGAAGCCGCATCAAGTGCCCCTTATAAAGGCGGAGGATTTCATCGGTGGAGAGAGTGCGCGCGGAGCTTTCCCTTTTCCCGCGAAAGCCACCCGCTGCCGCCGAAATTGCCCCCAAATCGCCCGCCCTCGCGCCGCACAGAGCCGCGTCCAGGAGAAACGAACCCCCGAAGCCAGGCGCTCGGGGCCGTTTTGTTCCCGCCGGCCAGGCTCCAGGGCAAGCCAAGCCTCCCAAACACGGGAGTTGCAGCCCACGAGCATAGCCGGGCTCCTGGGCCACGGTCCCAAACGCACCCTATAGCAAGGTAAACTAAGTTGTATGGCTTGACACTGCAAGATTTTTGCATTCTAGATAGTGAATATAAAATTTAGATTTTCGATTAAAAAAAATGAGGGCAGTTTGGATCTTATCCTCGTAGTGACTATTATCTCCGTGCAGTGAATATGTCTTAATAGTATTTAGGGTAGACAGTTGGATTCAATTAGAATCCAATTGTTTAGAGGCCATTCCTATTTTTCTCCCTTATTTTATTTTTGAGATCCAAACGGGGGTATTGAAGAAACATGCGTGCTGCTTCATCAGCAAGTGAGAGAGAAGAGAAAACAACAACAGTCACCCTAGATGCTTCCAACTTTTCACACCCGTGCCCCCGGCAACCGCACCAACGAGGCAACGACACAGAGAAAATGATCCTTTTCCTGAAATAAGCCAAACTACCTGGCTTGATCTACAAAACGTGCCGGCAAACAAACAACAGAAAAAAAAAAACTTCGCCGAGAAGGAAGAATCAGCCGGGCGGTTGGACGCGGAGATGCCGAGACGATGGAGTCACCACGAACCTATCGACTTGTCTCCAGATCCAGATTAGCCACGACGGCACCGCCAGCCCGGACGGACGGCTATAAAGAGGAGCCCTGCCTCGTAGTCGACGGCGATGAAGAAGACCAGTTCCCAGCTCCGGCAGCTTAGCAACCCTCTCCTGTTCCTCCTGTTCCTCACAGCAGCAGCAGCAGCAGCCATGGCGGCCGAGCCGGAGAAGGAGGCGGCCCCCGCGGCGCAGGAGACGGCCGTGCACATCGTGTACGTCGACCGCCCCGAGGACGCCGACCCCGAGGAGTTCCACCTCCGCACCCTCACCCCTGTCCTCGGCAGGTAATCCGTCCGATCGGTCTAACGGGACCCGATCGGGCCCGCGCTTGTTGGTAGGATGAAATTTGGGTCGATCGTTCCTAATTTGTGCCGGGGATGCTATTTTTTTTTTTTAATTTGGAACGTGGTGGGTTTTCTGATGCGGTGATTTTTTCCCCCTTCGGTTTCGCAGCGAGCAGAAGGCCAGGGACGCAGTGCTCTACCACTACAAGACCGCCGCCAGCGGCTTCTCCGCGAAGCTCACCCCGCAGCAGGTCGAGGATCTCAAGGGTGAGTCTTCCCTTTAAATATCTTCCTGTGATTAAGCTGTACTGCTTGCTTCGGGATGCCCTTGCTTCATCATGCCGCGGTTGTACTGGGGGAAATTTTGCATAGGGTGATTCTTGTTTGTAGTTGCTCCAAATGATCAAATTAGTGGATGTCCATGGTGTATGAAATCCTTGCTCAATTCGCAGTATTAAATCTCCAAGCTGTAGATTGTTGGATGCTTGGACTTGATTTTTTGTAGGATAATAATTAATCGAAGTGATTCCCTCTCCACATTATTGTGCACACAGAATACTTAGGGAATTGGGGATCTAATTGGGGAATTGTGATTGTAGCTTACTGATGCGCTGTGGGCACCTAAGTACTCCAATGCTCCCACTATAATCTTGGAGCATGCTCTTATTATGGCCCTGTTTGGATCCATTAGCTGCTAATAATTAGCTTGATAATAGTTCATAGCTAATATTAGCTAGTTTGGTCCAACTAGTGAAATGGTTGTTAGTTGGTATTCAACTAACAATTAGCTAGACCTATTTGGATCCAAGCTGCTAATTATCAGCAGTTTATATTAGCTCTACGGATCCAAACAGGGCCACATCTGCCTTTCCAATGAACAGAAAGAAGTTTTTCGTCGAGTTTACAACTAAAGCTTTATCCAGATTTGGCAGACATTTGAGTGGTAACAAGTTACAACTTCATCCCATAGTGACGCACAGCTACCGAATAGTTGTGAACTGTGATATTCGTATTCTTGACTGTTGATGACAGAAGTCCTAGAGAATACATTAGGGAATTCAACATTTTCCTTGTGGACTGGGACCTTTATTTGTTCACTCGTTGGAGTAATTATGTATGCTATGTTTTGTTTTTTACGATATGTTTTATTAGGTTTTTTTTGTTTTTTTGGTTTTTTTTGTTTGGGACTTAAAGGCTTTGTTGATGTTGTTTTTTTTTTTTTTTTGTGAATAGACATGTTTTACTAGTTTACAACTCTATTTTTAACTGAGATGTTGAGCATGATATGGTAAAAAATCATTCAATACCTGTTGTAGAAACTCTACAGCACATTCTATATCATCAGTCATCGTGCACTAGCACTCGTTATCCAACAAAGAGACATTCTGTATCTTGGTTTAAGTTCCTCAAGTTATTCCTGTATCTAGGCTGCTTCTCAACCTGGCTATTGCTTGTCGGTTTGTTTTGCAGAGCAACCAGGTGTTCTCCAGGTTGTGCCGAGCCAGACTTACCAGCTACATGGTCCTGGTGGGTCTGGCACCCGCCAGGGCACGACACGCACCTTGGGCCTTATGTGAAGAAGGCGTACGAGAATCAAGAAGACTGTGTTTTAGTATGGCTGTATGGCACAGGTCTGAGACGAATGTGTAGTACTTATAAGAATAAGGACGTATCGTCTACTGTAAACTGCTTTACGCATGTTCAGTTCAGTCCTGCTCTAAAGCATGTAATGCACTGATGCGTATGTTTTCAATATAATGATAAATGATGACAAGTATGCTATCTTAGTTGGTGCTTTCGGTCCGTGTTTGAATCTTGAAGCTTCAGTTCAGTACTCTGCGTTCTCTTGAGTTGGTTTTCTAGATCCTGTTATGAACCAAGTGAGTGGGGGAGGTCGTCAACGGTGCCACCCGCCAATCGGGTCCACACGGCAGTGACTATAACTACGTACCTTCTAGAAAGGAGCAGGGGTCTGCGCGTCAGTGTCCATCGCCTGAAAATTGTGTTACTCCCTTCGTCCAGAAAAAAAAAATTCTAGTTTTGAACCTATACAGGTTCTTTGAGCATGGACTCTTGGTTCAAAACTAGAATTGCTTTTTTTCCCCCTTGAGGGAGGGAGTACACGATGTCTCGTCACTCGTGTCTCGCATGTACTATCGTGTTCAGGCTTCAGCGACGAAACGGCTCACGTGTCTGCCCATCGCTTCCCAACCGTAGCACAGCGGCGAGATCGACCTCCTCAATCGGTGACAACCTTTCCGTGTCGATCCCCCAACCCAAACTGATGGAGGCTGTGGTCTCCTCCAGCGCCGGCGAGTCGGCGGGCAGCTGCTTCTCCGCACGGCGGCGCTGGTGCCGTGGACGCGCTACGCCCTCGCCGACGCGCTCCTGTACAGGTTCCTGGAGCTCCACTTCCTGGGCGACCTCCTCCGCGGCGGCCGCGTCTCGCTTACCTTCCACCTCGAGTCTCAAGTGTACCACCGGGTCGCCTCCAGGTGCCGCTCGCTGCACGGCAGGTGGGTGGGCATGTGTGGGATGATAATATGCTATCATGACTCATGAGACATCTGCTCTGCCTCCCTCTTCCGGAGAAAATTTGCCTTATGATTCCCCCGCCGCCCCCCTCCCCCCCCCCCCCCCCCCCCCCCAATGTTGCGTTGCGTAGGGGACGCCGTGGTTAGCGAGTCCTCATTTGCAGACGTTGTTCCTAAAGATGGCAACGGGGAATTCCCCGTCGGAGGTTGCCTCCCCATCCCCGTCCCCGCGGGGAGAAAAAATCCCCGTCCCCGTCCCCGTCCCCGCCAAAGCTCACGGGGACGATTTCTCCCCCATTCCCGCCCCCGCGAGGGGAAAAATCCCCGTCGGGGATCCCCGTCCCCGTATTTGTTCATCACCATTCAGGTTAATTCATCATCATTCACATGAGTTCATCGACACAATATTAGAGTACACCACGAATCACAATCCAAAAATAGCTAAATAGCAAGAAGCAGGATATTAATCATCACAAAGGTGTAGAACTAGGGTTATTGCTGTTATATATACTCAGAAGACATTGGGCCTTCGTGGGCTGGTTGGGCCATCAGGAAAGAGAGCAAAGCCTGTATATAAACGGGGCGGGGATGCGGGTATCGGGGACGGGGAATGCTCCCCCAGACCCGTCCCCGCCAAACCCGACGGGGGACGTTTTCTCCCCGTTTAGATCCCCGTGGGGGCATATTTGACTCCATCCCCGTCCCCTAATAGGGGAATTCCCCGCGGGGAATCGGGGATCGGGTCCCCGTTGCCATCTTTAGTTGTTCCTGAGCATATCTGGCAGGCCGCCTTCACTCACCTATCGGAGTTTGGAGCAAAATAGTAAATCATTGTCATTACTGATATTACTAAGCATTTACGTGTTGCGTTCTTCATGGTGTCGTTGCTCACTTGCTTGGTAGTTTCCCTGCAGTAAAGTTACTACATGGTGGTTGTACTTGTACATTGTTATGTTTCTGTTGTTGCTTTACTAAAACTTAGCTGATGCAACTATGTGAATGGACACATGATAATTCAATTTTGGCTACGCAATTCTGTGTTTTATTATATGGCTGTTGCACAAAGTCCAAAAAAAAGTTAGGTACTCCATCTAGTCCAAATTATGATTCACATTGGCTTTATCCTAAGTTAAACTTCTTTAATTTCGACCAAATTTTTAGAAAAAAATATAATAACATCTTCAAGTTCAAATAAATGTCATATCAAGACATATTACATTATGTATTTAATGAAACTAATTTCATGGTGTATGTTAAGTTAGTTTGACTTAAGACAAAGTTAAAGAACTATAATTTGGAACGGAGGGAATATTTCAGTGTGAACATATGATGTATGTAGGGAGGCAAAAGTTGTTTTTCATATGTCCAGAAAATGTTTGACTCTCATTGTTTCATTTCAGTAGTCTGCAATTTGTGGCCATACATATCAGCTTGATACATGGAGGAGAGACCCGCGTATTTTTAAATTGGGACCTTACAGTACAAGATAAAAACTGCAATGATATAGAGTTTTATGACTGGTTACCTTTCACAGTGATTCGACTATTTATATTGCAGGCAGCTGTACACTGTTCGTGATGGTGGGACCATTGCCTTAGATTGGTTACTAGCCTCTGATCTTGAAGGTTCTGCAAGTTTAGATAGTTTAAGATTGATTAGCAAGCAAATGGATGATTAACCTTTTCCTTTTGGTGCTATGTTGCAGCTGGAGATGTTGGCACTTGTGATGGAACCATTTCTAAGGATGATTCAACACCCCTTCTTGTTGTGATACCTGGATTAACTAGTGATCTAGTGCTGCTGTAAGTCGATCAGTTTAAACAAGAATTGGAAGTTAACTGTATAATCCCTGTTTCATTTTAGCTACCTTTATGATTTATTCTAAACAAGATGTGGGGGGTTTGTTGCAGTATGTGAAGCACTTGGTCTTTTTTATGGCAATCAAAGGATGGAATGTTGTTGTAAGCAACCACAGGGGTCTGGGTGGCATCTCCATAACAGTAAGTTCTACCATAGATCAAAACTTATGATAAGACACGATTTTCTATTCAAAACCAAGAATTTTTTGTAAGTTAGTTAACCTTAAAAACACATTCTAACACCAGAAGAATCGTCACCAACATTAGTTGCTGATACAAGGCTTAGCTGCCTATTGTTACTTTTTTTTCTGTTGGCAGTCTGATTGCTTTTACAATGCCGGGTGGACGGAAGATATGCGTGAAGTTGTTAATTTCCTTCATCAAGAGTATCCGAAGGCTCCACTATTCACTGTTGGGACAAGCATAGGTGCCAATATTGTGGTGGGTTTCACCACCCTGTGAAAAAAATTCTGCAGCTGTTACTTAATAGTTTAAAGTTACTTCTGAAATTTTCATATAATATCGCCCATTTAGGTCAAGTACCTTGGAGAAGAAGGTGAAAATACACCTGTAGCTGGTGCTGCATGTATTTGTTCTCCCTGGGATCTGCTGGTTAGTGACTATAGTTAATTAATTTAGCAGAGGCTTCGCAGCTTTTTCTGATTTTAAATTGTGCTTTTATGCAGAAATACTTTGATTTGCATATCAATTGTACCACACCTGTGGTTTCAAATACTGTTACTTCAGTTTCTGTGCCTACTCATCTTTCCTCAGTGTCTTAGTTAACGAATTACAAATGATGCTCTTCTATCACTTCCATTTCGCAACGCAACACTTTGATTATTACTGATTATACATAGTATATTGTTATATCACTGCAATTATGCAGGTGACCAACAGATTTATTTCACGCAAGCTCGTGCAGCGATGTTATGATAGAGCTCTTGCGATTGGTCTCAAAGGATATGCAAAACTGTATGTACTTGTTAAGCCCTTTCCCATGCAATCTTGTGAACCTTACCTTTATGTTTTTCTGCTAACTAATGTTTACTAATTACTGAAAAAGTTCTTGCCACATTGATTAACTGCGATGATGCTTCTCCTTCCTAGATCGCCACCATTTTGAACTTAGCAGATCTTTCTTTGTCTAGTAATGCAACTGAACAATATAATATATTCTACTTTTGTTCCATACTCTTTTTCAACTGTGTTACTTTTACAGACATCAACCAGTCTTGGCATGACTTGCAAACTGGGAAGCTATTACATCGGTAAGATAGCATTGTTGGTCTGTTTTTTCATAGTCATGCAGTTGCAGTCCTTATCATGTTTATGTGTTATTGAGTTTGCATTAAAAAACAACAGATGTAGTCCATTTAATAAGCAGTTTGACTACATTTCAATAAATTAGCTGGTTATACGACATGTTGTGTTGTGTTTACCCCCTTTTTTTTTCTTTCATCAGTCACACTCTATCCGGGAATTTGACCACCATGCCACTTGTGTTTTTGCGAAATATGAGGTATTCTTTCTAATGCTAAATCTGCACCATATTCTTTTGCACAATCAGCAATGTATTCATATTTTAGATTGTCTAAAATTGTCGGTTACAGTTTCACTGTTCTCTTTTCTCATCATAACTACATTTTTTATTCCATTCGAAATTAAGTGGAATAAAGCACCCCCCCCCCCCCCTCGCACCCTATTTTGCTTGTGGACTACTCGTTCCATTAGATGGACTGACACAGTAGAGTGTGTCCAGCCAAAACATATTCTTTTTGACCAAACAACAACAACAACAAAGTCTGTCAGTCCCAAGCAAGTTGGGGTAGGCTAGAGTTGAAACCCACCAAGAGCCCCTAGTCACTTCAATGCTGCCTAAATATGTAGCTTACATGATGGAATTAGATTATCCATGATAAATTGATAATTCCATAAAATCGCACCTCTTTCAAATATGTGGATACGATTCTAAAATATTTTCATCAAAACAGCATCTCATTGACTTTGAGAATTGGGAAACTGGCTGGTGACCATTGAAAATGCAAAAGTTGAAGAAATTTGACGCAACAGTGCTATCACAAAAAAAAATCACAGAGCAGTCACATCAAAAGATTAAAGAGAAAAATCCAAGAGCACTCAAAAGTTAGGCACTAGTTTAAACAGTGAACCATTGTTAACAATCAGATGACTCCATATCGAAAGCATGTAATGGTCTGCTCAATCTCATGTTGCACACTTGAGCCTCTTGCTTGATTTTTTTTTTCACGAACAACGTAGGAGAGCTGTGTGTCATTTCATTAAGAGAGGGATAAAGTACAAAGGGAGGGGCAAATCCATCCCCTCCCAGACACCCCACACACACCAGGCTTTTAGGCTAATACACACCACTTTACAAATAGTAACAACCAGGAAAAGGCTAAGACCTGAAGGAAAATCCTCTTGCTTGATTGAGTCCAGCATCCAGGGCAGACGGTTACAAAAGTGAGGTTATCATATGGTATTTTGTGGCCTCACTAGTAGCATGGACTACATGTGTTTGGTTTCAGCTCTTAATAAATCAAAGGAAACCTGAAACACTTGCTACTGATAGTGACAGTAGAAGCAAGGGCAGCATCAAGGATTGCAGCCTTGGAATTTGCAGGTCTGCATGGGAAAATATTGAATTGGACACCTTAGTTCTGGACTGATGGCATAGCAACACTTTGTTACTGTCGAGATGAGAAAGATGTATTAGGAGTTTCAGCCAGTTCTAGCATACGAATTTTATTTGTAGAGTATTTATACTTTATAGAATACAGATTACTTGAACATGAATCATAATTGATATTTGGTTTGGGCTCCAAGTTCCAACAGAAAATTCATGACCTAGAGAACTTATCAATGTAACTCAATAATAATCATGGGTATTTTGATTCAGTTAGCTAGTGCTATTTAAAATCGTACTGCCGTTGTTGTAATTTAGGTGTTGTATAATTTTTAAGAGTGAATTCCATGTAGTGACTAGCTCCTTTCAGACAGTGGACACATTCTACTGCAAGTGCAGCAGTGCAAATTATATCAGCAATGTGTCAGTTCCCCTGCTTTGTATCAGTGCCTTAGATGACCCCCTCTGCACAAGGGAGGCCATTCCCTGGGATGAATGCAGGTAAACATACGATGAAAGCTCACTATTCTGATTTTTTTTTTTGTTTAATGTGTTGATAAGGCCCCTATGCATGCGCTGATTCAGGGCAAACAAAAACATTTTATTGGCAACTACACCTAATGGCGGACGTCTTGCTTTCTTTGAAGGCCTAACTGCTAGAAAGCTTTGGTAAGTTATTTGGCAAAAATGTAAAAATATTTAGCATCGATTACTCGGTTTTTGCCCTTGCGTCTCCATTTTAACTTAAGATGTGACTTTGGTCTATTTGATCAGCCAATAGTGATTGACGTTCAGCTCTAAATGCTTGACAGGTGGGTACGGCCTGTTTCCAGAGTTCCTCTGTGCTCTGCATGATGGCCCTTACATGCATCAGGAGAAGGTGGTGCTTGGTAGTAGTTCACATATCAGCTCTGGTTAACATAACATAACATGTGGTTAACATAACATAACATGGTATAGTTGAATGCAGGCACAAGAGCATGATTTGCACTCATCGTTGGAATCATCAATTGACAAGAGCCCATATGTGAATTTCATGGAAGACGGAATGGTAGCTGCAGTAACAAATGATGGTCCTAACAACGGTGACTCCTTGCATAACGAGATTTTTGGTGAAATTGAACTCAACGATATCATGGTTGACCAACACGTCCAACAGAATCAAAACACCGGAGCAATAAAAAATGAAAGTTACAGTTGGGTGGATGATAAAAACAGCTCAGAAGGGAATGCGATGACTGTTCAAGCCCATGGAGGATCTCAAGAATAGCGAGAAGAGCCATATGCGAACAAAATCTGTGAAGCCATTGATCCTGTTAAGAAATCCATAAACCAACTCTGTCGATCCCAGGGGAGGTCAGTCTGGTTGCTTGCTTACATTGCTCTTGTAACCTCTTGGCCGTTGCTTGGGGCCCTAGGTTTTTTCTTCTTCAGAAAAAGGTTTAGTAATTCTCTGTTAGCTAGGAAGCTGAAGAAATTGTAAATTCTGTGCTAACACAGATTTATTTCATATGTAACACGTTAAATCAAATCCTTGTAAGCCATTAATACATGTATGTATGCAACATTCGGTAACAAAAAAAAAAATGACCTACAAGAGAAAGACCGCCCCCTCAGCTTTGCACTAAGAAGAAATTCCTTGTGCACAGGCCAAAAAAACATCCGGAGGCCGATTTCTGTAGACGTGCCACCGAACGCTCAGGACACGTACATGCAGCTCTGTGGATCTCGCTAAAAGCGACTCAGGTCAGGAACATAGCCGGCGAGGCGAGATATGCTTTTTAATCAAAAGTCAGGACTGAGGTGCAGACTACCAAGGCTCCTGCGTCCACTACAGACTTGCACACATTCGGGATTTTTTTTTCTATTTTTAATCTTTTTTAAACAATATTTTAATACTAATCCAAAAAAAAAGTAATTGCAAATCTGACCCTTTTGGTCACGCCAGCAAGCCTGGCACGACTGTATCATGCTGTGGCGCGACAAGCCGAGCCACCGTGGCATTCCTGTTTGACCGATGCTGGCGTGGTGTACCATGGGCCCCGCCCTGTTGCGCCAGCGACTCAGGCGCGATAGGCCCATATAAAGGCCGTGGCCCAGCTCGTTTTTCCTCCCTCTCTTGTCTCTCCCTCATTCAGGGCGACCTCGAGGTGAGCTGAAGCAGTAGTGTTCTCTCTTCTCTTTCTCACATCCTCTATTTGCCTTTGATGAAGTTTACATTTACATTTTAGGTTTGATCGGTCCCGTGCATGAGGTATGACTCCCTCACCTCTGTTGTTATTTTTTTGTTTAGTTGATGTTTTATACTGCTCTAGTTTACACTGCTGTGTGCAATACTGGCTTTCGTTTGGTTTAATGAAAGTTGTTTTGGCTAATCACGTTTAATATATTATGGTTCATAATGTACTTGTTGAACTTGTATGATTTTTCTGATTGGTTTTGGTTGGCACTGCATTAGGGTTTGACTACACTGGTTTAGAAAGCAGTATGGGTTGGAGTGTTGTTAGTAAACCTTCTTGAAAGTGTGTGATTTCAAGTATTTTTGTGTTGATTAGATGTATAGATGAGTTGGACTATGTATGTATAGACATCATTTACATTCAATAAGTTTGTTTTAGGGTTTGACTTCATGGGTTTACATGATTATAGAGATGATTGAGATGGAAATTGTTGTTGAACTGTATAATAGTATTGGTTTATATCTTTGCTTTATTGAACTACTTTGTAATAGGTTCAATGGTGGTTCCAAATGACAACCAATTCGTGTACCATCTGAAGGATCATGGTGCTATCGGTCCTTTCCTACCAGCAGAGCCAACACTGTTGTGTTACTGTGGGTTATCGGCATTTGTGAAGCAGTCAAGGCATCCCGCGTCAGCTGAGCGTGCTTTCTACTATTGCCAACTTAAGCGACGTCCCCGACACTTGATGCCTACCTAGAGGGATGCAACTTCTATCAGTGGATTGGTGGCGATGAAATGTTCGAGCCTTTGATTATGTTGTTTCCTTATGATCCCTGGAAGAGTGTTCCATATGCAGAATATGTTTGTTGGGTTGCACCGCCACCGAACCCTTCGGAAATGACAGAGGCGAAGAAGGTTGACGCCGCTTTGCGCCGTCTAGCCAATCCTCCTAGATGCCATTGTGGAGTGTCGGCGCGACTAACTACTCTCAGCCAACGTGGGGCATCCACTGCCTTCTATCGCTGTGGATTGCCAGATTATGTAAGTTCTCATGAAAGCAATCTATCTCTAAGCTTGTATGCGTTTTGCACATACAATGTTACACTTGGAATATGTGTTTTTTGCAGATAGGGTTCCCATCTTGTGATTTTGAGGAGTACAACTATGGACCAAAATCGCACTGGCCTTCAGAGTATGAATTTGTGGAGTTTCAAGCAGGCATTAAGCCATGGCCATGCACAAAGATGCTGGACCGTAAGTGCAAGTGTGGCATCAAGGCTCGCGAAGGAGTTGTCCCGTCTGAGTTAGGATACAGATACTACTGTGGCAATGCTTATGGAGGACCGTCTATAGGGTCGAGATGGTGGACTAGAGGGGGGGTAAATAGTCTTTTCTAAAAATTAAATGCGCCGGCTAACCGAAACAAATGCGGAATTAAAACTATCGGTCTAGCTAAGACTACACCCCTTTATCTAAGTTCACAAGCATCTTATAAAGATCCCAAAGAGGCAACAAAGGTGTCGGGCTAGCTAGTGCTCACCTATCTAATTCTAATTTGTAAGGTCACACAAACCTATGCAACTAGTACTTCAAGCAACGGAGGAGCTCTTACACAACTAGTAAGCAAAAGCAAAAGCACAAAGCTTCTAAGCTCACTAGCAATACTCAATAACAAGGCAACTAATGCCAAATTAGAGAGCGCAAAATCCTAGTTACATAAACTAAGCAATATGACTAACAAGGTTACTCAAACCAAATTAGTCACGCAAGAGCTACTTCTATGCTACACAAGCAAGAAGGCAACTAGCAAGCTACTAAATCTAAACTAGTAACAAGAGCAACTACACAAGCATAATATATGAAATGTAAATACAAGCTTGTGTTGAGCGGAATGCAAACCACCGAGAAGATGATGAAGACAATGTTGACATAGTGATTTTCTCCCGAGGTTCACTTGGTTGCCACCAAGTGTGGGGGTATGACCCTCGGTACCCACAAGACAAGACATGGGCTACGCCCCAAAGGTGGCTCAACCCACAAGATCAAGGCGTGCACCGCAAGACTATATAAAGATGTGATTTATTGTATAATACCAAATATGATATTTTCTTTATAACCCTACTTCTCCAGAGTATATAAGGAGAGACAGGGGTCTCCTAGATGATATATCGAATCTGATACACAATCAATACAAAATAACAGAGCATAGGATGTAGGGTGTTGGGTCAACCTAACAGCCTGAACCTGTATAAATCTTGTGTCTTGTGTCTTTATGTTGGTGCAAAAATATATGGTGATGCAATCAACACACAGCAAGCCGGACGATCTGAGCGAAGTCAACCCGGAGATCTGCTTGGCTTCAATAAAGGACCAATCAATCATGAAAATCCCAAAGGCGTGCCAGTCAATTTGACCTACAATTGACAAGGAGAGAAAGCTTATCAATAATTTAGGGTGAAACATGCCTATTTTACCCAGACAGTTCCAAGTATGCTGCTTCGAGAGCAGCCAAACAGGAAAATCGACTAAATAGCCGATACGAGAAGAAATCGACCGTTAAGGACTGTGATGCTCATGGGTCATGATTGATTTATAATAACAAGTACAAGCACACCCAGATATAAGTGATATGAAAAAACATCATTAGCTAGATAGATATAACCAGTGTAAAGCATTGAGCCGATAAGTTTAACGAGAAAAGATATAACATGTGAATAAATCGACTGTCTAACATAAATGAATCTACAAACACTTATAATCTAATCTGTTACCATCAACAGTGAGGTTCGATCAGATCGATACAGCTATGATAATGATAACAAACTAAAGCTAAAGAATCCATAAAACCATCTATATATTAATAGGTTCATGCAAAACATGCTATATGTGTGAAGGCACAGGCAAATCGGCTAAAATAGCTGATGCATGCATAGCAAACAAACAAAGTACATATCTCGATCATGAACAAAATCACTAATCGATAATCTCTAATCCAAAGTCTTACCAGTGAGGTTCGATCGGGTTGATGCAGCTATGGTAGTGCCATTGGATTAAATCTCATCAACTATTGAGTTTATTCAAGATTGAAACATATCTTTGGATGCATATTATGTTTGATTGGAATAGAGATAAAACAGCCGATCTAGCAGAATTAAGCCATCGATCATAAGATTCGAAGTATGACTAGACTAGAAGACGACCAATTAAGATGATATGATGCCGATCTATCTCTATCTCAATCAGGTAAGTTGTTATAATTAATAAAATATTAACTATAACAAGATCGATAACTAGTGAATCAACCAAAACAACAAGGAAAATCTTACTAATCTTAGCAGATTCGATAACCGGTGATATTATGTTAAACAACAAGTTATTTAACACAAGATCGGTAACTTTGATCTATATTATGGTTCGTAAGAGATCAATCAGCTGATGCAGCCTTACAAACTAAGATAAAGATCGATAACTAACTTATATTATACTCGTAAAAGATCAATCAGCTGATGCAGCTTTACAAGTATGATACAAGACATGACGGTACCCACAGACAAGCTGGAGGTCGACCAGTCGATGCAACCCTGCTTGTTGAAGAACTCGCCGAGATCTACAGTATCCCTACTCCTAAATGTTGGCGTGAAGCCAAAAAAGTAATTGTATTGATTGATTGTTCGTTGATCCTTTTACAATGGTCGGGGGTTTATATTTATACCCCTGGGCTAATGACTCCTAGCTGTTCATAATGTATAAGTCTTGTCTCAAAAGAATATCTAAATAAAAGGAAATATTAAGATACATGGACTCTAGCTTTTTCTTGTGTAGAATCCTTACCAATAAAGCTTCTTTGACTGACGCATCCTCTCTTGTTTGGCTCAACCGGCAAAGCCCTGCATGTACATTACCTTGCTGATGAATATACGTATATCCCTAATAGCCGAACAAGCAAGCCTTGTGATCACGTATATGCATATATATCTTCTTTGCTTTAATGGGCATCCACGTAAGCCCCACATGCATGTATGTGACTCTTTGCTTGCCTCTTCCTTGTACGTGGACCCCATCCACAAGCTTCACGTATCCATTACGTTCACAAATACATCATTTAAATTTTCTTGTGCAGCCCGGCCGGATAATATAAAAATACTATCTTTCTCAAATATCTAAGCCAGACTCCTTTCTTTCCTATCTCCTTGCATCGTCTGCTTTCTCTCTTTTGGCCGAGCCTAGATACGGCAATTGTTGCAAGGTATATAGGGTATGCATCTTGCTTATATACATATCTTAATTCAGACACATATCTTAATTTAACCATCTTGCCTAGACACATATCCAAATTTGGCCATCTTGCTTGCTTGTACCCAACTATAAGTATGCCAATGATAATTAAACTGATTTGTCGATTCATATTGGAGATCTAGCTAGCATGCATCCTCGAATCTACCTTTTTAAACTCAATACTCGTCAAATTATCAGCTTTCTTCTGTAGTCTTTCATTGGCAATAACATTACCAATTTTTGGTGTCAACACAGGCTCCCCCTAGTTCAGAGTATGAATTTTTCATGCTTCGAACTATTTCGGTCCGATGACTTTTTTTCCTGAGCTGATGACATCACTGGTAGCAGTATTACCTTATTCCAAGCCTCACCCACACATGTGAACTTTGATGTGTCTATCACACCACCTTGGATGGTTGAAGAATGGAACGAATTAGAATCCAGTCATCCTCACTCCCGCTCAGAAAACTTGGGTATTTGAAAGATTTTTAAATTAAAACATAGCTTTGCTCCTCAAATGATTCTCTCGTATCGCTCAATGTGTATAGTTTCTTACCAAGACATTATTTTGCCTCTGTTCACTCTACTTCTAAAAAACTTCTGTGAAGTTCAGGTAGGGATAAAATATATAGCGTACTCACCTTGCATATATTGTAAAGTCAAATCCCGGATCTAAGAAGAGAAGTGTCATATTCTTAGATCAAGATGTGCATGTGTGTGGAATATTTGGTGGCTATCCTAATTCTACTATGCTCTCTGAAATATATTTCTCTCTTGTGAAATATTTTTGTGAGAATATGGGCTATCTTTATTTTCATCTCTTATTTTTTATACTTTTTTTACTTTGGACCTTTTTGTGCCCATTTTTTTAATTTTTTTTTAATTTATGCATAACTCATGTCTCTTTTTACAACAAACTTTTGAGAGAAATATTATCAAGAACTTAGCATCTATTCCTAACAAACTCCCAGTGTAGGAGCAGAACATTTTGGGCGGATGAAAAACATGTTTTTGCGTACTCCCAGTATAGAAGCAGCACATATATGTGGCGTGTACGTGATCTTGATCTTGGGAGCATGATAAATCTCTTAACAAGGGTCAACAAGACTTGACAAAACTCAATATAAAGTAAGCAACTTATGTGGAAGGTCTTTAATGAGACTAACATATGGCCTTGGTAGGAAATTCAATATCATTGAGGAGACAAGCTATTGATTTTAATTTTTTTTATATAAGAAAATTTCCCAAGCACTTTGCATAAAGAAGCAAGGTTCCTTTCATCGTACCATATCTCATTCATCAACTACTTAAATAGCATGCTTTCTCTATGATAGATTGTTCACAAGTGATAGAAATATAAGCAAGGAATAAGAAACATGTGAGCCAACCATAAAAAGGCATACCTCACATTCGCAGCACATACTCCATTCTGAGCTGATGAGCATCTTTGCTTGAAATTATGGGCCTCACGTCAATTATCTTCTTTTTGGCCTTGACAACTCCAAAATTGATTCTCCTTTGCATCTCGCAATTGGCTTTCATAAGCCGATATCTTTGATGACTTGCTTGGATTCAACTTTCTTGAAGTTCTACCATTCATCTATTTTTTGCCGATTAGGAGCTGGACCCCGAGCTTTATAATTATAATCGGCTATCTAGGTGCAATAATCATGGACATCTGCCTCCTCTTTGTTACTGACTGATCAAGCATTCGGCTCAGTAGCAGCAATAATGGAAAGATTCAGAACCGATGTGTAGTGGGTGCATAATGCAGTAAATTCTGCTTTTCACGTGAACATCATAAACTCCATGGTGTCGTCGGTAAGTGACCTGATGGCACTTGATAATATCGTCGGTAGCAGCAACACTATTTTGTGACCCTGGCCAGCAGTCACGCGGCCTCATCGTCGTCTCTGTCTTGAATGCATGAAGGGCTTCACGATCAATAGTTTGTAGCAGTGATGCATCTGTACACAGATGCTAGTCTCCATAGTCCCCTGGTGGTTTGCTTTTGTCAGCTAGTACAGTGCAAGCCACGTACTGCAAGAATCTGTTCTCTTGTTTGCTTATTGATGTGCTCTGATAGTCCTTGTGAAAGGCACGCACTACCAGTGCCTCCGTTCATTAGAACGAGGAAGTTGTACGATGCGACGGCACGGTGGCTTCACGTCATCTCCGGCACTGCCACCTTGGCGTCCCTGGCAATCTCACGGCATCATCGACAGCGCACGATCTCGCCTTCTTGCATGGCAACCTTGTGGCGCCATCGTCATTGGTAGCAGCCTCGCTCGCGCCGTCGAGGCCGAGGTGACCTCCAAGTCTTGTGGAGAGCTTTGGTCTTGTAGCTGTGCCAACGAGTGCCTCATCATCTTCGTTTTGGCCCCCGTTCGCTGGTCTGAAACTTGACTGAAACTGGCTGGTTTTGTGAGAGAGAAACACTGTAGCGGCTGATTGATGAACAGTGTTCGCTGAGAAGGATCAGCCGGTACGTCTTCTTCAGTGTCAACGTGTCATTCACGTCATCGCCGGCATGTCGTAGATGTGTCTGGTCATTTCGAGATCTCGTATTTGTGCTCTAGGAACATCCGTTGGATCCATTCACCTTGATCCTATTCGCTTCGCTGAAAAGTGCCAGTGAAGCTTGTCGATCAGACTATCCATCGCTGGTCTTGCTATAGTCTTGCAGGGTAGTGGATAGGTACATGTTAAGGCACCGCACTGTCTAGTTGTCGATAGCTAGCTGGTTGCCGATGATCATCTTCATGTTCACGTCCAGGTAGAGCGCGCCAGACGATCGCTGTGCTTTTTTGTGCCACGGCGAACGAACCGCAGCAGGAGGCTGATGAATTAACATGGCATCGCTGGGCGCTCTACTTGCTCGGGGACCTGCTAGTATGAAACGCCGCAGTCGACGTAGCTGTCGATTAGTGCGTAGGTCTTCTTTCTCGCTATTAGCCATTTGCATGTAACTAGCCGATAGCATGAACATCGGCTTCCTCCAATTTGAGTCAGCTCAGATAATTCTTTATTACTACTCATTGATATTTTCATTCATTAGCTGCACAGGTCACTCAAGAGGAGTTGATGGATGGAGGCCTTCCAATATACTCCTTCTTGTGGGAGTATTAATTAAAATAATCAGCCGATTGTGTTATCCATTGCTTCATCGGCTATTGAAATCTCTCTTCCTTGCTAGTGATCATCGTATAGCCGCCGGACTTGTAAATCTGGCACTAGACTCCCGAACCTGGTCTCGGCTCTCAGTTTGGAATATTTCCAAAGTTCTTCTATATCTGACTTTTTATACATCTGGACTTGGAGCCATCGGAAGTAAGAGAGCTGCTATCCGAACAGATCACGTATACAGGCCAACATCTCGTATATGTGTATATGCTTTCCTTTTCTTATTGGCTACTGTAGAGTCCAAATTACGTAACTTTCCCTTTTTCTAACATGTCATTTAATTTCTTTGCACAGCCTGTCAAATAATATTGATAAATCTGATCTCTTCCTAGGGGCTGATGCTTACTTGCATGTCGTCTATATGTATGTCTGCTGGTGCTGCTATCTCTTCCACCTTGTACTTGACGTAGATTAGATGGCCGTGTAATATGTATATAAATTTGTAGCTTATCTCCAGCAGCACATCCTGAATTTTCTCCTCGAGACTTCCACAATAGCAACACGTGGTCTGGAGGTAGCAGACAAATGGCATGTTGCACACACAAGGTTCACCCTCGGCTGTTTCTGCATCCAAAGCCGATGTCCCAACAATCCATGAGATCAATGCTATTTAAATATAGCTCGAGCACTTTTCAATACATATCACGGGTGGGGCTCGGCATGTGCTGCCATCATATGATCCAATAAGTCACCTCTACGAAACCTCTGAGCAATATATCAGTGTCACAGAGAGTCGCCCCTGTGGTAGTCGATAGTCCATCAATCGGCTCTTCAATAGCTGATAGTATACGCCAATACTCCAGTCAATGAAAACAACCTTTCGAACGTATTGGTTGCTTATAAATCTGACAGTAAAATATCTCCATCGGCCAATTTTAATATGTTTGCTGATCAACGCCCTCATGTATTGCTGTCCCTGACGTAAATCTTGCGGACTTCATAGGTTTTTTAACAATCCTTGCCGATCGGCTTCCATCGGCATCATCGGTCCGAACACTTGGTTCTGGTAAAGTAACTGTTTCCTAGGCCGATGAGGATAGCAGCGGGTTGACGACATCTGTAGCCCTGCTAATATATAGGATAAAATATTTCTGCCAGCCTGCGACAGCACCAACACGCAGGGCGACCATTCAAGACTTGCAAACTGACAGCTTTATGCTTCAAAATCTAAGGGCCGATGATGGTCTTTTTCCTAATCTGATGACATCTTGATTGCAACATTGAAGGCTGCATCAGCTCAACTATCAAGCTATTTTTGGATCGAATGAAACAATTTATGTATTATAAATCCGACGAAGAAGAAATTCCATTGGCTTGCAAATTTGGAAGCAGTACTCCTGATTTAATAATATTTTAGAAAGCCAGCTATTGACTTTTTCCGTCGTCTACTTTATGTTCATGATCAAATTGGCAGCAGCAGTCTTTTGCTGGAGTAGTTGACTCATCAAGACTGTCTTTGAGCCGATGGAGGTGAGGGCTCTTGCTTTTTGGTTTGTCGGCCTTGCATCTGCACCGAGTAGGACTTGTTCTTCTTTGCTTGATCGGTTGCTTTGCTCCCAAATGTATCGGCTCCTTCAATCAGCTCCAGCACTACTACTCCTCCCGCCATCGCAAGCGGATGACCTTAGAATAATCTGGTACATGTTGGCCTATGGAGAACCGATAGATCCCTGTACTCGAGCTGTGCCGATGAGTAAAATCGGCTCCTGTGCTGGTGGGTGAAATCACCAATCCCATAGGCGATTAAAATCTTGTCGGCTCTTCCATAGCTGATTGAACAACTAACCAGTGTTCCAACCTTTGTATTTAGTCACATCGGCATTGGCTGTGCTAGAGACTCGCGACTCAACAGATCCCATGTATTTTTTCCATCGCCAATGGGTACACAACTAGCTCCAGCTTGCCCTTCAACCGATGCTTTCTTTATTATTATTTTTGGACAAGATCCAATCGGCTTTACTAGCACCTTTATTGACTTTCCAAGCTAGTAGCCAATGCTTTCCAAACTCTTCGTAAGCTGGTGGTGGCTCCATTGATAATCATATATACCTTATTCTTTTCCACCATTGGATCAATATTATTTAAATATCATACGAGAAAAAAATCGACGGTTAAGGACTATGATGCTCATGGGTTATGATTGATTTATAATAACAAGTACAGTACACCCAGATATAAGTGATATGAAAAAACATCATTAGCTAGATAGATATAACCAGTGTAAAGCATTGAGTCGATAAGTTTAAACAGAAAAGATATAACATGTGAACAAATCGACTGTCTAACCCAAATGAATCTACAAACGCTCTGAATCTAATCTGTTACCATCAATAGTGAGGTTCGACCGAATCGATACAGCTATGATAATGATAACAAACTAAAGCCAAAGAATCCATAAAACCATCTATATATTGACAGGTTCATGCAAAACATGCTATATGTGTGAAGGCACAGGCAAATCGGCTAAAATAACCGATGCATGCATAGCAAATAAACAGAGTACATATCTCGATCATGAACAAAACCACTAATAGATAATCTCTAATCCAAAGTCTTACCAGTGAGGTTCAACCAGGTCGATGCAGCTATGGTAGTGTCATTAGATTAAATCTCATCAACTATTGAGTTTATTCAAGATTGAAACATGTCTTTGGATGCATGCTATGTTTGATTGGAATAGAGATAAAATAGCTGATCTAGCAGAATTAAGCCATCGATCATAAGATTCAAAGTGTGACCAGACTAGAAGACGACCAATTAAGATGATATGATGCCGATCTATCCCTATCTCAATCAGATGATTTATTATAATTAATAAAATATTAACTATAACAAGATCAATAACTGATGAATCAACCAAAAACAGCAAGGAAAATCTTACTAATCTTAGCAGATTCGATAACTGGTGATATTATATTAAACAAGTTATTTAACACAAGATAGGTAACTTTGATCTATATTATGGTTCATAAGAGATCAATCAGCTGATGTAGCCTTACAAACTAAGATACAGATCGATAACTAACTTATATTATACTCGTAAAAGATCAATCGGCTGATGCAGCTTTACAAGTATGATACAAGTCATGACGGTACTCACAGACATGCTGGAGGTCAATCAGTCGATGCAGCCCTGCTTGTTGAAGAACTCGCCGAGATCTACAGTACCCCTACTTCTAAAAGTTGGCGTGAAGCCAAAAAAGTAATTATATTGATTGATTGTTCGTTGATCCTTTTACAATGATCGGGGGTTTATATTTATACCCCTGGGCTAATGACTCCTAGCTGTTCATAACGTACAAGTCTTGTCTCAAAAGAATATCTAAATAAAAGGAAGTATTAAGATACATAGACTCTAGCTTTTCCTTGTGTAGAATCCTTGCCAATAAAGCTTCTTTGACTGACGTATCCTCTTTTGGTCGGCTCAACCAGCAAAGCCCTACAGGTACATTACCTTGCTGATGAATATACCTATATCCCTAATAGCCGAACAAGCAAGCCTTGTGATCACGTATATGCATATATATCTCCTTTGCTTTAATCGGCATCCACGTCAAGCCCCACATGCATGTATGTGACTCTTTTATTTGCTTGCCTCTTCCTTGTACGTGGACCCCATCCACAAGCTTCACATATCCATTACATCTACAAATATATCATTTAAATTTTCTTGTGCAGCCCGATCGGATAATATAAAAATACTATCTTTCTCAAATATCTAAGCCAGACTCCTTTCTTTCCTATCTCCTTGCATCGTCTGCTTTCTCTTGTTTGGCCGAGCCTAGATACGGCAATTGTTGCAAGGTATATAGGGTATGCATCTTGCTTGTATACGTATCTTAATTCAGACAGGTATCTTAATTTAATCATCTTGCTTGGACACATATCCAAATTCGGCCATCTTGCTTGCTTGTACTCAGCTATAAGTATGCCAATGATAATTAAACTGGTTTGTCAATTCATATTGGAGATCTAGCTAGCATGTATTCTCGAATCTGTCTTTTTAAACTCAATACTCATCAAATTATCAGCTTTCTTTTGTAGTCTTTTATTGGCAATAATATTATCAAATTTTGGTGTCAACACTCTGTTACCATCTCGTTCGTATCACACGCACCTCCACCGATTCATCTACTACCGTAGGTATACCCCTCAGTAGACTGTCGACTAGATTTTGTCGATAGTGGCACGCCAGATAGGTGGTATGCGTGCTGATCCCATGGCGAGCTAGATGACGTACATCAAGATCAGCATCATGTTCTTGACAAGATCGTTCTTTGGTTTTGCACATGAATTTCTTTGTCGCCGTCATCTGCAGCGATTCGCTTTCAAGCGTACCTCGATCTACAGGGCACCAAGCCTAGTGCGACCACCTTGTCCTCTTCATGGAGCACTTCATCGAATTATCGATAGCATCATCGACAAGCACCATGTCTAGGCTGAGTCAGATTCCACGGGCAATCTGCCTCGATCAAGTTCGATCCTGGCATCCAGCCTCTGCCGACTTCAAGACCGACCGAGCTCGACTCTGACTAGCATGCAAGACCTAACCCTGTCTCAGTCCTGACATCATCGCAACGTGTGGTCAAGGAAGCGGCCCAGGTTACAGATCAAAATTTTCTAATCGAAAGACTTTAACCACTAGTTAAGTTTTCTGCATGGATTCTCTGTGGATACGCACGTGGCTCCAAGCAATCACCGACGGAGGCAATAAGCGTCGACCAAAAAAACAAGGATTTGCATGTGTACATATCTGTTGCTGTTCCTCTACGTCTCCAACCCGAAGATCAAACTATACTGTGGCGGATTTCTCCTGCCCGATCAGACATGCACAAGAATCTTACTCCAATTTGATCGAGCATAATGGTTGGTTGCCACCACATGCATCATTGCCTTCGCGATCACACGCATGGGCTACTTGGTGCCGATTAACATCCACAACGCAACGGCTGTCAAGGCAATTCAGGATCAATTCTTCTACTCGGCAAGTCGTTCGAGCTGTCAAGCGAGCCGTCCGAGCCCACCATGCAGTATCGCTTCTCCGACTATATTGAATATGGCTACAACAATGATCTCTCCGTATCTGATCTGCCTAAGGTCGACCAGTAATATAAGGACGATGTCGCCTGGACTACTTACTCTGACCATGTGCCGCGTCGTAATAATGATCGCCGCGTAGAACGGTGCTATGACGATCGCGACCGCCGTCATGACGACAGGCTGGAAAGCTCAAGGGCCAGGCAATTCCGTCAACGTCATCGACCAAATGTTTTGACTAAAGCTAAGTACCATTCATATATCCACATTTAATACAACTTTATTCTTGTCGTGTTTCTCCAATTATTATTTTTCCCATTGTTCTCCACAATAAATTTCTCCATGTTTAAGATACTCTGATCGTTCTCCATGCACTCCATTTGTTCACCGACTCGCCAACCAACCACGTTCCACAAAGGATCTTTAAGATGACACATACTATCTCCTCCCCACGCAGATTAACTCCGTCAGGCTCCGATTATGCCCATTTGCCTATGACTCTGTGTTGCCGCTCGAGCCGCCTGAGTCGTAAGCAAGCCGCGCCATGACATGATGATGACTGCCGCGAAGAATGACGTTGTGACAACAGCGACGGCCATCATGACGACAGGCCAGAAAAGCTCGAGGGCTGGGCAATTTCATCACCGCCGACTAGTCACATTTTCATTTGCGTTATCCAGAAGCAGCCCTATCCTTGACTTAGCACCTAAATGTGCACGAGCAGTAGCGCCCTGTGTCATGAGTGGGAGGCAGTGGCTCTTCAATGATGCCCATATTCCTAAGTGTGCACAAGAATCTTGCGATAGAATGCCCCACAGATCTCGTCGGTATAGTGCTAAGCACTCTTCATGTTCTCCAATTTCACCACGGTTAAGTGCTAAGCACTCTCCATGTTCACCATGGTATAGTGCTAAGCACTCTCCAAATTTCATCATGGTTAAGTGCTAAGCACTCTCCATGTTCGCCACGGTATAGTGCTAAGCACTCTCTAATTTCGCCACGGTTAAGTGCTAAGCACTCTCCAAGTTCACCACAGTATAGTGCTAAGCACTCTCCAAATTTTGCCATGGTTAAGTGCTAAACACTCTCCATGTTCGCCACGGTATAGTGCTAAGCACTCTCCAATTTTTCCATGGTATAGTGCTAAGCACTCTCCAATTTCTCCACAGTATAGTGCTAAGCACTCTCCAATTTCTCTATGGTATAGTGCTAAGCACTCTCCATGTTCGCCATGGTATAGTGCTAAGCACTCTCCAATTTCTCCACGGTATAGCGCTAAGCACTCTCTAAATTTCACCACGGTTAAGTGCTAAGCACTCTCCATGTTCTCCAACGGTAAAAGTGCTAAGCACTCTTCATTTTTTCTCTATTTTTAAGTGCTCAGCACTCTCCAAATTTTACTCCAATGTCCAGTATTAAGCACGGGGATTTCGTCCTTTTCACTTGTTTCCTTGATCCTGCTACAAGATGCTGCTCTAAATTATAGTAGGCTTGGGGACTAGGCGTGTACACTTCACCTAGCAGTGAGTGTACTATTTTTTCCTCTTACTGGTCTTTAGTTAAGCTGGGGATTGGCTGTGTGCTCAGCTAAGCTAGGACTTAGTTATTCTGACCAAGCTACGTCCCCGTTGTGTCGACCACTCACTTGATGGTTCGGCGGCTAATTGACATCACCCGCCAAGCCCGCACATCGGGCACCGCAAGAACCTACCCTGAAAGTGAGGGTAGCTCAATGACACGCTCAACTAGAGTTGCTCTTCATGATCCCCATGGTGTGAGCACAATCCCCCTCACAAATCCTCCTCCGGAGCACCACACAATCTTCTTGCGTGCTTCAATGGAGTCACAAGCCACCAAGCCATCTAGGAGGTGGCAACCTCCAAGAGTAACAAGCACTACCGGCTTGCAACATGATCACCTAGTGCCACTAGATGCAACCTCATGATGCAATCACACTAGAATCGCTCACTCACTCGATCGGATGATCACTATCAAGCACAAGTGAGTTAGAGGGCTCCCAAGCACCACCACGTAAGCCACCAAGGCTCTAGTGTGCTCAGCAACCAGCCCAAGCTCGAGCTCCACCTCTATTTATAGCCCCCAAGCCAAATAGAATCATTGGAGCAAAGCTGCTGGTTTCTACGAGGGCACCGAACATGACAGTGCCTAGCACCGGTGAAAGCTCTAGTTTAGTTTTGGTGAATTGATGAAACCCTTAGTGCTAACCTAGTTTATCAAAGTGATTATGAGATAGGTAGCATGTTCCAAGTGGTGAAGCAAATGAAGATCATGACATGACGATGATGATGCCATGGTGTTGATCAAGTGCTCAGACTTGAAAAGAAGAAAGAGAAAAACAAAAGGCTCAAGGCAAAGGTAAAAATGATAGGAGCCATTTTGTTTTGGTGATCGAGACACTTAGTGAGTGTGATCACATTTAGGATCGATAGCCGTACTATTAAGAGGGGCAAAACTCGTATCGAGATGCGGTTATCAAAGTGTCACTAGATGCTCTAACTCATTGCATATGCATTTAGGATCTAGTGGAGTGCTAACACCCTTGAAAATATTTGTGAAAATATGCTAACACATATGCACAAGGTGATACACTTGGTGGTTGGCACATTTGAGCAAGGGTGAAGAAGATAGAGTTGTAAAGGAGTTAGTCATGCTGGTCACGTAGTGACCGGACGCTGGTCTCAATATGACTAATGCATCCGGTCAGTGGAAGCAGAAAACACAAAGGTGTCGGTCTTTGACCGGATGTTGACATTGGAAGTGACTGGACGTTGGCTGGGTGCGTCTGGTCGCACTGGTGTGGCACGCACAAAAGAGACGCTGACTAACTAGACTCTGGGAGAGTTCGGTCGAGCATGACCGGACGCATCCGATCGAGATTTCTCGCTTCTGGTACCTTACTGGAAATGACCGGACACTGGCGTTGGAGCGTCTGGTCACATTGAGCAGCGTGTCCAGTCATCTCTTGACCATTGAGATCGGATGAATAGAGTTTGAAGCAAGGGGCCATGTGGCATACAACGCATGACCGGACACCGAGGTCCAGCGTCCGGTCAATCTGACTAGCACGTTCGGTCGCCCTGTGTTGTGCCCAGTGAAGGGGGTACAATGGCTCTATTTTGTGGGGGCTTCTATTTAAGCCCCATGGCTAGTTCAAGCTCACTCTCTTGGCCATTTGCATTGACATAGAAACCTTGTGAGCTTAGTCAATGCCCTCTCACTCATATCCATCATTGATTCATCATCTTTGTGAGATTGTGAGAGAATCCAAGTGCATTGCTTGAGCGATTGCATCTAGAGGCACTTGGTATTCGTGTTTCGCTACATGATTCACTTGTTACTCTTGGTGGTTGCTGCCACCTAGACGGCTTGGAGCAGCAAGGATCATTGAGCGGAGGTTGGTGATTGTCTTTGGCTCCGATAATGGTGATTGTGAGGGGTCTTGTGCCTTCCCCGGCGGAGTGCCAAAAGGTAACTCTAGTGGATTGCTTGTGTCATTGAGTTACCTCACTTGTGGGTTGGTTCTTGTGGTGTCTAATTGTGTGGATGAGGTTAGTGCAACACCTCTTAGCCACCGAACCACCAAGTGTTGGTCGACACAACGGGGACTAGCGTGCCGGCAAGCACGTGAACCTTGGGAGAAAAAAATTGTTGTCTCTTGCCCTTTGGTATTCTCCTAGTGATTGATTTAGTATTCATCTTATAATTGGTTCACTCCTCTACACAGCGGTATAATCACCCTACTCACTTATTTATATTCTTGCAAACTAGTTGTAGCAAACTCTTTAGTGTAATTAGAATTGAGAGCTTGCTTTGTTGTTTTAAGTTTATCTAGTGGAGCTCTTTAGTGTAGCAAGTGTGAGAGCTCTTAGTGAGTAGTGACATAGCAAATTGTGTGTATAGAGATCATAGCAACTAGAATTGTTGGATAGATGGCTTGCAACCCTTATAGAGATAGAGCAAGTTTGCATTTCGCTATTTGTTATACTAATCAAATTGCTCTAGTTGATTTGTAGATTTTTAAATATGCTATTCACCCCCCTCTAGCCAGATTAGGACCTTTCAAGTGGTATCGGAGCCGTGGTCACCATTTGATTAAAGGCTTAACAACCTCAGTGTTAAATTATGGCTCAAGTTGTGTTCAACCATGTGGGAGGCAAACCACCGTTCTTTGATGGCACATGCTATGATTATTGGAAGAGAAAGATGAGGATTTATCTTGGTTCAATCAATGATCAAGTATGGGAGGTGACCAAGAATGACTATGCTATCATTGATCCTAACAATCCCACCAACCAAGACAAGACCAACAAGTAATGCAATACAATGGCTCTCAACACCATATACAATACCATTGATTCCAAGGTGTTTGAGCAAATCAAGGATTGTGAAAGAGCTAATGAGGTGTGGAGGAGATTAGAGGAAACATATGAGGGCACACCGGTGGTGAGAGTGCCAAGTTGTACATCCTCAAGGGACAAGCTTCAAGATGAAGGATGATGAGAGCATTCCAGAGATGTTCCATTGGTTGCAAGTAATTGTCAATGACTTGAAGGCTTTGAGAGAGAAGATCAAGGATGATGATGTCTCTCATTGGTTCTTAATGTGCCTACCTCCAAGATTTGAGATGTTGAGATTGCTTATCATAAGAGGAGGATTGAAGGAGATTACCCCTAACCAAGTACTAGGTGATGTCATGACACAAGAGATATACCATTTGGAAAGGGAGGGGGATGACAAGGATGACAAGAAGAAAGAAGAAGACAAGAAGAAGAAGAGTATAGCATTCAAGGCTAGCTCATCATCATCCAAGAATAAGGGAAAGTCCAAGAAAGAATCAAGTGATGATGATAATCTTAGTGATATTGATGATGAAGCTATGGTCCTCTTTGTACGCAAGATGGGAAAATTCATGAAGAAGGGCTATGGTGCAAGAAAGAGAAGATATCGCACCAAAAGCAAAGAATATGTGAGAAGATGCTACAATTGCAAGAGCCTTGATCATATTGTAGCGAATTGTCCCTACAATAGTGACAATAATGAGGATGAAAAGAAGAAGCACAAGAAGGACAAGAAAGAAAAGAAGGAGAAGAGAATGACCTTCCAAAAGAAGAAGAAAGGTGGAGGCTATATGGTCACATGGGATAGTGATGGCTCTTCGGATAGTGATAGCTCTAGTGATGATGACAAGAAATCTATCAAGAAAGCACTAGCAAGCATCGCCATCAACAACAAGCCCTCCATCTTTGACACTCCATCGATATGACTCAAGGCAAAGCCTACCAAGATAAAATATGATGTGAGTGATGATGATGAATGTGAAAGTGATGCTTGTAGGAGTGATGATGATGATGATGATGATGAGGAGGAGTACACCAAGGAGGAGCTCTTGGACATGTGTGAGCAAGTGCACACTTGAGTTGAAATGAAGAGAAAGGAGTGCAAAGAATTGCACAAGAAAGTCAAATTTCTTGAGCAATCCTTTAATGAGCTCAATGCCACTCATGAAATGACCTAATTTCCGTGAAGGGAAATCCATAGAGTCAAAGTGTATTATGACCATTGTCGATCATATTACCCAAATTCTAGTCGAATACCACATCCATACAACGATAATATTAGAGTACATAAAGTGCGGAATTACATAAATTATTACATCGCCGCATCGGTGGAATCAAAAGTAGCATTCATCCAGAACAGCTTGGAGATAAGATCACCAAAACTCGAGCGTAGGAACGAACCCCTCAACCATCAAACTCTTCAGAGCTATACTCCTCAGTAGAACCTGTGTGCCAAAATTTATCAGTACGATTTGTACTAGCCACTCCCACCCTATGAGCATTGCTTTGTGGAAATTGGATGCAAGTTGGATATAATCAAAAGGAACCTATAAGGCTGGGGTTTCCTATGTTTTGGCATATCAAGTATATAATAATAGTTGGTCAAGTTTTAACACCATTCCCACACCCATTCCATCCCATTTTTGTCCAGAGCTAGGTTTCGATCCTAGGATTGATATACCACCATCTCCATATCACCATACCATCACTCAGTCGATACGCTAACTCCCTCTCAGCGCTGTCTCATGGCCCGTAGCCCCTGGCTACGACCGACACTCTCTCACGGGGGAAGAAGAGAAGGACTCATCTCGCTATCTAGTTTAAGCGAAACCCAGGAAAGGTCCATAGCCGACTAGTCGGCATATGTATCGATCGATCAACCATACACTCTACAGAGGTTTTACATAACCATAAGATCTGCCTTCTTTGTTGACTGTCGTCAACTGGGCTGATTCCGGCCGCTTGCTAGCCTAGGATAATGCCACTCTACCATTCAGCCCTGGTACACCCCAAGTCTAGTCTGGGGTGGCTGAAACTGTGAGTCATGAGCCAAGTCCACAAGGTCTCCATGAAGTCTCGGAAGGGTGTGGGGGAAATCCTCCGTGCCCCGTACCTCCTCGCACTGTCCGCTATCAACCTAGCAGTAGTGGCAATATCCTACCAAGTAGTCCGGCCGTCCTACACCATATAGGGCGAGTGGTACATAAGGCTTCCTAGTGAATCTGAGTACTAGTAAGTCCTTAGAGATGACCAAGCTAGAATGTCTTCATCAGGGTTTTACCGTGCCACCACAGCACCTCCACCCCAGGCTCCTCCCATCATAGGTTCACACCTAGGGTCACCTCATATCACCATTTACCCACCACAGGTATCCATTCCAGGGGTGCCCAGGTAGCACCTCATGGTAGGACTTGCCCTAGGCTTGTCGTATACTCCAACTTGGTCGACACAACCCTCTCCCCCCACACACCCAAGTCACACACGCAGCACTCTCCCCAAAGTCCAGATAACTCCAGTTTCCACCACGCAGCAATATAGTATATATAATCATAGTAGAAATAATAAGAAGTGAAATATAGCAGCGAGCGTGTGACTAGCCTAACAGCAGGGTGAGCAGGGGTAAAGTTGCGTCAAGGTAAAGGCCATCAAGAAAGCATACTACCATACAAGTCCTATAATAGTGTGAAAATAACGATAAAGTAAGACAATAGTAGTTCTATATTAGCCATGCGTAATAGGTGCTATGAGATTGGGTGGGATGTGGCACCTTCAGTGTAGTCATCTCTGTACTCCTCACGGTACTCTCAGTCCTCGTCCGTCTGGTTCTCCTCCGAGTCTGTAAACGATCGCATTATAGTCGCGTTAGCGACGTCTATAAAATAGCACAAAAAGCAATGAAAATTCAAAAGAGCCAAATGCACTCAAACATGGGTTCATTACGTAGAGCTCTATTTTAGATGAATTTTGGTCCTGGTCTTGTATTTTTTTGAGTTCGTATGAATTAGTTATGAATTTCCGAAGTTTCAATCATTTTTGAAAATGGGAAAAGGCTGAATTAATATCGGGCTGACATGTGTCATGCTCCTGTTGGTCCACGTGGCATGCTGACATCAGTATGATGTTAGCATGACATCATCGTCTCGGCTCTGGTACTGACAGGTGGGTCCAGAGTTGCTGACATCAGCAGCTGATGTCATCGTGACATCATCATGATGTCACCTCGGCTGTGTTTGTCACTGACAGGTGGGACCCGCATGATGTCATCATGACATTAGCATAACGTCACCCACTGACAAGTGGGTCCAGTGGCTCTGTGTCGCTGACTTGTGGGCCTGGTCAACGGTCAGCTCAGGCCGGGTCCAAACTAGGCCGGTTGGGCCTGGATACGGGCTTGGCTTTGGCCCGCCATGTGGTGCGCGCTGGTGCAGCCATGTCGTCTTACTGGGCCACTAATGGGCCATGGTCCATGGGCACAGGTGAGGTGCGGTTCATGGTGAACCCGCCTGCGTTGGTCCATAGACCGCAGAGCTGGTCTATGAAGGACTTGGTCCACTTACTCCTTCCCAGGGTTCGGTTCACGTGCACCAAGTGCATGAACGTGTGGCCGGCGAGGGGAAATCCCCATCTTCTTCCCCGGCATGCTCCCACCAATGGTGAGCTCCCTGGCGAGCCTCACCCGCGGCGCTGGTGCTCAATTTAGGTGGGCAAAAGCATCCCCATGCCATGGCGACTGCGACAGTGGGGTTAGGGCGACGGCTAGGGCTTCCTAGGGTTCTGGCCACGGTGAATGGTGGCTTGGCGTGGCATGTCGATGGTGGTAGGGTGATGTGGTGGCTGGGAGCATGCTTGGCGGGGCGCGTGAGCTTCCCGTGGCTCTTGTGAACAGGGCGGGCAAGACAAGCAGGCGCTAGGCGCTCCCAACGATCCTAGCCATGGTGGAGTCAAAGCGGTTGTGGCGGCGCTCTGGCCGCAGTGTGGTGTGGTCAAACGGGGGTCCTCTGGTGGCCTTCGCCTACCTCGATCGCAAGCATGGCGTGTTCCGTAGTGAGGAGGAGCCAGCTAAGGTGGTGGTGGCGTCACCTCTACCATGGTGATGCGACCGTGGTGGCTTTACCACGGCTGTGTTCATGGTTGTGGTGTGTGCGCTCGTGCGTGCTCAGGTGTGTGCTCGAGTGCATGCTCGGGTGCATGCTCAGGTGCATGCTCGGGTGCGTGCTCGGGTGCGTGCTCGGGTGCGTGCTCGGGTGTGTATGCATGGCATGAGCAGAGCGCTCAGCGCTGGCATTCCTGAGCAGAGGGCTCGACATCACCCCCTTTCTTCCCTTTGCTTCACATTTCCATTTGGCTCAACAAGAGGGTCATGGTGGTCCTTCTAGGCTACCAGTTGGCTAAGCCAGAGCAAGAGCTCGTGCTCCGGTGTGGTCCGTTCATGGCGTCCGAGAGGCTAGGAGTTGTCTCAGCGAAGTGTGCTCACCATGGGGAGTTTGAAGGCGGTGGCGGTGCCGTGTAGTGGTGGCCGTGGAGCTCCTGGGACGATGATGGTGGTGCTCCCTCCTTCTCCGATTTCGGTAGCGGCAGGGCCCCGGCAGCAGCGGCGACGTCCCTCTCCACGCATCTCCTTCTCCTCTCGTCCCTCGGCTTAGTGTGTTGGTGCGAACTGCATGGTGGCGGCGAGGCATGGTGAGGCGCTAGGGTTCTAGGCTCCTCCTTTTATAGGTGAAGCTCCACTACTCACCAATGGTGGACGACGATCGGGCGATGGTGATGCGTGCGACGCATCCGATGGCCCGCGTGCGGTAGCATAAGCGTGGCGCAAGGGGGAAATAGGGTCATGCTTCTTGCGTGACCCCCTGGCCCATGCCTACCATGCTGGTTGGCCCCTAGTCATGCGGGGAGAATGCGTGGGCGAGGGGAAGAAGACGCTACTGTGCTGACAAGCGGGGTCGGGTCGTCAGGCTCTTGGCGCGATGTGGCTGCGTGCGGCGCATGATGGCTGACAAGCGGGCTTGGCTTGTCAGCAGCTGTGCACGTGTGGGCGGCGATGCTGGGCTAACTTTGTGGGCTATGCGTGTGAAAGGGCAGGCGAGGCTTGGTTGGGCTAGCTGGGCCGGTCGAGGCAGGCTGGGCTGAGCTGCTGCCTCCCTCTTTTCTTTTCCATTCTTCTTTTTCTTTTCTTTTTCTTTTCTTTATTTGCTTCAAATTGATTTGGAGTTTGAACCATATAGCTTCACACACTTATACATGGTATATGTAACTTGTCCAAGGGTTAGAATGGTGGCCTAGACTCATCCCATATATTTGGGATTTATTGGCTATTTTTGCTATACCGAAATTACTTATAGTTTTTTATTTTATGTATTTTATCCTTTGAGTTGAGTATTAATTGTTTGAAAGTTTATTAATTATTAAAGGAGTTAATCAAGTATCACATAAAGCAATGAAAATCCAAATCACATGTTACAATAATAATTATGCATGCAAGGTTTTACGTGTTGGGGATTTAAACACTCATATATGACATGTGTCATGATATGGTTATGAAAATGACTACTTAGGTTATACTTACATGCAATACTTAGGGTTGGCTCCTACACATGGCACTCAACATTGCATGGGGTTAAAACAAAAATTTTGTAGTTGTGATTTTTGGTATGTGGATTTTTGGGTTGTTACAACTCATGAGAGGCTAATAGAAGCCCATGAGAAGCTTGGCAAAGCTCACTCTAAGCTTGAAAGGCTCACTCCTCTCTCATAGAGCAAGTCAAAATAGAGGAAGCCAAGAAGGAGCAAGTGATTATGTCTTGTGATGTGGGACTAACATGTAATATTATTGATGAATCTTTTTATAAACCCAGTGTAGTTGCTCCCACTAACACTTCTTGTAGCACTACTACTTCTACTTCACCTTTAAGTGATGGTCTCACTTGTGATGTCTCACTAATGGTGGAAAATGAAACCCTTAAGAAAGAGGTGAATGAGCTCACTCATGCCTTAGGCAATGCCTATGGTGGAGATGCCCGCTTGCTAAAATGCTTGGGTAGCCAAAGATTTTCTCTCAACAAAGAGGGATTAGGCTATACCCCCAAGAAAGGCAAGGCAGCCTTTGTCACTCCCAAAGTTAGCTTTGTGAAGGGCAATGGTCGATTTTGCAATAGATGCAAGCAAGTTGGGCATATAGAGCAATATTGCAAGACTAACAAGAACAAGCTACCTAATGTATCCTCAATTAAATTTGATTCTTGTTACATGCTTGTTAAGGATGCCAATAGTGTGAAGGCTAAGTTCATTGGTACACCAATTATGGGCCCAAAGAAGAAGGCCATTTGGGTACCAAATACCTTGGTAACTAACCTTCAAGGACCCAAGCAAGTTTGGGTACCTAAAAAGAATTGATCTTCTTTGGTAGGTCAATTATAAGGCCAGAGGAAGGCATTGGGTACTTGATAGTGAGTGCACACAACACATGACCGGTGATCCAAGGATGTTCAATTCAATCAATGAAAATAAGAGCAATGGGTTTGATAGTATCACATTTGGTGACAATGGCAAAGCAAGGTCAAAGGGCTTGGTAAGATTGCATTATCAAATGACTTAGACATTTCCAATGTGCTACTAGTAGAGAGCTTGAACTTCAACCTATTATCGGTAGCTCAATTGTGTGATCTTGGTTTCAAGTACATATTTGATGTGGATGATATAGAGATCATAAGTGTAGATGGCTCTAACTTGATATTCAAAGGATTTAGATATGAGAATCTATACTTAGTTGAGTTCAATGCTAGAGAAGCTCAATTGTACACATGTTTAATCACTAAGTCTAGCATGGGTTGGTTATGGCATAGAAGGCTTGGTCATGTTGGAATGAAACAATTGAACAAGTTGATCAAGCATGACTTAGTTAGAGACTCGAAAGATGTCACATTTGAGAAGGATAAGCTATGTAGTGCATGTTAAGCCAGAAAACAAGTTGGTAACACACATCCTAAGAAGAGCATGATGAGAACATCTAAGGCATTTGAGTTGATGCACATGGACTTGTTTGAACCAACCACATACACTTGCATTGGTGGAAACAAATATGGATTTGTGATTGTGGATGATTTCACTAGATACACATAGGTGTTCTTTCTTATTGACAAGAGTGATGTGTTTGCAATATTCAAATCATTTGTCAAGGGTATTCACAACGAGTTTGAAACAACCATCAAGAAAGTTAGAAGTGACAATGGTAGTGAATTCAAGAACACTAGAATTGATGAGTTGTGTGATGAATTTGGAATTAGACATCAATTCTTGGTCAAGTACACTCCACAATCAAATGGCCTGGTTGAAAGAAAGAATAGAACTTTGATTGACATGGCAAGATCAATGTTGAGTGAGTACAATGTGAGTCATTTATTTTGGGCTAAAGCAATCAACACAACTTGCTACTATAGCAACCGACTCTATTGTCACCCCATGATGGAGAAGACATCTTATGAGCTATTAAATGGAAGAAAGCCCAACATAGCATACTTTTGGGTTTTTGGTTGTAAATGCTACATATTGAAGAAAGGCACTAGATTGAGCAAGTTTGAAAAGAAATGTGATGAAGGTTTCTTGCTTGGTTACTCTACTACTAGCAAGGCATATAGAGTTTGGAATTTGGCTAGTGGTACTCTTGAGGAGGTTCATGATATGGAATTTGATGAAACAAATGGTTCCTAAGAGGAAGATGAGAATCTAGATGATGTAAGAGGCACTCAATTGGTCAATGCAATGAAAAACATGGACATTGGTGATATAAGGACTAGAGAGATGATTGATGTTGAAGATGACAAGAATTAAGTGCTCTCTAACTCAAATGTTCAAGCTAGTGGTTCTCATGATCACGTTCAAGCAAGTACTAATGATGACAAAATGCAAGATCAACAACAAGCGGCTAGTTCATCATCTCAACCAAGTGATCAATCAAATGCAAGCAATCAAGTGCAAGTGCTTCAACCAACCAATGTTGCAAGAGATCATCCATTGGATACTATAATCGGTGATATTTCAAGAGGTGTGCAAACTAGATCAAGATTGGCTTCATTTTGTGAGCATTTCTCATTTGTGTCATCCATTGAACCTAAGAAGATAGATGGAGCTTTGAAGGATGTTGATTGGGTCAATGTTATACATGAAGAGCTAAACAACTTTACAAGAAACCAAGTATGGGAGTTAGTTGAGAGGCCTAAGGATCATAATGTGATTGGAACCAAGTGGGTCTTTCAGAACAAGCAAGATCAAGATGGGATAGTAATAAGGAACAAAGCAAGATTAGTGGCTCAATGTTACACTCAAGTTGAAGGTCTTGACTTTGGAGAAATATATACCTCGGTTGTAAGATTGGAAGCAATTAGGATCTTGTTAGCCTATGCTTGTGCCCACAACATCTTGTTGTACCAAATGGATGTGAAGAGTGTATTTCTTAATGGGTACATCAATGAGCTTGTGTATGTTGAGCAACCTCCTAGTTTTGAAGATGAAAAGAAACCCAACCATGTTTACAAGTTGAGAAAGGCTTTGTATAGATTGAAACAAGCACCTAGAGCATGGTATGAGTGATTGAGGGATTTTCTACTCTCTAAGAGATTCAAGATGGAAAAGGTTGACACCACTCTCTTCATCAAGAAGCTTGGAAATGACTTGTTTGTAATGCAAATCTTTGTTAATGATATCATATTCGGGTCAACAAATTAAGATTTTTTGTGAGGAGTTTGACAAGATGATGGCAAGTGAGTTTGAGATATCTATGATTGGAGAGCTTAGTTACTTCCTTGGTCTTCAAATCAAGCAAATGAAGAATGACACATTTGTGAGTCAAGGCAAGTATATCAAGGACATGCTCAAGAAGTTTGGAATGGATGATAGTAAAGCTATTAGTACACCAATGGGGACAAGTGGAAGCTTGGATAGTGATGCTAGTGGCAACATGGTGGATCATAAGATGTATCGGTCTATGATTGGAAGCATACTCTATGTGACCGCATCAAGGCTAGATGTGATGTTTAGTGTATGTATGTGTGCTAGATTTCAAGCCTCACCAAGAGAGAGTCATTTGAAGGCAACAAAGAGAATATTGAGGTACTTAAAACATACACAAAATGTTGGATTGTGGTATCCCAAAGGAGTAAGATTTGAGTTGATTGGATATTCGGACTCCGATTATGCGGGATGCAAAGTTGAGAGAAAGAGCACATCGGGCACATGTCAACTCTTAGGAAGATCACTTGTGTCTTGGTCATCAAAGAAGCAAAATAGTGTAGCACTTTCAACTGCCAAAACAGAGTACATTTTGGCCGGTAGTTGTGCTCAATTACTTTGGATGAAGGCTAATTTGAATAACTTTGGAATCAAATTCAAGCAAGTGCCATTGCTATGTGACAATGAGAGTGTTGTAAATCTCACCAACAACCCGGTTCAACATACAAGAACAAAGCATATAGATGTCTGCCATCATTTCATAAGAGATCACCAACAAAAAGAGGACATTTGCATTGAGAGTGTGGGGACCGAAGATCAACTTGCCGATATCTTCACCAAGCCACTTGATGAGAAGAGATTTTGCAAGCTAAGAAATGAATTGAACATACTTGACTTCTTCAATATATGTCGATACACCCCCCATTATATAACATGCCTCTCCTTCGAGCAAAGCAAGGTAAAGGTTGATTGACATATCATCCATCCATTGCTTAGGACTTGTTTAGTGCATCTAGTCATTCTTATCATGTCCTAGGCTCATTCATGAAAATCAAATGAATTTGATGCTTGTATGGTACCACTATTGCTTATATGTTTGAAATGATCTAGTGGTAGCATATGACATGTTTGTGGGCTTGTAAACCTAGTATTTGATATAGAAAATAAGCTATAAGTGTTTAACTCAACATGGTACAATATAACCCTTATTTGGAGGTGTGAAGAAGCGTGTCCTTTGATTAAACCAAGGTAAATATCTTTTGCAAGTGATCTAGATTGAACCAAATTGAGAAAATGATCCTTATTTCACATGGTTTCACCACAACCTATCTATAATTTGAGCTCGCCTTTTGTGCTAATTGTTGACAAAGGGGGCGAGAAATTCACAAAGATAATAAGATAGGAGGAGAAAACAAATGAAATGCCATTATAAGGGGATGAATAAAAATATACACACAAGTAGGGGGAGCAAGCTCATAAACTTGTATGTTGCATTTGAATATGCATTTCATATATTTGCTTACATGGCACAAGTTTTAAATTTCAATATCCATGCTTGTGTGGTGTATGCTAGTTATATGCTTGAATGGTGAAATGAAAAACTAGCATGCATAGGCTAAAGTAACTAGACTTATGTTCATCGTATGAAAACTAGACCCTTGCTTGTAATGTTGATCTCATGGGGTATTCTAGTTTTTGTGTATGTCCAGTTACTAATGGTGCTAAGGATGGTATATTGGTGCACTCCGATTGGTATCATGCTTCAAAGTTCCATCTCTTATACCTTAGCATCAATTGATAGACATTGTCTCCCATATTTCCTATCTAAGCATATGTGCAAGCTTCAATCCAAACTCCTAGCACATATGTAGGGGGAGCAATTGCTACCATATCAGATTCATGAAACTTGTCCATATCCTTTTACACATGGTAAATATGCTTAGGCAAGCAACGTGGATTCAATAAAATTTCAATTCATATCTTTGTGTAGGGGTTGTCATCAATTACCAAAAAGGATGAGATTGAAAGCTCTAGTTTGATTTTGGTGAATTGATGAAACCCTTAGTGCTAACCTAGTTTATCAAAGTGATTATGAGATAGGTAGCACGTTCCAAGTGGTGAAGCAAATGAAGATCATGACATGATGATGATGATGATGCCATGGTGTTGATCAAGTGCTTGGACTTGAAAATAAGAAAGATAAAAACAAAAGGCTCAAGGCAAAGGTAAAAATGATAGGAGTCATTTTGTTTTGGTGATCGAGACACTTAGTGAGTATGATCACATTTAGGATCGATAGCCGTACAATTAAGAGAGGCGAAACTCGTATCGAGATGTGGTTATCAAAGTGCCACTAGATGCTCTAACTCATTGCATATGCATTTAGGATCTAGTGGAGTGCTAACACCCTTAAAAATATTTGTGAAAATATGCTAACACATGTGCATAAGGTGATACACTTGGTGGTTGGCGCATTTGAGCAAGTGTGAAGAAGATAGAGTTGTAAAGAAGTTAGTCACGCTAGTCACATAGTGACCGGGCGCTGGTCTCGGTACGACCGACGCGTCCGGTTAGTGGCAGCAGAAAATGCGAAGGCATCGGTCTTCAACCTGACGCTGGCGTTGGAAGTGACCGAACGTTGGCTGGGTGTGTTCGGTCGCACTGGTGTGGCACGCACAAAAGAGACGCTGACTGACCAGATGCTAGGAGAGTTCGGTCGAGCATGACCGAACACGTCCGGTCGAGATTTCTTGCTTCTGGTACCTTACTGGAAATGACCGAATGCTAGTGTTGGAGCGTCCAGTCACATTGAGTAGCATGTCCGGTCATCTCTTGACCATTGAGATCGGATGAACAGAGTTTGAAGCACGGGGCCATGTGGCATACATCGCGCAACCAGACGCTAAGGTCTAGCGTCTAGTCAATCTGACCGGCGCGTCCGGTCGCCCCATGTTGTGCCCAGTGAAGGGGTACAATAGCTCTATTTCATGGGGGCTTCTATTTAAGCCCCATGGCATGTTCAAGTTCACTCTCTTGGCCATTTGCATTGACATAGAAACCTTATGAGCTTAGCCAAAGCCCTCCCACTCATCTCCAACATTGATTCATCATCTTTGTGAGATTGGGAGAGAATCCAAGTGCATTGCTTGAGTGATTGCATCTAGAGACATTTGGTATTCGTGTTTCGCTACGGGATTCACTTGTTACTCTTGGTGGTTGCCACCACCTAGATGGCTTGGAGCAGCGAGGATCGTTGAGCGGAGGTTGGTGATTGTCTCTGGCTCCGATCGTGGTGATTGTGAGGGGTCTTGTGCCTTCCCCGGCGGAGCACCGAAAGGTAACTCTAGTGGATTGCTCATGTCATTGAGTTACCTCACTTGTGGGTAGGTTCTTGTGGTGTCTAATTGTGTAGACGAGGTTAGTGCAACACCTCTTACCCGCTGAACCACCAAGTGTTGGTCGACACAACGGGGACTAACGTGCCGACAAGCACGTGAAACTCGGGAGAAAAATTGGTTGTCTCTTGCCCTTTGGTATTCTCTAGGTGATTGATTTAGTATTCATCTTGTGATTGGTTCACTCCTCTTCACGGTGGTATAATCACCATACTCACTTATTTATATTCTTGCAAACTAGTTGTAGCAAGCTCTTTAGTGTAATTAGAATTGAGAGCTTGCTTTGTTGTATTAAGTTCATCTAGTGGAGCTCTTTAGTGTAGTAAGTGCGAGAGCTCTTAGTGAGTAGTGATATAGCAAATTATGTGTATAGAGATCATAGCAACTAGAATTGTTGGATAGGTGGCTTGCAATCCTTATAGAGCTAGAGCAAGTTTGTATTTCGCTATTTGTTATACTAATTAAATTTCTCTAGTTGTTTTGTAGATTTTTAAATATGCTATTCACCCCCCTTCTAGCCATATTAGGACCTTTCAACTAGACATGGCGGTGTCCGCCCAACGGTCGAATTCCAATAGCTATTTCAACTAGTCATTGGTCACCGGACAGGCTGGCGGTGGCACCGCCCTAGGGGGGCGGTGACCACCCAGCCAGTCACCCAAAAACCCCTCTCTCTAGAAAATTAGGGCGGTGCATTGCCGTCACCATGGCGGTGACCAGCCCTGCTTCCTCCCTCTTAGCTAAAAAGGGGCGGTGCCCACGGCGGTGGCACTAGACATAGCCTGGCAGTACCCCGGCACACCGCCACTGGCGGTGCTAGCCACAGCACTAGCTCCTCTTAGTCCAGTCTAGGTGGGAACTGCCCTAGGGGTAGTGGTGCCATCGGACAAGGCATGGCGGTGCAGGCTCCAACCCCTGCTCTTGGCCTCGACCAGCCAGTCACCGCCACTGGGGTGGTGGTGCACCGGACAGCTAGGGGCGATGCCCCTAGGGTAGCACTCTGAGTCTAGCTTCACCTCCTTTCTTCACCTTTTGTCTGTCCTTTGCAAATGTGCTAACACCACCAAGTGATCACCACCTTGTGTACGTGTGTTAGCTTTTCACAAACATTTTTCCAAAGGATTAGCACTCTTCTTGCCACGCCACTCGATCCTAACATGTATGCATAGTTAGATCGCTCAAGTGGCACTAGATGACCGATATCCTAACAAGTTTGCCCCTCTTGATAGTACGGCCATCTATCCTAAACCTGGTCATAAACTTCTCTACACACCTATGACCGGTGAAATGAAATGCCCTAGGTTATACCTTTGCCTTGCACATTCCATTCCATCTCCTCCAATGTTGATGCAACACATGCACCAACCATATAAAAAATGATATGATCCACTTCATATCATCACGTAGTCATGTTGGTGCATTGATCTTGACCTCACTTGCTTTTCACTGTTGCCTTCGTCCATCGGGGCTAAGTCTTGCTCAAGCTTCACCGCCACATGGTCCATCGCTCTAAAGCCTCCAACTTGCCCTTCATGCTTGCAACCGGTCCATCAAGCCAAGTCTTGTCTTGATCTTCTCCATCTTAGTCACATGACTCAATGTCATGTCTCATATGCAATGATCTCCTTCATCACATGTGTGAGCCTTGCAACAAATCCAAGACATTTCACCTCCATGGCATAGGATGCTCACACATGATGTACTTATGGACTAATCACATGTGTATCTCACATTTAAACACATTAGTCCACCTAGGTTGTCACTAAATTACCAAAACCAAACTAGGGACCTTTCAATCTCCCCCCTTTTTGATAATTGATGACAACTCTACAAAGATATAGAAATTAAGGTCAAATGGATTTGAGTTGCTTGCCCAAGCAATTTTACCATGTGTAAATGATTTTGGACAAGTACCACAAACCCGTATTGGTAGTATTAGCTTCCCTGCATATGTGCTAGTGTGTTTGGTATAAAGCTTGCATATATGTATAGATTGAAATTTTGGGAGAGTAATTACTACCAATGATGCTAAGGTGTAAAGAATTAACCTTTGATGCATGATACAAATTGGAGTGCACATTTTAACACCATCCTTAGCACCATGAGTAGCTAGACAACAAGTATACTAGAAACCCCGTGAGATCAACATTATAAGCAAGATTCTAGTACCACATGTAAAAATACAAGTCTAGCTACCATTCTATGCATGCTAGTTATCAAATCATCAATCAAGTTCTATATTCAGCACACAAGCATGCATATCAAATTTAAAAACTTATGCAATGCAAGCAAGCACATGAATATGCACATATCAAATGCAATCAATCAAAGTTCATGAGCTTGCGCCCCCTACTTGTGTGCTTCTCTTGTCCAAGAATTTTGATCCTCTCATATTCTTCAATGTTGCTCCCTCTTTGTCCATATTTATGTCCAAATCCAACTTCCCTCAATATCTTTGTACTAATTTCTCCCCCTTTGTCATCAATTTCCATAAAAGGTGTGCATCTCTTGATACAAAGGGTTGCATTGGGGTAGATGGTTGACACTTGAATCTTGCATTTTTTATGGACATCACTTCATATGTTGGAATGACACCATTTGGATAGCTCTTGAGATACCACTCATAGGATCTTTGACCTTGATACCAATCGGTGGGACACCTCCCCCTATGTCATAGCATGGGTCATCCATTTGCTAAACTTGAGCTCTTGTAGTGAGGGATGCATTCTTCATTTGATGACCACTTAAAGTTGAGGATCACTTGTGGAACCACCATCTTGCATGATTGATACCACATGTAGATGTGATGCCACGTGTATAATTAATTTGTCAATAATGACCATTTCTTGAACATTTCCTATCTTCATGAGTACCACTTGTAGGATATCACTTGTAGGTTGATCTAGACACCACTTGTGAATACCACTTGATAAATCAATTGAGTCTAGATACCACTTGAAACAACCAAACTAGACATTCATTTGCATTGTTGTCTTGTGCTTGTACTCTTGTTACTATCATGAGCTTCTAATGTTGACTTGAACCAAATTGATTTGCCTAAGCTTCCAAGTCTGGTTTGAACCCTCTCTAAGGTTGCTCACACTCGTTTAGAGGTTATCTTATCGAGGTTGTACTTGTCACTTGTTGGCAATCCAAATTAAATCAAGTACTTGGGTTCACTAACTCATGAAAAAATTCATATACTAACCACTAGATCAATTAATCATTCAAGCAATAGTGGTAGGCTATGAATTTAAAACTTTTATTTTTCATGCATGATCCTAATAAGCATGTACTATATGCACTAATCGCATACTAGTAAGGGATGAAATGATCATGCACATTACAATGATACCTTTGCTATCTTGGAGTAGAGGATAGTCACATAGATTCCAACAAAGCTCCGCAATATCAATGTGAAGTCCAATTATAAGCTTGGTGAAGACCAATCATCAATAATGAAATCCATTCTTCACCCGTATGATTGAGAACCACTTATGATCAAGTGCACTAGCTCTTGTTGTGGTTGGTTTGCTTCTTCATTCTTCATTGCTTGCATGAGAGAACTACTTAGAGTACCACTTGAATTATCATGACTAGCTCTCTTTTGGGTGTTGCTTGCTTGCTAGATCAACCCTTTTGATTACTTCAACTAAGCATCTAGAATGTCCCTTAGATCACCACTTCCATGTTAGCCTTCCAAGTACCACACTTGATTTACCTACAAAAGGCGGCAAGCCCCTACACTAGGGAGAAGTGACCTCTCTCCAAAGAACCATTCTTGATACTCACTTGAAATGACTTTGCTTGATTAATCCATATGATGGACTTGATTTGATGAATAACCTTGAATACTTCTTTAAGTCCTTTTTCTACTTGTTTAAGTCCTTTTCTTTCTACCAAATAATTTCCAATTGTCACAAGAACTTAAACCTCATCTTCATCTTGAGTTTGATCTTGATCTTTAATTTGAGTACTCAATGTGTGCCAAGTACACTCCACAATCAAATAGCCTTATACTCATTGCTTGTCATGCTTATAGATCATCTCAAAACTAAACTTAGATACCCCAATTACTTATGAACATGTTTCTAACTTGAGGACCTTTCAATCAAAGTGACTCTAGATGAATCCAATAATGGTCACTTTTCTGACAGATTCTGTACCCTTCAAAGAATAATCCATAACTCCAATGTATATATCCAAATGCGACGAAATTTGGTGGATATGTGCCTCACTAAATCATATAGCAGCTGCAAAAATTTGAGATTTATTTGACTTCATATGAACTACCAGCAATCAAATATTCCACTACTGCTCTATGTTGAAAACTGCTGCACTAAGGTTGACCAGATCCACTCCAAAACTGAAACAATTCTTATCCAATTCTTATGAGATTTGTACAGAAACTTGTACCATAAGTATAGAGCATGCATACTAAATTTCAAGCCAATCCAAATAGATTTGATCACTCAAACTTAGACTTGATCACAGCTAGCTCAGTTTTTCAATTATAGGACAGATTTCTTCACATGAGCTATTCTTCTTCAAATTGAATCAAACTTGAGATAGACTTGTTTGAACACTTTCACAAGACATAAATGCATTCAATCCACTTGCTAAAGGTCATCTTATGAACTTATCCAACACAAATCAATCCAAACTTGATTACTAATCATTCAATCTATTCAATCATCTCATAGCATGCAACAAATGCATATATATCCAATTCAATCAACCCATATGCACCCAAATGAATGAGATCAACTAGAGATATACCTTGGTTAGCATATGATCATCCAATAGCAAGCTTTCAACTCAAATATGCAAACCATCAAATAATTCTAATGAATCACCACAACTTGATAAATAACACTTGTATGTTGTAGCACATTTGGACTTCTCTAACTTGTCATGGCATTGGGATAATGATCATCACTTTGCAATACTTGGCTCAATTAAATGATCACTTGAGCCAAGTCTCCAATGCCGATGGTACCTACAAATAATCATCCACTTTTTGATGGTACCTAAATAAGTTTGGGTCCTCTCAAGTTAGGTTCAACATACTTAGGCATAGCCTTAGTATGAGTAGCGGGATATTTTGCAATTGCAACCAATGAGGTACTATTTCCATCCTTTCTAAGCACGTCATGATCATCAATTAAAATGGGCTTAGAATTATTACCTAGGGGACATGAATGAGCCATATGTCCTCTTTTCCGGCATGAGTAGCACACTCTTTGTTTGAGCATTTTCTTCCTTGTTCATGTGGTGCTTCCCATTGCCTTGCCTCTCATGAGTTGATTGAGCCTTCTTCTCAAGCTCGGTAGGACACTTCGAGGCAAAGTGTCCCATGTCTTCACACTTGAAGCACTTGATGTGAGCATACCCCTTCTTCTCATTTTCATCCTTGCTCATCATCTTGGCATCTTGAATAAGCATTGGATGCCTTGCTCTTCCACCCCTTCTTGTCTTCTTCTTTATCATCAAGTCACTACCGTCTTCATGGTTGATCTTGATTTACTCTTGGAGTGTCTTCTCTAGCTCATCTTATGGCTTTTGGTTGAGCCTCTTCTTGTTGCTTCACCAATTGCTTGGTTGGGCACATTGAGGTAAGGTGACCCCAAGTGTGGCACTTGAAGCACTTCACATGCTTGAGCCTCTCTTCTTCCTTCATCTTCTTGAGCTTCTCAATGTTTGGGCAACCATTTGCAAGGTGTCCTACTTCATGACACCGGTAGCATATGAAGTGAGACAACTTCAATTGTAGTTGCTTCTTCATCTTCTTTGCCCTTTTCCTTTCACCCTTTGTCATCTTTCTTTTGAATCCAATGCCACTCATATCACCATAGATTCTTTTGTTGTTCATCATATGCTCGAAGGTGATTTTGGTGTTATAGCACCTCTCTAGCTTGTTGCTCAATTTCTTCACTTCACTTTTAAGCTCATTGTTCTCCTTCAAAAGTTTAGTCTCACAAGACATAGAAGTAGAACAAGCATCTATTTATGAAGAACATGGTATATCTAATAAATCATCATAGGAGGTGGATACATTCTTCTTACCTACATCACAAGGGTTAGCAACATTATGTGATTGATGATTTGACCCATGTGAAGAGCTCTCACTAGTTTTATGTTTTTCATTGGAAAGTTGCTTAGTGAGAAAAGCATGGTCTTGTACCAAGTTATCATGAGCAACACTAAGTTCCTCATGAGCCAATTTTAGCTCCTCATGTGAACAAGTAGTAGCATAAAGTAGATGTTTTTGTTGTTCACATGTTTTCTTTAGAAGTGAGTTTTCATTTTTCAATTTCTTTGTTTTAGCCATCTCATTTTCTAAAGCTTTGATCATACTACCAAGTCTAATAACAAGCTCATCATATGAATCAACATAATCAACCACATTAGCATTTTGTACCTTTGTATCACCTTGTGACATGAAGCAATGTGGTGATGATGAAGAGCTTGTATTAGCATCACAATCATGGCTCGAGCATGAACCAACATCATCAAGATCACCACCAAGTGTGCTTGAGGTAGAATCTTCATGTCCAACACTTGTGGCATCATCATCAATCTTGTCAAGTAAACTTGTGGTAGCACCATCATCATCATCACTTGACCATGAGGTGGAGCAATCTTCCACAATCACTAAATTGTGGTCAAGCTCAATAGACTCATGCACCTCCTCCTTGGGCTCCTTCTTGAACTTGCCATCATCTCACGTGGAGGAATCACCGAAGGTGTGCTTGATTGATTCCCATATCTCATGGGCAGTTCCCACATAGTTTATCTTTTTCATCAAATCAAAGATCAAAGCATCCATTAGATAACAACAAGCATGTGCATCAAGTTCAAAGAGAACTAATTGAGCTTTGGTTAGATTTCTATTGTCCAAGACGTAAGTGAGACCACTAGTGACAATCTACCAAAACTTAGGTCCCTTTACATGAAAATGATCAAGCATGTGATTTTTCCAATGTACAAAGTTTGTGCCATAAAAATGTATGTCTCACAATCATCTAGCCTACTAGTTGCCATCCTCTCTGGTCGATGAAGACCAAAAATGAGAGATCTAGCTCTGATACCATGTGTAGGGTTAAGATGGTGGACTAGAGGGGGTGAATAGTCCTTTCTAAAAATTAAACACGTTGGCTAACCGAAACAAATATGGAATTAAAATTATCGGTCTAGCCAAGACTACACCCCTCTATCTAAGTTCACAAGCACCTTATAAAGATCCTAAAGAGGCAACAAAGGTGCCAGGCTAGCTAGTGCTCACCTACCTAATTCTAGCTTGCAAGGTCACACAAACCTATGGAACTAATACTTCAAGCAACGGGGGAGCTCCTACATAACTAGTGTTGGTGTTTCATAAACTGGACTAGTAAACTTATATGATTGTCACGCTGCTCTAGGAAGAAAATGGTAGCATCCAATAGACATAAGGATTTATACTGGTTCAGGCCGAATTGAGTGTGTGTTCCTCGCTTGAATGCTCTAAAGTTCTTGCAATGGGTGGTGCAAGAATGGTGAAAGAGGTGGTAGAACCTATGCTAGCCGAGGGGCAACCTAAAAAGAAGCTCTAGGAGCCCTACTACTATGGTGAATGGATGGAGTGGTAGAGGATGATGAATGAGAATGTGTCTGAATGTGGGAGCCCTGGCTGCCCTTAAATAGAGTTCGGGGCCAGGGCTCATTACAAAGAAGAGGTTCTCCTGACCGATGGGTCAAGAGCCTAAGGGAGGTTCTAGCTAACTTGGCTTGCAAGCTACGTTGTCTTCTAATGCATGCCTGGGCATGGCTGTCGTCATGGTCTTGTGGCCACATCACGGCAGGGTCTGACGTGGTGCCACTGTGTTGGTCGTGGCAGCACTATAGCCATGGTGATTGTTCATCAACTGTCCTATGTAATGCGACATCCATCATGGTCATCGCCATTGTCTCCAGGTCCCTCGAGGCATCATACCCATAGTAGGAAGCCACCTCTGGGTGTTGCTTGCCTAGTCGCTTCGTGGGGCTGAGGGCCACGGCCCCGATCGTTGGGGTTAGGTCGCCCCGCCTGCCTAGGAGGTCTCTAGGTCATGACCCTTGTCATGGATCCCATCCCATAGTGGGTGAGATCATGCGCGCATCCTGTCGGACCATATTTGGACGATGGGTTTCATACCCATTGCCATCGCTGCGTGGTGTTGTCTAGTTGGTGCGGTGTGGCACAGGGATGGTGTCTGACCGGACCGAGGTGACCACTGTCACATCGGTCCTTGTGGGGTCAGCGTGGCACGCTTGCCTTTGTCAGAGCAGGCATGTCGCGCCGGGCCTGACCTATCCCTGTCTCTCCTAGGGGTCATGACAGAGAAGAGGTCATGTATTTGAGCATCACATGGCCAATGTCGGAGGAAGGGATCATGATCGCCTCTAGCCTTAGTGCATGTCTTACTTTGCTCCGCTTTTGCCGAGCCTCGATTGTTTGGGCCTTCGCTAGCTATGTTGTGGACCATGCAGCCCGCTAACTAATTGGTGCCCTATGACACCTCGGGGTCATAACCACGATAGTAGCCCCCAAGCATTTTTGTGATCATGAGGTGATCAGGAAAGCACTGATATACATGTTCATCCAGAGCGTAGGATTGTGGTCAGTGTGCTTTACTTCGCTTGGGACGTCCTAACAATGTGGTACGTGACTATCGAGCCTCGCCTATGTCAGTGTGCCATTCATCGGGGTTCGCAACCTAGGTGAGACCGAGCGGTCTTGTCGACGTTGTATTGGTCCTACCCATACATAGGTCTTGTTTTATCCTGACCTTTCATAGGCATCTATTGTTGGCGGTGGCTCTTAGGCTATGTGGCTTGTTTCTAGGCCTATAAATATTGGCCTTCCTTCTGCTTGAGCCACTCACAGTTGTGCTTGAGAGCTATCCTTTCTTGATTTTGAGGGTGTCAAGAGAAAAGGAGGAGAGATAGAAGCTCCATGAGTTTTGTTTCTTATGTTGGCTAGGTGACATCGTCTTTCTACCTATCGTTTTGGTGCTAGGAGGGATCTTGCGGCCCCCTCGGCCTCCAGAGCCTTCTAGCTTGGACGTGCGAGGTGGTCCTTGCTGTGGGTGGTTCCACCATGTCGTCCCTATCCTTGTGAGATGGTGGCAACAAAGCTGTCTCTCACCCTCGTGTCTTGCGCTCTAGGAGCTATGGTGTTGGATGGAGTTTTGTGGGGTGCTTCTCTCCGCCATGTTCACAATGGAGGGGAGTGTCCCGTAAGCCCCTATTCAACACCATAGCTCCTAGTGCTTAGGATGTTACTATCGTGCCTAGGGTTGCCAGGCCTTATGGTGCTAGCCACTCTCGTGTCATGAGAGATTAGAGAAGGGTTTGTTTGAGAGGTTCCATGGTGCTCAGCTAGGATGATTTATAATTTCCTAGGCTTTGACCTAGGATTATCTCTTGTATTTGATGAGCTTTGCGCTGAAATTTTAGAGGCATATCCCTTGACCAGAGGTCATCATCTGATTTTGGTGCCACCAAGGTTGTGGCTCTCGCAGGATGCATTGCTATCTGCTGAAGGAAGTTACTAGATGGAGGGCCCCCGATGGTGAGGCGGTGCCTCATCTGCAGCTGGGGGAGTGGTGTCGTTCATCGACTTCCATAAGCACAGGTTTGGGATTCCGATGTCTGACTTCCTCCATGGTTTCATCCACAAGCATGGAGTCCAGCTGCATCATCTTCCTCCTAATGCGGTGTTGCAGTTGGCGGGCTTTGTCATCATGTGTGAGGCCTTCCTGGGGATCGCCCCCAACAAAGACCTATTTCAAAATGTTTTTGAGGTGAATACCTAGAAGGCTAATGGCTTGGATGGCAGCGAGCTTGCTCCTGTGGGTGGGATGAATCTTTAGATGCGTTAGGGAGTCTCTCACAGCTATCTGTGCCTACCGTTGATGTCTTCAAACTTGGGCTGGCACAATCATTGGTTCTACATCCGCGATGATGCCACCACCCCCTCCCCCCTTTCTTTGGTGCTGCTCTAGTGAGGTTTGACTCATGGGTTGGGGGTGCGGCAAGAAGCAGTTATTGAAGGTGGCAGAGATCCTGGAGATCCTAGTAGGCCGAGTATCGGTCAGGTCGGAGGGTATTATGGTCCTATGGACCATGATCGAGCTGCAAGTCCTGCCCCTAAAGCATCGAGCGAAGACCCAATCTGCGAGTCCTTAGAGGCGCTTGATGCTGTTGAGGTTACGAAGCGGGTCAGGGGATTTGTCTCCCCTAGGGTCATTAACGTCGCTGAATGTGCTGTGGAGGCGTTTTCAGCGACATGTCGACCTAATCTGGTAAGCTGCCCTAGTTCATTTTCCTTTCACCATTCGAAAGTTGTTGACTAATTAAACATTCTTTTTGCAGCCTGTGCCCTCATTCAGCTCCCGCTTCTACCTCCCTTATCCTAGAGGCGCCAAGCGTGTCGCCCAAGAAAAGGTGGCCACCAATAAGCAGAAGCACCTCAGGCGAGAGAGGGCGAGGAAGCAAATGGAGCGCCAGAAGCGTGGGGCTTCGTTGTCAGATGCTAATGAAGATGATGAGGACCTGGTGGCCCTTTGGAGTGTCTTCAATGCCCTGGTCAGGTCTGGTAGCGATGTCGGATCGAGTGGTGCTGACGGCCCGATGGGCACCGGGGTTTGGGAGAGTTTAGCCCAAAAGTGGGTGGCTTCATCACCACTGAGGGGGCCAAGCCCGAAGCGTCCCTGCGCCGCTAGGGTCTGAGGCTCTCATTGTGGATGCAGCGAAGTATCATCCTTCCCTGGAGATTCCTAAGGGGAAGGACCCAGACCTCCTCTAGCGCCTCCTCACCAATATGGCGACTGAGCCTCCTATATCCCTAACTTTTCATGTGGGTCGTCTAGGCCCAGGGATGTCGGGGCCACCGGGGATCATGGTGCGGGAGAGGTTGGTGTTGCCGGTGCCATCGGGGATGCCTCATCATCTTTTGGCCTAGCAGCATCAGCGGAGGCGCCTCCCATCATGATCCCTTCTGCTAGGCTGTGCGAGGGGGGGGAGATCATCCTGCCTCTTATGGAACGCTCCACTAGGTACGCTGCTCTTTTTAACTTCCCTTGTAGTGTTTTTCACCATCGTTTGTCCACTTGAGCGTGGCTAATCTTGTGCTACAGGGGGCTCCTACCGGAACCTACGGTCTTGAGGCCCTCCATTGTGGCCTTGCGATCACCCCTCGAGGATGAGCCCATCTTAGGCGGGGATCTCTTCTCATGGCCCCATCCGACGAGCTTGGCTGAGGCACTGTTTGTGGTGGATGATGCAGCCAAGCAGGCTACGAAGGAAGTCACCTCTTAGAGTCACAAAAGAGTTTGATCATCATTAGTCAAGATGGGCGTCGTGGCTACCATGATCGCCAGGCTAGGCGAAGAGGCCCGATGTCAAATGATCGATAATGTGGAGGCTTAGGCGTAGGTGAGTTTTCAGTCGTCCGTCCCCACGGTGCTTGTCACGCTCTTGCTGTAGTCGTCTGACCACTCTTCTTTTTTCATAGGTGCTGATGAAGATTTTGGCCAAGAAATCTTGGTTCTTGCTCCTGGCCTATCATGCGTAGGCAGGAGGTGCCATCGACCGTGACTGTCTAGCTACGGCGGAGGCTAAGGTGTAGCATTTGCGTGAGGAGCTGGGGGCCTCCTAGGAGTTGAGAGAGGAGTTGGCCCACCGAGAGGCACAGGCTTGGTCCAAGATTGAGGATTAGATGTCAAAGGTGGTCGGCCTTAAGGACCTGATGGATATCTAGGAGGCCGAGCTTACCTCGGCTGGTGCTGCTCAGGAAATGGCTGAGCAGGGGCGCCAGCATCTCAAAGCTAAGTGTCAAAAGTTGTGTTCCACTTGTAGTAGTAAGTCTCCCCTACTTTACGTTGTGTCTTTGCTCTATCATTGTGTCAAGCTGTGAACTGGTGATCCTTTCTCAGGATTGCGCACGAGGGCGCTCTCAGATCAAAAGGAGAAGATGACCGCGAACTAGAGGATGCTAGAGGTGGACAACTAGCTAGCCACGCTGACTGCCTCTGGACAAGCTCTTTGTGACATTATGCTTGGCGCCAACCAAGGGAGTGCCCAATTATCTCTCTGTCTTGATGAGGCTCATCTCCATGTGGATTCCTTGATTTCTAAGGGCGTTTGTTGTGGCACTCACGCTGCCTTGGTGTTGGTCAGGTCACACTATGGTGGTGTTGATTTCAAATTCATTAGTCGAGGGTGCGCCCTAGGAAGATCCGAGGATGACATCCTCGCCATTGAAAGTGTTGCTTCCCCAGGCATGGAGGCCCTTGCAAGCCGAGTATCGGCTGAGAACGTTCGCCACCAGCTCCATTCTTCTAGGGTATAGGATTTTGTCATGGACATCTAGGGCTCTATGGACAGTTGGTTTGTAATGGGCACGCTTGATTTGGCTAGATGGATAAGTGGTCGGTGTGTTCTTTTACTGTCTGATCACCTCATTATTCGTCTCTTCTTTCGAGTTGTAATGTGCTTCATTCCCTTTGGTCCCATGCTTGTGGGTGCGTATTTTAGCCCGGGCATTGGTCCACGGGGCTTAAAGGGTACACAGTCCATTGGAGCAGCACAATGTCGAGGGTTGGTCACAGATCCAGCTTGATGCAAAAAGAGGATGAGCGGGTAGCTTGGTCATTGGGATGATGGCAAATAGCGCCGCATTGTGGCTCGTGTGTTTGCATGTCTACGAGTGCAGCCCCATTAGTGAGTCATGTTCGGCTACGAGCATGAATCAGATCAAGTCACTCGGGAGTAGCGTGATACTGGGACATACCGTGTGGGCATCGTGTTGTCTGGTTTGCTCTACGAGTCAGCCTTAAGCTTCTGTGACTATTGGTGAGCTTATATGTGTACGTGGATGTGCTTTGGCAGTGAGGCTAAGGTTAAAGAAGATGTGACCGACCAAAGTACTAGAAGCTGCTGATGAGATGATCGACATAGCTCAGGGCACTTCAAGTCCCCGAGCGCCAGCCCATGGCGAGGTTCCTGCTCACTGTGCTGTGAACCCCCGAGCGCTTGCTTATGATGGAATTGTCGTAGTCCTTGGGTCATGAGCTAGTGGAGGGACTTCTTCACCGCTTGGGCAGTTGTAGCTGGCGTGGGTCAGCCTCTTGGGCTGCCTTGGGCCGATCCTTGCTGACTCAATGCCCTCGAGGAGCCCATGTGCCCCCGAGGGTAGCTTCTTTGCTCCTAACACATAGTGGTTCTTGGTAGGGGGAGCTCGTGCATTCTAGCACGTGAGTCTTCTTGGCACGATGGCGTCACGGTCGTAGCGTCTCTGCTTCCAGGTTAACCACACCAAAGGGCTAGCGTCCGCGTCCAACCTTGGCCATGGCCTAGACCTCCACCTCGGGGATCTGAGTCCCGCAGCCTATGGCGGGCATACTCTTGAAACTACCCACTGGGGCTACATCCTAGAGTTCACCTACGAAGGGAACCCAGGGCCCTCTCTCATCACCGGTCAAGGCTAGGACTTACATCTAGGAAACCAAACGGCCATGGCTCATGGTGACCTCTCCCAAGGAATGGCCTACGATGACCACAACCCTGTTGGGAACCACGATATCACCCGAACCAATAGGGCAATGCTCGTCGCAAGCTCTTACCTGGTCTAGACCCACCGCATGGCAGAACTAGACCTATCGGTGGAAACACGCCCCGGACAATGCCTCTGACATCGAAGCGCAATGACTTAGGGCACGCATGAACAATAAGGCTACCAGTCGCCACACGGCATTGATGTTGGTAACCTAGCCGCTAGGCGGCACTGCACTGTGCAAGATCGAGCTCGGAACCATGGTCTAACCCTACACAACAAGCAAGCCACACGACACACTATGGAGGACCACCTGCCTTCGCTCAGAGGCATGTGCGTCCAAAGAAGCGGGCACCCCGAGCGCACCGCATGCTGCAATGAGCGGATTGAACCACGTTGCGCTCAAAGCTAGCTCTCACAGTGACAGGACACGATGGTCCCTCGCCAAAAGCGGTAGCTATACCCAAAAGCGGAGACGTGGCGACCATGATGCCATCACGCCAAGAAGACTCACATGCCAGAATGTGTGAGCTCACCCTACCAAGAACCACTGCATGCTAGGAGCAAAGAAGCTACCCTCGATGGTAGATGGGCTCCTCAAGGGCATCAAGTTGGCAAGGATTGGCCCAAGGCAGCCCGAGAGGCTGATCCACGCTAGCTACAATCACCCCTAGCGGCAAAGAAGCGTCTTCGCCAGCTCATAGCCCAAGGACTACGACAACTCTGCCGCAAGCAAGCGCTCAGGAGCTCACGGCGCCACAAGCATGAACCTCACCATGGGCCGGCGCTCGAGAACTCAAAGTGCCCCAAGCTACGGTGATCAGCTCACCAATAGCTTATGGCACATCGAAACTTAGAGTCAACTTGTGGAGCAAAATCAAGCAGCACCCAACCCCCAAATGATTCAATCCGACCTACTCTAGCTATCGGACATAACTCAATCATGAGGGCTACGCTCATAGGCACATGACAACGTGGCCCATGGCACAACACTACTTACCATCATCCCAATGACTGATTCATTCTGAGCTTCATCTAACCACCCCTTGGTGCGAGCACACTCACTTCAGCCGAAAGGAATGGGATGAAGGAGGCACTAGATCTCTCTTTCTCCACATCGAACTGGATCTGATGTCTACCCTTGATGTCACACTACTCCCACGGACTGCGCTATCATCAACCGATGGGCTAGCCCCAAGGTTACGCACACATGAGCACAAGACCAAGAGAGGCGAAGCACATTCCAAACCAAACAAAAAAGGGCAAAAAAGAGAAATCTATAATAACAGGACGACAAGTGAAGGTACCAGATACACACTACCCCACGTCAAAACATCCGCACCAAGGACACTCATGCACTAGAAGACTGGTACTAGAGGCGAATGCTCACTGCCAACATTTTGCTCGCAAGGATCTTCGCGCTCTGAGCGGTGGCGCTACCGATGCCAAGGACATCACTCTCCGATTTCCCTAGCACATACCCTCGCTCGACGGCCTCAAAGTCGACGTCACCATAGTGTGAGCCGACTGACGTCAGAGCAGCGTGAGCGCCACAGTGAACTCCCTCAGAAATGAGGGAATCCACCTAGAAACGGGCCTCAACAAGACGACACGCTAGCTGGGCGCTCCCCTGGCTAGCACCAAGCACAACATCACCAAGAGCCTGTCTAGAGATAGTCAAAGCTGCCAACTGACTTTCCATCTCCAACATCTTCTGGCCCATGGCCGTCTTCTCCTCCGGATCCGCAACCGCTCTCGCACGCAACCCTGAGGAAAAGAACATTGGTCCATGACCGAACATGGCAACAAAGCAGAGGCACGATGCGAAGTCGACAAAGACTCACTACTACAAGCAGAGTGCAGTCTCTGGCATTTAGCCTCAAGGCGTTGATGCCCCTGCTCGGCCACCTCCTAAGCAGCGCCGACTGAGGCGATCTCTAACTCTTGGGCAGCCGCCATGTCCTAAAGCCTGGCCACCTAGGACATCAGGGCCTCGACCTAGGATCTAGCTTGCGATTTATGATGGATTGACTCGCTTCCCAACCTCTAGGATGCCCCCAATTCCTCATGTAGGTGACGCACCTTGGTCTCCATCGCTTCCAAACGGCCGCCGTCGGCGCCGCCTCCCACCTGCGCTTGATAAGCCAGACGCAAAAATTGAGACTTCGCCATCGATGTTTCCATTAGCCCCTGCATAAAAAGGGGATGATCAGGCAACCATGACAAAAGTGGAGTGAATGCGGCATGAACAGAGGATGAGAAGACCCACCTATGCCTGGACCACCACCTCATTGATCATCTGGTGTTGGGCCTCCATGCCCAGCCATGCAACTACGGCAGTGGCTTCACCTAGCTTAGACAAGGTTGCCAGAACACCCTCATAGCTCTAGGAGGTAGCCTCCCCCGTAGCTCGCTTGGCCGCATCATCCACCGTGAACAAAGCCCTGCCATGTTCTGTGGGGTGCGGCCAAACAAAGAAACCCTCGTCTAGCTCCAAACCTTCCTCACCAAGAGGACGAGCTGACATGCTCGGCCCATTAGATATCACCTCCGTGAGTGGGGGGCCGACCATGGGAGGTGAGCCCACGCCCTAGGCTGACAGCCACCTCAGACCTTCCGATGGCTGACCTCTATCCCTCAGCCTCACTCCCCTCCGCGCCGACACCAGCGCGATCCCCTGCCAAAGCGAAGCCTTCTCTGAGGGTGAGCGTGGAGCCACAGTGGAGGGGAGCCTAGCTAATGGCTCGGGAACTACACTGCCACTTAGGGATAGTGAGTCCTATGATGGCTCGCTACATCGAGAAATCACCAAAGATCAGCTAAAGAGGAAACATCATTAAACCTGATCGGAAGGAGGGCAGCGAGAGCGAGACACACCTGGCAGGATGCTCCATGAAGTGTAGAGGAAGGTGCCCTCCCATGCACGACGTTGCAAGGGGAGATGAAATAGGAGGCTCCACTGATGATACCATGAAACCAGAGGCCGGCGAGGCCTCTTTGGCCGCAGCGACGGCGCCAACGTCCCCAACATCATGCTCCTAGACGGCGTCAGCCTCCACCAATTTGGATGCCTCCAAGCTGAGCATCGAGGAAGCTGGGCGTTCAGATTCCACATGCGTGAAAGGGAGGCGGGGGAGGTCATCAGCCTTCCCTCCGGACCCCTCCATGGAATGGCGCTCCATGGACTCCTGGCTTGGGTCTCTAACTCTGGTGAAATCGCACAACAAGCGCACCCGAAGCTCTAGTGGCTGAACATGCCATTCAACCATTCATGTTGGCCAACACTCAGCCTTCAAGGATCCTAAGGATCTCCAACACCTTCTTTGATCGACTCCGCTCGCATCCTCGACTCCATGACTCCAGCCTCACCCACGTGACAATGGAGAACCATGGAAGAGGGGCGGCGGTGGCATCGCAAATATAAAACCAGTTCACGTGCCAGCCGGAGTTCAAGACTCATGATGGCAGACACGGACAGCTGTGGGATGCACCATAGCACATTTGGATGTTGATCTCGCCCACCAGGGCGTGCACGCCGCCATCGAAGCCATGCGCCTTGTGGGTCTTGACCTCAAACACTCGTCAGAACAGATCCTTGTTAGGCTCGATCCCCAAGAAGGCCTCACAGACAACAACAAAGCCTGATAGCTGTAGCACCGCATTAGGAGGAAGGTGCTACAATTGGACATCATACTCATGGAGGAATCCTCAAAAGAAGTCTAACACCGGGATCGCAAACCCACGCTTGTGGAAGTCGATGAATGACACCGTCTTGCTGGGCTATGGGAATGGGAAGGCGTCCCTAGTGGTAGCCCTCATTCGGCAATCTCCTTCAGAGGAAGGAGACCTCTCTCCATCAACCATAGCAGCCTTGCCTCCATCACCTCTGAAGGTACCCATTCACCCATCTCAACGCACAGAAGGAAAGCAGAGCGGCACTAGAAATAGCAAGGTACGGTAAGCACGTAGCACCATGGCGAGCGGCGGTACGCGACCCGAGTAAAACTATCAAGCCTGACCTCCTAGTTCCTTTTTGCTCTCTTGTTTGTAGCAAATAGAAGAAGAAAGCAAAAACAAAGGTAAGGAACAAGCCCAGACAAAGGGGGGTTACTTAAGTGGTGGCCTTCCAAGACACGAACCGTGCCCACACGGAGTTCATCCTAGAGCAAGTCCTGTGAGACCTCCAGAAGTGAGGCAGCACACAGCAAGCCATGGCCACATGAAGGGTACCATGAAGTCATGAAAAAACCATGGAGGTCAATCACCCCCTAGATTTGCGCTGAGCGGTTCTCCACCGCCATGGTTAGGCAACAATGCACCTGTGTGCACAAAACGGGCGCCATGCGAGCTGCGTAGGGACCAGGGAGGCAATGATCCCATGAGTCCATGCACAAAATGACCATCACGCTCACGACCCCGCGTCGTACTTAGGAAAGCTCCTTCCGGCCGGCCCTTAGAAGGGCTCGAGGCTAACTAGAGATAGGGGCAGGAGGAGATGGGGCCCCGTGGCTCTAACTGGTGGTGCAGAACCACGCAACCATCTCTCTTTGTGTTCGAGTCATCTGCTTTGAAGTCTCCTAGGTTGACCCCCTCTGGGGGGGAGGCATCTTGCCATCTAGCCATTGCAGAGGTAGTTGGGGACCAACGGGATTGACGGTCGATGATTTATGGGACGTCTCGCATGAGGCATAGCCGAACTCCACGTTGATTGGGGAGGATATCAGGTCCCGCTCGAATTACCCATCGACCTCGCCGAGGCGCACCACTCCAACCATGTGGTTACGGTGGACGAGCCTCCCCCACGTGGGGCAAAAACCCAACTTGCCCGTAATAAGGCATCATGACCCCTCCGAGTTAGAAGGGACATCGGGGAACAAGGACTAGGGACCCAAAAACCTCGCCTAAAGTCAAGGTCCAAGCCACAACTAGGCTCCTCGCTGTGTCATGGATTCATAGCGACCCCGCTAAAGGTCGTGGCTGGGTTCAAGAACCCTCCACCTCGTAGTTTTGACACCACGGCTAGACCCGACGCATGGCAGATGGCTGAACAAACTGCATGAGAAAGCATCAGACCTAGCAAGCGAGGTCGAAGCTGAGTAACAATGGTCAAGTGGCGTGATTCTCAATCGCGCCGCAACAGAAAAATAGCCCGAGCCCCGAAAGCTAAGATGTTAGAAGGGAGCTTGTAGGACAATCCCCTCCATCGACCGAAGTGCCAAAATAGAAGGGAGCGCCTCGCAAACCTCCTCCCAGCACCATGGCTCCTGGGGCAGAAAACGTGGACACGTGAGCCACAAAACCTGCTCGGAGAATCTCTCATAGCACCGATTAGGAAAGGGAGCAACGCCCATCTCCACTCACCTTTTCTCATCTTTCCTCTCCCCTCAACATGAAGGAAATGGCATAGAAGAGAAACCGTTATTTATAGGAAGACTAAGTGCCCAAGACCCCCGCGCCGCATGGCGAACGATGGGGGGTCACAGCCGACATTGGACACCCACAAAAAATGGGGATATCGACACTCTCACAAAGGAAAGATCGATACAACATCGACGAGACCACTCAACCCCACCTAAGTCATAGGTCCCAATACACAGTACGTTAGTGCAGTAGGGCTCATTAGACATGTACTGCGCTGCTAGGGCATCCTGATAGAATAAAACACAATGGTAGACTAGCACAGTAAAAGCGTCAACCCGTAAGAGGTTGGGCAGCAAAGCTCGACAAAAGTGCAATCATGAGACCTCGATCGACGATCGAACGCGCATCAGCACTTTCACGATCACTCCATGATCGTAAAAATGCTCGAGGGCTACTATCGGGGTTATAACCCCTGGGTACCTCAAGGCAGTTAGTTAGCAGGCCGCATGGCCTGCAACGCAACAGTCAACAAGGGCCCAAACGACCAAGGCCCAGCAAAAGCCAAGCAGCTAGGGGTGTCCACGACCCCTTCCTCTAGCACAGGGCACGCGGTGCTCAGGTACGTGACCTCTCCCCCGTCATGACCCCTAAAAGGGGCAGGGAGAGGTCGAGCCTGTGCGACTCGCCAGCTCTGATGAAGGCAAGTGAGCCGCGCTGAACCCGCAAGGACCAATGTGATAGTGGTCACCTCGGTCTGGTCAGACACCATCCCTGTGCCATGCCGCACCAACAAGACAACACCACACAGCGGGGGCAACGGGTATGAAACCCACCGTCCAAATACGGACCGTCAGGACTCACGTACGATCCCACCCACTATAGGGTGCGATCCATGACAAGGGTCACGACCTAGAGACCTCCTAGGCAGGCAGGGTGCCCTAATCCCAACAATCAGGGCCGTGATCCTTAGCCCCATAAAGCAACCAGGCAAGCAACGACCCAGAGGCGACTACCTACTATGGGTACGACGCCCTAGGGGACCTGGAGATGACGACGAAGACCATAATGGATGTTGTGTTGCATAGGACAGCTAAGGAATAATCACCATGGCTACAGTGCTACCATGACCAGCATAGTAGCACCATGTCAGACCCTACAGCGACGTGGCCACAAGACCATAACGATAGCCATGCCTGAGCAAGCATCAGAGGACGGCATAGCTTACAAGCCAAGTTAGCTAGGACCTCCCTCAGGTTCTCGACAATTTGGTCGGGGGAACCTCCTCTTTGTAACGAGGATAGGCCCCAAACTCTATATAAGGATGGCTAGGGCTCTCATCTTGGGACATTCTCATTCATCGTCCTCTACCACTCCATCCATTCACCATAGCAATAGGGCACCTGGAGCTTCTCTTCAGGCTGCCCCTTGGCTAGCATAGGTTCTACCACCTCTTTCACCATTCTTGGACCCCCCATTGTAAGAACTTTAGAGCAATCAAGCGAGGAACACGCACTCAATCTTCTCTGAGACTAGAAGTAGGGCTCTGACTTGAACTAGTATAAATCCTCATGTCTGTTGGATGCTACCATCATCATCCTAGAGCAGCGCGGTAATCATATAAGTTTACTAGTTTGGTTTACAAAACACCGACACCGTCTGAGTTATGGGTGAGTTGACTGAATCGGTGAAGTTACTAGATGAACATAGGCCACCGGTTTGTTTGCTCATTGCTTTGTGTTTGCTTAGATGTGGAGGACATGCAATTGGGAGGACTTCACTGGTCATGGAGAGTTAGTGGAGAGGCTGAAGATACATTCGTCACTCGAAAAAGAGAGCAAGCATTGGATGCAGTAGGAGAAGCAGATGGAGGTGAGGATGAGGTACGGGGTACAGATGCCATCATGGAAGACCCATAATAGGATTTTATAGGACTTTCCTCGAGTGACCGGTCGACAGTTGAGTTTTTACAATAACGAGGCCAAGTTGATGAGCTTCTGGCGACAAAACAAGAAGGCCTATGACTTTAAGAAGGCCGAGGATAAGAGGGAGATGGCCTTTTTCCATAGGCATTTGTGTCGCTTATGTGAGTAATTGATTTTGAAATATGTTTTGACTTGTGCATCTTCTTACAATTGTTGGCAATCAGACATTGTTTTGTTCTTTTAGTCCCCGATGATGCACCGAACGATGGCCATATCCCCGCACCCTTGGAGGAGGACGATGACGATGATGATGACAATGACCATGACCATGACCATGACGATGACCATGACAATGATGAGGACGATGAGTAGTGTTTCCTCTCAACTGATGCCTATAAGGTGCAGTACATATTTTGCAAATGCCAATAGTTTTGGGATTACGTAGGTCTTGTATATGGTAGATGGAGGACTGGTATGATAGTGCTACTTCTTTTGTTCAAAGGTGGCAAGATCTGTACATATTTTGCAAATGGCCTGGGGTTACCGTTTGGTAGTACTTGTTCATGGTAGATGAAAGACTAGTGTTAGTAGTAGTGCTTGTATATGCTAGATGGAACACTTATGTAAGTGATGATGATGATGATGACCTTCGAACAATGCTTCGAACTCCTTATCGTGTGAACTCATTATGATATGACTCCTTATGGTGTATGTGAACAATGTTTGGAAACCATGAAGAAAATACAATGTGAATAAGTTATGAAATGGTGGACTTAGGAAATGGTTTCACAAAAATAGCATCACTTGGAGGAAATGGCCAAGAAATTTGGTGTTTGCAAAAAACATGAAGAAAATTCAATTTTAAGGACATATGTTTTGAAAAAGTTCATGAAAGGCACTTGGAGGTAATGGCCGAAGCTAACAGATTTCTAGGACTATCGCGCGAGCCAAATTGGCATGACAATCCTGTCGCGCCACCCATGCCGGTGCGACAAGGACTCACCAGGCTAGCCCAGACCTCTCTGGTTTCAATGGCTGGCTGGCGTGATAGTGTCACGCCAGCATTGGTGGTGTGATAGAGCCATGCCAGTTGGGCTGGCATGACACTATCATGCCACCTGCGCTTGCCAGCCATCGAAACCAGAGAGGTCTAGGCTGGCCTGGTGAGTCCTTGTCACGTCGGCCATGGTGGCGCGATAGGCTTGTCACACCACTTAGTGTGGCGCGACAGCCATTTGCATAATGTTCCGGGATGGCTGTCACGCCACCCTTCCTGGCGCGATAGGACTAGAAACAATTTTTTCCATTTCTTCCACACTTCTTAACACATAAGTACAATTGAGACATATACATAGCATATAACAGTTCATAGATGCCCAACATGGTGACAAGTTGACAAATGACCAACATAGCATATAGCATCAAGTTCACATAGTTCATACACGACGATAGTTCACAAAGTCCACATAGTTCACATAGTTCACAAGCCATCGACAAAGTCCACAATCATAAGTCATCGACAAAGTCCAAATGAGCACATAGTCGACATAGTTGTTCCATGATGAACATAGGCAACAAAAGGATATAGTTCACAAAGCCTGCTTGACATGGATTAGTTAGGTGTGAAGGGCTCTTGAGGACGACGCATGTGGCCTGGATGTGTCGGTTGGAGATTAGGAGTACTGATGTCGGACCAGTCACAAGCACATCCTCACACGTTTCATCCTTGACCTCGTCGTGGGCGTTGGGACAAACTCTACACAAAACATATACAACATAGATGTCAAACAAGTAACATGAGGAAATAGTAAAGTGGTGGTCATTTTTACAAAATATCAATGATGTTGGCCATCCACTATCATGAACACTCATGGGTTAGTGTAAGATTACACAATAAGCACTTTATGACCAAGTGGATTACCATCTCTACTGGTTAACATACTTTTAGCAGCTCTAGCCATTATGGTACAATCTCTTGTGAGTATATATGTTTATGTACTGGCCAAGGGACTCATATCACAACAAGGTGTTTACAAGCACTATTTTTTGGGGTTGCTGACATCATTAGAAGGCCGCAGTGAAGCACAATCGAATTGCACAGATTATGAAAAGTTGTAGGCTGCCCAATGTGAAGTTGAGTTGAACTATGATAGTTGCAGGGAGTACATCCAAGCTCTTCTAGCCACAGATATTTCATATATTGTAGGAAGGTATTGCACCCTCTGCTTTCCATCTAACTTAGCACGAAGCCATCCACAGGAACCTTCATGGAGGAAACCTCTTGCAACGTTACTAGCATTTTGGTCTAAACTTGTTGATGACATACCGGGGAATTCAATTGATGCTTGCTCATATGAAAGAACAGACTACTAAAATTCAAATAGGTTATCTCTGTGCATATGAGCTTTTAGGCAGCTATTGATAAATGATGAGATAGCGTGGCACCAAGGTTGGGATGCCATCTCCATGTGTGTGAAAGACTACCTTAGAAGTGGAATGATGATGGAAACATCATGTTTTTGTAGAGCTATGATTCTATGAGGCTGCAGTTTTGAATCTATAGTTGAAGTATACTATGGAGGAGAAGGACAATTAGGGAGTGAGAATGCAGATTCAAGCAATTATTTGGATCTCTTAGAACTTTATAATGTCGATCAACGGGAAAACATGCTGGTAGCCTCATGTACTACATGGTAATGACACACGCACATGAGTTTGTGTACCCTCAGGAGCATCAGCAAGTTGGGAACCCATGAGCTCGTCTTGGTCATATGTTGGATCATTGATGTCGTCATCATCTCCATCGTCATTGTCTTCGTCATCCCTACATCTTGCATGGGAGCTCTCCGCTCTATCAATCACTGCCCTTTGGCTTGTACGGGTTTGTCATCCTTGGGATGCAGGAGCTAGCCCTTGTACATCTTTGGCTCACATGCAACTCAACTTGCGAGCCATCCGTCGACATGATGTCAACACCTTCTGCAACCATGTTCATGTCAAATGAGAAGTGGTTACATATTGTTCTGGGTATAGTTGAAATACATAGGCATAGGGATATTACCTTGGCAAATTCTTCAAGGTATGAATTCTTGACCCCTCCTGCACATCCAAGGTAAACTCTGGCCTCATTGGAAAGGTGAGCTAGCTGAGTTGCCTACAGTACATGCATATTGATCATTACGACGTACTTTTCAAGTTAAGCTGCGTGAAGGCATGGTTCAATTCAAACGCTTACCATGTAGTTCTCAAGTGGCGCTCTCTACGGCTGCACGCTTGTCCTTGTCATCACATCATACGGGTCCTCGTTGTCACTCTCTTGTTCATCAATTGGAATGCTCGAGACCGGTGGATGCACAGTGATTCTTATTGACCTTTGAAGCCACATCGGTACTCACGGTAGTCGTTGGTCACATAGTGAGCCCCATTAGTCGGTTCCACCCTCTGTCTAGCTTCCCACTCTTGCACGTACTTTTGATGCTTCACGAGACAGTCGTTGCCGCCAAACCTTTTCCTCCTCGAAATCCTGCAAGGACGACACATGTTACATTTTGAGGCCTTGTACGATGCATGCAATGGTGAGTCATGATACATGCAAAGTCCAGCTTACTCATGCAACTGATGGGTTGTCGACTCGTGCTGTAGAGGGAAATTTTGATTCCTACCAAATTGCTTCATCACTCTTTGGGGCAAGTGGTGCTCGACCACATAGTACAAGATCATCGTTACATTGGATCGCCACAGCACCTTCTCAACCTCAACATATGGGGCCATGTTCAACTCCCGTACGTCTTGCCTGTCATATGGATACCATTCAACTTGTAACTTGTGTTATTAGTACATGGCCTTGTTGATACTTTATGAAGAAAAAGAATGGAAGCCTCAGTGGTAGAGTGAACCTAATTCGGAGTTAAAACATCCAAATCATTGAAGTATTGAACATAGTGCTGCTGCGGCTGACCTCGAACCGACTCAATTCTCATCCAAAGGTAGCATACGGGGGGACGACTGTCACCATGTGTCCAAGAGTAAAAAAACAATTCTAAGCATTTCACATAGTGCATGCAGTAAATGAAACACATATAGCAATTAAATGCAAGGTACTTACCGCAACTCTTCCTCTATGCACCCGTCCGATAGGAATGCGCTCCCAAATCCAAATCTAAAGCAAGTATGTGCAACCACCTATGTTCAAATTGGGGTTGGCCTTCCTACATCCCTCACATAGCTGCCAATACAACCAAGCAAGAGTGGCAGACCCCCAACTATATTGGGCGATGTTCTCCCATGGCTCACGTAGCTAGGGTAGGACCATCCACAAGACGGTGTTCCTAGAAACGTCTAGAAATAGGAACTGTGCCACCATGTGCCATAGCCAGACACAAGCGTTGCCACAACCAAGCTAAGCTGACACCCAAAGTCTTCTTCTCCTTCTTCCCTTCTTTAGGGTTGGGTGGCCGGTGGCCGATAAACTGCTCCACCATATCCTTCTAGTTGAGTGGCTCTACCGTGCCTATCACTACCGGACCATCCAAGCGAAGGCCCATAATGTAGCCAATGTCTTGCATGAGCACAGACATCTCTCTAGAGGGTAGGTGGAAGATATGGGTCTCCGGACGCCACCTGTCGACAAAGGCGGTGAGGAGGAGACCATCCATGTCTAGGAGGCCAGCACTGATAGCTCTCACCAAGCCTAGAAAATTGGCTACTGCTCTTGCGAGGTAGGGGGTGTAGCGCTCGTCCTACTCGAGTAGTCAGTGAGTTCAGGGATGCAGTAGGCCCAAGACCTGCAAAAAACAACATTAGAATTGATAACGGGGTTAAGACATTATACATGAAAAGAAAATAATGTGTGCAAATCACTTACATCACTGTTGTCGACCATCAAGTGCGCTCGGTGGTCCTTGTTGTAGTACTTCTCAAGAAGGGGGAAGTGCGGGTGCGCCATGCTGCAATTGTGAAAACGATGGGACAATGTTAGAATATGGAAAAAGTGAATAAAACATGCTAGATGGTACAAAAACAATGAACAAATGCATGTGATATATAAGCAACACCTATTTTAATCTATGTATGTACCTTTCTAACCTTCGAACTTGTAGGATCTACAGTAAGATGAAGGAGGCCTAGAGGGGGGTGAATAGGCCTGTAAAAATTCAACTTAAAACTCTGTTAGAACAGAGGGCGGTACTACCGGCCTTTCAGGGCGGCACTGCCAATCTATGAATATAAATCTAATACAATTGAGATTTTACAGAGATGAACTTGACCCCACTAGCTGCTTAATCCTGCAATAGAAAGACAAGATCCAGTTCAAAGACTGAATACCACAAAAACTCCACACAAGAGTGGATCGAGCAACTAAACCCTAACAACAGCTAGCAATGAGCTAAACCAGCAAGTAAACAATATGAAGCACGCGAGACACAAGATTTATCCCGTGGTTCAGCTCACCACAAAGGTTTGCCTAAGTCCATGTTGTTGAGGAAGCCACAAAAGGCTTGGGCTTACCACAAAGGCTTGCCTTACCCTTATTCTCAAATCAAGAGAGCGAACTCTTGAGGTGAGAGGTGATTTCTTAGCTTTTGAATGAGGTTACAAACCTCCCAAGGCTGCCACATGAGTTAGCAAGCGCAAGGGCGATGCCTAGCCGGCTAGGAGCAAATTCCAAGAGTAACAAACCCTAGAACCGCTGGCCAAACGTGAACCAAATGCTCTTAGACTTTGGAAATCAGTGGATCTGCTCTCCAATCGAGTTTTGCTGCCTTTTCTCTCAAGTTTTGATGGTTGGAATCAAGGATTTGCTTGAGGGATGGTGGAGCAACAATGGAGGAGAGAAGTGAGCTTTGGTTCTGTCTTGTTTCGAGCAGAATGACTGAGTGAAGAAGATGACCGTTGTGGGCCGGGCCTGAAGGGTATAAATACCCCTCGAGTCCAACGGTCAATTAAGGGCGGCACTGCCGCTCTTAACAGGGCGGCACTACCGCCCTAGCCAAAACAGGTAAAATGATATGAAATTTGGCTGGCTGCTTTGACTAGGTGGGAGGATATAAATCTGTGAATTTGAGCATCTGGTTCAACAGTTGACCAACTGTCCTAAAATCCCTTTTAATAGTACGGCTTTCCCTAAACTCAATTTCAAAACATAAAAGAATTTAAACTTCCTTTGAGCTTAGTCTGGCCACCTTTTGTAATTAGGACACCTGCAACCTGTACATCATCCTCATTTTTTGATTCCCTGCTTGTCATCTCGATAAATCTCATTAGTCCTCTAATTTGGTGGTCATCAATGCCAAAACCCACAATAGAGCTTGATTGCACTTACAATCTCCCCCTTTTTGGTAATTGATGATAACCCAATTAGAGCTTACAAATGATATGAAATCTAAACTAAGATTTTTGAACCATGGGTGTAGGAGCATCCCCCTAAATATGTGAATAGAGATTTGAATTCTCAATTTGGCATGAAAGGCCATGATTCACATTTTAGGTGTGATGGGAACCTCCCCCTATATCCATACCTGCTGTGGGGTGCTAAACAAAGTGTCACAGGAATAAGAGTGATGCATATGATAGGTCATATCAGTTCAAGCACACAAGACTCTGGCTGACATAGCATAGGGTGGCACTGCCGGCCACAGAGGGCGGCACTGCAGTCCTGACTATATCAGTAAGGTAGCAATCATATTCCTACAGCAGATCATATGAATATAAAACAATCTAAACTCAGAATATGACAAGTTAAAACAGTAACCATAAATACATGTCTATATCCGAAGCAAATAAAGTCATAAAGTAGCATATTCCATAAAATAGAGTTTTGAGCGACTCTCAAACTCACAACCTAACAACTACTCTCATCGGATCTGAACATAAGGCGCAGCAGCATTGAGTGGCATCTCATGGGCTTCCATTAGCCTCTCATGAGTGGCATTGAGCTCATTAAGGGATTGCTCAAGAAATTTGACTTTCTTGTTCAATTCCTTGCACTCCTTTCTCTTCATCTCAAAGCAAGTATGCACTTGCTCACACATGTCCATGAGCTCCTCCTTGGAGTACTCCTCATCATCATCACTCCTACAAGCATCACTTTCACATTCATCATCATCACTCACATCATATTTTACCTTGGTAGGTTTTGCTATGAGGCACGTCGATGGAGTGTCGAAGATGGAGGGCTTGTTGTTGATGGTGATGCTTGCTAGTGCTCTCTTGATAGATTTCTTGTCATCATCACTAGAGCTATCACTATCCGAAGAGCTATCACTATCCCATGTGACCACATAGCCTCCACCCTTCTTCTTCTTTTGGAAGGTCATTCTCTTCTCCTTCTCCTTCTTTTCTTTCTTATCCTCCTTGTGCTTCTTCTTCTCATCCTCATCATTGTCACTATTGTATGGACAATTTGCTACTACATGATCGGGGCTTTTGCAATTGTAGCATCTTCTCACATACTCTTTCTTCTTGGTGTGATCTCTTCTCTTTCTTGCACCATAGCCCTTCTTCTTCATGAATTTTCCCATCTTACGCACAAAGAGAGCCATAGCTTCATCATCAATATCACTAAGATCATCATCACTTGATTCTTTCTTGAACTTACCCTTGTTCTTTGATGATGATGAGCTAGCCTTGAATGCTATGTTTTTCTTTTTCTTGTCTTCTTCCTTCTTGTCATCCTTGTCATCCCCCTCCCTTTCCACATGGTATGTCTCTTGTGTCATGACATCACCTAGTACTTGGTTAGGGGTAATATCCTTCAATCCTCCTCTTATGATGAGCAATCTTAACATCTCAAATCTTGGAGGTAAGCACATCAAGAATCGATGGGAGACATCATCATCCTTGATCTTTTCTCCCAAAGCCTTCAAGTCATTGACAATTACTTGTAGCAGATGGAACATCTCCGGAATGCTCTCATCATCCTTCATCTTGAAACTTGTCAACTTGTCCTTGAGGATGTACAACTTGGCACTCTTCACCGCCGGTGTGCCCTCATATGTTTCCTCTAATCTCTTCCACACCTCATTTGCTCTTTCACAATCCTTGGTTTGCTCACACACCTTGGAATCAATGGCATTGTATATGGTGTTGAGGGCCATTGTATTGCATTGCTTGTTGATCTTATCTTGGTTGATTGGATCATCGGGATCAATGATAGCATAGTCATTCTTGGTCACTTCCCATACTTGATCATTGATTGAACCAAGATGCATCCTCATCTTTCTCTTCCAATAATCATAGCATGTGCCATCAAAGAATGGTGGTTTGCCCCCACATGGTTGAACACAACTTGAGCCATAATTTGACATTGAGGTTGTTAAGCCTTCAATCAAACGGTGACCACGGCTCCGATACCACTTGAAAGGTCCTAATATGGCTAGAGGGGGGGGTGAATAGCCTATTTGAAATTCTACAAATCAACTAGAGCAATTTGATTAGTATGACAAATAGCGTAATGCAAACTTGCTCTAGCTCTACAAGGGTTGCAAGCCACCTATTCAACAATTCTAGTTGCAATGATTACTTAGGCACACAAACTTGCTACTCTAAAGAGCTCAACTAGATGAATGTAAATAATAAAGCAAGCTCTCAATTCTAATTACACTAAAGAGCTTGTATCAACTAGTTTACAAGAATGTAAATAAGTGAGTATGGTGATTTTACCGCCGTGTCGGGGATGAACCAATCATAAGATGAATATATAGCCAATCATCGGGAGAATGCCAAAGACAAGAGACAATCGATTTTCTTCCGAGGTTTACGTGCTTGCCAACACGCTCGTCCCCGTTGTGTCGACCAACACTTGGTGGTTCGACGGCTAAGAGGTATTTCACAAACCTCATCCACACGATAGGACACTGCAAGAACCGACCCATAAGTGAGGTAACTCAATGGCACGAGCAATTTACTAGAGTTACCTTTTGGCACTCCGTCGGGGAAGGTACAACTCCCCTCACAATCACCGAAGGCAGCCACGAACAATCACCAACTCATGCCGATCCTCCACCGCTGCACCGAGCCGTCTAGGTGGTGACAACCACCAAGAGAAACAAGTGAAATCCACAGCGCAACACGAATACTAAGTGCCTCTAGATGCAATCACTCAAGCAATGCACTTGGATTCTCTCCCAATCTCACAAAGATAATGGATCAATGATGGAGATGAGTGGGAGGGCTTTGGCTAAGCTCACAAGGTTGCTATGTCAATGAAATGTGCAAGAGTTAGAGCTACAGCCGGCCAAGGGGCTTTAAATAGAAGCCCCCATCAAATAGAGCCGTTATACCCCCTCACTGGGAAAAACACGCTCTGACCGGACGCTCCGGTCATACTGACCGGACCCTGGACTCAGCGTCCGGTCCACTATTTTATGCCACGTGTCATTCTGAGTTAAAACTGAACCGTCAGATCACAATGGCTAAGTGCTGACCGGACGCTCCAGCTAAACTGACCGGACGCTGGAGCTTCAGCGTCCGGTCGAGTACAGTAAGGGTCCAAAACCGTTTTTCCTCGATCGGACGCGTCTGGTCCACCTCGACCGGACGCGGCTCGGCGTCCGATGGTTTACCCTAGCTACTGTACCGCCAAGTCAGCGTGACCGGACGCAGGCAGTCAGCGTCCGGTGCATTCAGATCCAGCGTTCAGTCACCTGATCGACGCTGGCATCTCCTCTGTCTTCTTCACCCTTGCTCAAATGTGCCAACCACCAAGTATATCATCTTGTGCACATGTGTTAGCATATTTTCACAAACATTTTCAAGGGTGTTAGTACTCCACTAGATCCTAAATACATATGCAATGAATTAGAGCATCTAGTGGCACTTTGATAACCGCATTTCGATACGAGTTTCACTCCTCTTAATAGTACGACTATCTATCCTAAATGTGATCACACTTACTAAGTGTCTTGATCACTAAAACAAAATGGCTCCTACATTTTATATCTTTGCCTTGAGCCTTTTGTTTTTCTCTTTCTTCTTTTCCAAGTTTAAGCATTTGACCATCACCATGCCATCACCATTGTCATGATCTTCACCATTGCTTCATCACTTGGAGTAGTGCTACCTATCTCATAATCATCTTGATAAACTAGGTTAGCACTTAGGGTTTCATCAATTAACCAAAACCAAACTAGAGCTTTCACTCTTGCTGCCCTTCTCTTGGCTCTTGCCTCTCTTGCGATTCTTCTAGCTTCTTTTCTCTTCTTCTTTTCCATGAGCCGCTGCTCTTCCTTCTTTTCTCTAGCTTCTCTTGCTGTGATTTTGGCGGCTTTTCTTTCTTTTCTTTCCTTTCTTCTTTTGGCATCGGTGGTATTGGCTTCTTTGATGGTGGCGTCACTTGCTATCGACATGGACAGCTCGCTGCTGCTGTCGACATCCTCGACGTGCACACCACTTGCGTCCACATCGTGAACGGTCCTCGAACCTCCTCCTTCTTCCATACTTCACGCGGTGAAGCGTATATGAAGCAACCTCGCTTTGATACCACTTGTAGGATCTACAGTAAGATGAAGGAGGCCTAGAGGGGGTGAATAGGCCTATAAAAAATCAACTCAAAACCCTGTTAGAACAGAGGGCGGCACTGCCGGCCTTTCAGGGTGGCACTGCCGATCTATGAATATAAATCTAATATAGTTGAGATTTTACAGAGATGAACCTGACCCCACTAGCTGCTTAATCCTGCAATAGAAAGACAAGATCCAGTTCGAAGACTGAATACCATAGAAACTCCACACAAGAGTGGATCGAGCAACTAAACCCTAACAACAGCTAGCAATGAGCTAAACCAGCAAGTAAACAATATGAAGCACGCGAGACACAAGATTTATCCCGTGGTTCAGCTCACCATAAAGGTTTGCCTAAGTCTACGTTGTTGAGGAAGCCATAAAAGGCTTGGGCTTACCACAAAGGCTTGCCTTACCCTCGTTCTCAAATCAAGAGAGCGAACTCTTGAGGTGAGAGGTGATTTCTTAGCTTTTGAATGAGGTTACAAACCTCCCAAGGCTGCCACAAGAGTTAGCAAGCGCAAGGGCGACGCCTAGCCGGCTAGGAGCAAGCTCCAAGAGTAACAAACCCTAGAACTGCCGGCCAAACGTGAACCAAATGCTCTTAGACTTAGGGAATCAGTGGATCTACTCTCCAATCGAGTTTTGCTACCTTTTGTCTCAAGTTTTGATGGTTGGAATCAAGGATTTGCTTGAGGGATGGTGGAGCAACAATGGAGGAGAGAAGTGAACTTTGGTTCTGTCTTGTTTCGAGCAGAATGACTGAGTGAAGAAGATGACCATTGTGGGCCGGGCCTGAAGGGTATAAATACCCCTCGAGCCCAACGATCAGTTAAGGGCGGCACTACCGCTCTTAACAGGGCGGCACTGCCGCCCTAGCCAAAACAGGTAAACTTTTATGAAATTTGGCTGGCTGCTTTGACTAGGTGGGAGGATGTAAATCTGTGAATTTGAGCATCTGGTTCAACAGTTGACCAACTATCCTAAAATCCCTCTTAATAGTACGGCTTTCCCTAAACTCAATTTCAAAACATAAAAGAATTTAAACTTCCTTTGAGCTAGGTCTGGCCACCTTTTGTAATTAGGACACCTGCAACCTGTACATCATCCTCATTTTTCGATTCCCTGCTTGTCATCTCGATAAATCTCATTAGTCCTCTAATTTGGTGGTCATCAATGCCAAAACCCACAATAGAGCTTGATTGCACTTACAGAACCACTATGACTCCCATTCCATGTTTCTAATTTCTTTGACTTCTTACGCTTCTTATGTGTGGCAGCGTTATGACCGGTTTTGTGGCATTTGGAGCAATGGACCTATCCCGGTGCCTCATCAAAGTCGCCAAAACCATACATATCTTCACCATACCCGTTCGATGCATTCATAACTCCTCAGAGCTACTTTTTCTTCCTTCTACCCTTCTTTGTCTTCAGAAGGTTCGGGCCGGGAACATAATCCAACTCGTAGTATGTGGGCCTTTGTGTCGGATCTAGGTAAGGCTCGAAGCTCGACTCCCACACTTTGAGAGTGTTTGACATGACGTAAAAAGGAGACATGAACTTTTCACTTTCGTGGTCTAGACCCCTGCATCTACAAGCTGTAATGACATGGGAGCAAGGGACATGGAGGAGTTATGGAATGTTACAAGAGCATTCGGCTTTCTCAAGGTCCACCCTATAATTCCTACCACCGTACTTCTCGCCCCCCGAGTTCATTCCTCCGGATGACTTGATATTGTACACTAATCTCGATGGCCCAAAGGTCTCCCCCACTTGGTTGGAAGCTATCGTCTCTGAGAGATCCAAGTGTTTTCTACCGGCTCTACCCCATTTCTCTTTGGATGCCTTTGCTATGTTCCAACGATTGACAAAGTATTCATTGCACTTCCTGAACAAGTACTCCACAATACCTGACACAAGGACTACACGGATACCCTTGAACACCTTGTTGAACGATTCTGAACAATTGGTAGTCATCACACTGTACCGAAGTCCTCTAGCATCGAATGCAAGAGCCCACTTGTCCCTTTGAGACATCTGATCCTCAAGCCAACTCTTTGCCCTACCATTGAGGACCTTCTATAACTCCACAAGTGTCTCTTCAAACTTTTCCTTGGTTCGACACCCATATAGTGACTTCAACTTCTGCACTACCTCCTTTTTATTCTGCCTCCTCCATATGTTAGTAGCAAAGTGCCTCATGCACCACCGATGCTCGAGAGGAGGGCATCCATCTACATCCTCTTTCATAGCTATCAACAGACCGTGATGCCGATCTGAGATCATGCATATGTTCTGAGATGAACGGAGCAATTTTGTCTCACAAACTTCAAGAACCAACACCAGTTGTCGTTGTTCTCACCCTCAACCAAAGCGAATGCTAAAGGGACAAGTTGATTGTCCGGGTCCACTCCAATGACAATCATCAATACACCCCTGTAGTTGCCTGTCAAGAATGTACCATCAACAAGTACTAAGGGACGACAATGCTTGAAGGCCTCCACAGAATGAGCAAAACACCAAAAAACTCTCTATAGAACATGCTTCGGAACGCCATCTACGTCCATCACATTGTGACCCACATAAGGATACCACCTAAGGCCTGGATTGTAGTGTTTCATGGCACTTAGAATCCAAGGAACTTGGTTGTACGCCTCTTTCCAATTGCCCCATAGCAACTCTATAACATGCTGCTTTGCCCGCCATGCCTTTTAGTAGTTCACTCTATAACCAATGAACACCCAAATATGGTCTCGATCATGCTTGAAACAGATGTGTCACTATCGGCCCTAACCGTGCCAATAAGACGACGACCAAGGTAGCGGGCTGTGTTTTGGGCGTGCACACCCTTCGGCTTCGAAGATCGACACATGTGAGGTTGCCTCACATTGCGAATCTTCCACTTTTCATTTCTCTGCCTCTGAGCCCATAGACCCCATCCACATCCATTCTTGTAGAGGACCGTGTACCTCTTGTTCTTGTCCGAGTGGCCCACATAATACGACCTGTGAAACCGAACAGCATAATCCATCAGGAAATACTTGAGATGCTCCAACGTATCAAATACCATTCCCTTCTGAATCTCAACCTCCTCACTATCTGGTACATCATCGGCCAACAACGACAAACTGATCACATATTGCCTGGTCAACCATACTAATGTCCATGAAATTTGGTACAGAGGGTACCTCCACATGGGCAGCCTCCAATTGCCTCAATTTGACGTCATTGTACTCCATTCTCAATGACTCATCAGCTAGGACTCCTATTGCGTCCGGAAACCCTCCCTCACAACAATCACTTTCGTCCTCGCTACTAGCCTCAGACCTGTACTCATCCTCCAACACATCATCCAAAGTACTTGGCCCCAAAGTAAAGTCATCTTCGTCCGCGGAGGCAACATCAACTTCGTCATCCTCCGATCCTTGGGATATGTCGTCCATATCATGTGTTCCATCTCCATTGCCATTGTCCTCATCAAATGTTTCTTCATCGAAATCATCATTTAAGGCACCGGGCTCACATGACCTATCAACTTCTCTAACGACAATCGCCTGCAATTCTTCGTCTTGGGTAAGGTTCTCTACGGGCTCCACATCAACACTATCATCCATAGCCACCACACTTCGGCTAGAACCCTTCACAACTTCCAAGCACCTAACACTGCTACTCTTGACAACCTCTATGTAGTTCTTCCATTCATCCTCACATGACAAAGGCATCAACACATAATGTGCCCGTTCCTTCCCACAGTCAAATCTGCCTCTCAAGCTTACTGGTCATCCAAATTTATCCCGGCACTTGCTAACCAAAGCATCAAAGGTAGGAGGTCCACTAAAGAACTCAACATGTTCATGCTTGCTTTCGAACTCCCCGTTTCCTTTCACTTTGCCACCATGAAATAATCGCACTAACCGATCCATCTACAAAATATGAACCAACACATGAACTACGCATTTCAGAAATAAATCATATCCATTCACTAATACACTACAATAACAAAAACTTCACAGTGATGTCAACAAAGGCAATAAACATTCCGATCTAAATCCACCATGCACCAACTACCAAAGTCCATGCAACATGTAGTTTACGTCCAATCCATGGGCAGAGTATATCCTAAACCTAATCTACGTATCAAATACTAACAAGCAATGATCAAAACATTGTCACCATCCCTAATTTCCTAACCCTATTCTTCAAACTCATGAGGCAAGAAATTAAGAAAAAGAGGGAGGAAGATCAACCTGTCGGTGTACTTGAGTCCATGGAGCAGGGAGGTCGCGGACCACGCTGGGACAAACCTCGTTGGCGGCGTCGCCGCAACAAGGCGCGCCGGCAACGCGCCCACGACGCGGGGAGCCCGCCTGCTCCCCCTGGCGCCGCTCCCCTACCGCACGAGGAAGAGGGAGAGAGAGGGTAGTAGGAGCATCCGCTCAACTCGCCGGCGGCACGAGCTCAGATGGCTGGGGCGGCCGGGGACACGGGGTGGCGGCGGCGGTGGCGGCGGCACCCAGGCGCGCGGAGTGAAGGAGAGGGAGAAAGAGAGAGAAAGGAAAATAGGCCAGGCCGGCCATGTCGTATATGACCCTGTCGCGCCAGCCCTCCTGGCGTGACAAGCCTATCGCGCCTGAGTCTCTGGCGCGACAGGGCGGGCCCCATGGAACGCCACGCCAACTCCGGTCAACGATGTGTGCCATCGTGGCACCCCTTGTCGCGCCAGCGCATGTGGCGCAACAAAGTGGTGCAGTCGCGCTAGCACGACCAAAAGGGATAGATTTGCAAATACCTTTTTTATTAGTATTAAAATATTGTTTAAAAAAGGATTAAAAATCCCAAATGTGCACCCAGTAGACTACAGACCCGTTCGCGCAAAATTTGCTAATAAGTAAAAGATCCAGCTGAACATTTGGATTCTCATTTTTCTATTTTCTTGAGGATACTTCCTAGCATTTGTTCAATGCCAACCGTTCTCCCTCTAGTCACAGACAAACTGCATTTTGATGTTGTCTGAAGTCAACGATTGTTTTTAAGTTGTATAAATTCTACGAGTCTAGACTTTTGGCCCTAATTCTTTTTCTAATATATCTTTGTATTGTAACAAATATATACTTCTATAAAATTGTTTTTCAAGGCAAATGTACTCGTATCACTTCCATGTTGAAACTCAATACACAAAAAACAACTTATGGTCAAAGTTTCGAATTGTTGACTTCAGACAATGTTCGTTTTGCTGATAAGCCAGGCTGAAAAGTACTGTTCGCTGATTTGTTGTGAGAGAAAAATACTGTATCATAGCTGATAAGCCAGGCTAATAAGTTCAAGCGATCCTAAAAACGTCTCATATTTCATATTTGTGATGGGAAACAAAACAGCAAGACTTTGTTCTACAAATTTTTGGCAATTTCAATAAAGATTACATCCATGTTTGCATCTACAATGTAAAACAAGATAGAGGCAGGTACCATATCTATTTTTTGATGAAGTATGCCCAGCTGCTACAGGAAATCATGATCAGCAAGGGCAATAGCTGTAGACACTCCTCGCTCATCCAGGATTTCCAGCACTTGATTCTTGAGTGCCCTTCTGAGAAGCAACACACAAACTTTATAAAAGTTCAACATCACTAAATCATTCGATTCTCCCATCATATGGATTTTTTTTCTCTTCTCTCAATCCTTCTTGTCGCGAGCAAGTCGAGCCCGGTGCCTAAGTTCTGCTCTCTTCCATTTCACCATCAATTGACATAATGCAATGAGGCTGATAATCTGGAATGGACAAAGAGTAGAAAGATAAGCAACATATATAAGCTAAATTGCAAATAAACAGCTGAATGTAATGAACAGAAACCTTTACATCAGGGTAAGCCAGATTTTTACTAACCACACTGACAATAGATATGAAGATAAGGGGCCCAGACCAGACGACAGAGATGAAAACTCCAGAACGGTCAAAATAATTCCGACTGGTAAAGCTCTTCCAGTGCTCTCCCAGGTATCTGTTCATCTTTTCAGCTAGATACACTCCTGAATCTGCATAGGTAAACCATGAACCTGATCAGAGCCAAAGCAAATCAAAATATGAGGTTCCAAATTCCCAATCTTCGAAATCTCACTGTAATTTAGTGTTGCAAGATAATGTGAGATAATATTCATACCATCATTGGTTTCTTCATCCAAATACAGAAATAATTCATGTCATTATAGCATTAGAACTCTAAATGAGACAGTAAGAAAATGATGTGGAATAAGGAGGACACACTAGCATTCATCCAATTGCTAAAAGAAGGGAACTTTTTTCATAAGTGTGTCAGTGTTGAAGAAACTAATTTATTTACTTTAGTTAGTGAGATATGCACTAGCCAGTGATATTAATAAATTGGTGTATAAACATCTAAATTGCTCTTGGCCTATTACTGAATAATATGATCGAAATCAATGTCAAGATTAATTTCCCCCCATTGATTTTATTTCAGACGAAGGGTCTGAATCAAATGGCACCAAAGGAAAAGAGCTAAACAAAATAAACCTGGTTTAGAAATTGTGCTGACGAAATTTGAAACTACTAATTTATCGGCATCAGGCAATTCTTGCTGTTGAATGTTGATGGAATCGTATACTCTTTCCCTCAGCAACGATGAACTTGCTCATATGCAATGCATGCTTAGTAATAACAGAAGGAACAAAAGACTCACAAGCAAGAAATAACAAGAATAGCTGGAAGTTGGCATTCCTCCTGAACCCTACAGCAGTGAGCAGCAGAACCACATGGAATGCCATCAAGCACATGAGCCATGGCTCCTGAAACAGTAGCACATTCTTTGTCAGCTCTGGAAGTGAGAGAGAGGGGGAAAAAAGTCTTGGTGATCCGGATGTGATCTCCTATTAGGGGATCCGGAGAGAATAGTACCGTCCAGTCGACGGCGCAGATGAAGGCGCGCAGGTTGTCGGCGGCGGGCCCCATGCCGCGGCGGAGCTCGGAGGAGAGAGCCTGCACGAGGCCCGACACCTGGTCCAGGTGCGCCGTCACGGCGGCCTGCAGCTCCTCCATCGGCTGACGCGCGCGGCGGAGCTCTGAGTCGGACTGACCAGTTTTCTTCGGAAAGGAAAGAGGCGAAGAGCAGAGTTAGCCTGTCGAGTTTTTTTTTAAAAAAAATTCAGGCATCCCCTCTTCGGGAGCAACTTATGTAGTTCCGTATATATATACTCTCTTTGTCCAAATTTCATACTTCGTGGAGTCAAACGTCCTTAAGTTACCTCAATTTAAAAAAAACAATATTAACTTTTATATATTTAAATATATTTTTATGAAAATTATAATGTGATTAATCTATTGGTGTCTTTTTTTTATAGGTATTGATGTCTATTTAGTATCATATAAATATTAGTATTTTTATATATATTTAATAAAACTTAGAATTGTTGACTTCTCAAAATACGAGATGTACGCCTAAGTCAGTCTTAATGAGAGTTTCTAGACACTAAATAAGCTAACATGGTATAGTTTAAATAAAGAGAGGTGATAAAAGTTTCATAAGATGGCATTTTTTTAAACACCTCAAAGTTTAGGAAACAGGGGTATCAAACTCTCACTAAGCCTGGTCTTATTTTACGATGAAATTAAAATTAGTTGACTCACACACTTATTTTGGCTCTCAAGTGAAAAGTTTTATTGCTATTAGGAAGGAGAGATGAGATAGCGCGTTGGGTCTTGGTCAAAAGAATGCAGGGTAGAGGATCGGATTGTTGTCACTAGAATCCAATATTTTTTCACCTAAGGTCGGATCGGTTTAAAAGCATGTGTTTGCCCTTGCTTCATAATTCCTCATTTTTTATGCTGACACAATTTCTAACCTATTTCGGTCCTGTTCGGCTTGCTGAAACTTGACCGAAATGGCTGAAAAACACTGTTCTGGCTGAATTATTGTGAGAAAAAAATATTATTCTGGTTAAAAAAACAAGCTAAATAGTGTGGATTATAAGGTAAGCCGAACGGGGCCTTTGCAATTAAACAATGATGATAGTATAACACCATCATTTTTGCCATGTCTTAGACATCTTGACATACCTGAGTTTTTTTTTTTTCAAAACACGGCGCAGTCGTCTGTCATGCATATGAACATTTATCCTTATAGACCAAATGACACATGCACACACATTCTACTCCTATGAATACACTGTTGATAGACTGGATCAAAAATCTTAAAATTGACAGAATCACGATAAACGTCTTGCTAGAACCACATCTATCACTAAAAAAACAACATTGTTAACATTGAAATAAACTAGGGCCTGGTTTAGATTGCAAAAATTTTTTTTTAACCTGGATACTGTAGCACGTTTTATTTGTATTTGACAAACTTTGTCCGATCATGGACTAACTAGGCTCAAAAGATTCGTCTCGTGATTTACAACCAAACTGTGCAATTAGTTATTTTTTTACCTACATTTAATACTCCATACATGCGTCTAAAAATTGATGTGATGAAAAGAGAGTAAAAAAACTTGGAATTTTGAGGCAATCTAAACTAGGCCTAGAAAACACAACCATTACAAGATACGGCTGAGTTACACTCAGTTCGCCCCACAGTACATAAATTATATTCAATATGAACTCGAATATGTAGATATCGAATGTACGTCAAGAACAAAAGGACAAAATATATTAAAGACAGTAGATATCCAATATAACAAGTCTCACAAAGTCAAAATTAGTATGACTTTATTTCTCCCTACAATTTATTTGTTTTTTACAACTTCCAAATGTCGATTTTTTTTCTAAAACTATATAAATATTGATGTAGTGAGTATGATCAAATTAAACCATTAATCATCCAAGTATCGAGCTAAAGATGACAATATAAATATATGCATTAGATAGTGTCATCTCATACCCACATTCTGTTAGATAAAATTTCACTTGCTAAGGTCTTGTTTGGTAGAGCTCCTAGAGTTGTTTCTCTGATGAATCTAGCAGGAGCTCTGTTAAACAGTTTTTCAGAGAGAAGGGATTCTCCGTTAATTCTGCGAAGTGATTTTTTGAAATAAACCAAGAGGCTGAGAGCTAAAAAGTAGTTTATCCTGATTCTGTGAAGTGATTCTCTATCGTGATTTTGAGAGTTTATACTAAAGAATTAAAGAAAAAACACTTTCAGTTTCAGCCACGAAACCCCTTCTCTCATAGAATCAACTTCCATAGAGAATCAGAATCAGATGCTCTTAATCTGTCGTACCCATACACGAGTAAAAAAATTAATCATTTCCATCATCTTATCATATCTTACGGATAAAAATATCCAATGATAACAGAATGCATAAGGTTACGGATGACAAAATTCATGAAAGTTCAAACTCTGTATAATAAACCCGACTCTTTTAATCTAGCCGTTGGTACTAAGGGTTTGTTTGGTCAGGCTGCTGCTATCTCCGGCTTTGTGCTACAGTGACTGAGGAGCCAGAGCTAGAGGAGCTAAAATGAGTAAATTCTCACGACTCCTAGTTCATTTGGAGAAAAGGAAAAAACAGCTTCGATGAGCAGTGTACGAGTTGGAGCGGCTCTAAGCATGCCAGAGCCCCTAGAAGTCGACTCCTAGTTCGACGTTTCTAAGATACACCACTACTTTTCACTTAATAGCGTTGGTGCCATCATAATTTCTCAAATACCCGGAACATGCCATTTTGTACGCTTGTCGTGTCTTTGGGTCCACAGATAGACATTCGAACAGATCCTTTCAAAAAAAAATAGACGAATAGCTCCATATTTTTGTATGGACAAAATTCCCCTTCCTCCTCGCCTTCCTCACACTTACTTACTCCTGGGGCCCACTAGTCTCCCTCCCTCTTTCTAATGTCTTCTCATCTTCGGGCAGACCCCACGTGTCGGTGTTTTCGAACCACCGACGAGTAAATTTGTATTTGCGCGTCTGGCTCGGATGGTGTGCTCGAAAGACACAAGGGTTTATACTGGTTCGGGCGGAACGTCCCTACATCCAGTTTGCTGCTGCTCGTGTTATCGGCACTTGGTTTGCAGTACGGGTTACAAACAGGCGAGAGAGGGAGAGGATCCCAAGTCTCTAGTGGAAGGAGTGAATCGGGTGCAGAGAGCTCGCTTGCCGCTCAGCCGTGTGTTCATGTCATGCTCTTGTGTTCTGATCTCCCCTTTCATAGGGCACCCTGCTTCCCCTTTCATAGGCAAAGGGAAAGCACGGGTTACAGAGGAGAAAAAGGAGAAGAACGAGAGAGAGAAGAAGGCTTCCAGGGTTGTCGGGTCCTTCTTCTCCTTTATGCAGGTCCCATCGATCCTATAGATGTCAACAGGGACAGCTCCATGTCGTGGCCCTACTCATCACTGGCGCCATGCGTAGGCGTCATTTGTCGGTCATGGCATTCCACTCCGTCCTGGCGGACATCATGGTGAACTGATGCACCTGTCAACGTTCGTATGAGGATTAGGCAGAATAGCACCGACACGCCCAACACTATTCTTGATGTGAATCCCTAGGTATGGCCTATCATGGCCACAGGTTACATCGATGTGTGTCAGCCTCTTCCCTGGCGTCAGAGTTTTGACTCAAGGCCATACGCTTGGACCTGAAGTGGTTGGTGGCGGTATGGGTCCCCGTCTGACAAGACGGGACCCGCGTCCTCAAGGTCGGGCGAGACGGATCCCGCGACCTTGGGCGAGATGGAACCCGTGTCCTTGGGGTCAGACGAGATGGAGCCCATGGCCTTGGGCGAGACGGAACTCGCATCCTTGGGGTCGGGCAAGATGGAGCCCGTGGCCTTAAGGTCAAGCGAGACGGAGCCCGTGTCCTTGGGGTCGGGCAAGACAGAGCCCGCACCCAAGGGGTCGGGTGAGACAGAGCCCGTGGCCTCGGGGTCAGGCGAGACCTTTTAATACGTCTCGAGCCATCTAGGAGAGTTAGCATGGGCGCTAACTTCCTTGCTTTAGGTATTCCTAATATCGATACCCGACAGTAGCCCCCGAGACTGCGGAGGACTAGAATACTCCTTTAGAGGCTTTTCCGGATGGAAGGACTCTGAGGGCCTTGGCCTCCTTTTTGTAGCCCACGGCATGTCTTGGTAGGACAACGATTCCCTTTTGTCATGATCGGTCTTTTTGGGGGCATGTAATCGTAGGATTCGGGAGGTAGGAAAGATTTTTCTTGATTCTGGTCCCTTAGGATCCAATCAGTCCACCATCGTCCTACGACCGCGCGTTCGGTCTTCTTGCGAGTCTAACTTCCCTCGAGCCCCCGTGCATAGTAGGAGTCCAATCGAGGGTCCGCTCGTCTTTGTGATCGTCATCCCTCAAGCGTTTTTTGATAAAATAGAGGGGCTGAGTCATGCCACGTTTTTCCTCGATGGACAAAACATGGTGCTCGGTGAGCTGTTAACGGGCTAGTCCATGTGGGGCCCTGGCTTCTCGTTTGCGGGGGTCCGACATGGGTCAGCTGGTGACCGACTCTAGATTCTTAGTGGCCAATCCATAAAGTTCTCAGGTCCGTTCGACCGGTCCCAAGGGCTCATTGCCTTTCTTCGAGGAAAAACCATGGACTGGGAACCAACGAAGACTCAAACGTGAGCCGGGATGTACGCAGCGCTCATGCGCCTAGGTACTGGCCACTAGTGGGCCCATCCCTTTCCACCCCTCGCTCTAAGGGTGCCCCAGAGTAGCTGTGAACCCATCGGTCAGCCAGCCTTCGAACTCTTGGTCCTAAATGGGCCATAGGAGCATTTTTAGCTCTGTATCCCTCCTTACCTGCGACGATTCTTGGCCCATCGATTGGGTGAACCATCATCCGGCATGTCCTTCGAGGGCGTGGCTAGAGATATCATGTGCACGATCTTTGGAGAGAGGTGACATGACATGACGCAACTAGCGCATGAACCTAGGCGGATGGTTTGCCTTCTCGCCCCACTCCATCCTATAAATAGCGGCCTACCCTTCACGTTTCTGCACACCAAAACCATAGCCTTACCTTCTCTATTTCTCCACCGTCGCCGTTCAGATCTGCCGTGCTTGCTAATCCATCGCTAGAGCCCTAGATCTGTAGCTTTCGCTTCTCCGCCACCGCCTTTGCTTCTCCACAACCGCCTCCATCCTCCATGGATTCGTGGTACCGCTCCAATGTTACCCATGCATGCATGGAGGGCCTCGTCAAGCGTGGTCTTCTCCGTGGGAGGACTGATGCATCGGAGTGACTTGTGCCCGGCTATGAGGATGCGCTTGCGCCGCCTGACGGCTATGTCGTCTCCTTTGTGCCCTTCCAGGAGTGTGGACTCACGGTTCCTCCCCACCCGTTCTTCCAAGGTCTACTGCACCACTATCAAATCGAGCTGCAACACTTGAACCCCAATGGGATCTAGCACATTATGGCCTTCATCGTGATGTGCGAGGGGAACCTGGGGATCGAGCCCCACTTTGAGCTGTGGAGATATTTCTTCTCCATCTCCTTGATCAAGAAGAAGGAGAGAGGCCAGGAGACCCTGGTGCTGATGGGATGCGTGGGCATCCACCTCTGGGGGTAGCGGGTGGTCGAGTACATGCCTTGCCAGCTCTCCAGATCCAACAAGGGATGACACTCGCAATGGTTCTACTTAAAGAATGGCCCTGCCGCTCCCTTGCTGGTCTTCTCTGGGCACCTGGTCGAAGAGGTACTACTGTCATGGCCGTGGGGGCCACCCGTCAAGGAGAAGAAGAGGATGCGTGACCTCCTTGAGGCCATCGTGTTCCTGAAGACCCATGGCCTCTACGGGGCCAGCGTCATCGAGGGGTATCACACGAGGAGGGTGGCGCCACTAATGGCGCTCTTCCTCCCGCTGTACGGGATGGCGCCCGGTGCGTAGCTCGTTGGGATGATGCTCGCCCAGGGGCTGCTCCATGACAGCGAGGTCATGTAGCACATCAAGGGGGCCATAGGGGAGGCCGATGCTGTGTTCCTGATCCTAGGCATCCCATGATGCGGCCGGACATGGACTTCATCAAGCTACTAGTGAGGTCAGTCTTCTAGGACTTTGTCGCACCGCTGCTAGAGCACGTGGCCATGAGGGCGGTGAATCGTGCCGTGGATGAACAAAGGAAGAAGAAGAAGGACGATGAGGAGAAGAAACGGTGGTCAAAGCAGCGAGCAAAGCTACAGCGAGGGAAGCAGCGTCAAGGTTCATTGGAAGAAGAGGAGGAAGAAGAAGAGGATGAGGAGGAGGAGGAGGAGGATGGCTCCGGGTCACCCATCCCATGGGATGATCTGGCTGCCGGGGATGAGGACTCACCTTTGCCGCAAGCGAGGCTCTTCCTATGGCATGCCATGGGGCAGGAGGGGGAGGACGCACCCCTAGAGCCGGTGGGATCAAATGGCCCCGCCCCATCTGGACCTTCGGTGGCGGCCTCGGAACCGACTAAATCAGGCCGCCTTGCCTTGTCTAGGCCTTCGACGGTGGCCCCAGAGTCGGTGGAATCAGACCATCCTGCAGCATTTGAGCCATCTATGGTGGCGCCAAAGCCAGTGGAAATAGGTCGCCCCACTCTGTCTGAGCCCTCGACGGTGCCTTCGGAGTCAGCGAGAGGCGGCCATTCTGATTCGTCCGAGCCCTCTAAGCCGAGGGAGGGTTTGAAGCGGCAATGTGCCAATGAGGAGTAGCCAAGGTCAAGCAAGCTGGCCCCAAAATGTCCTCGTATGATGGTGTCATGGTGAGTCAAGAGTTCTTTCATCCTTTTGTCTTAACAAATTTTTGTCGCGAACTGACCGCCATGTCCCTTGTAGTGTCGGAGGATGTGGGACTCTCCTATGGCTCGCTCCAAAAAAGATCCTCCTCCGGCAAACACGCTAAGAGCTGGCTAGCGCTGTGCTGGTGGTGAGCGTGAGTGGTGTTGGGGTGGCCACGACATCAACTAGGGAGGCGTAGCCGATGGCTACATCCATGGGAGAGCAGGCAGAGAAGGGTGCGTCCAGGGCACCCATGGTGGGTGTGGCACGCTCAGTCATGTCCTCAACATTGCAGGTGGAGGCAGCATGGCTAGAGCTATCATTCATGCAGGTGGCCTTGTCCACGGTGGGGCGGATGGAAGGGGGCACACCTGAGGCATCCTTCGCAGATGTGGTGACATGGCAGGCCTCCATGTCCGCATCACACGCCCCCTTTATCGCTAGAGGAACCACTCTAGAGGAGCTACCGCCGCAAGAGAGTTCGGCGTCGCTTGAGGTCGGCGCGGGGATGTCCCGGTCTCTGGTCCGGGTGGCTGCCCTCGATGACGTAGCAGAGGATAGGAAATATGGCAGCGTCCACACAGAGGTTGGGGACACGGTTCGCGCCCTAACCACCAAGCTGAGCTCGATGGGCGCTATTGTCGCCCCGGTTGGCCAGGTATGATATGATCGTGCTTCAGACACTCATGTTCTCTTTCCACGCCTCTAAGTCTTGTCTTCTTCGCATATCCTTATGGCCCATAGCTGGGAGAAGTCCTAGTTCCTTGGTGAGGAGACGCAGCGGAGTAAGGGGCTGGCCACACAGCTCGCTGCCGCCCGTTAGGAGTTGACTGAGCTTACCCCTACCTCCCGGGAGGTGGCTAACCTCTGAGTCAGGGAGAAGGACGCTCATGATGATGCCTATAAGGCCAAGGAGAAGCTCGTGGCCCTAATCAAGAGGGTGTGCATGGACATCGTGGAGGCCAAGCGGCTATGGAAGGAGCAGGACAATTTGCTCCGGGCAGTAGAGGAGCTCCGCACGGGGATTGACCTGGCTTGCCAGGAGCGCATCGATGCTCAGCAGTGGATTGACCACCTCGAGGATGAGCTTCAGGGGGAGAGGGACCTAAAGGTTGTAGCTAAGGGCATGTCTTCTAGGCTCGCCGCGAAGGTCGTTCAGTGCTAAGAAGAGGTCTGGCACCTAGAGGCCGAGGTGACCCGGTAGCGCGATGAGATGGGCAGGCTTCGAGCAGATGTGAATGGTAAGTCTCTGGTTTCCATCATTGTCTTTCTCCCAAGAATCCATGGTAAGCCTTTTGACATGGTTGGTACGTGACTTGGGTAGGTCTTAATGACAAGCTTAGGGCGGAGGTGGTAAAGAGTCATGGCCTGGAGAAGAAGCTTAGCGAGGTGAAGGACACCCTCTAGAAGGAGAGCGATAAACATGACAACCTGAGCGTCGCCATCCAGCTGGTCTATGACGAGCTCAAGCTGGCCCCATAGCAGGAGACAAGCTCACTCGCGGTTCACGCCACCCAGATCACGGACCATGGATGTGATATGGCAAGGAGCACGCTTCGCTTTGGCGTTCATCAATCGTTTGCAATCGCCCATTCTCATTACTAGAACATCGATCTGGCGATGATGAGCCAAGGCTTTGTGACTGTCTATACCGACGTTGAGTTGGACGACATCGAGAAGGAGGTGCCTATAGGGTCAAGATGGCGACTAGAGGGGGGTGAATAGTTGTTTCTAAAACTTAATCACGTCGGCTAACCGAAACAAGTGCAGAATTAAAACTATTGGTCTAGCCAAAACTACACCCCTCTATCTATGTTCTCTAGCACCTTGCAAAGATCCTAATTAAGCAACAAAGGTGTCGGGCTAGCTAGAGCTCACCTAACCAATTCTAGGAGCAAGGTCACACAAACCTATGCCACTAGTATTTCAAGCAATGAGGGAGCTCCTACACATGCTAATAAGCAAAAGCACAAAGCCAACTAAGCTCACTAGCAATGCTCAATAACAAGGCAACCAATGCCAAATTAGAGAGCGCAAATACTTAGCTACACAAACTAAGCAAAGTGACTAACAAGGTTACACAAACCAAATTAGCCACGCAAGGGAGCTACTTCTATGCTACACAAGCAAGAAGGTAACTAGTGAGCTACACAAGCTAACTAATTACAAGAGCAACTACACAAGCACAATGTATATAAAAGTAATCACAAGCTTGTGTAAGGGGATTGCAAACCAATGGGAAGAACAAGGTTGACACGGTGATTTTCTCCTGAGGTTCACGTGCTTGCCAACACACTACGTCCCCATTGTGTCGACCGCTCACTTGGAGGTTCAGCGGCTAATTGGCATCACCCGCCAAGCCCACACGTCGGGCATTGCAAGAACCTACCCCGAAAGTGAGGGTAGCTCAATGACACGCTCAACTAGAGTTGCTCTTCGCGCCCCTCACAAAGCTCTTCTCTGGAGCACCGCACAAGCTTCTTGTGGGCTTCGATGGAGACCACCACCAAGCCATCTAGGAGGTGGCAACCTCCAAGAGTAACAAGCACCACCGGCTTACAATTCGATCACCTAGTGCCACTCGATGCAATCTCACAATGCAACGCACTAGAATCACACTCACTCGCAATCGATTCATACACTTGCAAGCACAAGTGAGTTAGAGGGCATCCAAGCACTCCTACACAAGCCACATAGGCGTGAGGGTGCTCAACAACCAGCCCGAGGCTAGCCACACACTCCTTTTATAGCCCCAAGGGCTAAAATAGCCGTTATCCCTTCACTGGGCAAAACTCAGGACGACCGAACACGTCGGTCGAAACGACCAGACGTAGGACCTCAATGTCCGGTCAACAGATGCTTGCCACGTGTTGCCTCTGTTCAACCTCAGTCACTTGATCTCAATAGTCAAGTGATGACCGGGCGCAGCTGCTCAAAGTGACCGGACGCAGCAACCCTAGCGTACCATTGTTTCTAGTAAGGTACCAGTCGCGATCGGACGCATCCGGTCAGTTGAAAGCTCTAGTTTGGTTTTGGTGAATTGATGAAACCCTAAGTGCTAACCTAGTTCATCAAGTGATCATGAGATAGGTAGCACACTTCAAGTAGAGAAGCAAATGAAGATCATAGCATGACAATGATGATGGCATGGTGATGATCAAGGGCTTAAACTTGAAATGAAGAAAGAGAAAAACAAAAAGCTCAAGGCAAAGGTATAAACCATAGGAGCTATTTTGTTTTGGTGATCAAGACACTTAGAGAGTGTGATCACATTTAGGTTTGATAGCCGTTCTATTAAGAGGGGTGAAACTCATATCGGAATACGGTTATCAAAGTGCCACTAGATGCTCTAACTTATTGCATATGCATTTAGGATCTAGTGGAGTGCTAACACCCTTGATAATATTTGTGAAAATATGCTAACACATGTGCACAAGGTGGTTGTAGGGTTGAGATGGGTTTGAAATGTCTATTTTCTATTGCGCCGGATGCAAAATTCTTCGTGATTGGCACATTTGGGCAAGGGTGAAGAAGTTAGAGTTGAAATGGAGTTGGTCGAAATGATGCTGGCGTCGGTCTACTGACCGGACGCTGGGTCACTCAGTGACCGGACGCTGAAAGGCTGCGTCCGGTCGAGCTGTTAGATGGCACAGTAGGCTAGGGTTGAGCACCGGACGCTGGCTGCGTCCGGTCAAGGTGGACCGGACGCGTCCGGTCGAAAAAACATGCCTCGGGGAGCTTACTGGAAATGACCGGACGCTGGGGCTTCAGCGTTCGGTCAGTTTTACCGGAGCGTCCGGTCAGCTTCATAACCGTTGGAATCTGACAAACATTGTTTGAAGGGGATGACACGTGGCGTCCATCGGGCGACCGGACGCTGAGGGCCAGCGTCCGGTCAGAGCGCGTTTTGCCCAGTGAAGGGGTATAATGGCTCTATTTGATGGGGGCTCTATTTATAGCCCCATGGCCGGCTCAAGGGCATGATCTTTGGCCATTTTCATTGACATAGCAACCTTGTGAGCCTAGCCAAAGGACTCCCACTCATCTACATCATTGATTCATCATCATAGTGAGATTGGGAGTGATCCAAGTGCGTTGCTTGAGTGATTGCATCTAGAGGCACTTAGTGATCGTGTTTCGCTGCGGATTTCGCTTGTTACTCTTGGTGGTTGCCGCCACCTAGACGGCTTGGAGCAGCGAGGATCGTCGAGCAGAGGTGGTGATTGTCTTCGGCTCCGATCGTGGTGATTGTGAGGGGTTCTTGACCTTTCCCCGGCGGAGCGCCAAAAGGTACTCTAGTGGATTGCTCGTGGCTTGTGTGATCCTCATCTTGTGTTGGTTGTGCAGCACCCTATTGAGGGTTTGGCGTGTGAAGCCAATTAGCGCGTGAACCTCCAAGTGAGTGAATCGCCACAACGAGGACTAGCTTGCCGGCAAGCAAGTGAACCTCGGTAAAAAATCATTGTCTTCATCATTGATTCCGAGGTGATTGGTCTTCATTGTTATTCATCTTTGTGATTGATTGGTTCTTCATCTAAACGGCAGTATAACTATCCTAACCACTCTCTTTACTTTACCACAAACTAGTTGACAAGCTCTTTAGTGTAGCTAGTTGTGAGAGCTTGCTTGCTTGGTTGGTGTGGCACTTTAGTTAGTCTTTGAGAGCACACTAACATAGGATAGTGTCTTTGCTATTGTGTGAATAGACACTATCTAAACTAGAATTGTGGTAGGTGGCTTGCATTTTAAGTAGGCTAGTGCAACACTCGCTTCGCCTCATAATTGTCTAACCATTTGGTTAAGCGTTGTTGTACAAATTTTTATTAGTCTATTCACCCCCCCCCTCTAGCCATTAGGACCTTTCATCAGTCACGATCAGACACAGCATCAGCGTCCGGTCCTTCTCCAACCTTTCTGCATCGCCTATGTCACCATTTGTTAGCCTGACTGGACACACCCTGCCAGCGTCCGGTCACCTTCAGCGCCAGCGTCTGGTCGAAGACCGACGCCTTCACGCTCTCTGCTGCCACTGACTGGACGTAGGACCCTAGCATCCGGTCACCATGTGACCAGCGTTTGGTCCACTCTATGAGCCCCTATCTTTTCTATACAGGGCACCAGTGGCACCATCGGACTGTCCGCGCTCTACGGGCGGACACTCCGCCGATGGAGTTTCTAACCCTTCTCGCCTTCGTTTCATCGTCGAGTTGATCCTCATCAACTCCAACTTCATCTCCTTTATAAATGTGCCAACCCACCAAGTGTACACCAGCAAGTGTATGTGTGTTAGCATTTTCACAATCATTTTCCAAAGGATTAGCTACTCAACTTGCCACGCCACTCAATCCTAGCGACGATAAAAGTTAGATCACTCGAGTGGCACAAGATGACCGATATGCAAACAAGTTTGCCCCTCTTGATAGTACAGCCATCTATCCTAAACCCGGTCATCAACTTCTCTACACACCTATGACCGGTGAAATGAAATGCCCTAGGTTATACCTTTGCCTTGCGCATTTCATTCCATCTCCTCCAATGTTGATGCAACACATGCACCAACATGATCAACAATGATATAATCCACTTCATATCATCACATGATCATATTGGTTCATCGATCTTGACTTCACTTGCTTTTCACCATTGCCTTTGTCCATCAGCGCCAAGTCTTGCTCAAGCTTCACCGCCAAGCGGTCCATCGCTCCAAAGCCTCCAACTTGCCCTTCACGCTTGCAACCGGTCCATCAAGCCAAGTCTTGTCTTGATCTTGTCCACCTTGATCACATGACTCAATGTCATGTCTCATGTGCAATAAGCTCCTTCATCATCACATGTGTGAGCTTTGCAACATCTCCAAACCATTTTCACCTTCACAGCATATGTTGCTCACACACATGTACTTATGGACTAATCACGTGTGTATCTCACATAAACACAATTAGTCCACCTAGGGTTATCACTCAATTACCAAAACCACACAAGGACCTTTTAGTGCCCCCTGGCGCATGACCTTTCTACCAATATAGAAGATGAAATCATCCCCCCAAGGGGTTAGTTTAGTCAGATTAGTCAGGCGGCGCATTTATAATAAGCGAACAAGTTCCAACCCTTTTGTTTCGTTTAAACAAGCTTGTTCTTTTATTTCGGTTGAATAAATTTTTTCTTTCTCCCTTTTTATGTGTAAAAAGGGTTAATGCGTTCTGACCCTTCCTGTTGTTAAGATTGTAGAGCTTGAGGTGTGGGTGAAAAACTATGATCACGCTGGTAAGCAAGAGTGTTGTAGCCGCTGGGGCATAGGTTTCTTGCAGTCCGACCAGTTTTACTCAGTGTTCATTTCTGCAAACCTTGCTTCTAGGTTTTTAACATGAGAAAGGGTCAGGCACGGTGACTATTTTAGAATGGATATATATATCCTTATCATCCCCTAAGTGAGTCCTGACCCCTTACCATTGCCGAGGTTAGGTTTCGTTGTTGGGTCAGGTTTTAGAAATGTTATTCTTAGTTTTTGTTCGTACCCCTCCCTAGGATCTGAGCCATTGTCCTGCGACCACGCATTCGGTCTCCTTGTGAGTCCAACTTCCCTCGAGCCCCGTGCATTGCAGAGGTCCGAACAAGGGGTCAGCTCGTCTTTATGATTGTCATCCCTCAAGTGTTTTTTGATAAAATGGAGGGGCTAAGTTGTGCCACGTTTTTCCTCGATGGACGAAACATGGTGATCGGTGAGCTGTTAATGGGCTATTTTGAGTGGGGCCTTGGCTTCTTGTTCATGGGGGTCTAACATGGGTTAGCTGGTGACCGACTCTAGATTCTTAGTGGCCAATCCATATAGTTCTCGGGTCCGTCCGACCGATCCTAAGAACTTGTTGCCTTTCTTTGAGGAAAAAACATGGACTGGGAACCAACCAAGACTCGAACATGGGCCGAGTGCCCGTGGCACTTGTGTGCCCAGGCACTGGCCACTAGTGGACCCATCCCTTTCCACCCCTCACTCTAAGGGAGCCTCAGAGTGGCTATGAACCCGTCAGAGGGCTAGCCTTCGAACTTCTAGGCCTAAATGGGCTGTAGGAGCATTTTTAGCTCTGTATCCCTCCTTACCTGTGATAGTTCTTGCGCCTGTCTACACCGACGCTGAGCTAGATGACATCAAGAAGGAGGTGGCCCCTCTAGCATAGGACTTACCTACTGAGATAGAGGATGAGATTGTCCCCCCCCCCTAAGAAATTAGTTAGGTAGATAAGCCAGGTGGCGAACTTGTAATAAGTGGACAAGCTCTTAAATTTTGTTATGACCAAATAGATTTTTAGCTCTTCTCCCCTTTTGTATAAAAAGGTTAATGCGTTCTGACCCTTTCCGTCATTAAGGCTGTAAATCTTGGGGTGCGGGTGAAAAAACTCTGATCACGCTGGTGAGCAAAAATGTCATAGCCGCTGGGGCATAGGTTTCCTACAGTCCGACCAGTTTTACTCAGCATTTGTTTCCACAACCCTTGCTTCTCGATCTTAATGTGAGAAAGGGTCAGGCATAGAGAATGTTTACTGGGTAGATATACTCTTAAATGTGTCCTGACTCTTTTCGTAGTTAAGGCTAAAAAACTCAGGGTGTGGGCAAAAAACTCTGATCACGCTGGTGAGCAAAAACACCATAGCCGTTGGGGCATAGGTTTCTTGCGGTCCGACCAGTTTTACTTAGCGTTTGTTTCCACAACCCTTGCTTCTAGATCTTAACATGAGAAAGGGTTGGGCATAGAGAATGTCTACTGGATAGATATACTCTTTAATGTCTTCCGACTCTTTTCATAGTTAAGGCTAAAAAAGCTCGGCGTGCGGGCAAAAAACTCTGATCACGCTAGTGAGCAAAAACGCCATAGTCGTTGGGGCGTAGGTTTCTTGTGGTCTGACCAGTTTTACTCAGCGTTTGTTTCCGCAACCCTTTCTTCTAGGTCTTAACATGAGAAAAGGTCAGACATAGAGAATGTCTACCGGATAGATATGCTCTTATCAGCCCTCGAGTGAGGCCTGACCCCTTGCTATTACTAGGGTCGGTTGTCACTAAAGATCGATGAGACAATAGCAAAACCGATAAGAGAAAGCGTGCATATATTAAGGGTAAAAGCGACGTAGTTGTTCGATGTTCCAGGCGTTGATGAAGACTTTGTCGTCGATGGTCTTGAGCTTATAGGTGCTTGGTCGGAGCACGTCCGCGACGACGTACGATCCCTCCCATGGCGGAGAGAGCTTGTGGTGGTTCTTGTTGCTCTGGACAAGGCGGAGCACCAGGTCCCCAACATTGAAGGCCTGACCCTACACTCGACGGTTGTGGTACCGGTGCAACGCTTGTTGGTACTTGGCTGAGCAGAGGAGGGCAATGTCGTGCACTTCATGTAGCTGGTCCATGGCATCCTCGAGGGACACCTTGGCTCCCTATTTGTCATATGCCCTGACCCTCGGCGCTCCATAATCGAGGTCAATCGGGAGGATAGCCTTGGAACTATAGACCATGAAGAATGGCATGTAGCTGGTGGCCAGGATAGGGGTCATCTTCAGGCTCCAGAGCACCACGGGAAGCTCCATGACCCATTATCTACCAAACTTGTTCAACCGGTTGAAGATCCTAGGCTTAAGGCCTTGTAGGACCATGCCGTTCGCGTGCTCGACCTACCCGTTCATGCGGGGGTGCACCATGGTGGCCCAATCGATGCTGAAAGGATCAAGATGCCCGTACTAGTGAGCTTGGCTCTAAGTTAACTATCAACTGCAACTGACACCTCTACGACACTGACTTGCTGCATGATGGAATAGATAGATATACGAATAAATATGATATTTCTAATAGATGTGAAACCCTAAGAGAGCAAGCAATATAGGTACGAGATTGAAGCGACTGGCTTGCTACCTGACGAACCGACGATCCGAGAGGAGAAAAGCGTCACGCGGGGGAAACACCGAATCGGCTAGGGTTAGGTTCCGGCGACGAAAGATTCGACGGCCAAGTGATACAATGGAGGCTCTAGGGTTCAATGCGACGCTTGGAGTGAAGTAGCCTCGGCAACGCTAGGGCACATAGGGGCACAGTGGTGTTGGTAAGCGAGCAAGGCAGCGCAGCTGCTGTTGGCGGCATGCGGGCACGGCAAGAACACGCGGCAGCGCGGATGATGCGCGGGAAAAATGGCGCGGCAGAGCTCGGGCGGTGCAGATGAGCGGGGCGGCACTGGAGCACGACGAGCACGTGAGTTGGTGGTGGTGCCAGGGCATGGGACTGTGCAGCTATGGTAGCTCACAATGGTGGTGCGCGGGCAAGCGACGACGCGGAGCTCGAGCGAGCACGGTAGAGCTTGTTGTGCGGCGGCGATGTCGGCTAGGGTGCGGTGCGGGGGTACGGCAATGACTGAGTGGCTTTATATGGGTTCCCTGATACGATGAAGTAGGAAACAGATTAAGAGATTGAGATCCACATGATTCCTACTAAATGGACGCTCTGGTGGTAGCGACTGGACACTACCACCCAGTGTCTAGTCGATTCCAGAGAGGTCCAAATCCTCCGAAATCATGACCAAACGCGTCTAGTGTACACCGACCGGACGTAGCCAGAGTCCGGTCACCTAGCCTTGACGTCTTCACCATCGACCGGACGCTGAAACTCCTTCTGACCTTACGCTGGGAAAACACAGTTTCAGCGTCCGGTCACTCCTTCGTAGCAAGTTCACCTCCTGTGAACTGACCAGATGCTGGACATCAGAGTCCAGTGCAGCGTCCGGTCACTCTTTTCCAGCAAATCTTCAATGTTCCTTCGCGCTGCCTATTCCCAATCAAGTCCCAACTTGAATAAGACTCAATTAAACGCCAATTGGGACTGATGTGAGTGACCTCTCTCAAACCCTCATATTTTTCAAAATATTTTGCCTTAGGCTATAATTCTTTTTAAGAAAATAGGCAATAAGAGGCAAATGGAACAAAACAACAAAACAACATTCATGCATATGCAATACTTGTAAGTAAATCTAGTTGCTTGTCAAGTTTGATCCAAGGTTAAGCTTCTTCACACGCTTTTTGGTGGTTATCTTAACCATGTGAGACAAGCCCTATATGCATTTCCAAAAATTAATCATGTTGTATATTACAATGAATACAAGGGACAACACAAGCTCATCTTTTAGTGAAGTTACTAAAATCAAGTACATTGAGCTCATTCCGCAATCTACAAAATGAAGCCTCATCTTGCGGTTTAGTGAAGATATCCGCTAATTGATCTTTGGTTCTCACACCTTCTAGTGATATATCATTTTTAGCAACATGATCTCTTAGAAAGTGATGGCAGATATCTATGTGCTTGGTGTGAGAGTGTTGAACCCGATTATTTGCAAGTTTTACCGCACTTTCATTGTCGCACAAAAGAGGTACCTTTTTCTAGAACTACACCATAGTCTAGCAAAGTTTGTTTCATGTATAATATTTGTGCACAACAAGCACCCACGGCAATGTATTCCACTTTGGTGGTGGACAAAGCCATACTATTTTGTTTCTTGGAGGACCAAGACATAAGTGAACTACCAAGCAAATGGCACCCTTCGGATGTGCTTTTTCTATCAACTTTGCAACCGGCATAATCCGAATCAGAATAGCCAACTAATTCAAATATAGCTCCTTTGGGATACCATAGGCCAATGCTTGGTGTGTGCTTAAGATACCTAAGGATTCTTTTTATGGCAATTAAATGTGTTTCCTTAGAATGTTGGTGGTGGTCTAGGTGATGATGATTGGAGGCCTTCGCCTCGCCTGCCTACAGGTCCTAAAGGCAAGGCGACGAAGAAGGTTGCATCAAAGAAGCGCTAGTACCCTGATGCAGAGACAACGAGAGCAGCAGTAGTAGCAGAGGCCGTAGAGCGTGCCGAGAGAGGAGGCGCTCATAGTGGAGTTGTTATTGCAGATCATCTATCCCTAAAAGCGCAAGGTAGGCTTGAGCGTATTGAGCGTCTTCATGGTAGTTCACCTGGGACTGTCATGATGGCAGGACGACGTCTTCCCATTGTGGATCCTCAGCCTTAGGGGGAGTCACAGCAGGAGCCACAGCAGCAGCCCCCACCAGCAGAGCCGACAGAGCAGACTCAAGAGGATGAGTAGGCCGAGGAGGCCGAGGAGACTAAGCAGGCACCCCAGCCACAGCTACGCCACTCTGGTCATACCCGTGTTCCAGTCTCACCGAGGCTACCGACACAGCGGAGGGGATCACGTCCATCGCCTAGACCATAGGGTCTGCCTCCAGTGACCCACCTTGACTTGAGGGCCGCCATGGCCAAGCAGGTTCAGTAGCTGAGGTTTGTAGAGTTTGATGTATGGTTTCCTCCGAGGAGGGATGAGAGAGCATCTGAGGGATTCTACACACCGCTCTAGGAATATTTCTACAATGCATATCTGAACAGTGGAGCAGTCTTCATATCTCAGAGAGTCTACAACATTGAGGCTATAGCAGCAGTAGCTTGAGAGCATATTCGCCCCTACCTTGCATATCTGCCGAGGTTGACAGATTTGATAGGATAGACAGGATTATATGTTCCATCTTAGATTCGTCAGTTCTATGCTTCTCTCTATATTGACCCGCACCATACATATATTCACTTTGCATTTAGAGGCAGAGACTACCGACTGATGAGTTAGAGGGTCAGGGAGATACTGAGGCTACAAGAGTAGTTCGTTAGGTTACATGAGGTCTGTTATGGACAGACAGAGCCTCCTAGGCGTCCTCATGGTGGCAATGTGCCCCCTATGGACTTGGTTCACCACTGCTTCAAGGAGCCTTTTGGTGAGGGCTCGCGTAGGAACCCCAGTGTCGACGAAATATGGTCGGCAGTCCATCTAGGGGTATGCCCATGATGGTAGATTGTCGATAGATGGTGCGTGTAATCAAGAACTAGATGGTTACAGAGGCACAAGACACAAGATTTATACAGGTTTGGCCACCGTGTTGGCGTAATACCTACGTACTGTGTCTCATTATTCTGTATTGATTGAGGTTTAGATGGATTGTCCTCCCTAAGGGGGACCCCTACCTCTCCTTATATAGTCTGGAGGAGGAGGGTTATAAGTAAAGTATCCTATTTAGTACTATTACAATATCTAGTACAACTTGTAATCTTACCGTGCATGCCTCGATCTTATAGGCCGGGCCACCTCGGATGGTGTGGCCCATGTACCATCTTGTGGTACCCCGAGGGTATATCCCCCACAGCTAGTCCTCGAGCGCCATGTATTCTGATGCGACACGCCATTTTAACCTTCTCCGAACAGTGAGGCTTGAGTTCTTGACATCTCCGACCACCGTTGTCGCCGGAGAAGTAGGTTGTCCGAAGAATGTATGGTGCTCTTAAGAAGAAAGAAAAAGATTTCTGTCCTGGAAAGTGTGCCCACTTGGGTTTCTGTGAAGAAATGTAAGGGTGTCTTGAAGCGTAGCGTCTTTAATCGTTAGAGGCGTAGGGGTCGAAAAACAAGCACATTCACCGCAAGGTGAAGTGTGCCCACTTAGTCCTCGAGCCTAGTAGTAGGTGACATAGGCACATGGTGCTAGGGTCTAAAAAGAATTCCCAGTTAAGTTGAGAATCCAATCGTCGTACAGGCGATACGAGCTACACCGGCAGGTGCATCGTACCAATGTAGTCCCCAAGCTTGCTGGAAGGTGAGGTATGAGCCTTGTAGCAAGGTCTAAGTGAGAAAAAATATCCCAATTGTATGCGAGTTGCCAGTCGCATGTAGTCAAGATGCAAAGTCCCTGAGCCGTGGTTGGAGAGTGGTCGACGCAGTCCCTGAGCATAGGTCGAGGAGCGAGCGATGAAGTCCCCGAGCTATGATCGAAGAGTGATCGAGGCAGTCCCCGTGCATGGGTCGAGAAGTGAGCGACGAAGTCCCCGAGCTGTGGTCGGAGAGTGATCGAGGTAGTCCCCGAGCATAGGTCAAGAAGCGAGCGACAAAGTCCCCGAGCATAGCTCGAAATTCCTGTAGAATGGTAGTACATGATGTACAAAATAATAAATTATGGAGAAAAAATCAGTGATGAAGAAATAGCGTATGACGCTCAGCAGTCATTTGCAAATGAGCATGATGTGATAAAGCAGTTGGTGCTTTGTAAACATCCGTGTTAATGTGAAGTTTGTGTTTATATTTAATATAAATCGCCTGACCACTTAGTATATAGCCGAGTCTCCAGCCCTAGCTAGCCCGTTAACCATAACGTAGGGCACGAAGCCTGTGCACGTGTAGGAAGAACAAAGCGTTGCTAAGGAGCCGCTGTCGACCACCCATAACGCAGAGGGCATACGCTCATGCACGTGTAGGGAGGAGCCGGAGACAGGGCCATTTCTGGAGACATCGAGCGTCAATATGACTGGTCGAGGATTTGCATTAAGTATAGCTGTATGTTATATTTAAGATTGTATACATGGATAAACGTTATTTGAAGAATAATCATGACAAGGACGTTTGTGGAGAAACATCATAATGAAAATTATATTAAATATAAATATTAGTAGTGTACTTATCTTTGGATAGAAATCTGGTCGGCGGTGATGAAGTTGTCCGGTCCTTATGCTTTTTGGCCTGTTGTGACGGTGGTCGCGGTTGTCATAGCGTTGTTCTTTGTGGCGATCATCATTGCGACATGGTCTGGTGGTCGGAGCTCGGTGGAGCCGCTCAGGACATGGTCGATGTGGTCCGTGGTCGATGTGGTCAGAGCTCGGCGAAGCCGCTCGAGATGTGGTCGACGTGGTCCGTGGTCGACGTGGCTGCTCGATCAGTTCGGTGGTCGGAGGGCATGTACCTAGTTCCATTGCATGGGGAGGCAAAAGCCCTCGGGCATGTCCAGCCGAGGTCAGGCGTAGTCAGAGATCTTCCTTGCTTGCGTGAAGGTTACGAAGTAGCCTTATGGCGATTTAGTAGATTGTATGTGGTCTTCATATTTGGAGTCGGAGAAGCACATGGAGACGTGGGCTGGGCTGACGAAGTCAACCCGCATGCATGCATGTGCCCTTGTAGATTCGTACTTGCATAGTTGCATGCATGCAGATCCCGTATAAGCACATGCAAGCTAAACAGTTGCGGAGGAAACAAGACAAGTCGAGTTTATCCTTCAGCTTCGCTCTGAGACTCGTGATTGGATTGGAATTCAGATCGATCGCATCAGATGATTCCTGTCATACGTGGGTGAAAACGTGCCGCTGGAAACCGAGTGGTCACGGACGACGCTGAGGAGTTGCACGTCACTTCCTTGCTTGCTCGGCCGATTCAATCTCGCTAGCTAGTGGTCCACCGGTAGGTCAATCAGTTGCTGCAAGTGCAGTGGTACCTTGACTTGGTGATGCGTGTTGCTTGGTTATGCGCCGTGATTGTCGAAGGACGTTGATGCGATCAGCCAAGTTGCCACAAAGGATGTTGATCTTGAGATCCCATCTGGCCCGCCATGGATCAACACGCACATCCCCTACCTAGCGTGCCACTATCGATGAAATAAGATTAGCAGTCCATCTAGGGGTATGCCCATGATGGTAGATTGTCGGTAGACGGTGCGTGTAATCAGGAACCAGATGGTTACATAGGCATAAGAAACAAGATTTATACAGGTTCGGCCACCGTGTTAGCATAATACCTACGTCATGTGTCTCATTATTTTGTATTGATTGAGGTTTAGATGGATTGTCCTCCCTGAGGGGGACCCCTGCCTCTCCTTATATAGTCTGGAGGAGGAGGGTTACAAGTAAAGTATCCTATTTGGTACTATTACAATATCTAGTACAACTTGTAATCTTGGCGTGCATGCCTCAATCTTATGGGTCGGGCCACCTCGGATGGTGTGGCCCATGTACCATCTTGTGGTACTCGGGGGTATATCCCCCACAGCTAGTCCCCAAGCGCCATGTATTCTGATGCGACACGCCATTTTAACCTTCTCCGAACAGTGAGGCTTGAGTTCTTGACATCTCCAACCACCGTTGTCGCCGGAGAAGTAGGTTGTCCAAAGAATGTATGGTGCTCTTAAGAAGAAAGAAAAAGATTTCTGTCCTGGGAAGTGTGCCCACTTGGGTTTCTGTGAAGAAACGTAAGGGTGTCTTGAAGCGTAGCGTCTTTGATCGTCAGAGGCATAGGGGTCAAAAAACAAGCACATTCACCGCAAGGTAAAGTGTGCCCACTTAGTCCCCGAGCCTAGTAGTAGGTGACATAGGCACATGGTGCTAGGGTCTAAAAAGAATTCCTAGTTAAGTTGAGAATCCAATCGTCATATAGGTAATACGAGCTGCACCGGTAGGTGCATCGTATCAATGTAGTCCCTGAGCTTGCTGGAAGGTGAGGTATGAGCCTTGTAGCAAGGTCTAAGTGAGAAAAAATATCCCAACTATATGCGAGTTGCTAGTCGCATGTAGTCAAGACACAAAGTCCCCAAGTTGTGGTCGGAGAGTGATCGACGCAGTCCCCGAGCACAGGTCGAGGAGCGAGCGATGAAGTCCCTGAGCTGTGATCGAAGAGTGATCGAGGCAGTCCTCGTGCGTGGGTCAAGAAGCGAGCGACAAAGTCCCCGAGCTGTGGTCAGAGAGTGATCAAGGCAGTCCCCGAGCGTAGGTCGAGAAGCGAGCGACAAAGTCCCCAAGCATAGCTCGAAATTCCTGTAGAATGGTAGTACATGATGTACAAAATAATAAATTATGGAGAAAAAATTAGCGGTGAAGAAATGGCGTATGACGCTCAATAGTCATTTGCAAATGAGCATGATGTGATAAAGCAGTTGGTGCTTTGTAAACATCAGTGTTAATGTGAAGTTTGTGTTTATATTTTATATAAACCGCCCGACCAGTTAGTATATAACTGAGTCTCCAGCCCTAGCTAGCCCGTTAACCATAACGCGGGGCACGGAGCCTGTGCACGTGTAGGAAGAACAAAGCGTTGCTAAGGAGCCGCTGCTGACCACCATAACACAGAGGGCAGATGCTCATGCACGTGTAGGGAGGAGCCGGAGACAGGGCCATTTCTGGAGACATCGAGCGTCAACATGACTGGTCGAGGATTTGCATTAAGTATAGCTGTATATTATATTTAAGATTGTATACATGGACAAATGTTATTTGAAGAATAATCATGACGAGGACGTTTGGGGAGAAACATCGTAATGAAAATTATATTAAATATATATATTAGAAGTGTACTTATCTTTGGATAGAAATATGGTCGGCGGTGATGAAGTTGTCCGGTCCTCATGCTTTTTGGCCTATTGTGATGGTGGTTGCGGTTGTCATAGCGTCGTTCTTTGTGGCGATCATCATTGCGACATGGTCTGGTGGTCGAGGTGGTCGGAGCTCGACGGAGCCGCTCGGGACGTGGTCGACGTGGTCCGTGGTCGATGTGGTCGGAGCTCGGCGAAGCCGCTTGAGATGTGGTCGACATGGTCCGTGGTCGACATGGCTGCTCGATCAGTTCGGTGGTCGGAGGGCATGTACCTAGTTCCATTGCATGGGGAGGCAAAAGCCCTCGGGCTTGTCCAGCCTAGGTCGGGCGCAGTCAGAGATCTTCCTTGCTTGCATGAAGGTTACGAAGTAGCCTGATGGCGGTTTAGTAGATTGTATGTGGTCTTCATATTTGGAGTCAGAGAAGCACACAGAGACGTGGGCTGGGCTGACGGAGTCAACCCGCGTGCATGCATGTGCCCTTGTAGATTCATACTTGCATAGTTGCATGCATGCAGATCCTGTATAAGCACATGCAAGCTGAATAGTTGTGGAGGAAACAAGACAAGTCGAGTTTATCCTTCAGCTTCGCTCTGAGACTCATGATTGGATTGGAACTCAGATCGATCGCATCAGATGAGTCCTGTCGTACGTGGGTGAAAACGCTGCCGCCGGACACCAAGTGGTCGTGGACGGCGCTGAGGAGTTGCAAGTCACTTCCTTGCTTGCTTGGCCGATTCAATCTCGCTAGCTAGTGGTCTGCCGGTGGGTCGATCGGTTGCTGCAAGTGCAGTGGCACCTTGACTTGGCGACGCGTGTTGCTTGGTTATGTGCCATGATTGTCGAAGGACATCGATCAGCCGAGTTGTCGCAAAGGATGTTGATCTTGAGATCCCATCTGGCCCACCATGGATTAGCGCGCACATCCCCTACCTGGCGTGCCACTATCGACGAAATATGGTCGGCAGACCATCTAGGGGTATGCCCATGATGGTAGATTGTCGGTAGACGGTGCATGTAATCAGGAACTAGATGGTTACATAGGCACAAGACACAAGATTTATACAGGTTCGGCCGCCGTGTTGGTGTAATACCTACGTTCTGTGTCTCATTATTCTATATTGATTGAGGTTTAGATGGATTGTCCTCCCTGAGGGGGACCCCTGCCTCTCCTTATATAGTCTGGAGGAGGAGGGTTACAAGTAAAGTATTCTATTTGGTACTATTATAATATCTAGTACAACTTGTAATCTTGGCATGCACGCCTCAATCTTACGGGCCAGGCCACCTCGGATGGTGCGGCCCATGTACCATCTTGTGGTAGCCGAGGGTATATTCACTTTGCATTCAGAGGCAGAGACTACCGACTGACGAGTCAGAGGGTCAGGGAGATACTAAGGCTACAGGAGCAGCCCATTAGGTTACATGAGGTATGTTATGGACAGACAGGGCCTCCCAGGCGTCCTCATGGTGGCAATGTGCCCCCTACGGACTTGGTTCACCACTGCTTCAAGGAGCCTTTTGGTGAGGGCTCGCGCAGGAACCCCAGTGACCTTACTCCGACTGCTCGAGTACTAGAGGCTATTATGAGGAGGACACTGCTTCCTAGGATGGGATACAGAGAGGGCTTGACTCGTATCCAGCTATGGCTCCTCAATGCCCTGATGCAGCAGACAGTGTTTGATATTTGGGATCTTCTTCTATCTGAGATGGAGGACACGATAGCTGAGGGCTTCAAGGGTCGCAGGCAGCTACCCTATGCTCACTGGATCACTTTCCTTATCCTCAAGGTAGTGATAGTTAGGTCACCAGAGATGGTTGTAGAGTACAGAGGTGCCACCACCGAGTTTCCTGCTTATAACATGGCACAGAGGATCAGGCATAGCATGCCATAGGCATCCAGTCAGCCTCGCCATCGTCTAGATATACCAGAGTCTACAACTCAGTAGGATGAGATCATTAGAGGCATAGCAGCTACTGAGGAGGAGCAGCTTGAGGTACAGCAGGAGGTGAGCAAGCCTAGTGACAGCTTAGACGATGACTACCAGCCTATTCCTCGGATGTCTCCATGCAGACATGATGCAGAGGCCGGCAGTTCTAGCTCTGCTCCACCTGCACCACAGACGGACCTCGCTTTGATTGCTATCCTTGAGCGGATGTAGCAGGATCAGGCTAGGCAGGCTTAGGAGACCGCTACCAACTTTGCATAGTTTTAGGCTCATCGAGATGAGTTCCAGCGACAGCAACAGGTCCTCCAGCAGTAGCAGCAGCAGATGCATCAGCAATAGTTACTTATGCAGCAGCAGCTTTTGGGATTCATGCAGCATGTAGTGACAGCCATTGGGGCCCCATAGCCACAGCCTTCACCCCAGATTGATCAGCCTACTACCACTATGACGACTCTAGCAGTACAACCTAGTGGGCTTCAGAGTCAGGGACAGCCTCCAGCTCTGTTTGCTTCTCCCATAGTACAGGTGTCCCAGTGGTTATCCTCGCCAGTGGTAGCCCCACAGTTCACACCATTTCAGATGGGCTTCACACCAGATCAGTTATCCTCGCTATTTATGCCAAACACGTCAGTCTCCAGGAGTCTTGGAGCATCTTTTAGTGAGTTGACAGGGATGCCTACACCACCACATATGCATGCCCCAGGTCCTTCTACAGCAGCTCCCATCACCGTGACTACTCAGAGGCTCCCTTCTTCTGTTGCATCTTCAGATCCTATGATAGACATACCAGCAGCATCACAGGCTGCACCTACCCTAGCTCAGACCAAGACCACTTCAGCGACACTTCTAGCCACAGAGGGTCAGTCAGTATAGAGATTAGGGTCAGATGATGATGGCGCCCAGTTTCAGCTTGCTCCTCGTACCTCAGCACCCGACTCGTCCGCTGTAGCCTCACCGAACGACCCTTAGGTTTTGATATTTGACGCCAAAGGGGGAGAGGGTTCAAGTATGTAGACTTAGGGGGAGCCTAGTTAGCTATTAGTCTATTATATATATTTGGAGCTTTATTTGTGTGATACACTATTACTATTATGCATTCGTGTGTTTACCTTCATGCATTAAACTATATCTATGTGATAGTGATATCTACGTGATTGTGATATATGACATAAGTGCTCTCTACTTCATAACTATTTATATGTCCTATCACTTGTGTTATGCTCATTTGCCCTGCTTCCGTGTTTATACTTTGATGCAAATGAACTTTATTACTTGTACTCATACTTCATATCCTTTGAGTACATTATGTTGGCTTGGGTCATATAAGCTTGCCTAACTCTCTTGTTCTTATTGACAAAAGCTTATATGATCCAAGCATGTTAAAAACATCAACTCTTTCACATACTCGAGGTGGTATTGTCATCAATCACCAAAACCCAACTAGGGGCCTAGATGCTTTTAGACGTGGATGTGGTATTCATCGTAGAATCAGAGGAACTTTTTCCTGGTGAACTGTGTGCCATTGTCCGTGATAATGGAGTTTGGGACTCCAAAGCGATGGATGATGTCAAGGAAGAACAGCATGGCTTGCTTGGACTTGATCCCGGAGATCGGTCGAGCCTCTATGCATTTTGTAAACTTGTCTACGATGACAAGCAAGTGCGTGTGGTCCCTAGACGCCCTCTTGAGAGGTTCGACCAGATCGAGCCCCCAGACCGCTAATGGCCATGTGATAGGGATCGTTTGGAGTGCTTGGGCTGGCAGGTGGGTCTACCGAGCGTAGTATTGACACCCTTCATAGGTGCACACAATTTGTTTAGCATCGGCTACTGTAGTCGGCTAGTAGAAGCCTTGTCGGAACACATTTTCAACCAGGGTCCTAGGTGCGGCATGGTGCCCATAGACCCCACCATGGATATCAGTTAGCAACTGCTTCCCTTGTTCGATGGGGATGCAGCGCTACAGGATCTTGGTGTGGCTCACGGAGGAGGTAGTCGAGGTAAGGCATCCTCTAGTCGGCCAAAGGGTCAGGCTCTATCGCTAGATCTTCATTAAGCTCCATGACTTTGGGGTCGGATAGAGCCGTTGACTGGTTAGCGCCTGAGCCCAGGGTAGGTGGCCCATCATTGGTCTATTCTGGCTCCTCATAGTGGGTTGAGGGCTTGTACTGATCGCTGGCGAAGACGCCCGTTGGCACTGGCTCTCGGCCGGACGCCATTTTCACCAGCGTGTCGGCTGCCTCGTGGAGACACCTTAGGATGTGATTGAGCTCGAGACCATCAAACTTGTCCTCCAGCTGGTGAACTTCTCAACAATACACAACCATCTTGGCATTGTTGCAGCTTGATTCCTTCATGACTTGGTCGATGACTAGCTGGGAGTCACCCTAGACGTCAAGCCATTGGATACCCAACTCGATGGTGATGCATAGGCCATTGATGAGTGCCTCATACTCGGCCATATTGTTGGAGGAGGGAAAATAGATGTGAACCATGTACCTCATGCGTACCCCGAGGTGCGAAACAAAGACCAGCCCCTGCGTCGGCGTCTTTCTTCATCAGTGATCCATCGATGTATATCGTCTAGTACTCTTGGTCGACGACTGCTGGCAGTATTTGGATCTCGGTCCACTCTGTAACAAAATCAGCCAGCACTTGGGACTTGATGGCTGTTTGAGGGGCATATAAATGCCTTGACCCATTAGCTCGAGTGCCCACTTCATGATTCTTCCTATGGCATCCTGGTTTTGGATGACCTCGCCAAGAGGGAAGGACGTCACGACCATCACCGGATGCGACTCGAAGTAGTGACGTATCTACCTTTTGGCGATAAGGATAGCATACAGGAGTTTCTGGATTTGGGGGTAGTGAGTCTTGTAATCGAACAAGACCTCGTTAATGAAGTACATAGGACAATGCACTTTGAGGGCGTGTCCCTCTTCTTCTCGCTCTACCACCAGGGCAGCGCTGACCACTTGCGTGGTGGTCATAATGTAGAGTAGAAGCAGTTTTCCATCGATTGGGGGGACTAGGATCGGGGCCTTCATCAGGAGTTGCTTGAGCTTGTCAAGTGCCTTCTGGGCCTCGGGGGTCGGCCTTCTTCAGAAGCCGATAGAGGGGGAGACCTCATTCACCGAGGCGTGAGATAAAGCGGCTGAGCATGGCGAAGCACCCTGTAACTCGCTATACCCCCTTTATGTTCTAAATCAGGCCCATCCTCGTGATGGCCAAGATCTTCTCTAGGTTGGTTTTGATGCTGCGCTTGGAGACGATAAAACCCAGCAGCATACCCCTTGGGACCCCAAAAACACACTTCTCAGGGTTGAGTTTGATACCGTTTGCTCAGAGTTTCACAAAGGTCTGCAATAGGTCGGCTATGACCTAGTCAGTCGATTTGGATTTAACCACGATGTCATCGACATAGGCCTTGACGGTACGTAGCCTCCGTGTTCTTTAGGCCGAACGGCATTGTGACGTAGTAGAATGATCCAAATGGGGTGATGAAAGATATCATGAGCTGGTCAAACTCTTTCATCACGATTTGATGGTACCTAGAGTACGTATCAAGGAAGCAAAGGGTTTCACATCCTGAGGTCGAGTCAACTACTTGGTCAATGCATGGCAAAGGAAACGGATCCTTTGGCATGCTTTGTTGAGACCCATGTAGTCAACACACATTCTCTATTTCTCACTCTTTTTTCATACAAGAACAGGATTGGCTAACCACTCGGGTGGTATACTTCCTTGATGAACCCAGCCGCCAAAAGCTTTGTAATCTCCTCATCAATGGCCTTGCGTTTCTCCTTGTTGAAGCGATGCAGGCGCTGCTTCACTGGCTTGGAGCCTGGTCTGATCTTTAAGGTGTGCTTGGTGACTTCTCTTGGAATGGTTGGCATGTCTGAAGGTGTCCACACAAAGATGTCTCTATTGGCGCGGAGGAAGTCGGCGAGCACGCTTTCCTATTTGGAGGAAAGCGTGGTGCCGATGCGCACCACTTTGCCCTCAAAGCTGCTGGGGTCTATGAGGACCTCCTTGGCGCCCTCTATAGGCTTGAAAGACCTAGTCGACCGCTTAGCGTTGGGCGCTTATTCGATGACCTCCTCCCTGATATCCGTAAGCTCTTTGGAGGCGACAATTGTCATGGCGTGTTCGCAGCACTCGACCTCGCACTCGTAGGTGTGCTAGAAGGAGGTGCCAATGGTGATGACCTCGCATGGACCTAGCATCTTCAACTTCAGATAGGTGTAGTTAGGGATGGCCATGAACTTCATGTAGCATGGATGTTCCAGGATGGTGTGGTAGGTCCCGTGGAACCTGACCACCTCGAAGGTAAGGGTCTTCGTCCTATAATAGGTTAGATTCCCAAAGGTGATGGGCAGATCGATCTGCCCAAGTGGCATGGCCTACTTTCCAGTCACGATGCGTGGAAAGGCACCCTGGTCGGTCAAATGCACGATCGGTCGATGCCCATGGCATCAAGCGTTTCAGCGTACATGATGTTGAGGCCGCTATCTCCATCCATCAGCACCTTGGTGAGCCGTTTTGTGCCGATGATCGGGTCGACCATGAGCAAGTATCTTACCGGCTATGAGATGCTTTCTGGGTGGTCGGTTCGATCAAAGGTTATGGTGGACTCCAACCATTGGAAGAAGAAAGGCGTGGCCAGCTCGGCCATTTAGACCTCACGGCGTGCAAGCTTCTGGCGACGCTTGGAGTCATAGGCCACCAACCCTCCAAAGATCATGATGTAGCCATCTAGCATCAGAAATCAGTCATCCTTCCCCTCAACAACGTATGCGGCCAACTTTGGCTCCTTCCTATGCTCCCCCTTGTTGGAGCCTCTAGACAAGAACCGCTTTATAAGGACGTAGTCCTTGTATAGGTGCTTGATGGGGAAAGCATGGTTCGGGCATGGCCCTTCGAGCAGCTTCTCGAAGTGGTTCGGGGTACCCTTGATAGGCTTCTAAACCCCCTTGCGGTCGACAGTGGCCATGAGTGAGCCCTCGCGCTGCTGCTTGTTCTTCTTCTTGTTAGGGCGATTGGAGGTGCCTTTGTCGGCGTCCTCGTCCCGCTTTGCCTTGCCCTTAGGGCAGTCAAAAATTGCCCCGACCGCCTCCTCGCCCGAGGCATGGCTGGTGGCGATGTCGAGGAGCTCCTTGGTGGTTCATAGGCCCCTACATCCTAGCTTGTGAACCAGGGACTCACGAGTGGTCCTAGATAGGAAAGCTCCTATGACGTCGGCGTCGGTGACATTGGATAGCTCGTTGCACTGCCGGGAGAAGCACCGGATGTACCCACGAAGAATTTTTCCAGAATTCTATCGATAGTTTTTGAGATCCCATGGGTTCCTAGGACACACGTATGTGCCTTGGAAGTTTCCCACGAAGATCTCTTTTAGGTCCGCCCAACTTTGGATTCGGTTGTGTGGAAGGTGTTCCAATCATGTTCGTGTCGAATCGGCCAAGAATAATGAAAGGTTGCGGATAATGAAATTGTCACTATCTGCTCCACTGGCTTGGCAAGCAAGCCGATAATCCTCGAGCCATAGTCCAGGGTTTGTTTCCCCAGAGTATTTTAGGATGTTGGTCGGCAGTCGGTACCGTGGTGGGAAGACGGCATTGAGGATGTGTCGGACAAAGGCCTAAGGTCCTGGCAAGTTAGGGCTTGGGCTTCGGTCCTCGCTGTAGTCATAGCGTCAGCCACGACAAGGGTGGTAGCCACTGCTAGCCTGCTCCTTCTCATCACCGTGGGCACGCCGGCTGGCATCCAGGGTGTTGTGCGCGTCACGGTAGAGGCCGAGACGCTCATGCACCGGGGCCACAGCGCGCGGCCTACCGCCTCGCTACGCCTGGTGGATAGACATGTCCCTATCGGGTCACTCTAAGGGTGTGCGCTGGCTGGCGTCGAGCTCGCATCATTGGGACAGCGAGCTCTTGCTCTGCTATGACGCCGCACGCTCGAATAGCGTGTGAATCTCGCGATGGGCCCGATGATCCTCAGGTGTCGCGGGCTCTGAAAGCCCCCGGAGCAAGGCCGCCGTGGCAGCGATGTTCTGGCTTACCCGGGTGAAGTGTGAGAGGGCTTTGTTGTCCTCAATGATCCTCTGGTTCATGTCGAGGGCCATGGCTCATGCACGCCCACCATCTCCATGGCGCTTGATCTCTCACTCGAGCCCCGCATGTTCCTACTCGAGCTGGAGTCATGCTTCTTCGTGCTCTTGGTGCCACGCCCTCAACTGCTCTACCCGTAGGTGAGGTGGGGCCCCACATCCCTCTCAACCTCATCGTTAAGGTCATCTGTTGGGGTAGCCCCTCCCTCGTGGATGCTTTCAATGTATCCTTTAAGGATATCTGCCATGAAACATTCTCGCGAGGGGTGATAGCTCCCCCTACTAGAGTCAGAATCGGAGGGCGACTCCGATTCTCCCACAAGAAGGTCGTGGAAAGATTCTACGACGTATTCGATCATTCCCACGAACTCATCGTTCATAGGGGATGGGGGCGTGTGCTGCGCCACAAGGTGGCTAATAGTCTCTGCGGCGTTGCACAGACCGACCGGGAGCGCTATCGGGGCACTTCGAATGAGGTATTCTAGGGAGAGTGGATCTCCTCCAACAAGCTACATTATGATGTTGGCGAACAAGAAGGTGAGGCAGCGTAGGTCCTCCTAGGACAGTTAGGGTCCCAGGAAGGCGTCGAGCTGGCGCCCTAGCCTCCCATAATCGAAGCCAATAAGCTGGTCGCTCCTGGGGGCACGGGCCTCTAATGCGTGCAGCTATAGCTCCTCAAGCGTCTTGATGATCATGTCAAGGCCAGCGGAGTGGAGAGGCTGGACGACAACGGGAACCTATGTCAACTCTCCCTCCATCGTAATGATGAAGTCTAGGTTCCCGAAGCGCACGTGCGTGCCCGGGACCCTAGCTGACGTCGTGACTAGCCATCCGACTCCTGATGTGGACATCGAGACGCGTAAAAAGCCCCTACCTGGCCTGCCAATTTGTCGGTGTTTTTGGACCACCGACGAGTAAATTTGTATTTGCGCATTTGGCTCGGATGGTGTGCTCGGAGGACATAAGGGTTTATACTAGTTCAGGCGGAACGTCCCTATGTCCAGTTCGCTGCTGCTCGTGTTACCGCCACTTGGTTTGTAGTAGGGGTTACAAATAGGCGAGAGAGGGAGAGGATCTCAAGTCTCTGGTGGAAGGAGTGAATCAGGTGCTGAGAGCTCGCTTGCCGCTCAGCTGTGTGTTCATGTCGTGCTCTTGTGTTCTGATCTCTCCTTTCATGGGGCGCCCTGCTTCCCTTTTATAGGCAAAGAGAAAACGTGGTTACAGAGGAGGAAAATGAGAAGAACGAGAGAGAAGAAGGCTTCTAGGGTTACCGGGTCCTTCTTCTCCTTCATGCGGGTCCCACCAATCCTGTAGATGTCAACAGGGATGGCTCCATGTCCGTAGCCCTGTTCGTTACTAGCGCCATGCGCAGGCGTCATCTTCCGGTCATGGCGTTCCACTCCGTCCCGGCTGACGTCGTGGTGAACTGACGCGCCTGTCAGCGTCCGTACGAGGATTAGGCAGAACAGCACCGGCACGCCCGACACTGTTCTTGATGTGAATCCCCTAGGTATGGCCCATTCATGGCCACGGGTTACATCAAGGCGTGCCAGCCTCTTTCCTGGCGTCAGAGTTTTGATCCAGACCCATACGCTTGGACCTGGAGTGGTTGGCGGCGGTATGGGTCCCCGTCGGACTGAGACGAAACCCGCAGTCCTAGAGGTCGGGCGAGACGGAGCCTGCGACCTTGGGCGAGACGGAACCCGCAGTCCTTGGGGTCAGGCGAGACAGAGCTCGTGGCCTTAAGGTCGGACGAGACGGAGCCCGAGTCCTTAGGGTCGGGCGAGACGGAGGCCGCACCCAAGGGGTTGGGCGAGACGGAGCCCGCGGCCTTGGGGTCGGGCGAGACATTTTAATACGTCTCGAGCCATCCGGGAGAGTCAGCGTGGACGCGAACTTCATTGCTTTAGGTATCCCTAATATCGATACCCGACACTACGCTTCGTGGCCGGCCCATCATGGTGAATACATGCTCGTTGTAGCCCAGCATGCTCGCACGACGTAGCAGTCCTAGTAGCGGGTGCACGCTAGTGGCCCTACGCGCTAGCCCGCGGCGCCCCACTTGTACACGAACTCGTCGGTGGTGGCGGCCGGTCCCCCTACCCGTGCACTCTCGACGGAGATGGAGAAGAGTACAGAGATAGGGGGGAGAGAGTAGATAGGGGGGAGAGAGTACGTGGAGTGCGGCGAGTGGGCCTCATGTGTCATATATATATATATATAGGGTATATATAGTCATATATATATATATGAGTATATCTCTCTATATATAGTATATGTGTGTGTGTTGGGGGTCCAAAGATACGGCGGGTGTATAAAATGGTATATCAAGTATCAGAAAAATTATAATGGCAAAATCACTATTAGATGAATAGTAGTGCATCTTATAAACATCGAATTTATAAAAGACATAGATCTAATTAACTTTTTCTATGCAAATGTGCAACATCTTTCTCTTTTTCTTTGCGATTCTGTGCAACATCTTTCTCCATCGTTGCCAAAAGAAGGGGAAAAAACTGAATCTCAGATCCCAACGATCAACCCCTTCCATGGTAGCAAGTCGGACGGCTCCTGCTGTCCTGCATAGTGGATCCTCCCTCCTTCCCCCGTTTATGCCACCACCCCCACCTTCCCCAGTTCTCCCCAGCACACTGCACACCTCCCCTTCCGCCTCCTCAGCTATGGCGGCGCCGAGCTGGATCCGGCTCCGGCAGCCGCCTGCAACCCTCCTCATCCTGCTGCTCCTCGCCCTCACCATCTCCCTCTCCTTTGCCGCCAACTTCGAGGGCTTCGACTCCGACGACCTTCCCTCCGCGGCCGGTGGCCTCGATGCTGACGATGACGAGGAGGGGCTGGACGGCGTCGACCTCCCGCTCCCTCCGCCCATCTCCCTCTCCACCTCCGCGCCTTCACCTCCCGTCACGACGACATCCGCGCCGAACCCTAACCCCGCTACGCCTGCGACTCGGGACCCCACCCCGGCGCTCGACCTCTGGGACGAGGACGAGTTCGAGGGCATCCCCGTGCCCGAAGCGATCCCCTCCGACGACTCCGCCGCGCCGGCCGAGGCCGACCCGTCAGATCCCTCCGCGGAGGCAGCGGCCGAGGCGGCGCCGGCCGCGAAGAGGACCCCGGCTGAGCTCCTCCGCGCGTTCTCCGTCGAGATCGCGTGCGTCAGCTTACTGATCTGCTTCGTGCTCAACTACTTCACTGGGAAGCGGCAAAACGAGAACATCGCGCTGGCCTGGGCCACCAAGTTCGCCACCAGGGACTCCATCTTCGACAAGAACTTCAGCCTTCTTGGCACAGGCGACGGCAAGGACACGCCACTCCTGCTCAAGGAGGGGCAGGACGTGTTCAAGTTCTATGCCAGCGGGAGACGCTTCTGCCAGGGCATGCTCGCCACCATGGAGATGCGTGCGCGGCATGACCTGCTGTCAAAGTTCGTCGAGCTGGTCTTCCCTAGGAAGGACACCATCACGTTCGAGGTGGTCATGAACGAAGAGGCCATGGACCATGTGGTTCTGGCCGTGGCCAGGAAGAAGGCGGGCAAGACGATGCAGAAAGAGGAGAGGGATCTGCAAAGGTTTGCCAACGTTCTCACTTCGGCACCTGCTGGAAGGAAGTGGGTGTCGGATGAGCTTGCTGTGGTAGCCGAGTCTAAGGAGGTTGCTGGGGATATGATCACTGAGGCTGTGCTTGATCAGGTGAGAGCGAACTAGTACAGAATTTTGGTTCTGTGGATTCACTAAAGTAAATGCTTCATTTGGATAAGATTATTAACTTAATGCTTGCACTAAGTTGCTGCTTCAATATTTAATGAACTTTATAAAGGTGGATCTTAACTGCTGAATTTTTAAAAATATAATTCAGAAGGAGAACTACTGAAATTTGTGTGGTTTGAGGTAGGCTCACATTTTTTTGAACTTATGCTGTTAAAAGCTGACATTAGAGAACAGAGAAGTATGCTTGATTGCTTGTATTCAATCTAAAGTTTTTTTGCATTTTGAATTGCAAACTGAGCTCAGCTTGTTGCTTTGATGGAAAGCTTATCAACAGTAGTTCCTACTGTCCATGGGATAAGTTATTTTGTTATTGTTCTTTATAGGTAGTATTTTGTTAATAGTAGGGGATGGGATACCATGAAGTTATGAAATGGATAGCCTTTTTAAATTATGGAATTGTATAAATGCAGATGTGCAGTAGCATGTTGGTAGATTTTAACTACCTTTTATTGAATTTGAAACGTGTCATGTTTCTCTCTCCTGAATTTCTTCAGTCTTAGAGATTTATTTTTGTCTTCGTTTTTTTCTTGCTCTGCCACCTTTTGGACATTGATGAAAGCTTGGTTTGAACAAGGAAAGAACGTACTGGGACATTTGCTGTTGCTTCCATAATCAAGTTCATTCATGCTAGAGATTTTTAACGATTGAAGTAGCTTCACTTTCTTAGGGCGTGTTTGGATGCAGCCCTGGCCTAGGAGCACCGGCCAGGCAAGCGCATCCGACCCCAGGCACTCGAAATCGAACACCTGGGAGCGATGCCTGGCCCAGGCAGCTTTCCCACGCTTCCATTCAAACAGGCCCTTATATAATATATAAAGCAGTTTTTAGATCAGTGGTATTGCCTGTGAGATGATTGGATTTGGGCAAGGTCCAATTTAGGTTATCGTGACATCTATCGTTAGCTAGATTAGATCTGCGGTGCTTATTGTAAAACAGTATGTCTGATAAGATAAGGCCAATGTCTGTTTCTAAACATTATGAATCATTTACTGGCACTTTCATCTTGATCTTTTGGGTTAGGACTTAAATGGGAGTAACTAGGACCAAAAGAAAGCTATTTAGTTGGACTTGGACACTGTCTTAAGACCAAGGACCTAAGCTTAAGCTAGGTTGAATGGATCAATATGCCAATGCGACTGACTTAGTTTATCTTGTATATAGTGTGCCTTACCCTGCTTCTAATGGTTCTTTCATCTCCAGGTTCTTGGTGAGAAGGCATTTGAGAAATTTGGAAAGTGGTTCATCTCGCTTCATCTTTCAGACCAGTTGGCAGGATCCTACAAGAAGGTCCTTACATTCAAGTTTGTATTGCCAGATGCAAGCAACATGTCAGAGATGACAAGATTGGTTGCTCTTGTGCCATACTACATTGATTTGGTTGGGCGTTATAAGCTCAGCTCTCATGTGAGTATCCATTTTTTCTCTTCGTAGAGCTCATCATCATGTTCCAATTATATGTCTAAAGTTTTCTATGTTGTTTGTAGGCTCGCTCAAAAACTGATGGAGCTAGAACAAAGGCCGCTCAGGAGGCTTTCAGGGAACTGCAGAGTGCCAGGCAGGAGGCCCTGCAAAGGAAAAAGTCTGAAAAGAAGAAACTCATGGAGGAGGCAGATGCCAAACTAAGCGCTGAGGCACTCCGGAAGAAAGAGGAAAAGGAAAGGGCTCGGCAAATGAAGAAGTCTGGGCCCAAAGTGAAGATGCTCCGCTCTTAATAACGTCAAGATTCAAGAATCCACCATAGCTTGGCTTTTGCTATTCACTTGTTGATAGCATATAGTTCAGTTTCTGCTAGACTCATTTATATTCCAATTTTGGGCCACCATGGTTTCCCCTTGTGAGAATGAGCAAAAAAGATGGAGGAGAAAAGAATCCTCACTGGCGTTTCGGCTTTTCTTGGATGTGTGCCAGAAATATCTGTAGCCTAATTCTCCCACGCAACTTCTTCAAAAAATTGGTTATGCAGGAGCTGTGTTGTATGAGAAATAGAACTTACATGATCCACTGTGTAGAATGGTGATAGAACTATGATATGAAATTCTATGCTCGGATTACATGTTTTCATGTGTTTGGTTTCTTTTTCTTCTCCTGTTAGGACTTTGGAAGTACAGTGGATGCTCTCTAGCCTTTCCGATATCTGGAATCGTCTGTGTGAAGTGCTGGACTGAAGTTTGATGGTGCTGTTCAATTGTGTGTTTTAGATGGCTAGAATTTTGTGACACGTGCTTTAATTTTCAATTGAGATTATTTTTTGTGACACGTGCTTGAATTGTCTCCGAGGAGAAATCCCACCTGATCCTTGGGTGAGTTTAAACGGAGGGATTTGGATGCTCTGAAGTCTGAATTTCCTATAAGATTCCAAGGTGATAAGTACTAAAGAGAAATCAATTGTTCAGACTTGGATCAACTTTACAGGGATTCGTATAAAAAGGATATTCAAAGGAGATGAACTTCCCCTAATTTTCCTATCCAATTGGAAAAATGAAGACGAGCCAACCCAACCAAACCATCCGGTTTTTGACACCAACCCAGCAGGCGCAGCCAGGACAGGACAGCAGCCAGCAGCCCAGCACGCAGCACCAGTCTCCGGCGGCGACCACCACCTACCACACCCCACACCTTCCCCTTCCCAAGCGGAGCAGTTTAACCCAGTAGCCCAACAACCTCGCAGAACCGCGCCACCAGCCAACGAGCAAGAGCCGCAGCCGGAGCTCCAATGGCATCCTTCTCCTCCATCTCTGCCCCCTCCTCCTCCACCTCCACCCCGTCCTTCAACCTCCCCACAAAAGCCTCCCCTGGCACTGGTTCCGTGTCATTCCCCAGGTGAGCGCCTGACCTGCAGCAATCTGTCAACCTTCCTTTCCCGCGTCGTCGGCGTCCGTCGGTAAAGGCTGCTCCTGCTCGTGTCTTTGATTCGCAGGGCCAGAGAATCGCAGAAGTCCAGGGCCAGGATGGTGACAGTGCGGGCGGAGGCGATTGACACGACCATCAGCCCGCGGGTGAGCGCGCTCAGGCCGTCCAAGACCATGGCCATCACCGACCAGGCCACGGCGCTGCGACAGGCCGGCGTGCCAGTCATCGGACTCGCCGCCGGCGAGCCCGACTTCGACACGCCGGCTGTGATCGCCGAGGTGAGAATTGAGAGCGGCCTTCTTAATTGGTTCGTTTGCGCAGGGAAGGGACCAGGGGGAAGAGAGAGAGAAAACAGGAACGGCTGTCTGATTAGTTTGGATCTTGGTGCAATGTGTATCCTCCTGGTGTTAGGTGAAAGTGCTAGCCAGCTTAATTGCAAATACCTTCACGATGAATTTGTTTCGCCGATTTAATGTAACAGTATTTTCGTTTGGATCATAGCAACTCTGAATCTCAGGGCCAGAGCTCAGTGCCTCAGAGCAATGTATTTTGTTGACATTAGTAGCAGTTGTAGGAAGGTAGGTTGAATATCTTTCTTTGTTGCTTGGGTCCAGGCTGGGATGAATGCCATCAGAGATGGGGCTACAAGATACACGCCTAATGCCGGAACTCTGGAGCTGAGGAAGGCTATCTGCAAAAAGCTTGAGGGTGTGTGCGGATGGATTCCTCGTTCCCTGATTTGTCAGATCGGTTAAGAAATTTAACGACTAATGTTGGCTTTTGATATGCAGAGGAGAATGGTCTATCATACACCCGCCGATCAGGTGCTAGTAAGCAATGGAGCCAAGCAGTGCATTACACAAGCAGTGCTTGCTGTCTGCTCACCTGGTGATGAAGTAAAGCTCTCAGCTCTCTAACTAGTTCTTTAGGAGGAATTTTCTTAAATATTACTCCATGTCAATCGTTTAGGTATCCATGATAAGAGCAGCATATGCTCATCTGTTGCAGATAATTAATTATTATTTGGACGCATCCTTACTCTTGATACTGCAAATTCTACAACCTAGCTAATTGCTTTGATTTAGGAATGTTCAAAATTCTTAGGGTCCTTGCTTTGTATCTGGTTTCCCCTAGTGCAGAAGAAGTTATTCCCATAATTTGAGAATTCTGCCATTCCATGTTCTACGCTGTGAATATATATAGCTTAGGCTGAATCATACAAACCCTGTAAGAATTGTGTCCACATACTGTTATTATCTGTCTACTTGAAATTTAGGAGGAATGATCTTACATAATAACATTAATATTTGAAATGTCCATAAAAGGAGCGGCACTGGCTCCTTCTGTCTTGATGTACTTTAGGGAGGAGGTTGTGGAAGGTAATCTTTAGGAGCCTAGGTGATTGCTTTATTCTTCTTAGTTTAATTGCACGTATGTATATTCTTAATCCAGATGAAACAAAACTGTTATAATTCTGTGGCGCTTATTGTTCTGGAACATTCTGCATTGTGTTCTCCAAAAATAATGAATTGCTATCTTATCGTAGGTTTTGATACCTGCTCCATATTGGGTCAGCTACCCTGAGATGGCTAGACTAGCTGGTGCAACGCCAGTTATTCTCCCTACAAGCATATCAGACAATTTCCTCCTAAGGCCAGAGTCACTTGCCTCAGTGATCAATGAAAATTCAAGGATCTTGATTCTCTGCTCTCCATCTAATCCAACAGGGTCGGTGTATCCTAAGGAGTTGCTTGAGGAGATTGCTGCTATAGTCCGAAAGCATCCTAGGCTCCTAGTTAGCACTATGATCTTATTATATTCAATTCAATTATTTTAGAGTTGGTACCCTGCATCAAAACTCCACCTTGATTAATGATGTACCATGTTATTATTGTTTCCTTTCCAGGTTTTATCTGATGAGATCTATGAGCATATTATCTATCAACCTGCTAAACACACAAGCTTTGCTTCATTGCCTGGAATGTGGGAAAGAACGTTAACTGTGAATGGATTTTCTAAGGTAGTTAGCTGGCTGTTATTTTTAATTCTTTTTTGTGGGTGAATCTAAAGGGTTGTAAGGGTCCTTCTGTAATAGCACATAGGGCCTGAATTTTTCAGAAAATAATTAAATGGCATATGGAACTTGAATACTTGATAAATGAAGAAGCAGATTTCATTGTTCATTGCATTATGCTATATTCAAGACCATATGCATGTCCAACTAATATTTTGAATATCTAAATGATCTATATTCTTATAGGCTTTTGCTATGACTGGCTGGAGACTCGGATACTTAGCTGCCCCTAAACATTTCGTCGCGGCCTGTGGAAAGATCCAAAGCCAGGTGGGTACTCGTTAAAAATGATATGCAGTGAAATATTAGCTGATTTTATTCTTACTCTCTTTCTCCTCACACTTACAATTGCAAGGCTATAACCAATTTTTGGTTGTTTTTGTTCCTTTCTTTGTGACGATGCTAATCTTATAAAATGAAGGATCATTTCACCAAAGAACCTTATTTCCTTATTGTGTTTACATACTGACTTTCAGCATGAGAATATATTTATTTTTATGTTTAGTTCACCGATACATTGACATACTAACATCATATTGCCAACCATCTATATTAATTAAAAGGACTGCAACCTCTATGATGCACCTCTCATTGTGAGTGCTGTGTCATTATGACATAATCTTGGGATTATGTAGAAACTGACTTGAAATTCTTGAATTAGTTATCACACTGAGCCCTGATGCTAGTGCCCTGTTTACTTCAGTACACCTCTGGGGCCAGTAGTATATCACAGAAGGCAGGGCTTGCAGCTTTGAACCTAGGTTATGCTGGTGGTGAAGCAGTATCAACCATGGTCAAAGCATTCCAGGAGCGTCGTGATTACCTTGTAAGAAGCTTTAGGGAGCTGCCAGGAGTAAAGATATCGGAACCTCAGGTATGTTTACAGTACTTATTGAGAATATATAACATGCACCAGGAGAGTATCTAAGCTCTCAAATTTACAGGGAGCCTTCTATTTATTTATCGACTTCAGCTACGTACTATGGGTCTGAGGTGGAAGGTTTTGGTACCATCAAGGACTCTGAGTCCCTCTGTTTGTTCCTGTTGGAAAAGGCACAGGTAAGAAGTTCAATTTTGGGAACCCCAGTATAAGATACAAGAACATTACAGTGCTTATTGTTGATTGCACTATAGGTTGCACTTGTCCCTGGGGATGCATTTGGCGATGACAAGGGTGTTCGCATTTCATACGCTGCAGCTATGTCGACACTGCAAACTGCCATGGGAAAGATAAAAGAAGCGATGGCTCTGCTCAAGCCCCCTGTTGCCGTTTAACAAAACCAACGTATCGCTAATCAGTTGTGGACCAAAGGCTTCTGCATTGCTCTATCATATTAAATACATTCAATTGACGTAAAATAGGATCCATCTTCTTCTCATTTGTTGGGAAAAGTGTTTCTACTATCATTTGGCTTTGGTTTGTATCTGAAGATTTGGAATTTATACTTGCTATAATATAAATGAACTCTGCAATGGGTTTTTTTACCTGCAAGAATAGAAATGGAAAACGTATCTTTATTTTGACAACTTGAATCGTGAATGTTTCATAATATTTGTAGTGTTTTTACTTGTTTAGATAGTTCTCAAACTTACATGAAGTGATAAGTAACTTCTCATGTACAAGTGCGTCCATTTATGTAGTCTCTTATGGAAAACACATGGAAGAACCGAAGAACCCATGACATGACACATGTTCTGTGAAACAAATTGTAATTTAGGATCAGGTTTTGGAATTTTTTCCCCCGAATACACAAGTTGACAAGTACACCGGCAAAAAAAAGGGCAACAAGTTTTATCAAGTACCATGCGCGTAATGCACATCAAGATTCAAGATTTGAATCGAGAACTCCAGGTGAACAAAATTGTATTGCCACGGCTCAACATCAATCCCGGGAAAGAGAGGGTTAGTGGAGATGCAGAGTGCCAGAGTGCAAATCTGTGATAAGACAGAAGATGTACGCCCCGTTTGTGTTTCTATGATCAAATGCGGGAGAAGATCCCATGGTATATCTCCATTTCAACCATTCAGGAAGTCCAGCTCAGAAGCTTTGTTTCTGCCTTCATTTGTGCCGAGTAACCAGAGGGTTACAGTTACAGCAGATAATACGGACTCAACATGTCAAAGCCTGATTGCCTGACAAAATGTAGACTTATCGGATGTCTCTGAAGAGACAGACAAAATGTAGACCTAGAAAGATCAAGTGCAATACACCAAACATCACTTCAGTTTTCTATACTAGATCGAGGTCGGAAATTGGATTCATTCATAATATACATAAAGGTACATGACAACTTATACATGTTTGAAAATAGGAAAAGACACTCAGAACATTTATCCTAGCTACACAGGTACACGATCATATAGAACGGCAACAATAGAAATATTGCTCCTGAAAGGTACCATCCCTCTCGAGGGTTTTCTCATCGAGTGATTAAGTATTGATATATAATAACATGGACTTTCAGGCGTCTACTATGAAAAATTTTACATCAAATGAAGGAATCTCCTCCCTGATAAGTAGAGCACAAGTCCAGCTGACAACTGTTGAAGGCTACTCTAATTTGCAACAATTACTTCGTCAAAGTTCCAATCTCTAACAAGGTCCCTGGACACAGCACGGCTGCGTTGAAGCCGAGGAGTGCCCTCTGTGCCAACTTGACCACTCACCATGGGAGGAAAGGGGGTCACTTTTGATGTCCCAACACTAGCAGAAGTTGCAGCTGGTGTCACTCTTCGAGCTAAGCAGGCAACAGCAGCTCCACATCGGCTTTCCTCCTCTGAACTTGACACTGAGTAGCTTCTAAGAGAGTGCGAGGGGCTGCTCATGCCATGGCATACAAGACAAGCAAGACTCATGGTTGTTGTCTGGTTGAAACCCCACTGGCTGCTACTGCAATGAATTAAACAATAATTTAACATTTTATCAGAACGCATAGGAAATTCCATGCTGCCGAGGCATATAGAAAAATGGTGTTGATGTGGCACCAAAGTAATAATAAATACTCCCTCCATCCCTAAATAACTATAGTTTTTTTATTTCCGTGCCATAAGTTTGACTAGATTTATAAAAAATACGTACAACATTTGCATCTCTAAATAAATTTGCTATAAAAATAGATTCAACGATCTATCCAATGATATTAATTTTGTACCATAAATATTAATATTTTTTATATAAAATTAGTCAAAGTTATTTCTCGGAAAGTGAGAACGACAGTTATTTAACTCCGCCTATGGTGGGGCGCCTTTGGTGTCCCAGCATAGCAGGTCCCAAGCCCTGGTAAAGGAGGAGGATTGTGTTAAGCGTGGCGAGCCAATGTAAAAACTTAGCCACTTAAATGGAGACGAAACCCGAAAGAAAATCGTTGGGGCGTAACCCTCTTAGCGACGCGCCATATCGGAACTCGGGTATGGTGTTAAATGGGCAAGGGCCGGGTCGTCACCCCCGTGACGCGCCGTGTCGTGATCTGGGCATGGTGTCAAGTAACCAAGGATCGGGTCGTCGCTTCCTTAGTGACGCGCTACATCGGCGCCCGGGTGTAGTGAAAAATGAGCAAAGGTCTTCACATCAGAGTCGACGGGTGCGAAGGGTAAGGAAGCTAGTCGAACCAACTAGGATCCGTTTAGGTAGTTGGAATGTAGGGTCACTTACAGGTAAGAGAATTAGTTGATACCGTGACTAGAAGGCGTGTAAATATATTATGCGTTCAAGAGACTAAATGGAAGGGTCAGAAGGCGAAGGAGGTGGACAATACAGGTTTCAAGCTTTGGTACACTGGGACAGTCACGAATAGAAATGTAGTAGGAGTTTTGATTGATAAGAGCCTCAAGAATGGTGTGGTGGGAGTGAGAAGGCAAGGAGATAGGATTATCTTAGTCAAGCTTGTCGTTGGTGATATGGTCTTGAACGTAATTAGTGCGTATGCCCCCTAAGTAGGCCTCGATGAGAGTGCTAAGAGACAGTTCTGGGAAGACTTAGATGGCCTGGTTAGAGCTATACCTAGTAGTGAGAAGCATTTTATAGGAGGAGATCTTAATGGGCATGTAGGTACTACAAGCGCAGGTTTCGAGGCAGTTCATGGAGGTTTTGGGTATGGTAGTAGGAATCAGGAGGGGGAGGAAGTTCTGGACTTCGCGGTAGCTTTTGACCTGATGATAGCCAACACTTTCTTTAGAAAGAGAGAATCTCATCTAGTGACATTTAATAGCGGACAACACTGTAGCCAGATTGACTTTGTCCTCGCAAGAAGAAAGGACAAACGAGCATGCTTGGATTGCAAGGTGATACCAGGGGAGTGTGTTGTTTCTCAACATAAGCTTTTGGTGGCAAATTTTTGTTTTCAGGTGCGTGCCCGTAGGGATAAACAAGCTAAGATTGAAAGAACAAAGTGGTGGAAACTGAAAGGGGAGACATCAGAGGTATTTAGGGAAAGAGTTATCAAAGAGGGCTCTTAGAAGGAAGAAGACGACATAAACAATATGTGGGACAAGATGGCAACCAACATTCGGAAGGTAGCCTCAGAGGTGTGTGGAGTAACCAAAGGAAGGGGACGCGAGGCTAAAGATACTTGGTGGTGGAACGAGGAAGTCCAAAGGGCTATTAAGGAGAAGAAAGAATGCTATAGACGCTTGTACCATGACAGGAGTGTGGACAACATAGAGAAGTACAAGGTGGCAAAGAAGACTGCAAAGCGAGCTGTAAGTGTGGCAAAGGGTAGAGCGTACGAGGATCTTTACCAACATTTGAGTACGAAAGAAGGAGAGAAGGACATTTATAGGATGGCTAGAGTTCGTGAGAGAAAGACACGAGACTTCAACTAAGTTAAGTGCATTAAGGATGAAAGGGAGCATCTCTTGGTAAAGGAGGATGAGATCCGACATCGATGGCAAGAGTATTTTGACAAATTGTTCAATGGTGAGAATATGGACACAACCTTTCAGTTGGATGACTCTTTTGATGACACCAATAGGCGCTTTGTGCGGAGAATCCAAGAATCTGAGGTCAGAGAGGCGTTGAAAAGGATGAAAGGAGGTAAGGCGATGGGACCGGATGGTATCCCAATCGAGGTGTGGAGATGCCTCGGGGACATAGCTGTAGTATGGTTGACCAAGTTATTCAACCATATTTTTCGATCGAACAAGATGCCTGATGAGTGGAGGAAAAGTATATTGGTACCGATCTATAAGAATAAAGGGGATATTCAAAGTTGTACAAATTACCGAGGAATTAAGTTGATGAGCCATACTATGAAGCTATGGGAGAGAGTTATCAAGCATCGCTTGAGAGCAATAACGCGGGTCTCTATGAACCAATTTGGTTTCATGCCCGGAAGGTCAACCATGGAAGCAATTTTCTTAATAAGACAAGTTATGGAGCGGTATAGGGAGAAGAAGAAGGACCTACACATAGTTTTTATTGACTTGGAGAAGGCTTATGATAAAATACCAAGAAATGTTATGTGGTGGGCTTTGGACAAATATAAAGTCCCAACGAAGTACGTCGGGCTCATTAAGGACATGTACAACAATGTTGTGACTAGAGTTCGAACAAGTGACGGAGACACGGATGACTTGCCGATTAGGATAGGACTACATCAAGGGTCAGCTTTGAGCCCTTATTTGTTTGCTTTAGTGATGGATGAGGTCACAAGGGACATACAAGGGGACATCCCTTGGTGTATGCTTTTCGCGGACGATGTAGTGCTAGTTGATGAAAGCCGGACAGGAGTGAATCAGAAACTGGAGTTATGGCGGGAGACTTTGGAGTCCAAAGGTTTTAGACTTAGTAGAACTAAAACTGAGTATATGAGATGTGACTTCGGCACTACTACTCGGGAGGAGGAAGATGTTAGTTTGGAAGGTCAAGTAGTGCCTAGGATGGATACCTTTCGATATTTAGGATCAATGCTACAGAGGGACGGGGATATTGATGAAGATGTTAGCCATAGAATCAAAGCAGGGTGGATGAAGTAGCGGCAAGCGGCTGGTGTCCTATGTGACAAAAGGGTACCACAGAAGCTAAAAGACAAGTTTTATAGGACGGCGATTAGACCTGCTATGTTGTATGGTGCAGAATGTTGCCTACGAAAAGACGACATATTCAACAGCTAAGTGTCGCGGAAATGCGTATGTTGCGTTGGATTTGCGGGCATACAAGAAGGGATCGAGTTCGGAACGATGATATACGTGAGAGATTAGGGGTAGCGCCAATTGAAGAAAAGCTTGTCCAACACCGGTTGAGATGGTTTGGACATGTGCAACGGAGACCTCCAGATGCACCGGTGCGTAGTGGAATCCTAAGTCAGGATAGTAACGTGAAGAGAGGCAGAGGAAGACCGAAGTTGACTTGGGTAGAGGCAATAAAAGGAGACTTGAAAGGATGGAATATACCCAAAGACTTAGCCTTAGATAGGAGTGCTTGGAAGACAGCTATTCACGTGCCTGAACCTTGATTGTTTCTGTTGGGTTTCAACTCTAGCCTACCCCAACTTGTTTGGGACTTAAAGGCTTTGTTGTTGCTGTTGTTGTTGTTGTTGTGAGAACGACAGTTATTTAGGGGCAGAGAGAGTAGATCCCAATACAGCTTTCTGACCGAATTTAAATAATCATAATCTCACACTGCATAGAGTAAACAAACTTCTACCAGCATTGCTGATTCATTCAGTAATAACTGGCGGCAACAAACATATGGCATGAGCTTTGCCCCTTTTTTCTCATTTGTTTAGAATAAAATGGAAAGTCAATAATAACTACCATGCCGCATAGAATCATCAATGCCCAACAACCCAATGCATCTGCTGAATCGTGGGGAAAATGGTGGTCCAAATCAGTCATTCATAGCTGTGCAGGTTGCAAAATTTGATTGGCAATCACTAAGATTTATGTTCAGGGCTCAAATTTGCACTACACAAAAGCACATTTAACACAATACTTTATGCAACTGTGAACCAAATATAAAGGAAACGGCATGCATAAAGCATGTACAGTATGTCAGTATGTACATGTTGGTAAATAGTAATGACAAGGGCTAAATCTTCTTATCGACATTATTCTTCAGTGTTCAGGATTATACAACCAAGCAGCATGTATTACTACAAAAAAACATGTGAGGCTAATTTAAGGGAACAACAGATCTAGTCTGTGCATTCTGGCAATGACAACGGCATGCATAAAGCATGTACAGTATGTACATGTTGGTAAAAATAGTAATTTAAGGGAATAACGGTATGTACAGCATAAAGCATGTACAGCATGTACAGTATGTACATGTCTCAGAGCATCTCCAGCAGTCCCCCAATCCCACCCCTCATCCCCACAAAACTGTCGTATTAGGAGAGATATGTCACTTTTTCTTCTCCAGCAGTCCCCCAATAACTCCCCTTTTTTCCTGGCCACCAAAAAACACCCCTTCTCCCCTCAAATAGAGGGGGAGTTGCATCTCCCACAATAAGCTGGGGCACACTCCAACTGTCACTCTCCTCCCTCCTCCCTCTCACCTCTCTCTCTGCCATGGCGTCGAGCATAACAGTCAGGCACCACTGCCGCGGCCATGGCCGCGGCCGGCCAAGCCCGTGCCAGCTCCACGGCGACCTCCACTGGATCCCACGACCTCCACGGCAACCTCCTATGGATCGCGCGACCTCCACTAGCAGCAGTGGCGGAGGAGGGGTCGAAAGAGGAGGTCCCAGACGCCGGCAGAGGAGGAGGCGATGCAGGTCACGGATTGCGGCGGAGGAGGCGTCGGACCGCGCCGGGATGCAGGTCGCGATGCGGGAAGATGAACCAAGGGGAGGGGAAAGGAAAGAAAAATAAATAAATAAATTGAAACTGACAGGTGAGTTCCATATTTTGGGGGAGATTATTGATGGTCTGCTGTAGCATCTCCCCATGGTTTATGAGGGGTCGCATAGGCGACAAGGCGTGCTGGCGGGTGCTGGGCGTCGGGGTCACCACGACCTCAGGGCGTATGGCGTCCGCCTTATACTGGGCAGACACCTATAGGACTGCGGCGGACGCCAGACATGAATCTGTGCGGGGGATAGGGGAAGTCGAGCGGTAGGCACCAAATTGACCGTGGGTAAGAAAATTGGGTTGGAATCGAGCGCGCCACAAGGGAAAAGGGCGGGACTGACCGCATATGTGCTCTTTGAGCGGGAAATCGGCCGCTTGGAGCCCGCACAACTTCACGGAGAGAGGGGGAAAGGAAAAGAGAAGGTGGCTGGCGGAACTGGAGCTCTTGGCCGCAACAGATGCGGCAGCCCTGCATCTCTGCTTGGGTGCTACTCGAGCTCTTTGCGGCAGCAGAGGCGACGGCCTGCATCTCTGCTTGGGTGCTCCTCTATTGAAGTCCGCCTCGAGTCCCTGCCACTGCTGGCCGTCCGCACCTGCCGCCGCTACCGTCGGACATCCGTAGTACACCTGTCCGCCCGCTTCGAGTGTCCGTCGCCGTCCGCAGGTCCGCCCGCTTCGAGTCGCCATCGCCGTCCGCAGGTCCATCCGCACCGCACCTGTCCGTCAGCTCGAGTCTGCCCACACCTGTACGCCCCCTGCCTCCTCTCGTGTTTTGGCTCACCAAATCTCCCAGCTGTCCGCCAATTTTCATATTTGTTTGCTCTGCCTTTGCTCATACTGGTGGGTGTACTCTGCTCTGAATACGGCCTATCACATAGCCACATACGGAGTAGACTAAGCCTACTTGTGCTTGGGTTGTTATTTTCTTTGACCATTACATAACAGAAAGCACAAGGATCTTTCTTTGATTAGTATAATATCAGTTTGGGTTCTTTCTTTAATCTTTACACTTTTACAGAACACAAAGTAGAAGTTTTTTTTTCCTTTGATTAGTATAATACTTACTGATTAGTAGTACTCTCTTAGCTGTACTAGTATGTGCTGTCCTCAAGAATTGGGAATAAACAAGGTATGTATGTGCTGCACTAGTATCCATAATTCTAGCTTATACAACCGCCTTCATGGCGCCTAAAATGTGCATATGGCGTCGCCTAGGCGTCCGCCATAAACGCCTACGCGTTGTGAGGGGGGTAGGGCGCTGCGTATCGCCACAACGCCTCAAAAACCATGCATCTCCCCCAATAATCCAAAAAAATAATATTGGGCTACCCCAATACTGTTTTATTGGGGGAGTTGTATTGGGGGACTGCTGGAGATGCTCTGACAAGGGCTAAATCTTCTTATCGACATTACTCTTCAGTATTCAGATTTATACAACCAAGAAACATGTATTACTACAAAATAACATTTGAGGCTAATTTAAGGGAATAACAGATCTACTCTGCATTCTGGCAATGACAAGGGCTGAACCCCTGGAGTGTCTTTCCCACACCCAGTGAACGAAAGCATGTATGACAATGGATATGTTTAGGAAACAACTTTTTTTATCAACAAGAAAAAAGGCAGCAAAGCCTAAGCATTACAATTTTGAGGAAAGGGGAAGTTCCCCTGCCAGATCAGAAGCAAGGACCAACTTCTCATTTCTCAATCCTAGTGGCGGGCCCAGTATAGGACATGGATGTACACATATAAAAACCCAATATTTTTCGCAAACTCTTAAGTTATCGTGCATGTAGTCAGATCCGAACACAAATAGCGCATCTCCAACAGATTACTCAAATCATCCCCAATACCGGAAAAAAAAACAGCAGGTAACTGAGAGGTCTCCAACAGATTAACCATTCAGCTCATTCAATTCACCCCCAATACCTAAATTTTTAACTTAGGTAAATACTCAAACTCAGCCCCCTCCCTCAAATAAAGGGAATGCAACCCCTCACCTATAGCGAGTCTCCACCTATAGCCCCCTCTACCTCAAATGGAGGGATGCATCCCCTCCCCTATCCGGCGGTTGGTTGTGGCGGGAGGACATCTCCGGCGGCGAATCGGGGAGGCGAGCTCGCCCACCGCACAGCCGCGACCCGCCGGAGCCCCCCCATGTGACGTAAGAGAGAGGATGGGGGAAGAGGAGCACCTGTGACGAGCTGGAGGGTGGCTTGGGCGGATCTGGGCGGCGAGCTCCTCGCCGGCGACCTCGCCTGCAGACGCTCGCCGGGGAGAACGCGATGCGGCGGACGATTTGGTTGACGTGGACCACCGACGTGTGCGTCGCGCGGGGCTTGCGGTGGCTGCCGCGGAGGAAGGGACGGCGCGGGCGGGAAAAGAGGAGGGTAGGAGGTGGAACGCCGTCCTGCTCGGGCCAAGAAGAGGGGGAGAGCTGGAGATGGGGGAGAGGAAGAGATCGGGGAAGCCCGAGGAGGGAAGGTAGGAGAAGAAGAGGAGAAAAGGACAAAAATAATGAAAAATAATTTAGCCATTGACTTGTGGGCTTATCAGAAAATTTTAATTTAGAACCTTTTTGAAACGCCGAAATTTTATAGGAATCAATTTATTTTCTTTTACAGAAAAAACGCATGGAAAAAATCCCTTGGTCTAAATAGAGCTTTAGCATGCTTTGATAAGGAAGTAGAGATGGAATGGGACACTGATCGATTACTGCTGCGAATTTCCTTATTATCAGGGGACAGAATTATATTGCTGGACGAAATGATTCCATTCCTTATGAGAAGACGAAGAATCACCTTCAAAGTCTAAATGGTACTTTAGTACATCCTTTTTTCAGTTATTAATCAATTTTTAGTATAACATGTTAAAATAGGTTGTATTTATTTTTTTTGCTAAAAAGTAAATTTTCGAAGCCATCTCTATTTCTTCTCTTCAACTAAAAAGTGCTAAAAGGTGACTCTACCTGGTAGACGACCTACGCTGTCATGCTTTGCTTTGCCCGGCTCTGCTCCGGACCCCTCATCACTCGCCGGTTCCTTTGCCTCTTAGGGCTTCCCAACGCGCCACCGTGGACAACTGCCCCAATCTCTACGTCTCCTCTCTCCTCCTCAAGTCCATATCAGTAACCCCGCAGCATAGCATAGCATCTTGCGGAAGGAGGCGATAGCTCCATCTGATAAAAAGCTAGAGCATCTTTTAGAGCGCGCGTTGCAGCAAGCCGGGAAGGAGCTGCCTCCGATGGTCCCAGCAAATAAAGCCAAGCACTCACGCCAGGGAAAGAGGTAAAGGTGTTTGCTTGCGTCAGAGCAAAGAAGCTGCCTCCGTTGTAAGGGCCCGTTTGGTAGAGCTCCGGCTCCAGCTAAAACAGTTTTATTTGTGACTTCACCTGTGGAGCAGCTTTACTCGTGGAGCTGAATTCGTTTTTAGAGACCGTTTGGCAAAACAACTCCTCTGAGTAGTTAGAAAGAATAAAATCTCATTCTTGCCCTTATTTTTTTTCTTTTTCTCTTTTCCTTTATTTTATTTTCCTATCCTCTTCTTCTTCTTCTTTTTATTTTCTCCTTCCTTATCTCTTGTTTCTCTCTCCTCCCAACCACAGAAACGCATCGTTTCTTTCTTTATCCTCTGATTTCCCATCGCCGCTAGCTCCGTCGGCGTGCACGCGCTCGAGCTCCTCGCCGACGCGCATGCATGCACTCTGCCTCGCCCGTTGCGCTCGTGCTCGCAGCTCCCGCGGTCCGCGCTCCTCGCCGGCGCCCACGCACGCGGCCTCGCCAGAGCACAGGCACTCCGCCTCGCCTGTCGCGCTCGTGCTCGCGCTCCACTCCACCTCGCCGTCGCGTCCGCGCTTCATCTCTCCCTCGCGTCCACGCGGCCTCGACCACCCGCGCCGGGGCAAAAGAGTCTAGGCCCGTGCTTTGTCAGAGAGAGCCGGTGGGAGCTCGATTTTCTGGCTTCAACCGACGGCACTGGCGTGTGAGAGCGCAAAAACCGGGGATTCTTCGTCGGAGCCGTTCCCTTTCTATGCGTTTGGTTGCCAGAGCAGCAAAACAGCTCCAGGAGCTGCCCTGGGAGCCATACCAAACGGCCCCTAAGTTTTGAGAGCCTGAATTTTTCTGTCGACAGCCAGGGGTAAGATATCCACCGGAACGCCGCACTGTGCGAGCACTATGCATGCCATGCGTACGTACACAGGAATAAGTGAAGTGAATGCTGGTGCTTCAAGCTAAGTGACCATATCCATATCCGAGCTAATCACTGCATATGTGTGGACACTGTCGGAGCAGCGTCACCCAAACACCACATTCTGGTACTAGTATAGTTTTATATATCTTCTGTTTATTCATGTTACGGGGCGGATCTACAGGGTATGTCAAATATGCACTGGCATACCCTGCAGGTCTAGCATGTATAGAGTATATATACACGTATATTTATTTTTAGTAAAACAGAAAAACTTGTAAAATAACTAACTGAGGCTGCGCCGTGCGGCGTGAGGCCTTTTCACTTTCGAGGCCCACGACCTCACCCAGTGACACGGCCTATACCAGCTACGGGCCTGCCTATGGCCACACGACGTCACTTAGAAGGACCCCACACGACGGGACTTTATGGTAGGAGTCCATCGATCCAATGCCGCTGGGTCTCAGATCGCCGCCGTCTTCGATCAACGAAGCCGTACACGCGCTCAGGCGAGGCTACGAGGACACGACGTCACCACTAATCATGATTAAAATGGTCAGATTGAGGATCCGCCCCTAGCTATTTCGCTGCTGGTGGTCGGCTGTTGTGCGTGCGCGACTAACGTGCTAGGCATAGATCTCGACTGCTAGCTACCGAGGTATTCCATCTCTGCTTTTGTCTCTTCTCTTTTATTTTATGTAAAAACATAACGCCTATTGATATTGCTAGGCAACGGCAATTGTTGATAGAGTATTTTCTACAATGATTTAGTGAAAGCAAAATTAAGAATTTGTTAAGAGGCATTTTTAAGTGAATAAAGATAATATAATCGAAACATTCACATCCCTTAGAAAACAGTTTAAAAAGTCAGATAAGTAGTATGATAAGTCTCTTACATACTCTCTTTTATATTTATATTTGGGACTGTTAATATGACGTTTGAACTATTTATATTAAAATTTATGTCTTTCAGTTTCATACTTATCATGTAATTTAGTGTGTGTGTATATCAAATTATGTTTAATTTTATAATTATTACCGAATTAAGAAATTGTTTTACTGAATTATATATGAAATTTTTTGGATGGCATACCCGAGTTCAAATCCCGGATCCGCACTGTTCATGTACGTACGTATGATCGGAATACAGAGCTTGGGTTTTGCGTAATTCAGAGTAATGGCATGGTAGTACTACAGGTAGTAGGCTGAGAAAGCACGCGCGCGTACACAATGAACTGATGACGGATGGCGTAGTAGTAGTAGTAGCTATATATAGGTTGGATGCTGAAGCAGTATCATGCATGTCTTGGTATAGGCTGATGCTGCCGGGAGTGGCCGGGATGCAGGGTTCACGGGCACTTGTGCTTGCCGTCGTGGGTTGTCATGTTGGCGTAGCAGGGGCAGACGTCCTCGTTGCCGGAGGTGCCCGGCGGGACGCAGCCGCAGCGCTGGCAGCAGGTGCCGCACGCCCTCAGGCACATCTTCGGCCGCCCCGACTTGCTGCACCGGTACGATCGAGCAGCTCGCGCCGCAGTCTGCATGCGTTCACCCCAACAAACAGCATTTGCTCACACAGCATCAATATATATATTGTGATCGGCATGCATGTGCAGTGCAGAGCAAGAAGAGACGGGCTAGCTAGAGTCGCACGAATGCAGCAGTGCTTACCTATGGCGTCAGCCTGTCCATGGGGAGCAGTGGTCTGCACAACGCGAAGAAATCAAAACAAGCATGAACAAAACCGATTAGCACGAATGCACGTGTGTGTGTGTGTATATATATATATATATATATATATATATATATATATATATATATATATATATATATATATATATATATATATAGGGAGAGGCTATTCAGTAGCCGGCTACAAAATAAGTTATTCTGTAGCCACCTCCATTTACTATAATTTTATATACTAATTTACCATAATGTCAATACATATTTACGATAGTTGGGTTACTATAACACATGGGGATATTTACCATAACGTTATATTAAACCACTTAGTAAGGAGTTACTATAATCTCGTAAATTAACATAGTAATTATCATAACTCAAAGTGGCTACAGAATAAGTTATTCTGTAGCCAGCTACAGGATAGTAGTTCTATATATATATATATATATATATATATATATATATATATATATATATATATATCATCGATCAGAGAAGCGTTTTAATTAAGTTAACCAAGTTCGTGTCTGCTCTCACCTCCACGAGGAGCAGGAGGACGACGAGCGTGAGCGAGAAGAGCAGCCTGCTGGTGCTGTCATTGGCCATGGTGGGAGCTTTGCTTGCCTCTTCCTTGCACGAGCGAGGGACACGGATAGTGCTTGCTAGTATGTTGCTTTTGTGACTTGTGGGAGTGAGATGAGGAGCCTGGCTGGTGCGCGGAAGCCAGTTTATAGGCCGACCAGCGCGGCGGTTGGAGAGGATTCCGGGCGACGCACAGTGGGCGCCGGCACGCTTGCTGTGCACAGCGCACGAGCTCGGCGTACGCACGCACACGCCGTCGGTGTGGTTCCGTGTTGCCTGATCTCTCTCTCCGCAAACGTTGCGACAAGGTTGCGAAACCCGCTGAGACGTCTCACTCGGTGATCCGCTACTAAGAGCAAAGTGTAATTGTCGCCGCACTTGATCTAGCTACAGCGACATCGACGCTTACTAATTCGTAGTAGAGACTTTGTTCTGCAGCGCTGGAAGATCACGTCTTTGATTTGAAAAATTTGTCGCTCCGTCCCTAAATACAGGTACTTCTAGCAATTTTAGGACTAATCGTCTAGGAGCACTCTTGATTGACTTACTTGTCTGCTGGCTATTAAGGTGTAGCAATCAAACTATTATAAGTAGAGAGGAAGGTGAGATAGTCTCACACACAACTCAAAGCCCCACATATGGGAGTAACCAACTACCCTCTCCATGGGGCTCGTGTTTTCTATTTTCATATGCCATTAGAATTGAGTACTGTTTTTTTTTTTGTTCTTCTCTCGCCTCTGTGTTAGCCCGCTCTTTCTTCTACATGTTGTTTGATACACCTTTAGGTTTAGTCTAATGCCATAAATGAATCGTGTTAATGAGATTATACAGACGATAACAGAGTTAACACCATACCAATAAGGAGCCGAGAGGTAAGGTGGGCCAGCACATACATGAACATGAGTAACATTGTAAAATGTGGGTAATTTAGGAACACATATATGAGTAATTTGATTATTTTTTTATAACGACAAAGGTAAGTATAATTGTTTTCTTTTGCGAAAGACATAAGTAATTTAGATAAATATTAATAATTATGAATTTGCTTTTGATTATTATTCTTAATAATGGTAAAGATGGGTAATTCATATATAAAATTAATTTAAGGTTCCTTCATATTGTTTTTTCATTATTTATATAGATGGGTAATTTAGATGAAGATTTAAGAGGTTTACTTTAGATTATTTTCTACAGTGACAGAGGTGCATGTGCACGATTCAAATATAACTCAGCGGTTACTTCAAACTATTTTTCATATTGTTAGACATGAATAGTTTCAAGATAATGAAATATATCCAATAGCTATTATTATCAGTGATGATTGAGTCTATCAAATTGGTGACCGGGTGTTTTTTTATCGTTTTTACTAATTGTTAGGATTGATCGTTTATTCTAACCTGCCTCAAAATGTTAATATGGAGGCTTTAGGAGTACAGTAATACTAAGATTAGGACTAGAGGGCTACGAGTGCATGGCCAAAGAGATGTTGTGCTCGGTCATTCTTGTCCTGCCTGCACAAAGAAAACCACCAAGCGGATGACATCAACTGGTCTTCAGCCGATCACTTGTAGTAGCGGAGCCTGAGCGAAATAATATTGAAGGGTGCCAGGGCCAGCAACTCAGGCTGTTTGGTTTGCTGGATTAGGTGGTTCCGGTCAGCATGGTTCCGGACGAGGCGTCCCCTTGCTTTTCTGGCGGACGAGCCGAGTCCGAGAAATGAACTAAAAAAGTATGCTGCATGCGACGGCTCCGTGCTTCAATCCAAACAAATTGCCAGGTTGCGTATCATGTGTTTGATGGAATACCCAGACAGGTTCAGTGCTTCTAAATTTCGTGCATACTTCATTATTAATAATATCAATATTGTGCCTTTGGTATTATGCTATAGGAGTAAAAATTGAATTTCTGTTTTGTATTGTTCACGTTGTGTGAGCGGATTATTGAAATTAATTGGCTTTGATTTCAACACTTTGATTCAGTTAACAAATTAAAGATACATGTAATAGGGTGTCCTTGGAATGGCAAATAATTTTATTTCTTGTTCCTTAAAAATATTGGCTACTAAGAGTAATTAATATTTGAGAGAATGTCAATGTATTGAAATGGGAGTTCATGGATATAAAACTCTGGTGCATGTTCAAACAGGTATAAAAAGTCATATGGATTGTTCTATTGTCGTGATTCTAAATATTTTGATATGGCCTTATCATTTGTGCTCATCAATGATTGCCTTTTCAAGAACCACAATCAGCATGCAGGTGTACAATGGTATTTGCCTGATCATCTTCCAACTCTAGCTCATCATCCAAATTTAATCAGTGGACGTTGCCTCATTTTGACAAATAGATGATCAGGCAACTGAAGAGGATGATGACCTGGATTTGGTGGCTGAATTGAGAATTTGAGATCAATGTGATTAGCTCACTGCACTACTGGAAAACTGTATTTTGCCAAGTGCCTGATACTTTGCCGAGTGCAAAATATCGTGGCACTCGGCAAAGCAATATTTTGCCGAGTGTAGCATTCGGCAAAATTTTGCACTCGACAAAGCAGGCTTTGCCGAGTGCCAGGCACTCGGCAAAGTCAGGCACTCGGCAAATCTGGACTTTGCCGAGTGCCTGGCACTCGGCAAAGCCAGGCGCTCGGCAAAATTTAGCCGGACCGTGACGGCGGCCACCTACCGTCAGATTTTGCCGAGTGCCAGCCATCAGGCACTCGGCAAAATTTGTTTTTATTTTTTTAAAAAAAAAACTTTGCCGAGTGCCATGACACTCGGCAATTTTTTTTTATTTTCTGAAAACAAATTTTGCCGAGTGCCTCTTGGGCCCGGCACTCGGCAAAGACATTTTTGCCGAGTGCTCCCCATGGCACTCAACAATATATATATATATATATATATATATATATATATTTGATTTTGGACCCAAATTTTTTTGTGTAGCCTTGTGACAGTATTTAAAGCTCTGCTCTAAAATTTGGTGAAATTTTGACATTTTTAGGTATATTTCATTATTTTATTTCGTTTCGTTGATTTTTTCGGCGTATTTCAAATTTGAACTGCAGGTCCATGGAATAATGGAATTTGGTCATCCAAAAATTGATATTCATGATATTTAGCGTATGTTGAGGCCGTATTCAGGGAGTCACATGAAATCTCGAGCATCTCGTTGACGTAACATGTCGAGTTAGTTGCGGGAAAAGTGAATTTAAATTATATAAAATCCAAACGAAGTCCAAAAATCACGAAACTTATGGAGGCGTCGTGTTATCGCATGTGGAGGCTGTGGTAAAAAATTGATAAGATTTCGAGCAAGTGGTGACATCGGATGCCAAAAACCCAGATATCTCCACATGTGATCACTTCGTTTCACATGCAGAGATGTCTGGGTTTTTGGCATCCGACATCACAGCTTGCTCGAAATCTTCTCAAATTTTTACCACAGCCTCCACATGCGATAACACGACGCCTCGACAAGTTTCGTGATTTTCGGACTTCGTTTGTATTTTATATAATTTAAAATCACATTTCCAGCAAGTACCTCGACATGTTACGTCAACGAGATGCTCAAGATTTCATGTGAGTTCCTGGATACAGCCTAAACATACTCTAAATATCATGAGTATCAATTTTTGGATGACCAAAGTCCATTATTCCATGTACCTGCAGTTCAAATTTGAAATATCCCGAAAAATTCGACGAAACAAAATAAACTAATGAAATATATAAAAAAAGTAAAAAATACCCTAAATTTTAAAATAGAGTTTGAAATACTGTCACAAGGCCCTAGAAAAAAATTTGGGCCCAAAATAAAAAAAAATAGTTTGCCAAGTGCCATGGGGGGCACTCGGCAAAGTGGGCTTTGCCGAGTGCCGGCCCAGGAGGCACTCGGCAAAGTTGATTTTCAAAAAAAAAAATTGCCCTAAAATCCCACCCCAACCCCGCGCGGCCCAACCCTAACGCCCCCAGCCACGCCTGCTCCCCTGCACCCACCCTAGCCGTCGCCGCGCCCACCCCCGCCATTGCCGCACCCTCCCCCTCCGCTCTCAGGCTCGTCGCCTCCTCCCTCGACCAACGCGGCGCGGCGTCCCCTCCTTCGGCCTCCGGTCCTCCCATTCGTGGCCAGTCTCCCCTCCTTTCGAGCAGATCCGGTGAGGGAGGCTTGGATCCAGGCGGTGGATGGCCGGTCCCAGAAGACGACAGTGGCGCGGGCACTGGAGGCGGCCATGACCGAGCTCAGGATGAGGCGGCACGGGCCCAGAAGGTGGCTGCTTGGGCCTGGGAGGCGATAGCTGCAATGGTCCCCAGGTGCCGGGATGTGGCGGCGCAGGCCCAGCACCAGCAGGCGGCGGCGTGGGCTCGGGAGGGCGCTGGTGGCTCGAGCTCTAAGGAGGACGAGGCCACCGCGGCAGCAGTCACCACTGCCCACAATGACGAGTGCTCTGCCGTGGATCCACCCAAGGTCAACATCCACTACAATGTGAGGCAGCCCTCTTTGCTTCCTCTATCTCCCCTTGTGTACTTCATCTGCCTGTATAGATGCAATCATGGTTATATCTCGTCGTCTTGTGTGTGTTTATGGCTGGCTGCTAAATCTGGTCTAGGGATCGACAAATGTTTAGTGAACTGCTAGATAAATTAATCTTTGGATTTTCAGTGCTAGTGCCCAGCTAAATGTTTAGTGAACTACTAGATAAATCAATCTTTGGATTTTCAGTGCTGGTACCCAGAAAGCTGCGACAAAACATTTGACCTGCTATGCTAAATCCTTACAACTGTGCATCATTTCTACGGGGTTATTAGTTTTAAGGGGAATAGATCTATAAGCCATTCAAATGACAAATGGAGTAGGTAGCAATTAGTGTAGCTAATGTTCCTACTGTGCAAACTTCTGGAGCTTAACATGTTGGGTGACAAAATAGAGAAGGTGATTATCATACAATGTTTTGGATTCCCATTTCCTGCTTGAATTTGCTCCTACTTTGGAACAAAGCTAAGTTTCTAATAGGTTGAAGTAGTCACTCTTAGCTTACTTTAACTTGTATCAGTACTTCAGTATGGTTACTTTTCATCCTCTCGTTTTTTCATCATCTGTAGTTCAGCATGCAGAGATGACATTTGGCATTTTTACTATATAGTGAATGTGTAAGTATGCCTTATCTTTCAGTCATTTGGCATTTTTACAATGTATTTTCTATGCCAATCACTTTTTATTTGCAGGTTTCAAAATTCTGCTCGAGGGAACAGGTTGCATATATTTGTGCTAGGTAAGATGAAGGTGGCTTCACCCCTCAGTATTATAATCTATAAGTAGTTTGACAGACTTGATCTATTCACTTGTCAATTGGCCATACAGGGAGTATACAGTAACAGGATGTCATATAAAATTAGTTTCCTTTATAAGTTTTGCTTTCAGGGATTAGGTTCTGTAGAAATTACTCATTGCTTTACTCTCAGTAGGCATCACCCAAATTCAACTCAGTTACTGAAAGGACTGTTTATCTTCTGCTCAATGTTAGGCTATAAAGCTAAAGGAACAAACTCTGAATAATCTGAAGGCCTTCAATGCTGAACAAGAAAAAGATGTTGAACGTGTTCGGCTAAGAGATAATCTCCTCAGAAAGGTGTGTTTATGGCTGGCTGCTAAGTATGCATTAGAGATCCATAAGTGTTTAGTTTACTGCTAGATAAATTTACTAGGCTACTAAACTTCATCTTGCTGCAGAACACAACATGAAGGCTACAGGTCTCACAGATCTGTGCATAGGACATGAACTGATTACTAGGCTTAGGTTTCAGGTGTTGATGACATATAATACTTCACATTGGCCTCATTACTGGGCTTAGGTTTCAGGTGTAGTTCTAGATATTGTTACTAATATAAATGGATTCATCCATATTTAGATTTGATATGGTCGTGCTCTACAGAACTACAGAAGGAAAATCAAATGAACAATCGTGCCTTATTTATACAAAATTTCGTTTCTATTATTGTTTTTTGCACTGTGTATTTCCTGTATCTCTTATGTACTGTCACTTTACAAAATCAGGAATGTTATCTTGGAAGTCAGAATCCTTGGCACGAACCTTTGTTATCTCTGGAGCTGTAGTTGCTGCTGATGTATTACTCAAGATATGATTGTACTCGGCAAAGTATTATTTTAAAAAATTTAGAAATTCTTTGCCGAGTGCCTAAACAGGGGCACTCGGCAAAGAAATTATTAAAAAAAATAAAAAAAAAACTTTGCCGAGTGCCTGGACAGGGGCACTCGGCAAAGTAATTTTTTTAAAAAAATAAAAAAACTTTGCCGAGTGCCTGGGCAGGGGCACTCGGCAAAGTAATTTTTTTTAAAAAAATAAAAAAAACTTTACCGAGTGCCTGGGCAGGGGCACTCGGCAAAGTACTTTTTTAAAAAAAATAAAAAAAAACTTTGCCGAGTGCCTGGGCAGGGGCACTCGGCAAAGTACTTTTAAAAAAAAAAAAACTTTGCCGATTGCCTGGGCAGGAGCACTCGGCAAAGCACTTTTTAAAAAAAAATAAAAAAAAACTTTGCCGAGTGCCTGGGCTGAGGCACTCGGCAAAGTAATTTAAAAAAAAAATTCCCGAGTGCTGGGTCGGGCACTCAGCAAAATAACCGTTAACGGCCGGCGCCACAACGGCCGAAATATTTTGCCGAGTGCCGCCCCAAACACTCGGCAAATTTTTTTTTATTTTGCCGAGTGCCCCGATAAAAAGCACTCGGCAAAGACCCTTTGCCGAGAAAAATTTTGCCGAGCGGACTTTGCCGAGTGCTACACTCGGCAAAGCCTTTGCCGAGTGCAAAGGGCTCTTTGCCGAGTGTAAAAACACTCGGCAAAGCCGCGGCCTCCAGTAGTGCTGAATAATAAAAATTAGAACTTATGGTTAGCTACTTTACATGGGATAATGCAACTTATTTGATCTGCAAAACTTTAGGCTCTGTTTCATGTAGATCTCCACACTGGTTCTATCATGGATCATGGTGATTGATGAATGTTAATTCAACTAAGTCATTTGGTCTAGAGTTTAGGTTCTACGGACCATTAGGTTTTGATGGCTTTTGTAGCAAAATCAATCTAACGTTGTATCTTGGCATGTTGCATTTTTGGAAGCATGGTGGGTTGGGACTGCGGTATTTGACTGAGACCATTGTCCAAGTTTATTTTCGTGCATGTATGGAACAAACCTGTTTTCTCAATCGTTCTTATGAGAATTGTGCATCTATATGCAACTTTTCATTAGCGGACGTGGCTCAAAATGTGTGAACGAATATCTAAAAAGTGGAGGGATAAATCAGTGCAAATAGCTTAAGAGTTTTAGCTTCTTATGAGAATTGTGCATCTGTATGCAACTTTTTCATTAGCGGGACGTGGCTCAAAATGTGTGAACGAATATCTGAGAAGTAGAGGAATAAATCAGTACAAATAGCTTGAGAGTTTTAGCTTCACCTTGAAATTGGCAAGTCCACACAATCACATAAAAAACAAATATAGGCAGATTTTCTATTTGGTGCCATTTCATATGAGCTACAATCTTCATAAAAAATCATCTCCGTCTGAGGTTGTATAAAAAAGATACGATTTATCCAAGTTGGGTCTTGCTGCTGACATGTGGGTCCCATTGTCATGCCACATAGGATAGCAGGTCGGGCCCGTTGAGAACTGGATCATACCTGTTAGAATTGAGGGAGCCAAAAATACATTTTGGGGCTTTGGGACAACTTTGAGGACAGCGGGTGAATTTCTCTTTTGAAAGTTACTTGTGAATTTGTACCTTATGCCATATGGATGGTTTCTTAGTGCTAAATGTTAATACTATGTATCCTTCAACCCTTGGCTTCCCTAGCAATTTGTAACTTGATCTGCTTGTACACTGCAAGCAAAGGATGTGAACCTGAATGGAATGAGACCTTTGTGTTCACCGTCTCCGATGGCGCTACAGAGCTATTCATCAAGCTCCTGGATAGTGACAGTGGCACCGATGATGATTTTGTTGGTGAAGCAACGTAAGTAATTACATTTTGTAATCTGTAGGCTTGTAGCTGGACCAATCCGACCTGCAACTACTGAGTGATAACCCATGTACAGTGACGGTAGTTTGCATCCCTCTTGCAGTTTGCATGTTTTGAAGATGTTTTGGGATTCAAATTTTGACGTTTGCGGTGTTTATTTCAATCGAGTGCTCGGTTCTTGCAGGATTCCTGTGGAAGCAGTTTATATAGAAGGAAGCATCCCTACAACTGTTTACAGTGTTGTGAAATATGAAGAATACCGCGGAGAAATCAAAGTTGGTCTCACATTCACTCCAGAGGTAACAATCTCACATAGCCACTCACATCCATGTTCAAAGCTGGATTTAAAAATGTAACACTGAGAAGTCTCTATCTATAATCTATAATTAAAATGCTTTTGTGATTTGAAATGTAAAGGTTCGTTTTCATCAAACCAGAGAAAAAAAGGCTCACACGCAAGTTTATCAGATTGTTTTTTGCTAAAAATTTCATGTGATAGCCGCTGCCGGGTGTAGATGTTTCTTTTGCCTCATTTTGCTTTTCCTATGCAGTTCCCGTCCGTGGCAAACGATATATATTGTACTTTGCGATAGTGGATTCCTTATCCTTCTTTTCGGTTGCTTTTTCCATTTCTCTGGGTTTTGTTCTGAATTTATCTTACTACATCCTGCTGAAATGTCCCTTCTATGAGCAGGGTTCTCGTGATCAACTGAGGATAGCTTGGCGTGGCTGGAAGCACGCAGCCGTCTTATAAGAAGCAGATCCCTTGATGTATTACTACAGTTCATCAGTGACAGTGAGCGTGCGTTTACAATGTAGAAGCCTGCAAATGGGGGTGTTTTTGTATCAGGGGGCTAATAATTAATATTACTCTAAAACCAGCACCCGTATTTGATGCCTTGCCCTGTACTAAAATTGTAATAATGGTGCTGGCCACTTGCGTGAACTATAGCTGAACCCCACTCTTGATGTTCAGTTAACTTGTCGATTACAAGAGGCCGTGTGACTGCTGCAAGATCACTTGTCTGCTCTTCCTTTCTTTCCTTTCCCCTGAGGCCTGAACCCTGAGAAGGGTCTCCATTCCGTGCTAAACGGGAACGGAGACAGGAATACAGGATCCATGAAATCATGTTGCAGTAGGAGAACGAGAACAGGGACAGAAATACAGGACTGGACTGGACATAGTGCATGGAGCTCGGTAATCTCCTCTGACATCCATGTCTTGGATGGTCGAATTTTTTCCTACCGTATATAGGAACTAATTTCACATTCGTTTTCTCTATTCATCCATTGTAGAAAAAAATATGTTTGATAAACACGTGCGTGACAGTCACTACAGGAACTGCTGGCTTCCCCGAGTGCCCCAGTTGCACTCGGGGAAGCCTTCCCCGAGTGCAACACTCGGGGAAGAGCCTCCGGCTAATCCTCTCACGGGAAAGTCGCCTTCCCCGAGTGTCAAAAAATCGTGCACTAGGGAAAGGCTTTGCCGAGTGCCGTGTTGGCACTCGGGGAAGACTTGACGCCGTTGGCCGTCGGCCGCCGTCGTTTTTTTTTTATTTTCTTCCCCGAGTGCAACACTCGGGAAAGATTTTTGAAATTTTTTTTAAATACTCTTCCCCGAGTGCCACAGCCCAGGCACTCGGGGAAGAAATTTGTTTTTTTTTAAAAAAAAATCCCTCTTTCCCGAGTGCCACAGCACAGGCACTCGGGGAAGCCACCTCTAAAATTCTTTTTTTTTGTTTTTTGCTTTTCCATGTAAACAACAAAGCATATATATATCACAAACCACAAATCAACACCAATATGTCACAAACCACATTTATATATCACAAACGACCAAATTTGTCCGAAATCCACAATATATTACAAACCACACGTTCCAAAGTACACACTATTCCAAGTTCACAAGTTCAATACATAAAAACGACTCCGAAGGCGGCTCACGGCGACTATGAGGGGTGGGACGCCCCAGCGTGCGATCCCGGCGACGGTCCAGGTGGGGATGGCCCGACGTGCGATACCGACGACCCTTCGACATGGTTCGACGCCGCCCCCGATTGATGCTGCAAAAAAAGAGAGGAGATTGCACGTGAGTGACAAGATAAAAATGTAAGGAGTTTAAAGAAAAGTTAAAAATTTCGGCAGCACCTCCCCTGCACGGGGAGGTTTCCAAAACCTGCAAGAAAAACGTCGGCACGAAGGCCGACAACCACATTCCGGCACGAAGGCCGACACATCAACAAATCCGGCACGAAGGCCATCACTAGGTTTGACACTAAGCATGAGCAAAGAAAGTAAAACATCCGTACTCATACTCACCGGAGTAGACTCTCGACGATGTGGTGGTGGTGGTGGTGCAAGTAGTAGTAGTAGAACTAGTAGAGGCCTTAGAAACATGTCAATCATCATTTGATCATAAATTTGGAGCATAAAGGCATCATAGCAGGAAGAGAGAAGATAATGTAGGGACGACTGGTAGTGGTGCCAAGTTCCTCACAAGTTTTTGATCATCAGCTCATATTTCCATATAATGAATGGACTTAGATAATTTCATCATCGGCAAAAAACAGAGAGGAGAGGGGAGAGTTGGCAAAAAAAAGTAGTAGAGAGAGTAGGAGAGTAGAGAGTAGAGAGGTGCAGTAGAGAGAAGAGTAGTAGAGTAGAGAGAAGAGAGGTGCAGTAGAGTGTAGAGAGTATAGAGTAGTATAGTAGTACAGGCAACAAAAAGAGTGACATATGAGACAATTCAAAACAAAGTGTTATTGATGCAGTTCACATTCAGAAAATAGTCAGGTTAGCTATGTAGCCAAGTTATAATGGATGGCAGACAGTAATATTCTTATGGCAGACTGGATAGCTCCAATTCTATATAAAAAGTAAAGCAACAGCTCCAATTCTATATAAAACACAGCTCATATGAACTATGTCTACTACTCCAAAGGTTAGCTAGAGTAGTAGTAGTAGAGTACAGTAGAGTAGTAGTAGGTAGTAGTAGTAGAGGTGGGATAGGACAGGAGCAGATAGGAATAGTACATAAAAACCCTCATCATTGGCATAAGGCAGGTGCTCAGTATATAAAAACTCTCATCATTGGCATAAGGCAAGTACTCAGTATGTTAAAAAACATCGTCACAGGCAACAGGCAGGTGCTCAGTATGTAAAAAACATCATCACAGGCAACATTCCCAGTTAAGCAACCCCACAGCAGGCAACATTCCCAGTTAAGCAACCCCACAGTAGTAAGAGTAGTAAACTAGACAAAATGTGTCATTTCAGAATCAAGTGCCATTTCAGAATCACCAGTTAAGCTCAATTCAAAAAAATGTGCTCAATTCTTCGGTTAATGCGCTTAATTTGGAAAATGTGCTCAATTCAGATAAAATGATCAGAACAATTCAGGCCAGCAGCAGCAACCATCATTGCACAGTATGTAAAAAACATCATCACAGGCAGGTAAAAAACATCATTGCACATGCCTTATGCCTCAGGTCCAGAGTAGCATCAAAATAAAATATCATTGCAGATGCCTTATGCCTCATGTTCAGAGTAGCATCAAAATGAAACATCATTGCATATGCCTTATGCCTCAGGTTCAGAGTAGAGTAGTAGTAGTAGTAGTATAGAGGAGGCGCACAGTTTAAAAAATGTGATCAATTCAAAATAGGAGTAGAGGAGAGTTGGAGAGAATAGGAGTGGAGAGAGTAGAGTAGTAGTAGTAGAGAGGAGTGTGGCATATAAACAGCAGTAAACCTGCCATATAAACAGCAATAATTATGCCTCATTATACAAAAACTGTCATCATTGGCAAAAGACATGAGCTCAGTTTTAAAAAACATCATCATTGGCATTAGGCAGAATATATGCAACATAGGTAACCAAGCAGATATCCAGTTGTAGTTTCGCCAAAACAAATTAGCAGATATCCAGTTCTTGTCTTAAAACAATATAAAGTGAGATAACCAAGCATACTGCAAATAAGATATGGGATGCAATAGTTATTATCCAAATGAAAATGACACAGTTATTTTCCTAGTTTTAGCTAGCACTTGCATTAGTATCAGCATAAACCTCTGACGGAACCAAGCAATAAGGCAGACGTAGTTTATATTAGTAGGATAACATGTCGGTTATTGATGCAGTTCACATTCAGAAAATAGTCAGGTTAGCTATGTAGCCAAGTCATAATGGATGGCAAACAGTAATATTCTTGATGGCAGACTAGATAGCTCCAATTCTATATAAAAAGTAAAGCAACAGCTCCAATTCTATATAAAACACAGCTCATGTGAACTATGTCTACTACTCCAAAGGTTAGTTAGAGTACAGTCCATGTTAAAACACAGCTCTAATTCTATATAAAGAGTAAAACAACATATGTTGGTCACACACTGAATTTTCTAAAATATATAATGATCCATTGATGAGCCTTTAATTTGCTTTCCCTTTAATTTACAGGAAGAAAAAACAACCCTTAGGGTGTATGGGTGGCGATCTAGCTTTTGTATCGATAGTTACTAGAGCGTGTATGGCTTTGTCTAGTTCTTTTTTAAAAACTCTGTATCATCTGAATGTGATGTCTTGAAAAGTTAATAAGAACTTCCTTTTATCGAAAAAAGGTTTTAGAATATAACTAATGCTAATCAGATATTGGTAGCTAGCCATTAACCTCTCTTACAAAATTTCGGGAACTTGTGTATTCCCTAATGTATTCCAATTAGTCATGTAAACTAGCAGAAAAATTCAGATATGTAGGTCGATCATTTTTCATTGAAACACAAGAGGGCATATCATTTATTTCTGCAGTCCTATAAAGTGCCTGGAATTTTGCAACGAACTAGAGAAGATCGTCAGCAGGGGTGAGGAAGATGAGAACCTGGCTGGAGTCGCACGTCAGATTTGGGGTGAGCCGTCTGGGGCCTGGCAGCTCTTGGGGCGGGCGGGCGTCGGCAGATCCTGGCCGGGTGTTGGCGGGCGGGCGGCGCCTGGGGCCTAGCCGTCGGAGGGGCTGGGCGGGCGGCGTCCGAGGCCTGGCCGCCGGAGGGGCCGGGCGGGCGGCGTCCGGGGCCTGGCCACCGGAGGGGCAGGGCAGGCGGCGTCGGAGGGGCCGGTTGGGCGGCGTCCGGGGGCCTGGCCCGCCGGAGGGGCCGGGCGGGCGTCGTCGGAGGGGCCTTGCGGGCGACGTCCGGGGGCCTGGTCCGCCGGAGGGGCAGGGCAGGCGGCGTCGGAGGGGCCAGGCGGGCGGCGTCTGGGGGCCTGGCCGCCGGGGGCAGGGGTGTGGAGACGGGCGAGCGGGAGCGCGAGCAGAGGCGGCGCGTGCGGGCGGCGTCTGGAGCGGGAACAGAGGCGGCGCGTGCGGGGCGAGAGTGATTGATTGCTGGCGTGCGGCTTGCGGGGTGGAGGCGGGTGGGTGGCCGGTTAGGTTTAGATAAGGCTTGGTGGGCTTTTTTTTAAGTCTTCCCCGAGTGTCCTGTTCTGGCACTCGGGAAAGGGCCTCTTCCCCGAGTGCCAGGGAAGGCACTCGGGGAAGTATTTTTATTTTTTTTGTTTTTTTGCCTCATTTTTTTTTGTGAGACCTTCCCACATTATTTAAAACTCCATGTTCAAATTTGGGACAATTTTGACTTTTTTTGTTATATTTCGTTAGTTTTTTTTGTTTCGTTGAATTTTTTTGCATACTTCGAATTTGAACTGCAGGTGCATGAAATAATGGAATTTGGTGATTCAAAAAATTATATTAATGATATTTGGTGTATGTTGAGGCCTTATCCAGGAACTCGCATGAAATGTCGAGCATCTTGTTGATGTAACATGACGAACGACTTGCGGGAAAAGTGTTTTTAAATTATATAAAATCCGAATGAAGTCCGAAAATCACGAAACTTGTCTGGGCGTCGTGTTATCGCATGTAGAGGCTATGATAAAAAATCGAGAAGGTTTCGAGGAAGTTACGACGTCGGATGCCTAAAACCCAGACATCTCCGCATGCCTCTACAAGTGATCATATGCGGAGATGTCTGGGTTTTAGGCATCCGACGTCGTAACTTACTCGAAACCTTCTCGATTTTTTATCATAGCCTCTACATGCGATACCACGACGCCCAAACAAGTTTCGTGATTTTCGGACTTCGTTCGGATTTTATATAATTTAAAAACACTTTTCCCGTAAGTTGTTCGTCATGTTACGTCAACAAGATGCTCGACATTTCATGCGAGTTCCTGGATAAGGCCTCAACATACACCAAATATCATTAATATAATTTTTTTGAATCACCAAATTCCATTATTTCATGCACCTGCAGTTCAAATTCGAAGTATGCAAAAAAATTCAACGAAACGAAAAAACTAACGAAATATAACAAAAAAGTCAAAATTATCCCAAATTTGAACATGGAGTTTTAAATAATGTGGGAAGGCCTCACAAAAAAAATGAGGCAAAAAAAACAAAAACAAAAAAATTTCTTCCCCGAGTGCCTTCCCTGGCACTCGGGGAAGGCAGCCTCTTCCCCGAGTGCACTGTCCTGGCACTCAGGAAAGGGCCTCTGGCACTCGGGGAAGTTTTTTTTTTAAAAGTTTTAACGGCGTTGACGGGTTGAACCGTCAAGTAGCATGTTTTTTTGCCGAGTGCCGATCTTCCCCGAGTGTTGCACTATAGGAAGAGGGCCTTTCCCGAGTGCTGCTCTTTACCGAGTGCCAGGATCTCTGCGGCACTCGGGAAAGCCTCTCTTCCCCGAGTGCAATTCTTCCCCGAGTGCAACACTCGGGGAAGATTCTGTTCCCCGAGTGCCCGATTTTTGGCACTCGGGGAAGCCAGAGACACTCGGGGAATTTTGTCTCTCCCGTAGTGAGTGAGCCTGTGATGCCACGTTCTCCGTGACTGTTAATTTTATGAACTTTGCCTTTTTAGATTAAATATCACTTTAATGTCGATAGTTAATTTTACAGTATTGTTATCTTATCATGCGATCCGTGTGTTTTTAATATAAACGTTTTATTGTCCCGTAGCAACGCACGGAGATGCTACCTAGCGAACTTAAAAAAAAAGGATCACTTGGTGCTGCATGCGACGGCTCCGTGCTTCAATCCAAACAAATTGCCAGGTTCGGATATAGGATCGGATGGCTCCGGAGCCAGCTCGTGATCCAATCCAAACACGCCATTAAGGTCCAGGGATGAATTGGAGGGGCCACTGACTATGCACAAATGATATTAGCCATGGTTTAGTATATGGCGATTAAGAATTTTTGAGAAGTTAGGGGGTATGGCCCAGTTTGGTATGGCCTATGCCCCGCCCCTAATCGCTTGTCATGCTTGTCATTTGCCAACAGAGGCGGACCGACCTATAGGGCGAGCTTGGGCGGCCGCCCTAGGTCCTCTCCGGCGAGTACCACTACTACACCTCAGTTCTCCGGCCGGCGACGCCGCGACGGTGTCCGTCGAGCAAGTCAGCGAGCGCAGCCACCAGGTGCGTGATGTTGAAGAAGGTGCAGCCCTGCTGGGCCGTCTGGCAAACAAGGCCCATCCCCACCCCAGTCTTCAATCATTCAATGGCCCATTTTCTGGCCCAATAGGGCTAGGCGTAAGGCAAGCAAGCCAACCAGCCAGGGGCAGGGGCGCATGTGCATTCGCTCACATCCAGACGCAATCACGCAAGCTCGCAGCTAGGGAGCTCGGCGGCGGCGCTCCAACTGGCGGCGGCGGCGCTCCAACTGGCGGCGGCAGCGCTCCAGGGCTCCAGGCTGTGCTTGCTACCTCCCCTCCCCGGCTTCCCGTCCCTACTCCCTAGCCCATACGCCGGCTGCCCAGGCCCAGCAGGCAGCTGAAGTTGGATCATGGATGGGAGAGGAGATGAAGCCATTGGGGGAAGAAATGAAGCCGGAGCCGGCGATGCGTCTAGCACGGCGAGGAGGCTGGCAGCTCCAACTCCATTGAGCCAGAAGCGGTATAAGAAAATAGGTACTGCTATAATTAATCCATTATCCATTGTAAATTGTTAGTCAATTAAATAGATAGAGATTGGTCTCTGACTGGTGAAATCAATTCAATGCTTAATTGGTTTTGCAGATTTGAAAAGCTTTTTTTCTAGTACAAATTCCGCAAGTGGAAGCAACTCGGAACCAAGTACTCGTGAAAGCGGTAATGTTATTGTTCCTGAATCTGAAGAACAAGAAGAGCTACGAGATTCAGAGCCACATCCAGTAGAAATAGTACAAGGTGTTGAACATCAAGAACCGTCGTCACATGAGCAAGATGTTGAAGGTATTAAGGTTTTCAACCCGGATGTTCATCTTGTTTCTGATCCGAGCCTTCGTGTAGCAATTGATCAATTCCATCCAGACATTAGAGATGATGTTAGGAAGGCTTATTTGGTGAAGGGCCCAACCAAACCTTATGGCCATAATTTTCCTAAGAAGCCAAATGATAAGAGGGTGTTTCTAAAGAATTGGTTACAACAGTATGATTGGTTGGAATATAGTGTGGCTAAAGATGCAGCATTTTGCTTCTATTGCTTTCTTTTTAAGCAAAAGCCCTTAGAAACACATTTTGATCATGATGCATTCAGTAAAGAGGGGTATAGAAATTGGAAAAATGCATATAATGGATTTCCTCAGCATGTTGGTGGCCCGACAAGCTGCCACAATAGAGCAAGGACAGCTTGTGAAGATTTTTGGAATCGGAGGGCAAGCGTCTCACATAAAATTGAGGCTTACAGTGTTGATGCAGAAAAGAAATATGAAACACGTGTGACAGCTTCTTTAGATGTTGCAAGTTATCTTATTTCACAAGGTCATTCATTTCAAGGCCACGATGAATCTCCCTCTTCCTTAAATAGAGGGAATTTCTTAGAGATGATTGAGTGGCAAAAAAAAAAAAAGGAATGGAGAGGTACGACTTGCATTTGAGGAGTTATGTTCATTAAATGCCCAAATGCTTTCTCACAAGATTTGTACATAGTTAGACCGGTATATCAGTTAAGTTTTGTACCTGTACATAGCGATCCGCCCTAGCTCATATTTTCGGCTGGGTCCTCCACTGTTTGCCAACTGCAGTGTCATGGATCTACTAATTTCTTTGGCGCAACAAGTTCAGTGTAGAGGTCAGGCATGTATTGTGCGTGTAAGCTTATAATATATACTTTCTCCATATTTTTAATAACACACATGTATATCAAGGTTCAAATCTAAAATCTTTGATCGATAATGTAGTTAATTATTTTTAACTACTATTATAATATAAATTTGATACAGTTTGATTTATAATCAAATGTACTATCTAATTATCATAAGCTTATAATTAAAATAATATAATATAAAATAAATAAATGGTCAAAGTGTAATCTAGAAAACTATGTCATATCAAGCTACACATTATAAAGAAAGGTACTTCCTTAGTCTAGAATAATCGTACATCTCATTTTGCTTCTAGTTTTCCACCTCTTTATTTATGGGTGGGCTCATTACGGCACTATAGCTCTAGGTTACTTAATAGAATACCAAAGTTTGGTGATATCAGGAATGGGCCAAATGGGGCTCATTATTAGTTATGATCCAATTATCAGATGGTAATTTAGTACAGTAGTAAGTCTATCAATCAACGGATCCAGAATGCTAAGATTCGTGCGAGAAAGATGACCGATGGTCGTGATTTTAGTTCTCTCTCTCACGGATGTCTCACCTTTTCCAGACTCGATTATGCTACAACTCGGCGATCACCTTATCAGCAGTCTCAATGAAAGAAACTAATAGTTTCTATAACATAGGATACCACATCAAAAAAGTACTGCTTTCTAACCCATGGTTTCTATGAGTAATAATTATTTTCTCTTTCTCTCTCCCAACTCTATCTTCTTCCTCCAATGAGAGTGCGACATGAGCTCCCTATAAACTGGTGGTTTCTCCCCAATGACGATTTCATGTTTTCTTGGTGTATTGGGTCAAGAGTAGACCTGATTTCTTCATGAGGAAATAATTTCTATGATTTTTGCTCTCTTTCTTCATTAATTACGTTGCCATGTCAACGTTTTGCCTACGTGACAAGCCATTTAATGAGGATAAAAATCATCATCAATACACCATTGAGACTGCCCTAACAACTCCATGAGGCTGCGTGACTACATAAAGGAGACCAACTTATTAGGCCACTAGTCCACAAGTTAAAGAAAAACATCGTAGGTTCCCTTCCCCATACTATAGTTTATATAAATTTTAAATTGAGAATTGAACCCATTTGTTAGGGAACACCATCTTTTTATAGATCCATTGTGAAGGACCGAAAACGGCGACCAGAGGGGGGGTGAATGGGAGCCTCAAATTTCTTTCGAAATCTTCGACCACTGTCCCAACATTAATCCCCAAAAAGCATACATAAAAGACTTGATGACCATGACCCTAGAGAAGGATGGATGCTCCCTCAGAACACAGCGGGTCACCACAGAGCAAACGGAACACAGATCGAAGCCTAAACGAGCAAACTCCCAAAAGAAAACAGCACTGCTCCTGCAAATATCGGACACGTCCGGTATTATATCGGACACGTCCGGTATTTTCGGACACGTCCGGTATGATCTCGGACACGTCCGGTATTTTCAGCAGCAAGCTGACCAAAAGAGAAAAATCCAAAACCCCGTCAAATGGTGTCCAAAAATCATGAAATTTTAACCATAGCTCTTTAGACACCAAGGAAAGGTCTCCACCAAATTTTAGCTCAAAACTCCAAAGTGAGAAATATCGGACACGTCCTAGATCATATCGGACGCGTCCGGTATGAACGAGCAGTTTTTCGGGAAAAATCAAATCAAGCCATAACTTGATCAAATCAACTCCAAATGACTTGAAACTTTGCACAAGGGTTCACAAGCGAGTAGAAAGGCAACCTCTAAAGGATCATGGCCCGAAACAAACTCTAACTCCGTGAATCGAAGGAATTGAAGAATCCCCTCAAAAATAGGTCAAGAACTTAAATTGCTCGGATCTGCGATCTCGTGAGGAATTAGTGGATTTCCTTCGGTGGAAAGCTTCTACTCATGTTATTGATCGGTCCAAGGCAACAAGAACGAACCAAAACCATCCCAAAATGAAGAAATGAGAGGGGAAACAAGAGGGGACAAAAGGAGCTCGTGAAGAACACCAAAATCACATCAAGAACACAACTAAATCATGAATCCCGAAGGGCATACGGTGGTTACGGCCACCGATTCCTTCAAAACCAAGTCATAATTTGAGTTGTGGACCTCTCTCACACATGGAAGCAAACTAGAGGAAGAAACCCTAAAGGAGAAAATGAAAACTAGAGGAGGTAAGGGAGATGGGGGCTCCCTCATCCTATTTAATAGGGCTATTACACATTTCCAGTTTTGCCCCTGGATACAAATGAGTTGAACCGCTAAGCCCAAGGGCGTTGTTGTCCAACCCGGTGTAATCTTGATCCGACGGCCACCACGTCTTCTCACCGGTAGCTTCGCCTCGACGTGAACTCCCCGATGCCGCCACGTGTCGTCCGTCCCTCCTCGGAACCTCCGCCTGGGTTTTGAGGCCCAAACCCGTAAACCGTCCGCGGGTAGCGTACTCCATACGCGTTCCCTGCCATCCGACGCGTGTCACCGCCGTCCTCGACCGGCTGGCCCGCCAAGTCCTCCTGAGCCTCGTTCGACTCACACGTCCGCCGTCTTGACCCGGTCAACATCGTCACTTCATGTCTTCTTGCACTTGTCGATGTCCCAAGTGTCAGCCACCGCGGCTAGTCACTCAGCCTCTGGGTCCCTTGGTCTAAGCCTCACGTCCGTCCTTCACCGCTCCCGGTCATTCGGCACGGCACGTCCTCCTTGACCTTCACCTCACCGTCGACCACCGCATCCGAGCTCCACACCTGCACAACATAAGCCAAAAGACATGTCGCACACATAGCTTTCGCCATGGTAAGGTTAGTCACCACTCAACCCACTTCGTGGATCACATTGATAATCACTCATCACAAAACGAACACACAAGGGTACTTGTCAACCTTGTGTTCACAATCTCCCCCTTGATGAGTGCATTGTCAACACCAATACACGAACAGCTTGAGCAAAAGAAAAAGAAAAAGAAGAGAAAAGAAAGAACTCACCCAAATGACCAAAAGCCAAATAAAAGCCAAGAACTGGGTCATTTGAAAGTGAGCAAAACTTGGTCCCCAAAGACATGGGCAATGGCTCGACGCAACCAAGTAAAACAAAACTAGCCCTCAAGAAGAGGCAATGGGCTCAATGCCACTAGCAAAGCTCGAAAAGCTGCTAGACCCTCCAGAAGAGGCAAAGGCTCAACACATCTAGCAAAACACCTCAAATGCAAAACTGCTAGACCCTCCAGAAGAGGCAAAGGCTCAACACATCTAGCAAAACACCTCAAATGCAAAACTGCTAGACCCTCCAGAAGAGGCAAAGACTCAACACATCTAGCAAAACACCTCAAATGCAACTCCCCCTGAACAAGTGCAATCTCTCTCAAATGAATGCATATCGCTCAACTTTAGGTGACATTGTAAGTGTGGAAACTTCTCCCCCTTGTTGACATATGCACTTATCAAGCTAGAGCCTAAGAATTGCAACTCCCCCTCAAAACAAGCTAGGAATGCAGAAATGTGCGAATGCAGAAGCTTCAAGATTATAGCAAGTAGATTGAAAGAATGCTCTAGTGGATGCTGTCATGTATATATAGCAACACATACAAGTGCTAGCAAATGCTCAAGGTGACCAAATGAAACAAAATATGTCATTTAAGCAAGTTTGATCAAGTTTGAGCAATTTTAAAAGAGGGTTCACCACCAAAGGAGCACATAGCAAAAATAGACAGGAGATCGACCTTGTGCTACACATGTATGCAAAGTGAACTACCCCAAACAAAGTTCACACATCATGTCAAGAGACAAACTGGTGGTTTGATCAAATTTTAGACACCAATTGAAATTTATCGGAGTTTTGCAGCTTATTACCAAAGTTTGTCAGACAAGTGTGTGCGGGAGGTTATCTGTGCCATCAAAACCTGACTTAGCGACCATGTCAAGCCTATGCCAAAAGCTCAAGTTCACCAATAAGTGCAATGTGGAGCTGTCTTGATACTCTGACATAGGATATTACAGACCTATCCCGATCTTTTCAAATCACTGAGTTTGATTTTCAAGTTTTAGCACAAATTCAAGTTTCTCAAGCAAGTGTGTAACTCAAAGTATGAGCCGTAGCAACTAAGCATATACATGAAGCAAGAAAAAGATCTCGACACATTCTACACATGCTAGTGCCACAAGTAGTGGTGAACACATTTCATGTTTCAACAAGTTTTAATTAAGTTCACAGTTTAGAAAACAAGCTTAGCTCATAACATGCATCAATTGATCAAAAAGAGCCTAAGCCAAAAGCACATCATGTATATCCATAACATCCCCAACAAGAGCATAGTGTCAATCTAGCTACTATAAGGATGAAGCTCAGGATGCAATATGATACATGATGATATGATATGCAAGTATGATATAAAAACAAAGGCTAAACTTCAAAGAAAAGCAAAACTAGAATACAACAACCAAAGTTTCCCTCCTCTAAAAAGGGAAACAAACTCCAAGCTCCCCTCGCAAGCGAGCAAACTAGGCTTGGTCAAGTGGTTTGGTGAAGATATCTACGAGCTGGTTTTGGGTATCAATATGGTGTAGATCGATATCACCTTTCTCATAGTGGTCACGCAAGAAGTGAAAGTGAACTTCTATGCGCTTTGTCTTTGAGTGAAGGACTGGGTTTTTGGCTGCACTTATGGCACTAGTGCTATCACAAAACAAAGGCACTCGCCTAAACTCTAATCCAAAGTCTCTCAGAGTAGCTATCATCCAAAGCAACTGGGAACAACAAGCAGCAGCAGCAACATACTCAGCTTCTGTGGTGGATTGGGCGATGCTAGACTGCTTGTGAGAAGACCAAGACACAAGAGAAGATCCAAGAAACTGACAAGTCCCCGAAGTGGACTTCCTCTCAACATGACAACCAGCATAATCCGCATCAGAATACCCGCAAAGAGAAAGAGAGGAGGAGGCTGAAAACCAAAGACCAAAATCGGGTGTGAAACGAAGGTACCTGAGGATCCGTTTGATGGCTTGACGATGAGATGTGCACGGCGAAGACTGAAAGCACGCGCACAAGCAGACTGCGAACTGGATGTCTGGTCTCATCGCCGTTAGATACAATAGGGACCCGATCATGCTTCGATATTCCTTCTGGTCCATGACTTCTCCCTCCTTGTCCTCATCCAGGGCCGTCATGGTTGACATAGGCGTCGAAAGAGGCTTGGCCTCACCCATATCAAATTTCTTGAGCACGTCCTTGGTGTACTTGCCTTGGTGCACGAATGTCCCCTCATGAGTTTGCATGATTTGTAGCCCGAGGAAGAAAGTCAATTCGCCCATCATGCTCATCTCAAATTCCCTACTCATAGTATCTGAAAACTTGGCAACAAGAGCATGAGAAGAGCCACCAAAGATTATATCATCCACGTATATCTGAACCAAAAGGATGTCTATTCCTTGCTTGAGGAGGAACAAAGTCTTATCTACGGAACCCATCCTAAAACCCTTATCAAGCAAGAAAGCTTTTAAACACTCATACCAGGCTCTCGGGGCTTGTTTCAAACCATACAAGGCTTTGTGGAGTTTAAAAACATGGTTGGGGTACTTTGGATTTTCAAAGCCAAGGGGTTGCCTCACATAAACCTCTTCCTCTATGTACCCATTCAAGAAGGCACTCTTTACATCCATCTGATATAGCTTGAACCCTTTCGAAGCTACAAATGCTAAAAGAATCCTAATGGCTTCTAGACGAGCAACAGGAGCAAAGGTTTCTTCATAGTCTATTCCCTCTTTTTGGCAAAAACCCTGAGCCACTAATCTTGCCTTGTTTCTCACCACCACCCCATCCTCACTCTGCTTGTTCTTGTAAACCCACTTTGTACCTATGGGGTGGCACTCTGGTGGAGGTGGAACGAAAACCCACACTTGGTTCCGCTCAAAGTTCTCTAACTCCTCGTGCATAGCATTAACCCAATCGGCATTAGATAGTGCGTGTCCAATATCTCAAGGCTCAAAAGAAGCTACGAAAGCAGAATGAGCGAAATGGGAAATATGATAAGACTTGGAATGCGTTACCCTTTCATCGATGTCGCCGATCATGGTCTGAGGAGGATGGCGTCGCTGGATATGTCGAGGTGCACCCAAAGACAAAGTCGCCTCCCCCTCATCCACAGCTGGGGCCTCCTCAATCGATTGAGGAAGCGGCTCGCACGGACCCCATGAAGTAGAGGTGGAGGGCTCGGGGCCGTGAGCCGAAGTGGTCGAAGCTGGCTCGATCGGGGCAGCCGGTTGAGATGGCTTGGGATCATCCCAATCGACATCATCATCATCCTCAATGAAAATGCTATCACCCATCTCTTCATCACCTGCATGTTCAAAGATAGAAACAGAAGAGGGCATGGTTTTGTCGAAGGTGACTTCACAAGTCTCCACGACACGGTTAGTCTCAAGATTAAGCACACGGTACGCATGTGAATGAGAAACATAACCGAGAAATATACCGTCCGAAGATCTAGATTCAAACTTGTCAAGATTACCTTGCTTAAGAATGAAGCACCTGTAACTGAAGGCTTGAAAATGACTCACCTTGGGTGGACGCCCAAACCGCAACTCGTAGGATGTCTTCTTCAAGAAAGCACAAAGAAAAATGTAGTTTGAAACATGGCAGGCGGTGTTGATGGCTTCGGCCCAGTAATGCCTTGGAGTCCTATGCTCATTGAGCATCATCCTAGCCATTTCAACCAAAGTCTGATTTTTGCGCTCAACAACACCATTCTGCTAAGGGACATAGGGCGAAGAAAACTGATGTTCAAGACCCAACGAAGCACATAAGGTGTCAAACTATGAGTTTTTAAACTTAGTGCCATTGTCACTGCGGATAGCTCGTATGGCATTCTTTGGTAACTCAGTTTGCAACCTCAAGATCAAGTCACGAGCATGAGAAAACGCTTCATCCTTGCCCTCCATGAAAAACACTCAAGAATAGCGAGAAAAATCATCCACGATCACAAGAACGTACCACTTCCCTCCCTCTGACCGAACCCGAGCTGGACCAACAGTGTCCATATGGAGTAGCTCACCGGGTCTCGTGGTCATGACCTGAGTCACTGGAGGATGGGAAGCAGCCACCATCTTTCTGTGGCGACAGGGATGGCATACCAGATCCTTCTCAAACTTAAGTTTGGGCAATCCTTGGATCATGTCAAGAGAACTCAACCTCACTAGGAGATCGAAGCTCAAGTGACCAAGTCTCCTATGCCACTTCCACAAATTAGAAGAAGATCCAGCAACCAAACAGCGAGAAGAACCGAAAGACTGAGAGAAATCATCTCTGAAAACTCAACCAAAAGGAACGATCTAACAAACTAGATGTCCCTGAGAATCGAGCACATGAGAAAGTCTAGTCTTAAAGCGCACCTCAAACCCATCTTGAAGGAGTTGCGAAACAGAGAGCAAATTGAAATGCAGGCTTGAAACCAAAGCAACGTCCTTCAAGATAAAAGACTCATTGACCCGAATGGTCCCATGAGACAGCACCTTACCTTTGCTATTGTCCCCAAATGTGATGTACTCCTTGTATTGCATGGGGTCAAGGCTGGAGAACCATTTGGAACTTCCGGTCATGTGGCGTGAACAGCCGGAATCAACAAGCCATGTGTTCTCCAGGCCTCTGCTCTGCATCAATAGAAAGACAGGGGGTGAGCAAATGGCACAACACTAGGGTTAGTGAAATGAGGAGAATACCAGTGTTGAGTCATTTGCCTTGGAAAAGTGTTAGGAAAAACACCATACATGCCATGTCCCATTGGAGAGAAGCAATCACCACGTGGGGGAAAACGTGGTCCGCTAGGAGTGTGGGACTGAAAGCCACCGTCGCGAGGTCCAGAGTCATATAGATCATGACTTGGGCCACGCCGGGCACAACCACCACGTGGTCTCACCACCTGAGGCCTAGCACCTTGAGGCATTGCACCTCTAGGCCTAACACTGTGCCTCTGAATAGGCGGTACATGTATGCCATGGGGAGGACGATACATGTTCCGGTTGTTCAACTCATACTCGCGCCACTCATCTCTCTTCCTCCTAAAGCAAAACTCAGCCAAATGACCATCTCTATGGCAATAGTCATAGTGGTACCTCACCTCTCTCTTGGATGGTGGTTGACTCACTCTCTTGTGGATGTGGTTCACTCTCTGAGGCTTTTTGGCTTTAGGAAGGGGTGCACTAGAGATGTTGGGTAGAGTATCGAGTGAGTTCCGAAAGTGGTTCAGTTTGGGAACCCAAACTTGCTTGGATGGTGGAGCTTTTGGTGGTTCTTCAAACACACCATCTTTGATCATAGGCTTGGTAGACTCTAGTGGAGGGATCTTGATCAATTTGGGAGTGTTGGTGGGTTTCTCACTTGGGTTCAAACCACTATGTTCACCAACCTTGCCATAGACATGCTCACCCTTCCCACCTATAGCAAAGCCTACTCCCAATGAGTCAGTTCCTTGCCTGAACTGGCTCACCATCATGCCCAACTGAGGCTCACTGCACGACACCCAGCTCAAGATGGACTGAAGTTGTGTGTTTTCTTCTTCGGTTCCCATCTTGTCGTGCCTGTAGGACTCAAGCTCCAACACCAAAGCTTCACATCGAACACATGTAGTGGTGGTGCTATCTGAGTTGGCCTTCTCAAACTCAGCAAGTTTGGCAACCTTCTCTACCAACTCAGATTGCAAGCCTGAGCAGGACTTGCATGCACCGAGCAACCCAGAACGAGACTTCAGCTCATCACATTCATCAAGCAAAACAGCATACTTGGATTGCAAGTTAGAGAGGTTAGACATGGGTATAGCGCACTCATTGCACTCCTCCTCCTCTGACACCACTACATCACTCTTGGCAAGCTCCAACTCCTTCAAAGCAGCCTCTAGCTGGTCCTTAAACTCTTTTCTCTCGTGGGCAGCTTGCTTAAGCAACTTATCTTGACTCATCAATGTATCATTCATAGTATCAAGCTCAAGCATAAGTGAGTCAAGTGTGGGCGGTACCTCATTTTCGTCGTTGTCGACGTCGACGTCCTTTTTGAGCTTTGCTCCACCATCAACCGCCATAGTGCAAAACCCACCATGGTTTGCACCGGCAACAAAGCAGAGACCGTTGAGCTTGTCCTCGCGCTTCTTCTTGAACTCATCGTCGGTCGAGGGAGAAGAAGAGTGATCATCGTCGGAGTCATCGTCGAGGTCACTGAGGGAGGCGAGGAAGGCGCGTTCTTGAGCTTTGGCCTTCCTGCGGTATGCCTTCTTGATCGCCTCCTTGTCGAAGCCGCCCTTGGCCTTGTGCTTGCCGGAGGTGTAGTCACGCTTATCCTTGCGCATGTCGGAGTCATACTTGTTGGTGAAGGGCTTCTTCTTGGGGCAGTGCATGACAAAGTGGTCTGGATCTCCACATCCATAGCATCCCTCCTTCGGGCCACCACTGCGTCGGCGGTTCAAATGGTTGTTGTGAAACCGAGAGAACCGACTGATGATGGGTGCCAACTCATCATCCCCAAGAGACTCCAACTGCTCCTCTGTGACTGACATCAAGCACGACAAAGAGAAAGAAGCTTGTGAAGGGTTAGTCAATGAACTTGAACCACTACCCGAGACCAAAGCCATGGTTGGTGCAGAAGGATTCTTGAGCTTGGCTTGGGTTTGGTAGTCGATCTCTGTGGACTTGAGCTTGCTAAAAAGCTCGTCGACGGTGAGGGTGTTGTAGTTGGCCGACTCGATGATCGCTGACACCTTCACATCCCATACCTTTCGATCAAGGGCATAGAGAAGCTTGAGCGCCCTCTCATGGTCACTATAAGGTAGGTTGGCCTTGTTTGCTTTCATTTTGTTGACGATAGTCTGAAAGCGGGAAAACATGGCATCGATGGACTCACCATCAAACTAAGAGAAGTTCTCGTACTCGCGCTTGTACGTCTCGTAGAGTCTGGTCTTGACCTGTGCGGTCCCCTTGTGATAGCTCTGAAGCCTCACCCAGATCTCTTGAGCTGTAGTACAATCGGAGACACGCTCGAACTTAGAAAGCAAAAGACTCGAGAAAAGCACACTGCGAGCTTTGCTATTTGCATTGTGCCGATCCTTATGATCCTGGGTGGTACGGGCCGCAATAGGAAGAACAACGTAAGTAGCATCCTCGCAAATTTCCTAGACGAGCCAATCAATTCCTTGGAGATGCGCAGACATGTGGATCTTCCAATAAGGATAGTTAGACCCATCAAAGTGCGGTGGTTTGCCGGAACCACGCTCCATGTCACCTTCATGGATCACGGACCGATTAAGGTGGAATGATCCTTAACCGGCTCTGATACCAATTAAAGGACCGGAAACGGCGACCAAAGGGGGGGTGAATGGGAGCCTCAAATTTCTTTTGAAATCTTCGACCACTGTCCCAACATTAATCCCCAAAAAGCATACACGAAAGACTTGATGACCACGACCCTAAAGAAGGGTGGATGCTCCCTCAGAACACAGCGGGTCACCACAGAGCAAACGGAACACAGATCGAAGCCTAAACAAGCAAACTCCCAAAAGAAAACAGCACTGCTCCTGTAAATATCGGACACGTCCGGTATTTTCGGACATGTCCGGTATGATCTCGGACATGTCCGGTATTTTCAGCAGCAAGCTGACCAAAAGAGAAAAATCCAAAACCCCGTCAAATGGTGTCCAAAAATCATGAAATTTTAACCATAGCTCTTTAGACACCAAGGGAAGGTCTCCACCAAATTTCAGCTCAAAACTCCAAAGTGAGAAATATCGGACACGTCCTAGATCATATCGGACGCGTCCGGTATGAACGAGCAGTTTCTCGGGAAAAATCAAATCAAGCCATAACTTGATCAAATCAACTCCAAATGACTTGAAACTTTGCACAAGGGTTCACAAGCGAGTAGAAAGGCAACCTCTAAAGGATCATGGCCCAAAACAAACTCTAACTCCGTGAATCGAAGGAATTGAAGAATCCCCTCAAAAATAGGTCAAGAACTTAAATTACTCGGATCTACGATCTCGTGAGGAATTAGTGGATTTTCTTCGGTGGAAAGCTTCTACTCATGTCATTGATCGATCCAAGGCAACAAGAACGAACCAAAACCATCCCAAAACGAAGAAACGAGAGGGGAAACAAGAGGGGACAAAAGGAGCTCGTGAAGAACACCAAAATCACATCAAGAACACAACTAAATCATGAATCCTGGAGGGCATATGGTGGTTACGGCCACCGATTCCTTCAAAACCAAGTCACAATTTGAGTTGTGGACCTCTCTCATACATGGAAGCAAACTAGAGGAAGAAACCCTAAAGGAGAAAATGAAAACTGGAGGAGGTAAGGGAGATGGGGGCTCCCTCATCCTATTTAACAGGGCTGTTACACATTCCCAGTTTTGCCCCTGGATACAAATAAGTTGAACCGCTAAGTCCAAGGGCGTTGTTGTCCAACCCGGTGTAATCTTGATCCGACGGCCACCGCACCTTCTCACCGGTAGCTTCGCCTCGACGCGAACTCCCCGATGCCGCCATGTGCCGTCCGTCCCTCCTCGGAACCTCCGCCCGGGTTTTGAGGCCCAAACCCGTAAACCGTCCGCGGGTAGCGTACTCCATACGTGTTCCCCGCCATCCGACGCGTGTCACCGCCGTCCTCGACTGGCTGGCCCGCCAAGTCCTCCTGAGCCTCGCTCGACTCACGTGTCCGTCGTCTTGACCCGGTCAACACCGTCACTCCATGTCTTCTTGCACTTGTCGATGTCCCAAGTGTCAGCCACCGCGGCTAGTCACCCGGCCTCTGGGTCCCTCGGTCCAAGCCTCATGTCCGTCCTTCACCGCTCCCGGTCTGTCGGCACGGCACGTCCTCCTTGACCTTCACCTCGTCGTCGACCACCGCATCCGAGCTCCACACCTGCACAACACAAGCCAAAAGACATGTCACACAGATAGCTTTCGCCATGGTAAGGTTAGTCACCACTCAACCCACTTCGTGGATCACATTGACAATCACTCATCACAAAACGAACACACAAGGGTACTTGTCAACCTTGTGTTCGCACATTGTAACCTTGAAATTCTATAAAAATAGAAACAACAATTTTAGTCACCATCTCAATATCTGGCTGACTTGTAAAATTTACTGGGTATGCCTTATATAGCGTACTATTTTGGAAACCTAAACAATTATGAGATCCATTCCAAGAACATGGTACTAATTGAAATAATAAGCTAGTCTCCATTCCGTGAGATTTCTTACCTAATGATTTTTTTTTGTTTTCTCGAATTAAACTATTTTATTTTTGTTAGTGAACATACCGCATAGTCGTATGTACACGAGTTAATCAAATTGTTATTTTTGTGAATCGTCCAATGAATTGTTCTCTATTGGTCTATACACATTCTATAGTCAGTTGCATTAGTCATTAGAGGTTACGATCATACACTACTGGAGGCCGCGGCTTTGCCGAGTGTTTTTACACTCGGCAAAGAGTCATTTGCACTCGGCAAAGGCTTTACCGAATGTAGCACTGGCAAAGTCCGCTCGGCAAAATTTTTCTCGGCAAAGGGACTTTGCCGAGTGCTTTTTATTCGGGCACTCGGCAAAATAAAAAAAATTGCCGAGTGCTTGGGGCGGCACTCGGCAAATTATTTTCGGTCGTTGCGGTGCCGGCCGTTAACGGTTATTTTGCCGAGTGCCCGATTCAGCACTCGGCAATTTTTTTTAAAAAAATTACTTTGCCGAGTGCCCCAGCCCAGACACTCGGCAAAGTTTTTTTTATTTTTTTTAAAAAGTACTTTGCCTAGGCACTCGGCAAAGTTTTTTTATTTTTTTTAAAATTACTTTGCTGAGTGCCCCTGCCCAGGTACTCGGCAAATTTTTTTTATTTATTTTTAAATAATTTCTTTGCCGAGTGCCCCTGTTTAGGCACTCGACAAAGAATTTCTGATTTTTTTTTTAAAAAAAATAATTTGCCGAGTGCCGCGGCAAGGCACTCGGCAAAGAAATTATATATTTTTTTTTAAAAAATCTTTGTCGAGTGCCTTGCCCATGGCACTCGGCAAAGACCTCGAGAATTGCAATTTTTTTTACATTTCATTGTAACAGACAATATATATATGTATGTACGTGTATATATATATATATATATATATATATATATATATATATATATATATATATATATATATATATATATATATATATATATATATATATATATATATATTTATGTATATGTATGTATATATATATACATCAATCATCACATCTATATCATCAACATGCATTATATATCACAAGCACACGCATATTTAACAAATCCATCGAAAATCCATCACAAATGCACCAAAGTTCAACATCACAAAGTTCAACATCCCTACTGCGGCGACGGAGACTGCAGGTGTGGCCCCTCGGACTGCGGTGAAGGATCGAACTGCGGCGAAGGGTTGACGCGATCAGCCGCCGGTGACACGGTAGCAGGATTGTTTGAACCCGCCGACGGAGGCTGCACAAAAGAGAAGAGATTGCATGTGTTAGACTCAAAATTGAAAATTTCAGCAGCACCTCTCCTACACGGGGAGGTTTCCAACCTGCAAGAAACAATGGCACGAAGGCCGACAATCACAACGTCACGAAGGCCGACAATCACAACGGCACGAAGGCCGAAAATCACAACAGCACGAAGGCCGACAATCCCAACGGCACGAACGCATTAAACTTTCATACTCACAGGAGTGAAGTGTCGAACCAGAGCTGGAGCTGGCAACTGCACTTGGACACCCGATGCTTACCTGATGGTTTGCATGATCTGATACATGTCCGCCATCTGCTTCTTCGTAGCCTCCAGCTCTGCGGTCAGGTGCGCTTGCGTCTCCCTTGTCTCTGCCAGCTCGGCCTACAGTGTTTCAATCACATGTTTCAGTATTGCAAATCTGATCATTGTGTGTAACGTTCAATGTACGACGAGTGAAACCAGAATTACCTGAAGTTCGTCGACCTGCGATAGTGTTGGAGTAGGCCGTGCACGTATGGGAAGGCTTCTGGCCATGCTCCGTGCCCTCACGTCGAAGAGAGAGGGTGCAGAGCTCGAGGAGTCAGCGCCGTCTGCAATCCACAACCGCTCGTGCTTCCTGCCTTGCCCTAGCCTCACGATCACCTCTGTCTCAAGGGGCTCAGTGCTCAGATTGTGATCTGAGCCATGGAGTGCCCTAACCGCCTCCGCGTAGTCTCTGACCTTAGCGTAGACACTCGGGTCAGAGTAAGCCTAGGCAGTGGCATCTGGGTTGAAGACGACACCGGATTTCACTAGGCCCATGTGGGACACAGCCCATGCCCCAAACTCCGACATCGGCACGTCCGGGTGTGCCACCTCCTACGAGAAAGACGGCAAGATGATTAGAAATCAGGCAAAATTGAGCGTTAGAATAGATAAATGACATCTCATACAAGTGCCCGCTTGAATGCAGGGAGGTTGTGGCTGCCTTGGTGGTGAGTTGGACCAGTCCTCAGTGCCCGCTTTTGCTTGCCTTGCTCGTGCTTTGCGATGTATGCCGGGTCAAGGTACCTATCCACGATCCTTGACCATGCCGATCTATGCAACATGCACCACGAGGCCGGCACCTACACATCATCAAGTGTTTGACATATAAGAAGATCAATTCTGGACCTACTAAATCTCAAAACGAATCAATATTATTCACCTACCTGAAGGTACTGCTCCTTGGTCAGCGCCACCTTTCTTGCGCCAGTTTTGTTGAGGGGCTCTTTCTTGATGGACCTGTAGTAGTCGACGTGGGCCTAGAGTCGCGCCTCGTGAATCATGTCACCGGCGTACTTCTTACAGGCTCTGTGTGTCATCTGATCCACCAAGGTCTCTCGACCTTCTTCGGCCTTGAAGTACCTCTACATACAAACACGATGTATCCGTTCATTATTTCAATAAAAGACTTAACCAATGGAGGAGATGTATTGAGCTATGTTGTGAGACACTTACCCAAAAGTCTGCCAAAACCCGCTCTTGCTTGTTGTCCTGCTCATCATCCGAGCCAAGCTTGTACCTGTCCCATGACCAGGCCGGCTCCCACCTCCCCTCTTTCAAGTCCACAAGGCCGGGGAAGTGTTTCCTGCACAGACATCCCAGGACGGTAGCAGGGGTGCGTGGGGGGTCAAGAGCACCCGACAAAACTAGCCAACCCCTACATAAGTGATTAAGAAAAATTATCAGTTTCTCTTTTGATTTTTAACGTATCATATGAATGACTAGTGATAACATCTATAGTTACTTACCTTCTTCCCACAGGACGAACCAGTGGGCGTCGATCAGGAAGTGGAACCAGAGGAAGGCTTGTGGGACCTCGCAGGTAGGGAGCTAACTAAGTAGAACTATCCTCCATCTGCTGAGTCCCCTCGTCCCTTGATGGAGTGTCTGTGGTCGTGCCCGTGGTCGCCACGTGGTCCTTCGGGGTAGGAGACGGGTCCTTCGGCTGGTCAGGAGCTGGGAGAGGAGGCGGGTCCCTCCTAGGGCGACCCTGGCCCCTCCCCCTCCCCCTCCCCCTCCCCCTCCCCCTCCCCATGCTGGGGTGACCCGAGCCTACTCTCGCCGCTAGGGGCGAAGACGTCCCCTCGCCTCCATCAGGAGGGCGTAGCCTCTAAGTACACCGAGAGCACCTGCCTCGGTGAACGGTTGCCCACCATCTTTGTTCTGTCACCTATAATGTACAAAGAATGAACAACAAGTGTTACTACATACATGTCAAATAGTTCAAAATGAATAAACATAACAAAATTTAATAAAAAACATAGTATTACAAGGTTTAGGAATAATCTTCATGATTGGGGTCATAGGTCTCATCATCACTATCAAAATTGTCCAAATGGGCAACACTATCCGAAGGTTCTGTGTCTTCTTCATTGTCTTTGCCTAAATGGAATCGCTCAAGTATTTGAATGTCCTTTGGATTTAGCACTACATCTCCAGGGTCCTCATCATCAATCGTTTCATTGTCTACTTTCATGGCGGTCGTCACACCGGGTAAGACTATCTCAAAGCTCCCTTGTAGCCCATCTGCTTGATAGAACTCTTCATCATATGTGTTTGTGTCGAAGGTGTAATCTTCATCGTTTGGAACAGGTAGTTTACCGTGTGAAGATACCTGGTGCACAATAGACCAACCCTTAAGATGGTCTTTGTCTTGGCACGCGTATGGCGTATGATACACCTGCATGGCCTATTGAGCCACAATATAGACATCTTTTCCTTTATAGACAAAATCATGCCTAATCTCGACTAGCCCAAGATGAGGGGTCCGTCTCGTTCGTCCAGGATCAAACCAGTGGAACTTGAATATGACAGGAGTAAGAGGTACCTGGCCCTCATATTCAAGTTCATAGATCTCCTCAATTATTCTGTAGTATTCGACGCCATTAGTGCCCGGCGTAAAAACTTGGCTGTTGGTGGTTTTCCGTGCCCGATTCAGCACTCGGCAATTTTTTTTAAAAAAAATTACTTTGCCGAGTGCCCTAGCCCAGACACTCGGCAAAGTTTTTTTTATTTTTTTAAAAAGTACTTTGCCCAGGCACTCGGCAAAGTTTTTTTTATTTTTTTTTAAATTACTTAGCCGAGTGCCCCTGCCCAGGTACTCGGCAAAGTTTTTTTTATTTATTTTTAAATAATTTCTTTGCCGAGTGCCCCTGTTTAGGCACTCGACAAAGAATTTCTGATTTTTTTTAAAAAAAATAATTTGCCGAGTGCCGCGGCAAGGCACTCGACAAAGAAATTATATATTTTTTTTGAAAAATCTTTGTCGAGTGCCTTGCCCGTGGCACTCGGCAAAGACCTCGAGAATTGCAATTTTTTTTACATTCCATTGTAACAGACAATATATATATGTATATATATATATTTATGTATATGTATGTATATATATATACATATATATATATACATCAATCATCACATCTATATCATCAACATGCATTATATATCACAAGCACACGCATATTTAATAAATCCATCGAAAATCCATCACAAATGCACCAAAGTTCAACATCACAAAGTTCAACATCCCTACTGCGGCGACGGAGACTGCAGGTGTGGCCCCTCGGACTGCGGTGAAGGATCGAACTGCGGCGAAGGGTTGACGTGATCAGCCGCCGGTGACACGGTAGCAGGATTGTTTGAACCCGCCGACGGAGGCTGCACAAAAGAGAAGAGATTGCATGTGTTAGACTCAAAATTGAAAATTTCAGCCGCACCTCCCCTGCACGGGGAGGTTTCCAACCTGCAAGAAACAATGGCACGAACGCCGACAATCACAACGTCACGAAGGCCGACAATCACAACGGCACGAAGGCCGAAAATCACAACAGCACGAAGGCCGACAATCCCAACGGCACGAACGCATTAAACTTTCATACTCACAGGAGTGAAGTGTCGAACCAGAGCTGGAGCTGGCAACTACACTTGGACACCCGATGCTTGCCTGATGGTTTGCATGATCTGATACATGTCCGCCATCTGCTTCTTCGTAGCCTCTAGCTCTGCGGTCAGGTGCGCTTGCGTCTCCCTTGTCTCTGCCAGCTCGGCCTGTAGTGTTTCAATCACATGTTTCAGTATTGTAAATCTGATCATTGTGTGTAACGTTCAATGTACAACGAGTGAAACCAGAATTACCTGAAGTTCGTCGACCTGCGATAGTGTTGGAGTAGGCCGTGCACGTATGGGAAGGCTTCTGGCCATGCTCCGTGCCCTCACGTCGGAGAGAGAGGGTGCAGAGCTCGAGGAGTCAGCGTCGTCTGCAATCCACAATCGCCCGTGCTTCCTGCCTTGCCCCAGCCTCACGATCACCTCTGTCTCAAGGGGCTCAGTGCTCAGATTGTGATCTGAGCCATGGAGCGCCCTAACCGCCTCCGCGTAGTCTCTGACCTTAGCATGGACACTCGGGTCAGAGTAAGCCTAGGCAGTGGCATCCAGGTTGAAGACGACACCGGATTTCACTAGGCCCATGTGGGACACAGCCCATGCCCCAAACTCCGACATCGGCACGTCCGGGTGTGCCACCTCCTACGAGAAAGACGGCAAGATGATTAGAAATCAAGCAAAATTGAGCATTAGAATAGATAAATGACATCTCATACAAGTGCTTGCTTGAATGCAGGGAGGTTGTGGCTGCCTTGGCGGTGAGTTGGACCAGTCCTCAGTGCCCACTTCTGCTTGCCTTGCTCGTGCTTTGCGATGTACGCCGGGTCAAGGTACCTATCCACGATCCTTGACCATGCCGATCTATGCAACATGCACCACGAGGCTGGCACCTACACATCATCAAGTGTTTGACATATAAGAAGATCAATTCTGGACCTACTAAATCTCAAAACAAATCAATATTATTCACCTATCTGAAGGTACTGCTCCTTGGTCAGCGCCACCTTTCTTGCGCCGGTTTTGTTGAGGGGCTCTTTCTTGATGGACCTATAGTAGTCGACGTGGGCCTAGAGTCGCACCTCGTGAATCATGTCGCCGACGTACTTCTTACAGGCTCTGTGTGTCATCTAATCCACCAAGGTCTCTCGACCTTCTTCGGCCTTGAAGTACCTCTACATACAAACACGATGTATCCGTTCATTATTTCAATAAAAGACTTAACCAATGGAGGAGATGTATTGAGCTATGTTGTGAGACACTTACCCAAAAGTCTGCCAAAACCCGCTCTTGCCCAAGGATCACACATTTAATTCTCATCGTCAGAACGAACGATAGTCATGCAGCACGATCCAAAACAGATCTGCTCATGAGGCTCACCTGCAACAAGGGGTCAACGAACCCTGAGTACAAAGGTACTCAACAAGACTTATCCGAAATCTTAACTGATAAACTCAGTAATGCAGGCTCAGGGATTCAAGGTATAGCTTTAACAATGATCAAAGTTCTTTTGCGTAAAAGCTCTTTTAACAACATTCTTTATATAGAAAACTTCTCAAGAATTGTATACAAAGCTGACACGATCCGCACTGAGATCATGAAACTTCATATTCAGCACCTTCACAAGCCTTATTCAAGTTCCGGTTATTAATTCTACGATGATGAACAGTGAGTTGAGTCTCCATAACCGAGGAGCAACGACGATTCGAACCGATTAAGCCCAGCTGGGGATTCCAGACCACACGACATATGCAGGTCCCCGACTCACATATATCAACCTACCCTCGGATCCTCTAAAACAAGAACGGGTCCGCGCCACCCGAGAATACAGTACTCCACCATTCCAGCCCATGGCCACGTGGGTACACGCTATTCTCGCCATCTCTCCACTCCCAGTGCGCGAGTAGCCATTCTCGTAATAGAATTGCCAAGTTCAGGCTTACCGGAGTATGTGGTTAGTACTACAAATTCTCACCTCATACAATTCAACAACGGACGTGCCTTATTCGACACAGGCGGAAAGAACCTGCTCACAAGACCTCCATGTCTTGTGGCTCACACACACCAAGTCCGCCCGATCTAGATTTATTACTCCACATTCCCATATCACATGCTAACATAATTAATCAATGTTCCATTTAAAACTTGCAGGTGGCAGGTAGTCACCCGACTTTCATCGTTCTACGCATAGCTAAGCAAAACTAAACATATACGAGTTTAAGATTGGTAATATGGTAAATATGGAATAACAAGGGTGGTAATGCAACAATTAGGCTTTTACTTAACTTCTAATCACTTAATGCAGTAACGAAAAGCAAAAGCGAAATTAATTTATAAAACACAAGGTAGGGTTGTATGCATCCGGGGCTTGCCTTCGTTGACGGAAAAGTCCAGTTCCTGCGACGTTACACAAGTATTCGACCCGACCTCAACAGACGGATTAACCTCTTCAACAGCTTGATTAACTACCACGTTTTCACCTTCGTTCACTACACGTAATAACAATGCCATGTTTAACATGATGCGGAATTCGAAACATGATGCTCGATGAGGGATGAAAAATTAATAATTTGAATACAACTTTCCTTCGCGGTACAGTTGCAAGTCAAATAAACTAATTCTTTTTCGTAAACACATACATCAACTGCCAAGGATCATTAACAACAAATGACCCAAGGTCATCACTCAATCCAAAATTCCAAACAAAACCTAAATCACTAAAGGTTACTATTTGCTTTTATGAATTAATTATTTAATTCAAAATTATGAAATAAATCAACTTATTCTAATTGAGCCCAAAATTTTAGTACATGTTCATTACATGTTAACTAAGTGGCAAAACAAATTTCATAATTTTTGGATAAATAAATAAGCCTAGAAAAATCCTGGAAATCCATTTATGAATAAATTGAGCAATTTTTATCACATTTAAAACTTATTGAAAAACACTATTTCATATTTTTCTTAAATACTATACATCTCAGAGAAGTCACACAAAAATTTTCATAATTTTTGGAGCTCTAAATAAATCTACACAAAAATAACAAAAACAGACACTATTCATTCAAATCTGAAAATAGAAAAATCCATTTGAACGCTGAGTCACTGACATCGGACCCCACCTGTCATCTTCTACCTCCCGCGTGTTGACTACGACGACGACGGCGCTGACCGACGCAAACTCACCGACGGTGAGTCCAAAGGCGACGGTCAAGGTACCAAAATGACCACATCATCACGGCGCATCGACTGAAGGCACTAGCTAGATGAATTACTATGAGTTACGAGCTTGGCGTCGGCCATGGCGGATGCGGTGGCTCGGCGACGTTACGCCGGCGAAACAAAGCCGAAAACGGGGAAACAGAGGGCATGGGAAGGTCCAGTAGCTCACCACGAACACGTTCAAGCAAGAATTAAGGCCAGAGAAGCAACGTAGACACGGGTCGACGTGAACAGCAACGGCGGCGGAGCAAGGATCGTCGGTGACGGTGTGCCGGCGACTGCAGTGGATAAAATGGCCAATCAATAGTGAAATGAGCACTACGGCATCGAGACGAAGCTAAAGGGACATCAATCAAGGGCAACGGCTCACCGACGGACTCTGGCCACGAAGATGCGCATGCGACGGTGAGGTTACCGGCCGCGAGGAAGAAGGCGATGAAACTCGAGTTCCCGGTGAAGACAAGCCAGATTGGTGGGTCAGATGGACGCGCAAGGTTCAGGCGGAGCTGGGACTAGCTTAACAGCGACGGTGGAGCACGACAACGACGGCACGGGCTCACCGGAGATGGAGCAGCGGCGACGGGAAAAAATAGAGAGCGAAGAAAGAAGAACGACGGCGGCTCCAGAGCTTTATAGGGCAGCCAAGGAAGCGCAAGAAAGCCACGACGAAGCCTTCAGCGCGCCAACGCGACGCCCAGACGGCCACACGCGCGACTGGAAGCAAGCCGAAGATCGCCGCCGGTGTAGCCTGAGCGGTGAGTACTGTTCACAGAAATTACAAGTTTGCCATTCGCCAAATTTCATAAATTACTCTCAAATTTTCTAAACAACTCAAAAATCTCCAAAAATAAAAGTTGTTCAAAATCAAAAGTTCTACAACTTTGCTTTTATAACCATCTCCTAATTCGGTCTAGATTTTGAAATGAACTTTTGAATTTGAATAGGGAAATTTACCGAATTACGCCTTTTTGATTTACTCAAAAATTTTCTAAACAACTTGAAAAACTCCAAAAACAAACTTTGTATAACTTGCCAAGCTCTACACTTTTGCTTTTGGGCCCAACCCCAAAATATGCTTAGATTTTGAAATGGATTTTCAGGGTAGGGTTTACATGTTGAAACGCGGGGTTTTCTCGAAAAATTCAAAACCCAGTCAAACTTTGAACTTGAGTCAAACAATACAATTCAACACTCATTACACAAATGTAAACTTGTTTTAGTAAATGCACATCAAAGTTTTCACCAAATGCCAAATGCTTTGCAATGCATATGATGACATGTCAGATTTTAACATTTAAACACCCGAGGTGTTACACCTAGGACGGTAGCGGGGGTGCGTGGGGGGTCAAGAGCACCCGACAAAACTAGCCAGCACCTACATAAGTGATTAAGAAAAATTATCAGTTTCTCTTTTGATTTTTAACGTATCATATGAAGTACTAGTGATAACATCTATAGTTACTTACCTTCTTCCCACAGGACGAACCAGTGGGCGTCGATCAGGAAGTGGAACTAGAGGAAGGCTTGTGGGACCTCGCAGGTAGGGAGCTGACTAAGTAGAACTATCCTCCATCTGCTGAGTCCCCTCGTCCCTTGACGGAGTGTCTGTGGTCGTGCCCGTGGCCGCCACATGGTCCTTCGGGGTAGGAGACGGGTCCTTCGGCTAGTCAAGAGCTGGGAAAGGAGGCGGGTCCCTCCTAGGGCGACCCCGGCCCCTCCCCCTCCCCCTCCCCATGCTGGGGTGACCTGGGCCTACTCTCGCCACTAGGGGCGAAGACGTCCCCTCGCCTCCATCAGGAGGGCGTAGCCTCTAGTACACCGAAGCACCTGCCTCGGTGAACGGTTGCCCACCATCTTTGTTCTGTCACCTACAATGTACAAAGAATGAACAACAAGTGTTAGTACATACATGTCAAATAGTTCAAAATGAATAAACATAACAAAATTTAATAAAAAACATAGTATTACATGGTTTAGGAATAATCTTCATGATTGGGGTCATAGGTCTCATCATCACTGTCAAAATTGTCCAAATGGGCAACACTATCCGAAGGTTCTGTGTCTTCTTCATTGTCTTTGCCTAAATGGAATCGCTCAAGCATTTGAATGTCCTTTGGATTTAGCACTACATCTCCAGGGTCCTCATCATCAACCGTTTCATTGTCTACTTCCATGGCGGTCGTCACACCGGGTAAGACTATCTCAAAGCTCCCTTGTAGCCCATCTGCTTGATAGAACTCTCCATTATATGTGTTTGTGTCGAAGGTGTAATCTTCATCATTTGGAACAGGTAGTTTACCGTGTGAAGATACCTGGTGCACAATAGACCAACCCTTAAGATGGTCTTTGTCTTGGCACGCGTATGGCGTATGATACACCTGCACGGCCTATTGAGCCACAATATAGACATCTTTTCCTTTATAGACAAAATCATGCCTAATCTCGACTAGCCTAAGATGAGGGGTTCGTCTTGTTCGTCCAGGATCAAACCAGTGGAACTTGAATATGACAGGAGTAAGAGGTACCTGGCCCTCATATTCAAGTTCATAGATCTCCTCAATTATTCTGTAGTATTCGACGCCATTAGTGCCCGGCGTAAAAACTTGGCTGTTGGTGGTTTTCCGACCGGGCCAAGTCTGCTCGTGTCTTGACGTGTGGAAGCGATATCCGTTCACGTCATAACCGGTATATGACTTCACCCTTAACTTGAAGTTGTTTGCAACCTGTCTCAACTCATCACTCATGTATGCATTGGTTTGCGCCTGCAAGCTCAAGCATGATACATCGTTATACTATTGGAACGTATGAGCTACTAAGGAATATCGTCGAACGTATGACCTTTTGTTTGAACCAAGAAATGAAATCAGGCCTCCTAGCTCCCGCACCCTCTGAAAGAAGGGTATCATGTTTGTGCGGGGTAGGATCCCTTGATTGATGCCACTCTTGACGAACAAATTCCCTGTACCAAAGAGAATCAATGGGGTTCGATACAGAATAGTGACATCGTATTGAAACAAGTTCGTTGAGAACTTACTTAATGAATGGCGCAACCTCGACAAGGTTGGTGAACACATATAGCGTGATTCTACGCCACTCTTCTGGATCCAATCTCTTGGGGGTCGATCCACTTGCGCTGCCTAGTTGGCATTTGAAAAGGCTGAGGGTCGATTCAACTTTGCTAGCATTGTAACAAGGGGGTGGATTATGCTTGCTAGGAAGGTTCGGCTTGTAGTAGGATGTCGTGAAGTTTGCAACCTCCTCCTGAATGCTTGCCTCTGCAATGGAAGCCTCAATTCTGGCTTTATTTGTACATTTCTTGCGAAGAGTCTTTAGACATCGCTCGATTGGATAGCACCAACAGGCCTGCACGGGCCCCCCCCCAACCATGCCTTGGTCGGGAGGTGCACAATCAGATGCTGCATCGGCAAGAAGAAGCTAGGTGGAAAGATCTTCTCAAGCTCACAGACCAACTCAGGTGCCATAGTTTCCAATTCTGTAATGATGGTCGAAGATAGCTCCTTGGCACAAAGCTGGTGAAAGAAGTAGCTCAACTTTGCCAGCACTAGCCAGACATGCTTAGGGACATAGCCTTGAACCATCGACGGAAGTATCCGCTCAATCCATATGTGGTAGTCATGACTCTTCATCCCATTGACTCGCAGAGTCTCTAAGTTCACTCCCCTGCTCAAATTCACTACATACCCATCAGGGTACATTAAATTCTTGATCCATCAAAGTACTTCCCTCCTTTGATCAATTTTCAAGACATAGGGGGCCCTAGGCCTTCTCCACTACTTTCCTATTGCAGGAGGCCGCATCTCTAGGTTTGGCCTATCGCACAACGTCGCCAGGTCCACTCTAGCCTTAGGGTTGTCCTTAGACTTGTTAGTGTCCATGAGCGTTGCCCAAAGTGCCTCGGTGATATTCTTTTCAGTGTGCATGACATCAATGTTATGGGGTAGTAGGAGGTCATCAAAATAGGGGAGCCTCATCAAGTCGGACTTATGAGTCCACATATGTTGCTCACCATATCCCACGAAACCATCATCTTTGTTGGGCACGAGAGCATCTATCTGAGCATGAACCTCCGCCCTAGTCCTCAAGCGCAGTCTAGGGTCCGTCACTTTGACACCTTTCGTAAAGCTCTTGACGTTTTCTCTGAATGGATGGTCAAGAGGGAGGAATTGACGGTGTTTGTCGAACGATGAATACTTGCCACCCTTCTTCAACTATATGAACCTCACAGCTTCCTTGCATATTAGGCATGGGAACTTCCCCTGAACACACTAGGCGCACATTAACTCGTACGCTAGGAAGTCATGCAGGGAGTAGTGGTACCAGACGTGCATTTTGAAGCTAGTCTTTGTAGCTCGGTCGTATATCCACACCCCTTTGACCCAAGCATCGATCAACTCATCTATCACAGACTCCATGAAGACACCCATATTACTCCCCAGGTGTCTAGGGATTATCAACGATAGGAACACAGTATGCCGTTGAAAGGAGACGCCGGGGGAGGAGATTCAGGGGGGATGACGAACACGGGCCAACATGTGTATGGTGCAGCCATCATGCCATATGGATTGAACCCATCTATTGCCAGCACGACACGTACATTACGAGCCTCCTCTGCTTTGAGAGGATGCTGCGAATTGAAGTACTTCCATGCATCAGCATCGGATGGATGTACCATCTTCTCAGGATTGTGCTGTGTGCCGTTTTTGTGCCATGTCATCTGTTTCATGGATTCCTCGGTCATGAATAGCCATTGGAGCCTCGATAGGAACGGAAGGTGTCGTAGGACTCTCATGGGGATCTTAAGCTATCTCTTCTGGCCATCGCCTAAGTCTACCTCCACGTACCTAGAGGATTTACACTTCGGGCAATACTTTGCATCCGCGTGTTCTTTCCTAAATAGGACGCACTCCTTTGGACACACATGTATCTTGTCATATGGCATCTTAAGTGCAAGAAGGAGCTTCTCTGACTCGTACAAGTTCTTCGGCATAATGTGTGTCTTCGGTAGCATATCGCTCCACACGGCCACCATCTTGTTGAAGCCTTCTCGACTTAGGTTTAACTCGGCCTTCAACCCCATTACGCGACCAATGGCATCTAGTTGAGAAACATTAGTATGATCATGAAGGGGTCTCTGTGCCGAGTCCAACATCAGGTAGAAGGCATCTACGGTAGCCTCCATCTCCTCCTTGTCACGTCCTTTAGCGAACTAAGCTTGGTGCGTGTCATCCAGCATGTCTGCTACCCCGGCATCATCATCGAAAGCCTTGAGCCGTGGTCTCACCACCTCCTCCCTGATACGATCGGCTTCACCATGGTGGATCCACCGGTGGTAGCCCGGAGTAAATCCAAACTTCACAATATGTTTACCCATGGTTAACCTATCTTTCCTTCTTCTGTTGTCATAACCGCTGCATGAACAAACCACTAGAGAATGGCCTCCAGCACTCTCGCCAAATGCATGCTGTAAGAATTCTTTGACCTTGACTATAAACAGCAAGTCGTAATCGTGCGCGTCTTTCCAGAGCGTGTACATCCACTCACGGTCCTCCATCCTTTAACAGACGTATCAACACATATGAGTCACCATCAATTGCATCTACGCGGTGTCCCTACTCTCTAATAGGTGAGGATAGGTCCTAATCCCACCCGCGGATCCATAGATGAGGTTAGTTTCCATGCTCCGCTCCTATCCGAGACGGAATTTCGGCAGCACCTCCCCGTTGTTCTCCCGATACATGTCCTGCAAGGGAGAGTGTGTGTATCTAGAGAACAGCAGGGGGGTGATGCCGAAACATCATCTCGGACCGGAGCGGACCATGGAAGCTAACCCATCTACGCATCCGCGGGCTGTCCAAAAAACGTGGACAATTCGAAACAGAAACGCTCGCAGATATGCAAAAGACCTACATAACTTCGACCGTATCTCTTTCGGACGGGAGACGCCTAACTGGGATCAGCGACCTAAGACCATGATACGGATAGAGGGGTTATACCTAGGGTGTCGGTGAGGTCAGGCTAGCGGGGCTGTGGTGAGTCGGTGCAGTGGCGCCGCAACGCGATGCAGGCAGACCCGCAACGCTGACAAAGACAATCAGGGTCACCGAGGTCCCTCCGCCAGAGCCTCCTCCTGCATAAAAAGGCAATACATTAGTGACAATTGAAAATTTTGGTAGAACCTCCCCTGCACGGGGAGGTTTCAAAAACCTGCAAAAAAGATCGGCACGAAGGCCAACATCCACAAACAACGGCTCGATGGCCGAAAACCACATACAACAACTATTACTACTAACAAGGGCTCGATGGCCGACATCTATTGCACAATTTGAATAGAAAGGGAAGGGCGAACCTAGTGTGCTCATCGACGGTGGGCGGAGTCGGGAGCGGGGCGCCGAGGGCACAGCACCGCCGCTAACGAGGCGTGGATAGCGGGCGGGGCTCCTCCTTCCTTCTTCCTCCTCCCTTCTCCTCTCCACCTCCCTTCTCCTTCTTCCTCCTCCCTCCCTTCTTCCTTCTTCCTTCTTCCTCCTCCCTTCTCCCTTCTTCCTCCTCTTCTCTTCCTCCTCTTCTCCCCTTCCCTTCTCTCCCTCCTCCCCTGCTCCTATGGGTGGCGCGACCAGGGAAGGGACGGCCGGGACACGGCCGCCGCTGCCGAAAATGGCCGGTCGGCACTAGCCAGCCACCTCTGGGCGGCCGAGGCGAGGGGGGCCAGGCTGCGGGGAGCTGCCGGGGCGGGGCGCGGCCGGCGACGGGCGCGATCGCGGGCGCGAGGGTGGGGCTCGCCGGCGGCGGTGATTCGCCAGCGAGGGCGCGACGGCGGCTAGGGTGGGTGCGGGGGAGCGGGCGGGTGGCTGGGGGTTGGGCCGGTGGGCTTTTAGTGCCCAGTTTTTTTTATTTCAACTTTGCCGAGTGCCATGGGGACACTCGGCAAAGTGGGCTTTGCCGAGTGTCGGCCCAGGAGGCACTCGGCCAAATATGATTTTCAAAAAAAAAATTTGCCGAGTGCCTAGCGCTGGCACTCGGCAAAATAAGTTTTAAAAAAATAAAAAAAAATTGCCGAGTGCCCAAGGCTTACACTCGGCAAAATATGTTTTTAAAAAATATTTTTTTTTGCCGAGTGCCTAGGTCTCGCTCCCGGCAAAATAAGTTTTAAAAAATAAAAAAAAATTGCCGAGTGCCTATCTCTGGCACTCGGCAAAATATTTTTTTTAAAAAAAATACCGAGTGCCATGGGCTGGCACTCGGCAAAATATGTTTTTAAAAAATAATTTTTTTTGCCGAGTGCCTAGGGCTGGCACTCGGCAAAATAAGTTTTTAAAAATAATAAAAAAAATTTGCCGAGTGCCAGCCGTTAGGCACTCGGCAAAATCTGACGGCAGGTGGCCGCCGTCACGGGCCGGCCACCTTTTGCCGAGTGCCGCAGTATTCGGCAAAGCCCAGTTTTACCGAGAGCCAGGCTTTACCGAGTGCCTGGCACTCGGCAAAGCCACCTTTACCGAGTGCTTTATTTTGCCGAGCGCGGCACTCGGTAAAATATTACTTTGCCGAGTGCCCCGATAAAAAGCACTCGGTAAAGTCTCATGCACTCGGCAAAGTCCAGTTTTCCCATGGTGATAAGTTGTTTGTGCAGTCAGAGCTTTTGACTGCATGAGCGTCATTCGCGCACAGGAGTGAGAAACCAAAGGTGGTAATATCAAAAGTTCACCAATTCAAAGTTATGACTTTCAATGGATGCTTCAGATGTTGACTTTTTTTTTGGGTATCGAGACTGCTTCTAATGTTCAAAAGTTGATTCTCTGGTTGAAAGATCACCGTGTCTCGGCAGCGGGCGGTGCAAAAGCCATCGGCCGCGGATACTGGTGGCTTCGTCGGGCGGCGGTGGCTCGCCGGTTTGGCCAGGTCAGGGCAGGGGAGGGAGACACGAACACGACGAAGGAATGCTGGAGGATGAGTGCGACAATAGCTCGCGCCGCCACGGATGTCCACCTGTCCTGTGTTCCAGGTGGCGCGCGCAGAGGGATCCAGCGTACACGTCTCCGGCGCCGCGCGCCGCCGATGAGGCCAGCTACCGCGTGCATATGACTTCGTCGTGGATGCATGCACATCGAAGCAAGTTGACCGCGCGTGCCTCACAGAGTCAGTGTATCTCTCACGATCACGATCCCGATCCCGAAATCGGCAAGACGGCAAATGAAGTCAAACTCGTGCCAAATAAAGAAGTGAACCACGATGATAAGCTAGCTCATTTGTCATCTCCGATCCGCCTTCTCCAGCGGTGCGGTGCTTGATTAGTTGCCTTGATTTCTCCATAGTCCACGGCTATTTAACGCCCCGGACCCCAACCGCGCGCGCTGCTCCGGCGAGGATGGATGCCTAGCCATTAATTATTACTAGCTCCTGGCTCCGGCCGTTCCAGGCGTCATCGGGCTCTGGTCGGACACCTAGCCATCCACCAACTCGATCTACTCACAAGAATGGCGGACGGCGGTGACGAGCAGGGCGCGGCAGCGGGCGGTGCCGGTGCCGCCGTCGTCAAGGCGGCGGTGGACCACCGAGGCCGGCCGGCCTCCCGCGCCTCCACCGGCGGCTGGAAGTCCGCTTCCTTCATCATAGGCAAGTTGGCATCCGCAGCTGGCTCGATCGATCCATCCGTATATATACGCAGCAAGTTTCCTTTCTTGCTGAGATGAGATCGATCGGTTACGTTGATGCGTCGTGCAGCGGTGGAGATCGCGGAGCGGTTCTCCTTCTACGGGGTGTCGGCGAACCTCATCACCTTCCTGACGGGCCCGCTGGGGGAAGGGGTCGCGGCGGCGGCCTCGGCCATCAACGCGTGGAACGGCACGGCGCAGCTGCTGCCGCTGCTGGGCGGGACGCTCGCGGACTCGTGGCTCGGCCGCTACGGCACCATCGTGCTCGCCTCGCTCGTCTACATCCTCGTAAGAAAAAAAAAGACTGAATATATTTCCGCTTCCTTTGTGTTTGGTCGTATGGATACAAAGTGTTTGGTTGCATAGAGAAGCTCAATCTGAATATCCACAATAGAAAATATTCTGAGTAGATGTTGGATATCGTGAACCTAAAAAATTTGACGGATAGGATATCTACATATTAATTAGCGTATATTTTATGTGACAATTAGAGTAGTATAGTGCTAATTAACATATTTTATTTTTAATTAGTGATTATGGTCATGTTCGCTTCTTTTGTAATTCGTACTTTTCAACTTGTTTTTTCAACCGAAAAAGTGTTTTCTCTCACAACAAATCAGCTGGAACAGTGTTTCGGTTTATTTTTTCAGCGAAGTGAACGGGACCTATAATAACAAGATTAGTGTCAGTGCATATTTATTAGAATATAATTAGTCAAGTATTCTCATCCTATACAATCTCATTCATCCAACTAAACAGAAAATAACTCATCCCATCCATTCAAGCAAACAAACAACATGATATTCATATTCCAAAACCCATAAATGACCCTATCTCATCCGCCTTTGTCCTCGAACCAACACACCCTTACTAAATTAGCTAGCTGTTGATTCATTGCTTTGCATTTTAAAATAAAATTCCCGATTCGCTGCTGGCCAGCTCACCTGCACGAAGCCACGAACCACCGGTCTGTTGTGATGATTTTTTTGGGGTTATTTTAACATAAAATAAGCGATCGATATTGGGGCGCGACAACATTCTCAGTATAAAAATGAATCATCCAATGATTTCATTTTAGAACAGCCCCTTCAGATTTTGGTACACTCTGTGCTCAAAAAATTGTCATTCCAAAACTCAAAATTTGTCCCATAAAATCTATCGTTATAGTCTTTGGACAGCCAGTCAGGTCCCACGTATATCAACTCATCAAGCTCGTATCTTTTTTCTCTATATATTTCCCCAATCGCATCCACATGACTGCAGGACTCCTTAATTATAGCTGCAAGCGCAATTAACTTAGACCATGCATGGATTTATTATCCACTAATAGTTAGTTGGCTCATATCTGATATCAGCTAGCTAAGTATTAGCTACCTATTAGGAGTGTGTTTGGATGCACAACTAATGAAAAATGCTACTAAATAACTGTTAGTTGTTATTATCTCATTTGGTCCGGCTAATGAAATAATTATTATCTACTAGAGGTCCAGCTAATCATTAGCTATTTTATTAGTTGTATTTGTTTGGATAAAAAAACAACTAATCTCTCTGTCCCGAGTTATCTGTCGCTTTTGGTTTCCGTGCCGTAAGCTTGACTCGATTTGTAGAAAATACGTGCAACATTTGTATCTCTAAATAAATTTATTAAAAAAAACTAGATTCATAGATCTTTCCAATGATACCAATTATGTACCGTAAATATTAATATGTTTTAATATATTTTGTCAAAGTTGTTTCTCGGAAAACGAAAACGACAGATATTTTGGGACGAATAGAGTGTTTACCTATAGAATATGCATAAATAGGGCTACCATGGTCATTTGGGTTCACGATCATTTATCTATTTTTTTGTAAAATAACAAGCTCTTTTTAAGACGGACGGAGTATTAAAATTTAGTGTCCATCTCCGTACACCCCAATCATTCGAAGTTTATTAATCATAGCACCACAGTGTAACTTGCGGTTACATTGAAGAGGACAAATAGTTCCCTGACTGAATGCGCCGTATCCGTATGTTTTTACGAACCATCTGTGCCAAGTCAAGGCCATGCAGGTCGACCTTTGCAGCGCCCTCGTGTGTAAGTTTCCACACTGACCACTGACGAACGCCTCACTCCACCTCAATCAATCCCCCCATGCCTCAATTGCGCCCTCCAGCAAACCAATTTTTCTTTAGGGCGCAGATCAAGCATTAAATACAATCATTTAGAGGCAAAGCAATCAGTGGTGTTACAGAAATTACAAACTTGTTTTGTAAGTTAATTAGTTCAAGAGTCAAGAGCAATAGTATAAATTTGGTGGCAATTGCCACAAAAAAAAAACAGGAAAATAAAAGGGAAAGCTAGAAAAATGTGTTCATGGGTCACATATTAATAAATATACAAAAAAAGATAGAAAAACAAGAAGGGATCGACGAATTCTTTTACGAGACTGTATAGATGGGAGCGGGGAGCCCTCACATCAATAGTATAGTACATACATATTTGACCCAATAAACACACCCACATACACAAGATGCATCATTGCCAAGTTTACAGCTAGACCTGTTTGGTGCGGCTCCTGCGCTGCTCTGGCTCCGGCTCCGGCTCCGGCAGGGGAGCTGCACCAAACGATGCAGGATGCAGGAGCGCTTCCAGCGTGGAATGAGTGAGGAGGAGCCGTTTTCTCGTACGGCAGGCGAAGCCACGATTTCGGGCTTCGGCAAAAGGGCTCCGGCTCCGGCACGGGAGCACGCAGAGCGGAGCCACACCAAACAGGTGAATATAGTCCTTTCTAATGTAAATCTAATTAAACAGTACAAAATATCCGTGTCCAGTTTACTACTTAGGACATGCTTGGAACAGAGAAATAGAAAATAGTGGAAGGGGAAAAACACAGAAATCAGAAGAGTATTCACAAAACAGAGGAAATAAATAAACACAGGAGGAACAAAGAGCACAGGAAATAGACTTTATGTAGGATCCGATGGGAGGGAAAAAGGCATGTAGCAGCTCAAAACATGTAGTACTGTGCCAGTCGGCAATTCTAACCAACTGAGCAGTGACAGTGGTGCAGATCACCCTCTTCTTAATGCGCTCTGCCTCGGGCTTCAGTGGAGGAAGAGAGAACCACAGATCAAACTGGATTTTTTTTCATTCCTGTGAAATTGTTGGCTAGCTATAGGATTCAAGAGAAAAGGGACAGGCAATTCCTCTATTCCAAACTCACATTCCAAATTCCTTTCCTTGTTTTCAATTTCTACACAAATGATACTCCTTCAATCCAAACAGGGTCTTAAACTGGACATAGTGGTAAACTTTCTCTTTTCTCTTAACTGAAAGGCAGTGTTCCTCCAAGGAATGCCACCAAGCCAACCAACAGAACATGGCGTAGCTAGGATTTGTAGATAGGGTGGTCCAATGATTGTTTAAAGAAATTTAACCAACATATTGATACACAGGTATATGAATTATGAAACGCAATATGTTTAAGTTAAGGTGAACATACAAACATCATAAAATAAACGAGCTAGTCTAGCTTCCTTAATGTAGAATTGTAGATTACATACCTAAGATAGTTGAAGAACAATACATCACTACTTTCTTTTAGGCTAGCTTGCTCCTTCTAAGCCATGAAAGTATCGATTATTCCACCGTCACTCAATTGTAAGAAAATATCTTAACAAATTTGTAAGAGAATCGTAAAATATTTTAATTTATTATTTCAATAATCCAGTGCTGCATAAAAACTCCTACAATAATGCCCTATAAGTAGTCCAGTAGGGGGCTTCAACCCCCTCCTGTTTGCCTAAAAAAATGTCCTATAAGTCAAGAACCTAAATCAGTATCGCATATCATGTGGTTGTGGCTTCTGCATTTTTTTTTGTCATGCTTTCATGTCGATCGCTAATCAGCTGCTTATTTGCTTAGTTTCTAGGAGAGAGCTTGAGAGCAAAAAAGGGAAAGGCGAGTGGGCTAATTGGCTAGAGAGTTGTAGACATACGGGAGGACTGAATGTGTGTGCGATGTACAGCTGTAGTGCTTCTTGCCACCGGAACTCTGTTGGTTGGGCATGGTTGCAACTGGCAGAGACGAATACGAAGGGAAAGGGACAGACGTGGAACGGATGGCCGCAATTCACAAGACGAATACGAAGGGTCTTCTGCCTTCCAACGGGCGCACGCACGGCTGCTGGGCGCTGGGAGGGCGACTCACCTTCTGAAGGCCAAAAGCTGATGATTACAGTTCTTAGTTCTTACTAATTCCTACAAACCTTGGCTGGACTGCAGGGTGGTCCACGGACCACAGGGACCACCCTGTAGCTCCGCCCCTGGGAACCTCCACCATCAAGATGGTCTAAAATTAACGTGGATGGGTCATTCCTGGAGCATTCCGGTGGGGCAGGAGCGGCAGCCATTGCTAGGGACTGTAACAGGTCAGTGATCTTCACAGCTTGGAAGTTCATTGAGCACTGCGGGAGCACCCGGGAATCAAAAGCTTTGGCTTGCATTGAGGGCCTGCGCTGGGCTACTCATTGAGGACTATCAAGAGTCATTCTAGAATTTCATTGTGCTTGGTTGCCTCAAGGATAAGACACAAATTGATAGATAGATAGATCAGAGATAGGCCCGGTCATAGAGGAAATTAGAGTGCTGACTCAACTCAAAGGGGAGTGCAAAATTTCCCAAGTAAAGAGCGATTGTAATCATGTATGTGGCAAATGCATTGGCTAGCTTAGCTAGGCACAGCAAACATTACACCTGCGTATGCTTAGGACCCTCTAAATGCCGGTTTTATTAACCCTGGTGTCTAGCTAATAAAGCTCTTTCTTTACTCGAAAAAAGAAAGAAAGAAAGACAGTGTTCCTGCCATCGTTCTAAAAAAACGGATGTAGTGATTTCACAGAAGTAATTCAGCCCATAGTTAGCCAAACTCGACGGCCCAGCAAAGAAAGGACGACTCCTGTCCGATGTGGGGCGCAGGTGAGATTGCGGAGTTCCAGGCTGGTCCGGTCGATTTGTCTGTGCGCACCTGGGGGCTGGGGGCCCTACAGCAATCAGCAATACTTGGTGGTTAACAGCAGCACTTCTTCCTACTTCGCTCCCATTGAGAAGCCTCCGCCCCCGCTGCCGAGGCGGCAATCCACCCGTCGTCCAGGTTGGTTGGTTAGAATTCGAGTTCGCCGAGCGACAGCTTGCGCCTGCCGTTTCTGGTTTCTCGGCTCCGCGTGTCAGAGCAAGCTTATCTCCAGCTTCTCCGGCAGTTACTACTCGCTCTCAGCCGACGAGAGTACCAATAAATCCCCGACTCCGATCCCCCACTCCGGCGACGATGCCTTCCGGCTCGGACGACTACTCCGACCCCCTGCTGGCGCGCGCCGACGCGGCACTGGACTACCGCGGCCGCCCCGCCGACCGCGGCGCCACCGGCGGCTGGAGGTCGGCGCTCTTCATCATAGGCAAGTCTAGCTGCTCGCTCGCCCCAGGATCGATCTCTGTCTGACTTCACATATACAGCGAACAGCACATAGTCATCAGTTACCTCGCGATCGATGCAGCGGTGGAGATCGCGGAGAGGTTCGCGTTCTACGGCGTGTCGTCGAACCTGATCAACTACCTGACGGGCCCGCTCGGGGAGGGCACCGCGGCGGCGGCGGCGGCCATCAACGCGTGGAACGGGGTGGCGCAGCTGCTGCCGCTGCTGGGCGGGGCCCTCGCGGACAAGTGGCTCGGCCGCTACAGCACCATCGTCATCGCCTCGCTCCTCTACGTCCTCGTAAGCAAATTAAACCCAAACCCGGATGCCAACTCGGCAGATCGCTTTCACGTTTGTCTCGTTGTTTTTAGTAGTTTACCTAGCCCTTCGTCCTTCCTTCCTTTGAAAATTCCCCGTCCATGGGCGAGATCTAGGAAGCTACAGGTTGTCTACTAGTGGTACATTGCATTCGAGCCATTATTGTCGCGGCAAGTTGATGCTAAACTAGTATTTGGGTTCGTCGCGTCACATCACCGCTGATGGGATCGTCTCATACATTGCATTTGAGCCATTATAGCCACCAACTACTCCTCTGGTAGAGCCTTCAGATATTTTTCCCCTTTCTTTCCCTCTTTCAGTCTACAGGTCTTCACATACCTGCTTCGTTTTTTTTTTTTTTTTTGAGAAACTCACATGCCTGCTTCGTTGTATGCATCTTGAGCTGATGGGCCTGGACTTCCCTAAGAGACTAAGATTTTGGGCCAGGCTTCCATGGCCCTCTATGGAAATCATTGGGCCTTCAGCTATGCCTTCACGTTGTTGTTTTCGTCTCTTCTTCGTTGACGAATACTCTGCTTCTGACTAACTGCAACTCTGCCAATGATCTCTGGAAAACGAGCGAATGCAGGGTCTAGGCATGCTGGCCTTCTCGACCTTGCTCTCCTCGGGCAGCGGCCACCAATGCACCACCGCCGGGGGCCAGACCCAGACCTGCGCGCCGTCCACCCTGAAGGTGACCTTCTTCTACGTCTCCCTCTACATCGTGGCGGCGGCGCAGGGCGGGCACAAGCCGTGCGTCCAGGCGTTCGGCGCCGACCAGTTCGACCAAAGCGACCCCAAGGAGACCGTCTCCCGGAGCTCCTTCTTCAACTGGTGGTACTTCGGCATGTGCGCCGGCACCGCCGTCACGCTCGTGCTCCTCAGCTACGTGCAGGACAACATCGGGTGGGGCCTCGGCTTCGGCATCCCGTGCGCCGTCATGGCGGTCGCGCTCGCCGTGTTCCTTCTCGGCACACGAACGTACCGGTACTACGTCACTGCCGGGGACCGGGGCCTGTTCGCTCGTGCCAGCGAGGCTTTCGCTGAGTGGCGGAGCAGGCGAAAGGCCCTGCAGCATGGTGATCGACCTGCAGCAGAGGGGGCGCCGGGATTCAGGTATGTACTCTGTTAGTATATGCGGGAGTCTCACAATCTTGCACAATGTGTTCGACGGCAAAACGACATGACTTCACTGCCTTTTGATGTCTGTCAATTTATGCAGTGCTGGTGTCGTCGATGAGGAGCAGGCTGCAGTGAGCAATAATGCAGGCCTCGTCAAGGAGGCCAAGGCCATCATCCGTCTGTTCCCGATATGGGCGACGTGCCTGCTCTACGCGGTGGCGTTCTCGCAGTCGTCGACGTTCTTCACCAAACAGGCGGCGACCCTGGACCGGCGCGTCGGGCGGCACGGCTTGCAGGTGCCACCGGCCGCGCTGCAGAGCTTCATCAGCATCACCATCGTCGTCTTCATCCCCATCTACGACCGTGTCCTCGTGCCGGTGTCGCGCCGGTACTCCGGCAAGCCATCCGGGATCACCATGCTGCAGCGCATCGGCACGGGGATGTTCCTCTCGCTCCTGTCCATGGTGATCGCGGCGCTCGTCGAGAAGCACCGGCTCGGCGTCGCGCAGGACGCTGGCCTCGTGGACAAGCCAAAGGTCCCGCTACCGATGAGCCTGTGGTGGATGGTGCCGCAGTACGTGCTGTTCGGGGCCGCCGACGTGTTCACCATGGTCGGCCTGCAGGAGTTCTTCTACGATCAGGTGCCGGACAAGCTGCGCAGCCTCGGGCTGGCGCTCTACCTCAGCATCTTCGGCGTCGGCAGCTTCATCAGCAGCGCGCTCGTGTCGGTCATCGACAGGGTGACGGCGGCCAGGGGCGGGAGCTGGTTCTCCAACAACCTGAACCGCGGCCACGTGGACTTCTTCTACTGGCTGCTCGCCGCGCTCAGCGCCGTCGAGCTCCTCGCCTATGTCTTCTTCGCCGTGACATACAAGTACAAGAACAAAGGAGCCGTACATGCAACTGTTGAGGGTTAGCTAGAGCTGTGTGGTACGCCATACAAAAGTACTAGCCGGCTCCTCCGTGAAATCACTGTAGCACGGAGCCGTTTTGGATTTCTAGCAAGAAAATGAACTGAGAAAAGAAGGAGCCGGTGGAGCCACGATTTCGAGCTTCTCCGGCTCCGTGCTACAGTACTGCTACAGAGGAGCCGGAGCCGGGAGAAGCCCCTCCAAACGGGCTTATAGTATAGTCTAGGTGATAAGATACCCAAATAAGAGTGTAAATGTCTTTTTTTCCTCAATTAGAATTTGTGATCGTCCCAACTTATCTTTGATGTTGATTCCCATTTGTATCTGTTGGGAGGGCCATGCGATCATTCAATTCTTAAGCCAAGGTTAAATCAGTAATCAGCAAATCAGCGGTTCATTTCTGAGTTACTCCCTCCATTTTAAATTACAATTTCATTTTATATTTGTTCTAAGTTAAACGTAGCCAGTTTTGATCAACTTTATAGAAATACATCAACTTCTATAATATCAAATTACTTTCATGGAATTTCTCATGAAACATGTCTTAATTGTGCATTTATTTATACTTATAGATGTTAACATATTTTTTTCTAAATGCAAGATCAAAATTAGATTATGTTTTGTATCCGTAAGTGTATTTTCCGCGCATTATTATTTTTTTATAAAATTTACCAGAATTTATTAGAAATGACCCAGAATTTGAGTGGGGGCATTGGGTCCGCACATGCGAACAATGCTTTCTTCGCTTAAGCCGGAAACCTTGCTTCGCCGACGGCCTCACTTCGCCGGAAACCTTGCTGCTCTGAAGGCCCTCAGTGGCGCGCTGGAAGAGATCGTGCTCGCTCCGACCCCTACCTAGCGGCGGCCCCGGGTCGGTGATGATGGTGCCAGCACCAGCACTAGGATAGAGTACGTAACAACTATCTCTACGGTTAGGTTTTGTGTTTGCTTCCTAATCCTATCCGTTACAAGTTTACACCCGCTTTTATAGCCATGGGAAGAGCAGACGGATCATAGTACTAACAACTGTAAGGAATATTTTGCAGGACTATGCCAAGAATAGGGGAGTTTGCCCCTTACGTGGAAGAACTATATAGTACACTCAGGGCCTGTTTGGAACACGGTTTTTTCAAAGGAAAAGTGAAGGAAATCAAAATGGAGGAAAGGAAGATGGTCATAGCGTTTGGAACAAAGGAAACCAGCGAATCCTTTCCTCTGGAGTACTGTAGCGACAATGTGATTTCACGGGAAAAAAACATCTGCTCCTGCCTCTGGTTTTTTGATCCTGCGTGGTTATCGTCTGCTGGGTGGAGAAGATTCCTGTGTTATAAATTCCTGTGTTCCAAACAGCCTACATTTTCTATTCCTGTGTTTTGAAATCCTATAGTTTTTCACTTTTCATCATACCTTATTCCTACGTTTTTTTCTATTCCTGTGTTTTGGATTCCTTCGTTCCAAACAGGCCCTCAACAGCGGAGCCAAGGGGGTCGGAAGGGGCATGCCTCCCCTAACATATGACAACAATTTTGTTATTAGTATAATCTTATAGTTATTATTTATATTTAGTGAAAGAATATAACAAATTATTGTCATATATACTTATTAATATCTTCTACTCCCTTCGTCCAATAAAAAATGTCATTCTCACTTTCTGAGAAGTCAAATAATATTAATATTTATAGTACATAATTAGTATCATTAGATATATCATCGAATATATTCTCATAATAAACTTATTTACAGATACTAATATTTTCTATAAACGTAGTCAAACTTAAGACCAGTACAAATTCCATAGCGATACTTTTTACGGGAAGGATGGAGTAGATAATAAAATCATAGAAAACACAACTAGATAAAATCATCCTTACAAATACCTCCCAAAGTCTAGGCCGGTAGATCTCGCGATTTACCATAGAGCCTTGCTTCAATTACCATGTCGCCTAACACCGAAATAATAGAGCCTTAAATTATATAATACATATAAGAAAATGCGAGCAATTGTGTGAAGTCGATGAATTAATTCAGATGATCGCCATAAAAAACCTAATAGGTTGAGTCACGCTAAGTTTTATAAGTTGTTTTTTTTTTCGATCGGTCCCCTCTATGCTTAATTTCTCGCTCCGCCCCTGCCTGTTGCTACTGCTCCATGTTCCACCATGGATGCTCCTTTCAGGGATCAAGATGTTGCTATGTTGTGCCCCTCTTCGAAACTTGAGAAGTTGTCGTCACCTGTAATTCTACTGAAAATTACAAAAGAAGTGATGCTCCGCCTTGATTTGGCGCACAACCTCCACAGCTCATCCTTGGTCGTTGTTCTTGGTGATGGCACTTGGCACCACCGCCGCACCGCACCCTATGTACCATTGGCAGGTCACGAAGCGCCATGTCGCATGGAGCTGGCTGTCGCGTCCCTTTGGGCTAGCTACGGTTGATGGGCTTTGGGGTGAACTTTACTGCCTAGGAATGTCGCTATTAGTTGTTAGCCATATTATTTGGTAGCTATTTCTCTTGGTACAAAGTTGCTCGCAAGCTTTTCTTATATAATTACTTGATCATGAACTTTGTGGGTGATCCTTATGGGACTAGCTTTGTAAGGAAGGGTTGGTCTTGGAAAGTCTAGGCTTGCTGGGACCTTATGTTGTATCTTTCTCTTCTTATTAAAAAAAATATGCTTAGACACGACCACACAAAAAAAAAATGGACACGGAACCTTTTAAGTTATTCTCCAATGAAAATTTTGGATTGTAATGGATCACATGGTGGATGTCCAAACCCAAATAGACCGCATCCTGAGTGTATTCAAAGCAACTAGGTCCAATAAAACTTTGGGTTATCCAAATATGTTGTCACCTCTGACTATACATGAGTTCACATACTAGCTCACTTATATCTCTATCTACAAAAAATTGTAAAGTGGTGCATGATAAATAAAAAGAATAAGGATGAATAGAGCATGAATCATCTATGTGAATATAAATTTTTTAAGATGGAACGGAAATTTGTTTAAGTAAGTAAAAGGGAAAAAGAAACAAATTAGTTGTGGGCTGCAGATTAGACTTGAACGGTTGCACCCGCAAACATGTGAATATCTGTCTCTTTTTGTCCTCTTTAAACAAATTTTGTTCGAATTCAAATTCTAGATATACGCAGTTTATATTTATATAGGAGTTAAATGCACCAGAGATCCATTAACTTGTGAGGAAGTTTCAGTTGAGTCCATCAACTTTCAAAGTGGCTTTTTGGGTCCATAAACTTTTAAAATGGTTCACTGCAGTCCATACCTATTTATTTAACCTTAAATTCAAATCATATTTGTAGAAAACCCCTTCCCACACGCATGCAGTGCATGCATGAACGGGTTTAGTGCTTTACTTGCTCGTGCCTTCCTCCACGTACGACCGGAGCACGAACGTCTCGTACCGCGCCCTGTCGTCCGCGCCGGCGGCGACGACCTCGCGCACCAGCTCCCGCGTCACGGGCGCGCCGCAGCTCGGGTCCGGGCACCGCAGCACCAGGCACCGCGCGCCGTCGCCCACCGCCTTGTGGATGTAGCCGCCCCAGCACTCGTGGCAGTAGTAGTGCGCGCAGCCCACCGAGATCATCTCGCCGGCAGAGTGGACGCCGAAGCATATGGCGCAGGTGAGCGGCCGGTCGTTGACCGCCGTGGCGGCGTCACCCTGGTCCGCCGTCAGGCCCACGGCCTCGCGGATGCGCCGCTCGTTGGAGAACCACTCGTTCTCCAGCCGCTCGGGGTCCCACCGGCAGTGCCGCAGGAAGACGCGCGGCCGCGCCCCCGGCGCCCGAGCCTGGCGATGGCGCCCCCGACGAGCCGTGCTCCTGGCGGTCGTAGGTGGCGTGCAGGCCTATGATCTCGCCGGCGAAGCTGCAGACGATGGTGGTGAGCAGCACGACGACGAGGCGCGCCTCGCAGAGGAGGCCGCCCTCGGGGACGTCGCGCATGAGGCGCAGGATGGCCGGGCGCGCCACGAAGGCCAGGAAGCCGATGAAGATGGCGGAGGTGAGGAGCGACAGGAAGCCGATCCGCTAGCCCTTCTCCGATGGGCTGGACGCGAGGAGCTAGGACGTGATGCCCGCGATGGAGAAGGTGTTGGCGAAGTCACCGATGAGCGCGGCGGACATGGCGAGGCGGCCCAGCTTGGAGGACAGGAGGTTGAGGTCGCCCAACGTGGTGCAGACGACGATGAAGGCCGAGAGCGACCACCACACGTTGAGGTTGGTGAGCATGAAGTTGGCCTTCCACGGCGCTGGCACGCGCGCCCCGACCGCGGCGGCGGCGGCGTACATGGCCAGGTGCGGCCCGACGGTGCCGAAGAAGGCGATGGCCACGGCCTTCTTCCCGGACTTGACGATCATGCCCAGGTCCGTCTTCACGCCGATGACGAAGATCTGCAGCACGAAGGCGTACACGCCCACCGTGTTGAGCTGCACCCACCCCTCCGGCGTGGCGAAGAGCTCGCTGGCGTGCGGGAGCACCTGGCCGAGGAGCGACGGCCCGAGCAGCGCGCCGACCTGTTGTGTGCACACGCTGCAATTAGCGCGCCGGCCGTGTACTACATCCAGTATTTGGCACGCATGCATCATGCAACGCAAGTACTCCTCTACGTACCACGATCTGGGAGATGACGAGGGGCACGTTGGCGCAGCTGAGCAGGGCGTGCACGCCGCGGGAGAGCGCGAAGACGGCGCAGACATGATAGAGGAGGAGCGGGAAGTAGAACTTGAGCGAGTGCCGAGGCGGCTACATCCACGAGGCGGTGGCGACGGCGCGCGGTGCCTGGTGCTGCGGTGCCCGGACGCGAGCGCGCCGATGTCCGGGTAGCCCCGCACGGCCGGGGACGCGTCCATGCACCGCTGCAGGAGCAGGCCCGTGTAGCAGCACGCCGTCGCGACGACGAGCAGCAGCGCCAGGCTCAGCCACCCGCCCTCTGACAGCGCGTACGGGATGGACAGCAGCCCGACGCCTGAGAGAAACCAAGAACAACCAACATTGGCATGGCAACGCCCTGTATAACTCCAGTAGAAACGAAGCTGGCAACGCAGGCCGCAAACGCGACGTGTACACACTCACCGGAGAGGCCGTTGAGGCCATTGAAGCAGGTCCACACGAAGCTCGCGCCGCCGTCGGGCTGCGCCGGGCCGAAGCCGCGCGCCTCCGGGTCCTTGCGCGCCTCGTAGGCGTGGAGGAGGGGCTGCTGCACCAGGCCCCGCAGCGCGGCCGGCGAGCCGTCGGGCGGGCCTCGCGACGCCGTCCCACCATTGGCCATATCTTATCCGGCTGCTTCCGCTGCAGCTAGCAAGCTGGCGCCGCACGTGCACGCACGCACACGCACCCGATGGAGCAGAAGCGAACCGAGCACAGACCAGAGCAGAGCACCGCCGCGCGAGCCGTAAATAACAAGCCTGCGTTGTTTATGGGGAAAGCTAACGGCTCGTTTTTCTGCCCGTGGAACTTGAGCGGGTCGTCGCCGGCGAAGACGCCGGCGGAGGTGGCGACGGAGTTGAGCGGGAAGCAGAAGCGGCTCTTGTTGACAGTGACCTCCCCTTGCAGGTGCGGGGCGGGCGGTGCCTCACGCGACATGGGCGGCCGGGACGGGGCTCGGGCTAGGGGAGGACGAATGCCGGGGAGGACGGGGCGCCGGGAACAACGAGGAAGAATTTTCCATGGCGCGCCACCTACGACCGCCAGGAGCACGGCTCGCCGGGGGCGCCATCGCCAGACTCGGGCGCCGGGGGCGCGGCCGCCGTCTTCCTGCGGCACTGCCGGTGGGACCCCGAGCGGCTGGAGAACGAGTGGTTCTCCGACGAGCGGCGCATCCGCGAGGCCGTGGGCCTGACGGCGGACCAGGGTGACGCCGCCACGGCGGTCAACGACCGGCCGCTCACCTGCGCCATATGCTTCGACGTCCACTCCGCTGGCGAGATGATCTCGGCGGGCTGCGCGCACTACTACTGCCGCGAGTGCCGGGGCGGCTACATCCACGAGGCGGTGGCGACGGCGCGCGGTGCCTGGTGCTGCGGTGCCCGGACCCGAGCTGCGGCGCGCCCGTGACGCGGGAGCTGGTGCGCGAGGTCGTCGCCGCCGGCGCGGACGACAGGGCGCGGTACGAGACGTTCGTGCTCCGGTCGTACGTGGAGGAAGGCACCAGCAAGTAAAGCACTAAACCCGGCCATGCATGCACTGCATGCGTGTGAGAAGGGTTTTTTTACAAATGTGCTTTAAATTTAAGGTTAAATAAATATGTATGGACTGTAGTGAACTATTTTAAAAGTTTATGGACCCAAAAAGCCACTTTGGAAGTTGATGAACTCAATTGAAACTTTCTCACAAGTTAATGAATCTCTGATGCATTTAACTCTTTATATAGATATAATATAATATTTCTATGCGGGTTTATGACGGAGCAACCAACTGCCACCTGCCCAGCGCCCACCCCTCCCTCTCTTTACGAAAGAGCCCACGCCTCTTCCTTCGTCCAGACGCGGGCCCGCGCCAACGCCTCCGCTGAGAAGAGGTTCTCTCCGCTCGCTCGCACTCCGCGAGCACACCCGCCTCAGTTGCCAGCCAGCCATGGCGTCTGATTCGGGCCCTGCCTCCTCGGACCCGCTCCTCCCCGGACGCCGCGCGCCGTCCACGGGCGGCTGGAGGTCCGCCCTCTTCATAATCTGTAAGCCCCGCTGCCCCCCACGATCTCGCCGGCGCTCGATCGGCCTCGACCTCGATCCGATTCGCTTACTGGCGGGAGGTGCGTGCGTGCAGGGGTGGAGGTGGCGGAGCGGTTCGCGTACTACGGCATCTCGTCCAACCTGATCAGCTACCTGACCGGCCCGCTCGGGCAGACCACGGCGGCCGCGGCGGCGGCGGTGAACGCGTGGTCGGGCGCCGCGTCCATGCTGCCGCTCCTCGGCGCCGCCGTCGCCGACTCCTGGCTCGGACGCTACCGCACCATCGTCGCCTCCTCCGTGCTCTACATCACGGTGAGCCCCCAACCACGCCGCACCGCTTTCGATCTCCTCCATCTCACCCCCGACATACTTAATCAATTTCCGCTCCGTGCTTGCTTGGGTTATACTCTTTATTGTCATGTGATCGCTGACCTGTCCACGACCACCACTCCGAGCATCAAATTCGGCACAAAATGAGGTAAAATGAGTCCAGAAAAACTCCTGACGGGTTTTAAAAAACAAAAGGTTGTTAAACAAGTTTTTCATCTGGAGGGGTGATGTATAGATTCCGAGAATCAGACAAGAACTGGTGGTTGCTTAGCTGACGCTCATGCATCCTGTTTCATACTTGACGTATTCATGTATTTTTTGGGTTTATGTACAGTAGTGTTCGTATCGTAGCTCAGCAGTATAGCAAGCTCACCGCGCATCCTGTTGTCCGGTCGCCGGACACGTAGAGGCTGACTCGACTCTCGAGCGGCTCGCTCAGCCTGCCCCTGAGCAACCATCCATCCTATCTCACGACTCACGTAACACAAAAAAAATGTCTCCATTTTCCATGTTAGAACCATCATCCTAGATGCCCATGGAGACGTCTTTTCCTGTGCGTTCTGAATCTGAATTCAAGAGGACTACGCGACCTCCTCATTACGTACGTCTGTGCAACTGCCCCCGTTTTCAACTTGATTGTGTTGCGCATGCGCGTATCTTCTTTGGTTCGTTCAGTCGTTTTCAGTGTGTCGACTTCAGCAGAAATCAAAGCGTGTGATTGTATACTTCAGTGAAGCCTGACAGTTCAGAGGCAAAATAGGAGCATTACCGGTAGGTGGTCGCATTCAAATTACAAACGGAACCAACCAAGGGCCTGTTTAGAATCCAAAAAATTTTGTGCAGTACCCGTCACATCGAATCTTGCGGCACATGCATAGAGTACTAAATGTAGACGAAAAAAAAACTAATTACACAGTTGGTCGAGAAATCGCGAGACGAAACTTTTGAACCTAATTAGTCCATAATTAAACACTAATTACCAAATACAAACGAAATGCTACAGTGAGCCAAAATCCAAAAAATTTTGGATCTAAACGGGGCCCAAATATGGGAGCAAAAAAAACGAGTCACGCTAAGTCTAATTTGGGTAACAAATGTTCTGTTCGAATTAGAAACGGAACCAACCAAAAAACGCTTACAGTACGTCCCTTGGAGATTCAAATCATGTTTCCCCGAGAAATGAATATACACTACCTGTATGATGTCCATTTTCCAACTAAGCGTCAAAAGTAAAAACGTTGATAGTCGTATGGATCCAAACAGCCAAAGGCTGCTGTGATGATATGGCATGCTTCGAGTAAACATGATTCCTGCGAATAGCCTGCTTGTCGAAAGAAATGTGATGTACTGATGTTGGCATGTTGTATGTTTATAAACCAAATAAATTAGAGCGGGAAAACTATGGAAACCTATTTAAAGATGCATATCAATATTATCATGTTCATGTATCTGTGCGAAATTTTACAAAGCTTTGTTGCATGAATCTCAAAACATTGCCCTTTTGTCAAAAGCCACACTTTCACCAAAGTGTGGGTAGAACTAGTACATACTACAGTATGTGCATTCTTCATTTCTTCTCACCCAAATTTGGCAAATGGCAGGGCCTTGGGATGCTGACGCTCTCATCAATTTTCTCATCACCTCAACAATGCCGTGACTCCGCCGACGGATGCTCGACTTCCTCCCTCCAGACGGCCTTCTTCTACGTCTCCCTCTACCTGGTGGCCATCGCCCAGAGCGGGCACAAGCCCTGCGTCCAGGCCTTCGGCGCGGACCAATTCGACGCGACAGACCCCGACGAGTCCGTGTCCCGGGCCACCTTCTTCAACTGGTGGTATATGGGGCTCTGCACGAGCGCCACCGTGACGATCGCGCTCATGAGCTACGTGCAGGACAACGTCGGCTGGGCCCTCGGCTTTGGCGTGCCGTCCATGGCCATGCTACTCGCGCTCGCCGTCTTCCTGCTTGGCACGAGGACCTACAGGTTCTACGGCTCCCGCGGGAGCAACGGTGGTGGTGCCAGTGCCAGCACGTTCTCACTGGTCCGCAAGGCCTTCGTGGCCTGGAGGAAGAAGAGGTCGCATGAAGCCGGGTCGGTGGAGCTGGGACACGGTGATGAGCTCCCCCAGGACGCCGTGCTCGCGGAAGAGGTGAAGGGGCTGGCAAGGCTGTTCCCGATATGGGCGACGTGCCTGCTCTACGGCGTGGTGTTCGCGCAGCCGCCCACGCTCTTCACGAAGCAGGCGGCGACGCTGGACCGGAGGGTCGGGCAGTCGTTCCAGATACCCCCCGCGGCGCTGCAGTGCTTCCTCGGCGCCAGCATCGTCACCTGCATCGTGCTGTACGACCGCTTCCTGGTGCCCGTGGCGCGCGGGGTCACCGGCGTCGCCTCGGGCATCACCATGCTGCAGCGGATCGGCACGGGGATCGCGCTGTCCCTTGTCACTCTAGTCGTCGCCGCGGTGGTGGAGATGAAGCGGCTGCGAGTGGCGAGGGACGCCGGTGGCGGCCTGGTGGTGGTGGATGTGGATGGCTCTGGCACGTCAGCGGTCCCCATGAGCCTGTGGTGGATCGTGCCGCAGTACGTGCTCCTCGGCGCCGCGGACGTGTTCACGATGGTCGGCATGCAGGAGTTCTTCTACGACCAGGTCCCCGGGGCGCTCAAGAGCCTTGGGCTGGCGCTCTACCTGAGCGTCCTTGGCGTCGGCAGCTTCATCAGCAGCTTCCTCATCACGGTGATCGATGGCGTTACGACGAGGAACGGCGGCACCAGCTGGTTCGCCGACGACCTCAACCGGGGTCACCTCGACTACTTCTACCTTCTCCTTGCAGCGCTCACCGCGTTAGAGCTTCTCGCTTTCGCCTACTTCTCAACGTCTTACGTTTACAAGAGAAAGGCAGGCAATCACTGACCCATGGACACAGAAGCATGCATATCAGCTAGGGATAAAAACGGATCGGATACGGACGGATATCACCGATATTACATTTGTTTTCATATTTCTGTCCGGATTCGGATTCGAATACGGATAGTGTCAACTATGTCGGATATGATACGATTGGATATCGACATCATAAATATGCGATTTGAGTATTCGAATACGGATATGGTATCGGATGTTGATATCCGGACTCGGATACGAACAGATCTCAACCCCTCTAAACGGATTTGGTTTCGAATACGGTCGGAAAATATCCGTACCGTTTTCATCTCTAATATCAGCATATGTATGTCACTTTACCGAAGGAGTACAGATGGTGTAGCACTATCGCGTTAGATGGATAGCAGGTAGCAGCGTTCTTAAGTGTTCTTGCAAAATATAATGCCCAAGTAGTACTAGTGAGGTCAAGGGGCACAATAATGATTTCACTCGCTGTTGATTCTTCTGGGTAAAAAATTGTGAAGTTGCTTCACAAAGGATAAATTTGTGCAAAATAAGATTTTTAGGGTGCGTTTAGCTAGCAGCCTGACCCCGCTGCGCCAGGCCAAATTTATGTTCAGTTCGCTTGAATTACTTCAGTAGTACTTTTTAACGAACGAACAATGTTTCTTCTCAACAAATCAACATAAACATCAGCATAATCCAAATTTCAGCGAAACGAACCGCCGAAGCCAAAATTTAGCAATGACATGGATAATTTGATCAGCACTTCAGCAGTAATAACGTGATAGAGAGAACAACGGCACAAGGGCTGACACAACTACCAGATTTTGTCATTTGTCATTTTCTTATTGGTAATCCATCAGTACCATGATAAAGCGCTTCTCATCATATAAGCTACAGCCTTGAGGCGCGCAAAATTGTCCACCACTCCGAACAGAGCTGAATCCAACAACCTAGAAGTACAGGCAGACGAAGCAGAGCAGAGCTCACCTGCTCCCGGCTCACTCCTCCGGTTCGGCGGCCGGGTCGGCCAGCGTGGGCAGCACAGGGTACTTGCGCGAGAAGCACGCGTCGCAGTAGTCCCCCGACTCTTCGCCGTAGATGCTGTGCAGCTTGCCCAGCGAGAGGAAGGCGAGGGAGTCGCTGCCGATCTCCCGGCGCACGCCATCCAGGTCCATCCGGTTGGAGATGAGCTCGCCCTCGCTCGGCGTGTCGATGCCGTAGAGGCAGGAGCCCACAACGGGTGGGCTCGCGATCCGCATGTGCACCTCCCGCGCGCCGGCGTCGCGGAGCAGCCGCACGATCTTGCTCGAGGTGGTGCCGCGCACCAGGGAGTCGTCCACGACGACGACGCTCTTGCCGGTGATGACGCCGCGCACGGGGGCGAGCTTCAGCTTCACGGCGAGGTCCCGGATCGCCTGCGTCGGCTGGATGAAGCTGCGGCCACTGTAGTGCCAACGGATGAGACCCTGCTGGAACTCGAGCCCCGACGCGCGTGCGAACCCGAGCGCGGCGTAGAAGCCCGAGTCGGGCACCGGGATGACGACGTCGGCGCCCGGGGCAGGGGACTCCTCGGCCAGCGCCTGCCCGAAGGCGGTGCGGCGCTCGTGGACGGCGTGGGAGAACACCACCGAGTTGGGCAGCGAGAAGTAGATGTGCTCGAAGACGCAGGAGCGGCGGGGGCGGTGCGGGACGAGGCAGGCCAAGGCCACCGACATGTCGCGGCGGTCGACCACGACCACCTCCCCGGGCTCCACCTCGCGCTCGTAGGTGGCGTCGATGAGGTCCAGCGCGCAGGTCTCAGACGCGAAGACGACGGCGCCGTTCCGGCGGCGGCCCATCACCAGCGGGCGGAACCCATGCGGGTCGCGCACGGCGAAGAGCTTGTCGGCCGTGAGGAAAAGGAGCGAGTAGGCCCCCGCGAGGCGCTCGCAGGCGTCGCAGACGCGGGCGAGTAGCGGCCGCGACAGCGACGTCGCGATGAGGTGGAGAATGACCTCCGTGTCCGAGGACGTGTTGAAGATGGATCCCCTGGCCTCGAGCTTGTTCCGCAGCGCCTGGTAGTTGACGAGGTTGCCGTTATGCGCCACGGCGACCTGCCCGAACCGGTACCCGGCCAGGAACGGCTGCACGTTGCGCAGCGAAGCGGCGGCGCCGGCCGTGGAGTAGCGCACGTGCCCGATGGCGGCGGGGCCCGGGAGCGAGGCGAGCCGGGACGGGTCCCCGAACACGTCGGCCACGAGCCCCAGCCCGGTCACAGACTTGAGCTTGCCGTCCCCGCCCACGGCGACGATCCCGGCCCCCTCCTCCCCGCGGTGCTGCAGCTTCTGCAGCCCCAGATAGCACAGCGACGCCGCGTCCGGGTCGCCCACGACCCCGACTAGACCGCACTCCTCGCGCGGGTGGTCATCCGCGTCCTCATCCACGCCGTAGGAGAACGGGGTGACGCGGTCGGGCTGGAGCGCCCGGGCCGCCGCCTCACGCCGGCCGGAGCCGCAGCGCAGCGAGAGAGGAAACGGACTCGCGGAGTACCTGAGCTGGTGCCGGTGATGGCGGTCGCTGCCGGCGGCTACGTGGTAGTGGAGGAGTCGGGACGTGCACGTGGCGGCGGCGGCGGCGACAATTCCCATTTTTTGAGATGGAGGGGATTGGGGCGGGCGGCGGGGCGAGGCGAGGGCACGCGCACACGGGGTGATATCACTCTCCGGCTGCGCGTCAAGGGGCCAGATTTAAATGAGTGCCTGGCTGCCGCTGGATTAGGTCGGCACAATCGTATCTCCTGCCGTCGGGCGGGCGCGCTGCGGTCAGCCGACCAGGACCGCCGTGATGAGTTGACTCGAAGCGGACAGTCAATACACTAATACAGAGCCCATGTGTGGGTTTGTTTACTTGGCTTCCTTTTAGCTGGCTAGGAAATAAGTCAGATACCTGAGTTCGTCTTCAGCGAGCTAGGATAAACTTGTTTAGTTGCCTGCGCTGTTTAAGTCTGGCTACCATATTCAGTTGTATTTGGTTGACTGGTTTAGCTTAGATAGAGTCATCTCTTTTTTTTTTTGGGTAGGTAACTTCACCTGTTTGAGGCAATTTGTCGAACACGTAGTGAGCGCCCCTTCTCCACCAAGTGAGCTAGCTACACAAGTGAAGTGAGGCCTGGTTTAATTCCTCCCCGTAAAGTTTAGTCCCTATGACATCGTATGTTTGGACACATGTATGGAGTATTAAATATAGACTAAAAAATAACTAATTGTACATATTGTAACTATTTTGCGAGATGAATTTTTTTAAGCCTAATTAGTCCATGATTTGATAATATGGTGCTACAGTAACATGTGCTAATGACATATTAATTAGTATTAATAAATTTGTCTCGCGAATTACTGAGGACTTGTGTAATTTGTTTTATTATTACTATCTGAACACTTCCATGTAATACCCGATGTGACACCCCTAAACTTTAGCTCCTGAATTTAAACACCACCTGAAACTAGCTGCTAGCCTCGAGCTTGCTCACTCTTCTTGTACTAGCACATAGCAGCTGCGAGAATACAGGTCCAAGAAGAGGAAAATGAAGCTCTTCTTTGGCGGTGCTCGTTTACTTGAGCTGGCCATCCACGGATGCCTGCGAGGCCACCAAGACAGACTCTGCTCCTCTCCTCGTCCACCCCAATCGAGCATCTTCACGTCGGGACAGAGTAGCGCGATAGAAGCTCTGTTCCTTCGCCCATGGCCGGGGACACGAGCATCGGGGACCCAAGCTGAGGACGCGAGCGCCGGGTCTGGTGGTGGTGGCCAGGGCTGGTGCCTGTGCCGGTACTGGCGGAGCGCCGCAGCGCCAGCCTCGGCTCCGTCGAGCTGGCGTCCACGGCGGGCGGGGCGCGCGGTGAGGAGCGAGCTGGCGTCCATGGCGTGCTCCAGCGGCACGCGCGGTGAGGACGCCATGGCTGCGACGCGCGGTGAGGAGCCTGTTCTGGCTGTAGCGCTCGATGAACAGGAGCGGACCGTGCAGGGCGTCCATGGCTACGGCACGCGAACAGGGGCCGTGCGGGGGTGGCTCGCTTTGGCTGCGATGCCGTGGCAGGGCCGGGTGCGTGCGGCCTAGGTGCGGACGCGCGATGGTGAGGCGGTGGCACGGAGGAGCAATAGGAGGACCACCGTCGTTCTCTTTAGGTGAAAGCTCTAGTTTGGTTTTATTGAATTGATGAAACCCTAAGTGGTAACCTATTCCTCTAGTGATTATGAGATAGGTAGCTCTATTCCAAGTAGTGGAGCAAACAATGAAGATCATGGTGATGATGGAGTGGCCATGGTGATCAAGTACTTGACTTTTAAAAGAAGAAAGAGAAAAACAAAAAGCTCAAGGCAAAGGTAAAACTTGATAGGAACTTTTGTGTTTTGGTGATCGAGACACTTAGTGAGTGTGATCATATTTATGATTGATAGCCATACTATTAAGAGGGGTGAAACTCGTATCGAAATACGGTTATCAAAGTGCCACTAGATGCTCTAACTCATTGCATATGCATTTAGATCTAGTGGAGTGCTAGTACCCTTGAAAATATTTGTGAAAATATGCTAACACATGTGCACAAGGTGATACATTTGGTGGTTGTCACATTTGAGCAAGGGTGGAGAAGTTGGTGAAGTGGAGGAGTTGTTTGTCACTGTTTTTCTGTGACCGGACACAGGTGACGGAGTGACCGGACTCGGGATTTCAACACCAGGTCAATTATAGAACTTGGTGGCGCGCTCGGGCTCTGTCGGCTGACTGACTGAACTCAGGTCCAAGTGGTGACCGGACTCATCGGTGGTGCGTCCGGTCAGCCATGACGTATGCTGACGTAAGCATGGAGGCAAGGAAGAAGCAAGCGGATGCAGGGGCGCGTTTGGTCAGGGTGGACCTGACACGTCCAATTGCATTTTGGCGGCCCTAAAACCTCTCTGGAGTTGACCTAACGTGTGATGGCTGAAGTGATCGGCGTGTCTAGTCACAAGTTGCTTATCTCCAGCTCCGATTATGGTGATTATGAGGGGTTCTTGACCTTTCTTCAGTGGAGAGCCAAAAGGTACTCTAGTGAATTGCTCATAGTTTGTGTGATTCTCATCTTGTGTTGGTTATGCGACACCCGATTGTGGGTTAGGCGTGTAATGCCTATAAGCGCGTGAACCTCCAAGTGAGTGAATCGCTACAACGAAGACTAACTTGCCGACAAGCAAGTGAGCCTCAGTAAAAAATCTTGGTGTCATCTTGTCCCAAAAATTTCTTGGTATTCATTGTGATTGATTGGCTCCATCTTATGATTGGCTCATTCCTTGACACGGCGGTATAAATATCACATCCCCTCTCTTATATTTATATTTCTAGTATTGCTACACTCTTTAGTGTAATCAGCTTTGAGAGCTAGCTTGTGTTAGGTCTAGTGGTTAGTGAGGCTCTTTAGTTAGTCTTTGAGATCTCACTAACTTAGTGTAGTGACATAGCCTTTGTGTGTGCATAGAGACTATAGAAACTAGAATTGTGGTAGATGGCTTGCATTTTAGTAGGCTAGCACAACATTTGCTTCGCCTCATAATTGTCTAACCAGTTTGCTAAGTGTTGTTGTAGAAATTTTTAATAGGCTATTCACCCCCCTCTAGCCATTAGGACCTTTCAAGTGGTATTAGAGCCATGGTCATCGTGTTTTGAGGCTTAACAATCTTCGGTGTCAAAATGGCTCAAATCAACAATACCAGGAAGCCACTCTAATTTGATGGCTCCAATTATCCTTATTGGAAGGCTAAGGTGACGACATACATCAAGTCAATCAATAGAAAGGTGTGGAAGGTGGTGGAGACCAAGATTGAGATTGCCAATGAGGCGGCTCCCACCGCCGCTGAAGAAGTGCTACTCTAAAACAATGACATTGCTCATAGTGCCATTCATGATGCTTTGTATGAGATAACATTTGAGCAAATCAAGAACATTGAGAGGGCTCATGAGGCATGGAAGAAGGTGGAGGAATCATTTGAGGGCACTCAAGCCATGAAGGGTGCCAAGGCATACATTCTCAAGAAGAAGTTTGCAAGCTTGAATATAAATGATGATGAGAGTGTGTCGGAGATGTTCCATAGGCTTCAAGTGCTTGTCAATGATCTCAAAGCACTTGGAGAAGAAGTGAAGGACCAGGACTTCTCCCACAAATTCTTGAGATGCTTACCTTCAAGATTTGGCACATTGGTCACTATTCTAGCGAGGAGTGGTTTGGACACCATAACACCAAATCAAGTGTTGGGAGATGTGATGACCGATGACACTTATAGAGATGATGATGAGAAAGAAGAAAAGAATGAGAAGAAAGATAAGAAGAAGGATGATAAGAAGAAGAGTGTGGCATTCAAAGCCACATCATCCAAGGGCAAGGCAAAGCAAGAATCATCAAGTGAAGATGAAGACTTGAGCTTTGATGATATGGATGATGAGAAGATGGCTCTTTTTGTGAAGAGATTTAGCAAGCTCATAGTGAAGAAGGGCTATCGTGCAAGAAGGAAGAAGGCATCATCCAAGAGCAAGGAAGAAGCAAGGAGGTGCTTCAAGTGTGGTAGCAAGGATTATCTTGTTGCTCAATGCCCCTACAATAGTGAGAATGAACATGATGATAAGAAGGGCAAGAAGGACAAGAAGGAGAAGAAGGACAAGATGACATTCAAGAAGAAGAAGGGTGGTTCATATGTGGTCACTTGGGATAGTTATGCTTCCTCAAGTGATGATAATGATAGTGATGATGATAAGACCACAAAAAAGAAGGCTCTTGCAAGCATTGCTATCATGAGAAGCCTTCTCTCTTCGACACTCCATCGACTTGCTTTATGGCTAAGGCCACTAAGGTACAATCTTATAATGATGGATGTGATGAGGAACATGACAATGAAAGTGAAAGTGATAATGATGATGAACCCACTAAAGATGAATTAATTGACATGTTGGAAGATGCTAAAGAACATTTTGACATTAAGAGAAGGGAATGCAAAGACTTGCGAAAGGAACTAAAAGCCCTTAAGCAAGCCTTTGATGAGCTCAATGCATCTCATAAGAGTCTAAAGGAAGACCATGAGGAGCTTGGCAAGGTGAAAGGTCCTTATTTGGTTTTGGTAATTGAGTGACAATCTAGGTGGACTAATATGTGTTTGAGGGAGATACATAGGTGATTAGTTCATAAGTACATGTGTGTGAGCAATACTTGCCATGGAGGTGAAATGGCTTAGACTTGTTGCAAAGCTTACACATGTGGTGATGAAGGAGCTCATTGCACATGAGACATGACATTGAGTCATGTGACCAAGGTAGAGAAGATCAAGACAAGGCTTGGCTCGACATACCGGTTGCAAGTGTGAAGGGTAAGTTGAGTAATGACTTGGTGCCGATGGACCAAAGCAACGGTAAAGAGCAAGTGAAATCAAGATCGATGAACCAATACAGTCATGTGATGATATGAAGTGGATCATATCATTTGTGATTGGTTGGTGCATGTGTCACATCAACACTAAAGGAGATGGAATGGAATGTGCAAGGCAAAATTATAACCTAGGGCATTTTATTTCACTAGTCATAGGTGTGTAGAGAAGTTTATGACTAGGTTTAGGATAGATGGCCGTACTATCAAGAGGGGCAAACTTGTTTGTATATCGGTCATCTAGTGCCACTCGAGTGATCTATGTTTGCATCATTGATAGGATCAAGTGGCGTGGCAAGTTGAGTGGCTAACTCCTTAAAAATGATTGTGAAAATGCTAACACATATACACATATTGGTGTACACTTGGTGGTGTTGGCATATTTGCAAAGGAGAAGAAGTTGGAGCTAAAATGGATCAACTCGGCAAAGAAACAGAGGCAAAACATGTCACTGTGACTGACCGGACGCAGGCGTCGGCAGGACCTACGTGTTTAGTTAGTGTAAGCTGAGGGAGTAAAAGGTCCTAATGGCTAGAGGGGGGTGAATAGCCTATTAAAAATTTATACAACAACACTTAACAAACCGATTAGATAATTATGGGGTGAAGCAAGTGTTACGCTAGCCTATTAAAATTGCAAGCTACCTACCACAATTCTAGTTTATATAGTTTGTATCCACACAATAGCTATGTCACTACACTAAGTTAGTGTGCTCTCAAATGCTAACTAAAGAGCCACACTGACCAAACTAACAAGCTCTCACAATTAGCTACACTAAAGAGCTTGACAACTAGTTTGCGGTAATGTAAAGAGAGTGAGCAAGATGGTTATACCATCGTGTCGAGGAAGGAGCCAATCAATCACAAGAATGAAGACCAATCACCTCAGAATCAAATGATGACACAATGATTTTTTTACCAAGGTTCTCTTGCTTGCTGGCAAGCTAGTCCTCGTTGTGGCGATTCACTCACTTGGAGGTTCACGCGCTAATTGGCCTCACACGCCAAACCCTCAATTGGGTGCTACCTATCTCATGATCACTTGATAAATTAGGTTAGCACTTAGGGTTTCATCATTCACCAAAACCAAACTCGAGCTTTCAGGGAGCGTGGTCTCGATCATGTGACCGGACGCTGGCACGAAGAGGTGACCTAACGCGCTGAGGGTGCATCCGATCGGTGGTGACGTATGTTGATGTAGTGGCGCAGGCATGGCAATGACATGTGACGGGCGGTGAAGGATCGGACTCAAGTGCTACGTCCGATCGTAACTCACCTGACGTGTCTGGTCGCAAAACAGAGGCTCGGGAAGCTCTCTGGAAATGATCAGACTTCGATGGTGGCACAGCGTCAGGTGGTGCATCTGCACATCTGGTCAAGTGGTGGCTGAGAGCTGGTGCGTGTGATCTGACATGGCGTGGCAGCGTCAGGTCATGCCTTCGATGCGTCCGATCAGTCTTTGACCGTTGGCACGTAGAGCCGATCATTGGGATTTAGCAGCTCTTGTTGAATGCGAGCGCCATGTGGACGATGATCTGCGACTGGACTCTAGGGTGGCGCATCTAGTCATAACGACCTGCGCATCCGATCGCCCTGAGTTTCGCCCAGTAAAGGGGTAACGGCTAGTTTAGCCCGTAGGGATATAAATAGAAGTGTTGGCCGGCCTTTGGCCAGTAGCTGGGCACCCTTAAGCCTTGGTGGCTTGTGTAGGTGTGCTTGGATGCCCTCTAACTCACTGGTGCTTGCAAGAGTGTGATCCGATTGCGAGTGAGTGCGATTCTAGTGCATTGCATCGTGAGGTTGCATCGAGTGGCACTTGGTGATCGAGTTGCAAGCCGGTGGTGCTTGTTACTCTTGGAGGTTACTACCTCCTAGATGGCTTGGTGGTGAGTTCTCTGTCATGAAGCCCGCTAGAAGATTATGTGGAGCTCCAGAGAAGGATTTGTGAGGGGCATTGTGCTCGCCCCATGGGAGCCACGAAGAGCAACTCTAGTAGAGCGAGACGTGAAGGGCGACAAGTGGTCCAGCCATGTCAAGTGCTAGAGCTTGTGGTTAGCACTCCACATGGGAGAGTGTGACTTGCGGGTCACCACTAGCAATAGGACCGGTGGCAATCTTAGAGCTTGTCTCAATGGGGACTAGCGTGTTGGCAAGCATGTGAACCTCAGGATAAAAATCACCGTGTCAACCTTGTCATCCCGTTGGTTTGCATTCCCCATACACAAGCTTGTATTTACTTTCATATATATTGTGCTTGTGTAGTTGCTCTTGTAATTAGTTGACTTGTGTAGTTTGCTAGTTACCTTCTAGGTTGTGTAGCATAGAAGTAGCTCCCTTGCGTGACTAATTTGGTTTGAGTAACCTTGTTAGTCACATTGCTTAGTTTATGTAGCTAAGTAATTTGAGCTCTCTCATTTGGCTTGTGTAGCCTTATTATTGAGCATTGCTAGTGAGCTTAGGAGCTTTGTGCTTTTGCTTACTAGATTGTGTTGGAGCTCTCCCAGTTGCTTGAGTACTAGTTGCATTGGTTTATGTGACCTTGCTACTAGAATTGTTTAGGTGAGCTCTAGCTAGCCTGGCACCTTTGTTGCCTAATTAGGATCTTTATAAGGTGCTCATAAACTTATATAGAAGGGTATAGTCTTAGCTAGACTGATAGTTTTAATTCTATATTTGTTTTGGTTAGTCGGTGCGTTTAGTTTTAGAAAGGACTATTTACCTCCCCTCTAGTCCACCATCTCGACCCTACACGTGGTATCAAAGCTAGGTCTCTTATTTGTGGTCTTCACCGACCTGAGAGGATGGTGACTTATGGGCTAGATGTTGAGTGTCCACCCATTTTTGATGGCACACACTTTGCACGGTGAAAAAATTGGATGATATATAATTTTAAGTTTATTTGCCCTCAAATGTGGTGGATGGTAGATGTAGGCTTTTCTCATGTGTTGGATGAAAATAATATAACTCAAGCACAAGAGAAATGCCTAGATCTCAACACCCAAGCTATTGACATCATGTATAGATCTTTGGATGATTGCATATTTGGAGAGATCATTAACATGAAGACCGCTCATGAGATTTGGATTCATCTCAATGAGAAGTATGAGATGGTCTCTGATGATGATGATGATGAGCCCAAGGAGGAGGCACATGAGGATGTGGAGCATAACCACAATTCAGTGATTGTGAAAGATTGCTCCACCTCATGGTCAAGTGATGATGATGATGATCATACCACAAGATCACTTGACAAGATTGATGATGATGCCACAAGTGATGCTACTCCATGCACACTTAATGGTGATGATAATGGATCATGCTTAGGCTATGAGAGTGATGTATCTACAAGCTCATCCACTACATCACATTGCTTCATGTCACAAGGTGACACCAAGGTATCTAATGAAAATTTGATTGATCTTGATTCATATGAGGATCTTCTAGATAGATTTGGTCGTATGATCAAAACTTTAGAAAAAGAGATGGCTAAAACCAAGAAATTGAAAAATAAAAACTCTTTTCTAAAGAAAACATGTGGACAACAAAAGCATCTACTTTATGTTACTACTTGTTCACATGAGGAGCTAAAATTGGCTCATGAGGAACTTAGTGTTGCTCATGATAACTTGGTACAAGACCATGATTTTCTCACTAAAGAGGTTTCAAATGAAAAATCCAAAACTAGTGAGAGCTCATCACATAGGTCAATTGATCAATCACATATTGTTGCTAACCCTTGTGATGTAGGCAAGAAGAATGTATCCACCTCTTGTGATGATTTATTAGAAATGCCATGCTCTTCACATATAGATGCTTGTTCTACTTCCTTGTCTTGTGAGACCTACCTTTTGAAGGAGAACAATGAGCTCAAGAATGAAGTGAAGAAATTGAGCAACAAATTAGAGAGGTGCTACAACTCAAAAGTCACCTTTGAGCACACAATGAAGACCCAAAGAAACTTCAGTGACAAAAATGGCCTTGGCTTCAATAAGAGCATGACAAAGAGGGAAAGAAAAAGAGAAAGAAAGATGAAGAAACAAGAACAAAAGAGGCTATCTCATTTCATATGCTTGAAATGCCATGAAGTGGGACATCTTGCAAATGGTTGCCCCAATGAAGAGAAGCTCAAGTTGAAGAAAGAAGAAGAGAGTCTCAAGCATGTCAAATGCTTCAAGTGCCACACATGGGGTCATCTCACCTCTATGTGCCCAACCAAGCAAGTGGTGAAGGAACAAGAAGAGCCTCCACCAAAGTCACAAGTTAAGCAAGAAGAAATACCCCAAGAGCAAATTAAGATCAACCATAAAGATGGTGGTGACTTGATGATAAAGAAGAACAAAATAAGAATGGGTGGAAAGGCAAGGCATCCAATGCTTACTCAAGATGCTAAGATGATGGGCAAAACTCAAGAAGAGAAGAAGGCGTATGCTCACATCAAGTGCTTCAAATATGAAGATATAGAACACTTTACCTCAAAGTGTCCTACCAAGTTTGAGAAGAAGGCTCAAGCAACTCATGAGAGGCAAGGCAATGAGAAGCACCACTTAAGTAAGGAAAAGAAGGCTCAATTAAAGAGAAAGTGCTACTCATGCTGGAAAAGGGGACACATGGCACATTCATGTCCCCTAGGTAACTCACCTAAGCCTTTTTCAATTGATGCAAATACTATGCTTAGGAAGGATGGTAATGGTACCTTATTGGTTGTAATTGCAAAACATCCCGCTATTCATACTAAGGCTACACCTAAGTATGTTACACCTAACTTGAGAGGACCCAAACTAGTTTGGGTACCATCAAAAAGTGGATGATTATTTATAGGTACCGTGGGCATTGGAGGCTTGGTTCAAGTGGTATTCATTGTGTTGATAATGTGATTGAGCCAAGTATTGACAAGTGATGATTATTATCCCAATGCCATGACAAGATAGTGAAGTCCAAGAGCTATCAACATACAAGTGCAACATTCATATTGTGGATGATTTATTAGAATTATTTGGTGGCTTACAAATAATTGAGTTGAAGCTTGATATGGATGATCATGAGCTAATCAAGGTATATCCCTAGTTGATCTCATTCATTTGGGTGCATATGAGTTGATTGAATTGGATATATATTCATATGTTGCTTGCTATGAGATGTGTTGATAGAATATCGTTGGCAGTCCTCCGGTGGGTATCCCACGAAGGTAGATTGATCGGCAAAGATGCATGTAATCAAGAATAAGAAGGCAACAGAGACACATGAGTTAGATAGGTTTAGGCTGTCAGTATGATGTAATACCCTACTCCTATGGTCTATTGGATTGTATTGGCTATAGTATGATATTGTGTGTGTTTGGAGGGGGTCCCTGCCCGCCTTATATAGTCCAGGGGTAGGGTTACAAGTCAGTTAGATCTAAGAGATAATCGGAAAGTAATAATAGATTACAAGAATCATGGGATCATACATATCCTAATAGATCTCATAGTATCTTTAAGATATCTTCCCGGTGTCTTACGGGAGACACCAAGCAGTGTCGTGCCCTGCAAGGCTTCATCTTGTGAGCTAGGCCGCCCTAGGGGGCGTAGCCCATGTGGTCTACCATGGGTATTTAGGGTCGTACCCTCCATAGCTAGTCCCCAAGTACCTTGTATCCGTTGTGCAATGTTGTCTTGAGCTTGTTCAAGTAGGTACAAACAAAGCCGAGCAGTCAAACTCATGGTTCGACCACCGCAATGAGTTACCGAGCAGTTGTGAGCCATCGCCGAGCAGCGTGAACTGTCGCTGAGCAATGTGAACCATCGTCGAGCAGTGTGTACCATCGCCGAGCAGCGTGAACTGTCGCTGAGTAGTGTGAACCAAGTATGGCTTGCCATAAGGATGTAAGGAGCTCAAGTTTAAAATCTAAAAATTCTTCCACTTAGGAGAAGTGTTGCCACTTAGGCTCTGTCAATAAGGAGGGTAAATCAAGAAATAAGTACTACATTCACCGCAAGGTGAAGTGTAGCCACTTAGTCCCCAAGCCTACTAGAAGATGAAGAATGAATCTTATAGCAGGGTTAAAGAAAAGAAGTCTGAAAGCTTATCGACGTCATCTGACATGCGTGTATCAAGACCCTAGACGTGCTGCCCAAGATCCGCACCTTGATCCAAATAGCATGGAGCAGCTTGATAGCACACTGATGAGATGTACCAAGATCTGACCACCAAGGGAGTCCTTGGCTTAGCTGGTGATGCTTGCACAAAGAATCCAAACACTAAGGAGTCCTTGGTGTAGCTGATGTCTGAGCACCGAGGAGTCCCTAGCATTGCTGGCGATGAAGCACGAGCGACGAACAGTTCGGTCAACTAGTCGGCGGTGAAGTGAGCATTGAGTAGAAGCGACCAGTGAATAGTCCGATCAACTGGTCGGCGATGAAGTCCATGAACCTAGCGGTCCAACTAGTTGATCGGTGGAGAAGCCTGAGCACCAGGTGGTCCAATCACCTAGATGATGATCCTGCAATACAAATATATAGAATGGATAGTACATGATGTAAAAAAATATGAACTCCGAAGAAAAATCAGCAATGATGATGAAATAGCGTATGCAGCTCAGTGATCAGTTGGTGTGAAGATGTATTTATATTTAATATAAACCGCCTGACCAGTTAGTGTGTAGCTAAGTCTCCAGCCCTACCTAGCTCATTAACCATAACATGGAGCGTAGAGCCCATGTGCGTGTAGGAAGAACAAAGCATCGCTAAGGAGCCGTTGTCGACCACCCATAACGCAGAGGGTAGACGCTCATGCAAGTGTAGGGAGGAGCCAGAGATAGGGCCGTCTCTGGGGACATCCGAGCATTAACATGACTGTTCAGGGATTTGTCTTAGACTTAGCTGTATGTCATCTTTAAGATGATATACATGAAAGAAAATCATTTGGAGAGCAAACATGGAGAAAATAGCTCAGAGAAACATTGCGGCGATATATGGAGATTGGAGAATATTTAGAAGAATATTAAAGTGTGACTTAGCTTTAGACATAATGTCTGGTCGGCAGCGTATGGCGTTATCTGGTTGGTGATGCGGGTAGCTCGCTTAACGGCTGGAACAAAGTTGATCTCATGTTGAAGTAGGACGGACGTAGTCGAAGCTTGGCGGTTTCAATCCACATACGAAGACATGCACCGTGGTTGTCGAAGGATGTCAACACGATCCATCGAGTTGCCACAAAGGATGTTGATCTTGAGTTACGCCATCTGGTTCACTAGGGATCAGCGCACACGGGCCCCATGGTGGGTGCCAATTGTCGATGTTGGTGAGCCCAAAGGTGATGAGGACATCGCCAAGATGGAGTCGAGGACGACTCCAATTCGAGAAGGGGAGGATGATGAGGACATCGCCACGCTGGACACACCGACGCCATGGTCTTCCCCAAGTTCTAATTCATTCCCAACTCAGCTGCCATGTCGCCCTCGGATTCAGCAGACACGTCGTCACTGTTTCGGTCATAACTTCCTCATACGACATCGAAATGGGCCGTTCTTGGATGTGTTGGAAAGGGGACAACGACGCCATCGTTTTGGATCTGGTCCTAGCTCCAGAAGGTCCGTGGATCATTCTGTGTGACCATAGCAAGGTGCTGTGTCACCTATTTGGGCCAACTTAGCCATGTATCATGTCGGGCCTTAAGCCCAAGTTGTGGGCGCCCAACCCCTGGCTGTCCCCAACCCTAGGTCGAGTCTTAGACTATAAACACAGCCGCCGCCGCTTCTACACAATTGGGTTTTGTTTAGAGTTTAGTTTTCCATCGAGGAACTGAATCGTTCATTGTAACTGTGGTGACAAATCCTTTTACAGTGATCTAGGGCCCCCGTTCTTGATCTCCTCCACTGTGTCGATTAGTCCTTTGGAACCGAGTTCTTGAATCCTTTATTGATATTCGCGTCATTCATATTTGTAATTTCAGATTGCGTGTTTTACCTTCTTGCTTGTGCTCTTCGATTCGCTTGCAGGAAAAGCCTTCTTGGCGAGGTCAATCAAGTTGTGCTTGGTTGATAACCAACGGAGTAGTGGTATAATGGTTGCAGGGTTCGAATCATGTCTGATTTGAAGCCGGATCGCCAATGTCGAGATCTCCACAAATCGAACTTACCGGCTACCTCTCGGAAGATCGGGCCTGTACTCATCAATTGGTATCAGATATTTTAGGTTTACTGCGAGGTATAATCTCGTTTGCCTTAGATTCATATTTGTTCATTACCTAGAGTCTACAAAAAGCCCAAAAATATTTCAATTTCCGCTGTCCTATCGCCCTTTGTGCCTTTGCAATTTCGTTTTAGATTCGTGTTGTTGAGTTTGTGTCCGTGGTCGAGTCTTGTTGCTGGTTTAGGATTGTGTTCGTGGTCGTAGTTCAATCGCCCGTTGCTGTGATTTTGTTTTCGGCCGCTATCCCATCCACCGTTCCCAAACAACAAGTCGAAGCCACCACATTACTCGACTTGCCCTGCTAGCCGCCTTGTGTAACTTCTTGCCGCCGCGCAAACCCTAGATAGGTTGCCAGCCGCTCTTATTTTGCCTGCATCGCAGCCCTCCTTACATCATCAGGCGAATACTTACTGCTGTGATCGGTGTTAGAGTTTAGGGACGCTTTGCCCTAACTGCCACCGCCGTGTTGTGCCTCTCGAAAAACATACCTTGAGATACCTTCGGTAAAACAGGCATAACTTTTCGCTCGTTTATCAGAAAAATCTAAAATTTTTTGTGCAGCTTCTTGACACCATTTGGACCCAACCTAAACTTGGCTTCGCCCTATTTGGTTTCATCAGAATTGCCAAAAAAATTCAGGAAAATATAGAAAAAAAAATTGTCAAAGTTTTTGCACGCTTTTTGGAGAACGTGTTGAATTTCTGTAGACCACATCCCACCTCAGTTGTAGGTGCCAATTTTTGTGGTTGCATCTTTTGTGATCCTTGTTCAGAGAAAAGTATAAAAAAATAGTGAAAAAAGTTTATTTCCTACTTGTGCCTTTTGGAAAAATCTAGGAAAAATTCAGGAAAAAGGAGAAATCCGGGCTATTTGCTTGTTCTGTGAGTTCTTTCGATCGTCCTTTGTTTTCACCTTGTTGCGCTACGTCTCGACACGTCTTAGCCAACACCTATGATTTGTACTTTGGATCTAGATTGAACAATCGTTACTCTGCACTCGTTAATTACTAATCCTTGCTGTCATATTGTGTGCCTACCCATAGCTCCACATATTCTTCTATCAGCACAGGTTCATCTTGCAACTGTTACCCACGCTCAACAACAGATTGCTTCACCACTTTGGTTTTGCTCCTGTTTGGCGTTGGTAAGAATACAGGCAAGACGGTGGTAAGCCGCTTGTGATTTTGCATTCCACTTTCACCACCATCACCACCACTTGTTTCCTTTTAGTTGATAGGGATAATACTTTGGTGTTGTTTTTTTCTATCTTCTAACCATGGTAGGAACTCCGACGGACTTCAATGAGTGCGTGTCCAAGGGCGAGCTTGCAACGTTCATGACTGAACAACGCAATCTTATGACTGAGCTGACGCGCAACGTGAACAATCTGGTCACCCGCATTGAACAGCTTGAGCAATGCCCTCCACCTTATCGTGCTGATGATGAAGATGCGGTTGCTTTTGGTGATGAAGATGCGTATGCTGACGGTGGTGCCCGTCGCCGCCTCAACTTCAATCGTCGCGGTATGGCAGGTAATAATCATGGTAATAATGATCCTTTTGCTAAAATTAAATTTAGTCTACCTCCTTTTGCTGGTAATATTGATCCAGAGGCATATTTAGATTGGGAGCTTGCTGTTCAACAAAAATTTGATTCTCATAATGTTCCTGCTGAGCATAGAGTTAGACTTGCTACTAGTGAGTTTACTAATTTTGCTTTGTTCTGGTGGAGTGATCTTTGCAATGCTAATAATGCTGCTGCTGTGCCTCAAACTTGGAATGTTTTAAAGCAACGTATGAAATCTCGTTTTGTTCCTCCTTATTACCAACGTGATTTACGTTTGAAACTACAAACTTTAAAACAAGGTGATAAAGGAGTAGATGCATACTATCAAGAATTGCTTATTGGTTTAGCACGTTGTGGTATAAATGAAGAAGATGATGATGCTAGTGCTAGATTTTTTGGTGGTTTAAACCATGATATACAGAACATACTTGATTACAAAGAATGGCGTAATTTTTCCCAATTGTATCATCTTGCTATTAAGGCCGAATGAGAAGTACAGGGACGCAAACAAAACCAGCCTTTTAGGTCTAACAATGGGAGGAATTTTCAGCAGCGTTCCGAGCCGGAGACGCCCAAGCTTCCTGTTGCACCACAGCCATCTACACCTCCATTTTCTTCTAGGGTAAGTAAATTGTCTAATGTGCAGTTTCCACAGCTGAAGAAAGGTGGCACTCCGGGTGCTTCTACTAGCTCCTCCTCATCCAGCTCTAAAATCATTTGCCACCGATGCAAAGGCATGGGACATGTCATGAAGGAATGCCCCAGTTGTCGCGCTTTCATTGCTACCGAGGATGGATATGTAAGTGCTAGTGATGTTGAAGATGATTTAGCCCTTGCTGCTAACATTGATGCAGATCCCACCGAGGGCGATCATGACAAGGAGGCCATCACCATTGACTCCGTGGCTGTTGCCGTGGACTACCCTAGCCTTCTTGTGCAGCGTGTGTTGAGTACACGTGTGGGTCATGAAGAAGAGATGAAGATCCAATGCCACAATTTGTTCCACATGTATCTCATTGTGCAGGGTTGTCGTGTTCTCACTATCATTGATAGCGGGAGTTGCAACAACTTGGTGAGTTCAGATTTGGTTGACAAGCTTGGCTTGACCATACGACAACATTCATATCCATATAAACTTCAATGGTTCAATAATAGTGGTAAGACTAAGGTAACTAAATCAGCACGCATTAGCTTTTTCACAGGCTCTTATCATGATACTGCTGATTTTGATGTTATCCCTATGCAAGCTTGTTCCATTTTGTTAGGTCGCCCATGGGAATTTGATAATGATGCTTTACACCATGGTAGAACTAATACATACACTATCATACATAAGGACAAGAAAATTACATTGTTGCCTTTGTCTCCTACGGATATTATTAAATATGCTAATGAGATAAAAAATAAACCTCCAACAGACATTGCTAAAAATAATGGGATTAAGTTAAAAGGAGGTGCTTTTCTTGCTACAACTCCTGCTACTGCTGAGTTATGTGATAATCCTGATGCACCATGTTATACTATGTTTTGTCAACCTTTTATGTCTGGTGCATTGCCTGCTGTCACTAACCTTTTGCAGGAGTTCGCTGATGATGGGATGGAGTCGAGGACGACTCCAATTCTACAAGGAGGGGATGATGAGGACATCGCCAAGATGGAGTCGAGGACGACTCCAATTCGAGAAGGGGAGGATGATGAGGACATCACCACGCTGGACACACCGACGCCATGGTCTTCCCCAAGTTCCAATTCGTTCCCAACTCAGCTGCCACGTCACCCTCGGATTCAGCAGACACGTCGTCACTGTTTCGGTCATAACTTCCTCATACGACATCGAAATGGGCCGTTCTTGGATGCGTTGGAAAGGGGACGACGACGCCATCGTTTTGGATCTGGTCCCAGCTCCAGAAGGTCCGTGGATCATTCTGTGTGACCACGGCAAGGTGCTACATCACCTATTTGGGCCAACTTGGCCATGTATCGTGTCGGGCCTTAAGCCCAAGTTGTGGGCGCCCAACCCCTGGCCGTCCCCAACCCTAGGTCGAGTCTTAGACTATAAACACAGCCACCACTGCTGCTACACAATTGGGTTTTGTTTAGAGTTTAGTTTTCCATCTAGGAACTGAATCGTTCATTGTAACTATGGTGACAAATCCTTTTACAGTGATCCAGGACCCCCGTTCTTGATCTCCTCCACTGTGTCGATTAGTCCTTTGGAACCGAGTTCTTGAATCCTTTATTGATAT